>NC_065446.1:215751025-216951025 GCF_917563875.1 Diabrotica virgifera virgifera
AAACGCCTTATTTATTGATCAAGTCTTATATTACATGATGATTCAAATTTTCTCTTAACAATTTTAAATATAATCTTTATAATTAAAATAAACACTGAAGCTAATATTATACAAGTCATTGCAAAAACATTATCTATTTCACTTTTCATGCTTTCTTTGTTCATCGTTGTTGGCGCCGGCGTCGATAACATCATTAATAGTAATTGGATGAATTCGCCTTGTTGGAGTTTCCCTAAATAAGTAATCCACAGCACTTGAATATTCTTGTCGCATCTGCTGGCTAAATTCCTTAGGTGTCCAGTCTATGCTGCTTCCCAGTGATAGGTTCTCTATTTGTTTTATAACCTTATTTTTATCCTCATAAAATAAAACCTGACTTCTTAACTGTGTCAGTTTTTCTCCAAATTCTGCTAGTTTACGTCTATACTCATTCAAAGACATGATGTTACTACCTCACGTCGCGCTGTGAAAATAAAGCCTTGCGACTGAGCTCCCCGTGACAATAAGGCCTACGCGACATTTCACGAACCCACGTGACGTTTTGATGTGGCGTTTTTACGTGCTTTGACGTGACGTTTTACGTGACGTGCTTTGACGTGACGTTTTTACGTGGCGTGCTTTGACGTGACGTTTTTACGTGCTTTGACGTGACGTTTTACGTGACGTGCTTTGACGTGACGTTTTACGTGACGTGCTTTGACGTGACGTTTTACGTGACGTGCTTTGACGTGACGTTTTCACGTGACATTTCACAAGCCTACGTGACGTTTTGATGCGACGTTTTTACGTGACGCGTTGACGTGCTGTGTTCCTTTTCTTTGCAAGTCAGGTCGAGTGGTCTACGGCGTCGGCTTTAAGCACCGATGGGGTGCGAGGGTTCGAATCCCTCACCTGACACATTTTTATAGATGACCAGACACGTCACATTCTGTTAGGTACTGTCAGGTACGGACAAGAAGATTACGTGACGTGCTTTGACGTGACGTTTTCACGTGACATTTCACAAGCCTACGTGACGTTTTGATGTGACGTTTTACGTGACGCGTTGACGTGCTGTGTTCCTTTTAAGTTCTTTTAATAAAAAATTGCATTATGTTGTTGTTTTATTTAAATTCCAAAATTACCAGCCGCGCGCTTCATATCTACGAGATCCGCGAAAAACTTAAGGTACCGACCGCGCCTCTGGTTCGCGCAAAGCGAAAAATTAAGGTACCGATCGCACATCTGGTATCGCGCACCGCTGCGCCGCCTGTGTTCCTTTTAAGTTCTTTTAATAAAAAAATTGCATTATGTTGTTGTTTTATTTAAATTCCAAAATTACCGCGCGCTTCGTATCTACGAGATCCGCGAAAAAGGTACCGACCGCGCATCTGCTTCGCGTTCCGCGAAAAATTAAGGTACCGATCGCACATCTGGTATCGCGCACCGATCGATCAGCGCTAGAACGCCGTCACATCGGAACGCGCCCCATCGGACGTCGTCACATCAGAAAGCGCCCTTTTGACACTATGCCGCCATGGATTTAAACGTACGACGGCTCGTTGGAATGGGCGGGAGATAACGAATACAAAAAAACATGGCGGCATAGTGTCAAAAGGGCGCTTTCCGATGTGACGACGTCCGATGGGGCGCGTTCCGATGTGACGGCGTTCTAGCGCTGATCGATCGGTGCGCGATACCAGATGTGCGATCGGTACCTTAATTTTTCGCGGAACGCGAAGCAGATGCGCGGTCGGTACCTTTTTCGCGGATCTCGTAGATACGAAGCGCGCGGTAATTTTGGAATTTAAATAAAACAACAACATAATGCAATTTTTTTATTAAAAGAACTTAAAAGGAACACAGGCGGCGCAGCGGTGCGCGATACCAGATGTGCGATCGGTACCTTAATTTTTCGCTTTGCGCGAACCAGAGGCGCGGTCGGTACCTTAAGTTTTTCGCGGATCTCGTAGATATGAAGCGCGCGGCTGGTAATTTTGGAATTTAAATAAAACAACAACATAATGCAATTTTTTATTAAAAGAACTTAAAAGGAACACAGCACGTCAACGCGTCACGTAAAACGTCACATCAAAACGTCACGTAGGCTTGTGAAATGTCACGTGAAAACGTCACGTCAAAGCACGTCACGTAATCTTCTTGTCCGTACCTGACAGTACCTAACAGAATGTGACGTGTCTGGTCATCTATAAAAATGTGTCAGGTGAGGGATTCGAACCCTCGCACCCCATCGGTGCTTAAAGCCGACGCCGTAGACCACTCGACCTGACTTGCAAAGAAAAGGAACACAGCACGTCAACGCGTCACGTAAAAACGTCGCATCAAAACGTCACGTAGGCTTGTGAAATGTCACGTGAAAACGTCACGTCAAAGCACGTCACGTAAAACGTCACGTCAAAGCACGTCACGTAAAACGTCACGTCAAAGCACGTCACGTAAAACGTCACGTCAAAGCACGTAAAAACGTCACGTCAAAGCACGCTACGTAAAAACGTCACGTCAAAGCACGTCACGTAAAACGTCACGTCAAAGCACGTAAAAACGCCACATCAAAACGTCACGTGGGTTCGTGAAATGTCGCGTAGGCCTTATTGTCACGGGGAGCTCAGTCGCAAGGCTTTATTTTCACAGCGCGACGTGAGGTAGTAACATCATGTCTTTGAATGAGTATAGACGTAAACTAGCAGAATTTGGAGAAAAACTGACACAGTTAAGAAGTCAGGTTTTATTTTATGAGGATAAAAATAAAGTTATAAAACAAATAGAGAACCTATCACTGGGAAGCAGCATAGACTGGACACCTAAGGAATTTAGCCAGCAGCTGCGACAAGAATATTCAAGTGCTGTGGATTACTTATTTAGGGAAACTCCAACAAGGCGAATTCATCCAATTACTATTAATGATGTTATCGACGCCGGCGCCAACAACGATGAACAAAGAAAGCATGAAAAGTGAAATAGATAATGTTTTTGCAATGACTTGTATAATATTAGCTTCAGTGTTTATTTTAATTATAAAGATTATATTTAAAATTGTTAAGAGAAAATTTGAATCATCATGTAATATAAGACTTGATCAATAAATAAGGCGTTTAAATAAAAAACCCATAACTCTAAAAAATATTTATTTTGTACACAGAAAAATTACATTGGCATTATCTATCTATGCGGCGATATGTTCTAAATTAATTTATGGTCGTAGATAAAATAAAGTAAGTATTTTTTTATTTCAGCAATAGTGCTTATTACACTATTTTAAATGCTATTTCTATGTTAACATATACATCATATCAGCATATCAAACAGTTATTTGTGGTTTGCTAAGTTGTTAAACAATTTTTATTTGATGAATGAAAACTTTGTATTATTTAGAATTATCGAGTGTGTTAGTGTTGAAAGTGGTGGGGTAATCAATATGTTTGAAATGTTTTCATCTAAAATTTGCTATTTATACTTATTGTACATGAATAGAAAAATGTAACCAAGTTTGACAAATATGTTAAATGCAGCACTTTTACATTGTTTCTTATGAAAAAACAAGCACAAATCTACACTTTGCAGGGGCCATTTGAGCATAACATAATACCATTCAGTTTTCCGTCCGACCATTGTGTGTCTTATACTCTGCATTAAGGTATTTTATTTATTCTGTTTCAGATATTCCTAGCGTTCAGATATGTGCACTGGTGAGGTTTAATTTCAATTTTTTTTAAATTTTAAATTTTTTGAATTTTGAAAATTTTTAATATTTTTGAAAATTTTTTATTCTGATTTTTTGAAAATTTTAATTTCATAAATATTTTCGAGTTTTAGTTCTAAATTGACAATTTTTTGAAAATTTTGAATCTTTTATTTTTAATTTAACATGTTGACTAAACTTATACAGGTAATTACATCCATCTTAGGCTTAGTCAGAAATAATTATCAGGAAGATAATGTTAAGAAAGGGCTGATTGAATGTAATAAGGCATCTAAAAAATTAAGAGATTCGATGAGATATGCTAAGACTATGGGGGAGAAGCAGCATTTGGAAGCCCAGATGAGGCAAATTATAACAATGAGAAAGCAACTGAAGGCTGAACAGAAGAAGGGGGCGGGGCTTAACACTCGACCGGAGACTGCTTACAAGAGGGTACAATGGGATGACTCTTTATCAGCATTCAACTCTAGAATTAGAACGGGAGTCATCTCAAACCTTAAACACAAGGACCCTGGCAGTTTTCTTAATGATTGTAAGGCCATATTTAAACGGAGAATCCAAAATGCTCTAAAAAATGACGCTGCAGTGAAAGTTAACACGGCATTCGGAGGAGAGTTTGAAATCGTTCAGGGAGAAAAAGTGCTTAACGATACAAAATATTTTACTACTTCAAACTCAGCCATATATCGAGACACCAATCTTGATGAATGGTTTGAAGAGAAAGTAATGGAACCTATCACTGCAAAATTGGAGGAATTCCAAGAGCGTGATAGTGGCTGGGCACTAAAAGCTGTTGTTAACCTGGGGGTCAACATCAACAAATTTACACCACAACTCGGATCCTCCTTCGTTGAACTTCCTCCTCAGATTAAAAGAAAAGAAGCATGCGTAAATGTCAAGAACGATGACGAGGCATGCTTTGCATGGGCTGTCATATCGGCATTATATCCTGCTACCAAAGATCCTCAAAGAGTATCCAAATATCCGCACTATTCTGATGTATTGAAATTAAAAGGTATTCAGTTTCCAATGACCATCAAACAAATTCCCAACTTTGAAAAGCAAAACAATATATCCATTAACGTATATATTTTGAAAAAGGAGAAGAATAACTATGTCACCCTCCCAACCTTACTAACAAAGAACACTAAGGATAAACATGTTAATCTGCTTTTGATTCAAGATAAATATGACGAGCAAGGTCCGATTAGATACCACTATGTATGGATAAAAAATCTATCCCGCCTCCTTTCCAAGCAGTTAAGCAGAGAAGATGGAACAAAATATTTCTGTGACGCCTGCCTACATTACTTTCGATCGCAAAAAAAGTTAAATATTCATAAAACATGCTGCAAAGGTCGATCAGATCTTATCTGTAATAGGTGCTTACAGCCGTTTTCATCATTAAAACAGCTTGAAGCTCACACTGAAGATTGTGTGAGAATTAATGAAACAGCCATTAAAATGCCTGAGGAGAGTAGAAAAATGCTTAGATTTAAGAATTATAAGAATAAGATTAAAGCCCCCTTTGCCGTATATGCAGATCTCGAAAGTGCATTGAAACGTACGGGAGATCCTAAGAAACATCAAGAACATATTCCTGTAGCAGTTGGGTATTTCTTCAAATGTTCATATGATGATACTCTCTCTTTTTATAACTCTTATCGAGGAAAGGACTGCATGAAATGGTTTGCAGATGAACTTAATCAGCTTGCTGAGAATGTAACTACAGTGTTTATGTGCCCATATGATATAAATATGACATCTCAGGAGGAAAGTGATTTTCATGTAGCCACTCATTGCCATATCTGCGAGCAGCGCTTTTCCCCCAGTGATAAGAAAGTCCGAGACCATGATCACATGATTCCTGAACACAATTATCGAGGTGCGAGTCACGAAGGGTGTAACATTAATTATCAAGACACCCACACCATTCCAGTAATATTTCACAACCTTAGCGGTTATGACGCCCACTTCATTGTTAATGATATTGCCACACACATCAAAGGCCCCGTAGATCTTCTTCCTATTACGAAGGAAAAATATATATCATTTACGAAACATATCGATGATGCTCGAATTAAATTCCGTTTTATCGACAGTTTTAGATTTATGGCTTCTTCTCTCGATAAGCTCTCTTCGTATTTGACAGAATATCCTAATCTCCGCTCTCAATTTTTATCACTGTCTGAGGAGAATTTCAATCTTCTAACTAAGAAAGGCATCATGCCATATGATTATATCGATTCATTCCAAAAATTCAATGAAACATGTCTACCACCACAGGAAGCATTTTACAATAAACTTGAGGATAAACCATGTCCACGTCGACATTATCGTAGAGCTCAAGACGTGTGGTCTTCATTCTCCTGCTCCACTCTCGGTGATTATATCGATTTATATATGAAAACGGACATTCTTCTTCTTGCAGACGTGTTTGAGCAATTTCGATCCAGTTGTCTCAAAACATATAATCTTGACCCAGCTCATTACTTTACTCTTCCCGGCTTCACGTGGGATGCAATGTTTAAGCATACAAAACAGGAACTAGAGCTTTTAACAGATCCAGATATGTTTTTGTTTGTGGAGCGTGGTATTCGTGGTGGTTTGAGTCAAGTATGCTCGAAACGCCGCGTCCACGCTAATAACAAGTATATGGAATCTTACGATCCATCGAAGCCCGACTCCTATCTA
The DNA here is from genome assembly GCF_917563875.1 of Diabrotica virgifera virgifera. Classification (NCBI taxonomy): domain Eukaryota; kingdom Metazoa; phylum Arthropoda; class Insecta; order Coleoptera; family Chrysomelidae; genus Diabrotica; species Diabrotica virgifera. The sequence continues at coordinate 215,757,420 of NC_065446.1, forward strand.
ATGTATTTCGATGTCAATAATCAATACGGCTGGGCGATGTCGCAATTCCTTCCGTATGGAGGGTTTGAGTGGGTCGATGCCAACATCGATGTTCTGTCCATACCTGACGATTCTTCTGAAGGGTACTTTCTCGAGGTTGATCTGGAGTACCCCCAACATATCCATGATCGTCATAAAGATCTTCCGTTTTGCCCCCAATCATTGAACCCTAAAACTATGCTTTCTCCAAAACGTCCGCGAGAGCAAACCAAATTAATGGCTACACTTCATGATAAAGAGAGATATGTGATTCATTACAGGACCTTAAAACAAGCGCTAGCTCACGGATTGATATTGAAAAAGATTCACCGAGTCCTGAAATTTAAGCAGTCTCCTTGGCTAAAGAGCTACATTGACTTGAATACCAATCTCCGGAAGGCAGCGAAAAATGAATTTGAGAAAAATCTTTTTAAGCTCATGAACAACGCTGTGTTCGGCAAGACCATGGAGAATGTGCGCAAGCGCGTTGATATTAAATTGCTTACTGAATGGGAGGGTCGTTACGGAGCTGATGCCAGAATAAGCAGTCCCCTGTTTAAGAATGCTACTATTTTTAATGAAAACTTGGTAGCTGTCGAGATGCATAGAGCGGTAATATGGCTAGATAAACCAATATATGTGGGCATGAGTATACTGGATTTGGCAAAAACTACGATCTACGATTTTCACTTTGGGTATTTAGGTAGAAGGTTTGGTGAGAACTTTACGACTTGCTATACAGATACTGATAGTGTGATCGTAGAGATTCGGGAAAAAGATCCCTATGAGGCTATGAAAACAGACTGCCATCAGCACTTTGACACGTCTGACTATCCTAAAGATAATATTTATGGCATCCCCCAGGTTAACAAGAAGGTGTTGGGTATGATGAAGGATGAGAATAATGGCCGCATTATGACCGACTACATAGGTCTTCGATCGAAATTATACACTACAAAAGTAGCTATCACAGATAATGATATAAAACAACTGAGAATGAAGTTGATAGATCAGGAATATGAGGATGACGAAATTGATAATATTATACGAAATTATGGTGTAACGAAGAAGGCGAAGGGGGTAAAGAAGTCTGTGGTAAATAGTAAAATTACTTTTGAGGACTACGTAGAGTGTTTAGATACTTCTACAACAAAGATCGCCTCGCAAAATCTTATACGCTCTGATAAACACCAAGTTTATTCTATAACTCAAAGCAAGATTGCGCTCAGCCCACATGATGATAAAAGATATCACCTTCCAGAGTCTTATGATACACTTCCGTGGGGGCACTATTTAATTGAAAATCTTGAGATAGATATTGATTAGATATACCACAAAGCAAGATTACAATAAGCCAGGCATATTTTAACATTTATCCTTGATGATCTGATTGACTTTAAGATTGATGCTAATTGAATATAGTCATTTTTTAAACTTTATTTATTACAACTACAATAATGATACATCTGAACCAGACAATTTTTTTATTATATTTCTCATATCACCCTTTAATATCACACATCATTTTTATATAATTAAGATTAGCATATTTAGTTGATTGTATATAGTCATTTATAAAACTTTATTATTACAGCTAACATAATGCTAAATATATTTGAAGCAGACTCTTTTATTATATTCCTTTTCTAAACCTTTCTCACATTCATCGTTTTTATATAATATGATAATTCTACTAGATCTTAGTTTTGCATGTATTATCTCTAAATTAAGTAAAATTATTAAGATTAGCACATATAAAAAAAGATGTTTAGTTATGACCACTAAAAAGATATCTGATATGGACCAAAATAAATGGCAAAATAATGAGCCGTTCTGGTTAATTCTAGAGCTGTTGCTCATGTAGCCTTCAAGTTAAGACAATCGATAACTTAATGGTCTTCTTTACTCGATTTAGTTTTAAGTCTTCGATAGCCTGTCACAAAACAGGAGTCGGAAAATCCCTAGTTTTAAAATTAGATAACCTAGAGTTATCGAACAAATTTACCCTCGATAATTCATTCTGAATACTATAGAACATAGTAACTAATGAATGAGCACCAAAGTATCGATGTTTTAACATTAATAAGAATAAACAAAAGATGTCCATCAGATCAATAAAAAAGATGTCTACTAAACCAAGTTAAATATTGAGCAAATCTTAGTAAGTAAGTAAAGTATATTGTAATTAATAAATATGTTATCATATAATGTAAAATAATTCATTCATACTAACTGTTTTTCCTATACTAACATAACCTCTCCTGGTGGTCATTTAACCGTACCTTCACGTTGGTGACTGCTGTTAAGAACATATTTTATTGTTTCAACAAATTTATGTTCGAACCGAATTGGTTACGTTCCTTTCATTGCATGCTTACATAATGACTGTAAAAGAAATCATTCATACTAACTGTTTGTCCTATACTAACATAACCTCTCCTGGTAGTCGTATAACCGTACCTTCACGTTGGTGACTGCTGTTAAGAACATATTTTTGTTGTTTCAACAAATTTATGTTCGAACCGAATTGGTTACGTTCCTTTCATCGCATGCTTGTAATCATTTTTATACATCGCTTTACATACATTCACTAACTTATTATCATTACTTTATTAACGTTTACACATATTTATTACATTTAACCAATACTTAACTGACCTGCTAACATTTTTTTTCCGACAGTCTATGTAGCTATACACTCTAAATTAATTTATTGTCATAGATAAAATATAGTGTATATATGTATTTTTATTTTAACAACACTGCTTATTACACTATGTAAAAATGGCTTTTCTATGACAACATATACATCATATCAGCATATCAAACAGTTGTTTGTGTTATGCTATATTGTTATGTGATTTTTCTAAACATATATTTCCATTTTTTTACCTGAGACCGGAAGTACAATGCCAACCTACATAGTATTACCCTCCTTGCCGTAGATAAAATACAGTATGCGAATCGCAATACCATTTTTTTTGTTTGGTGATTTTCATGATACTACCCAACTTTCCGTAGAAAAGACTTGTACGTGAGATGTTTGCTGGTTTGGCCACAGCGTAAGAATGGTATATGTTCATTGTAGGAATGTATGATAGGAGGGAGATCGAGGATGTTTGCTGGTCATACTGTAAGTATGGTATACGTTCTTCTAGATGGCTTGGGCATAGTTACGTGTTGCAGCCGACAGGTGGCGATTTGTATGACGAGATTATCAACTGTGATCGGATGTTTGATGGTTTGGTCATACTGTAAGAATGGTATACGTTCTTCTAGAGGGCTTGGGCATAGTTACATGTTGCAGCCAACAGGTGGCATGATTAGGCGAAGAACTGTAATAAACGTGGAATCCCCATTAAGTTGACAGGTCACAATATCTCCAATAGCAACAAATATATCACCGTTTTGGCAGTGTTGCCATGTTTCTCCTTCCCTTCGATGTCTGTTGCGCTAAAATCAATAGCAACGAAGATATGATATAGTGCTGTTTTGTCATTGCTGACATCTTTGTTTTTATGTTAACATATTCAATATCCCCTCTTTTTCCCAACGAGACCATATTCACACGAATTGGACCAATAGAAACGAAGATATGATATAGTGCCGTTTTGGCAATGTCTTTGCATTTGATTTTCATGTTAACATATTCCTTCAGCCTTCCGCTTTCCACCAAGACCTCATACACGATGATCGATATAGTAGAAACGATGATACGATATAGTGCCGTTTTGGCAATGTTTTTGCGTTTGTTTTTCATGCGAGAATATTTAATATCCCCTCCCCTTTCCAACGAGCCACCTAACACCCCGCTCCGACCAATAGAAACAAAGATATGACGTAATGCCTTTCTGGCCTGCTCCGATGCATACAACACATACTATGTTCATCCCCATTTTTCTTCCCCTTTCCAATGATACGATCCGACAAGTCGTCGGCCTCCACCATAAAAAGCGTCAAAAATGAGCAGAATGAACCTTAAAATTTTTTTAAAATTTCCCCAGAATCTGGGGAAAAATTGATTTTCTATCTCACTCTAACACACAGGCTCTTATGGGAGGCGCTGTTGCCAGATGTTGTGAAACGTCCAGTTTTTCAGTAGATCTGGGGAAATTTTATTTTTGTGCGCTCGAACTGTTGCTGCCCTTTTACTCTTTATTTTTCACAATATTGAAAATTGTTATTATGAAAAGTTGTTTGGAATTAAAAACTGTATTCTAGTATGCAATTACATCCTTCTAATTGAAAAAACTTTTTTTTGAAAAATTATGGATAACTAACATTAGTTACAGTTATTTTAATTCAGATAACTCTTTTATTATTAATTTTACGAAAAAAAGTATATGAATTTCGCTCAAGAGTAAAATACGTTTATTTTTCACAATATCGAAAATTGTTATGAAAAGTTATTTAGAATTAAAAACTATGTTTCAGTATGTAATTACATCCTTCTAATTGAAATATTCTGAACTATAAAGGTACTTTACTTTTGATCTAAATTTATCTTTTTTGACATACCTCGTATAAAATTGATAAAATTTGATATAAGATGGTTGTATTTTAAGTTTTATACCATCCAGAACTTTTTATTAAGAATCACTTTTTTTCGTAAAATTAATAATAAAAGAGTTATCAGAATTGAAATAACTGAAAAAATAATGAGTTATCCATAATTTTTCAAAAATTTTTTTTAATTAGAAGGATGTAATTGCATATTAGAATATAGTTTTTAATTCCAAACAACTTTTTATAATAGCAATTTCCAATATTACGAAAAATAAAGCTACTTTACTCTTGAGTGAAATTCAAACTTTTTGAGATACCTCGTATAATATTAAAAAAATTTGATATTTGATGGTTAAATCTTAGGTTTTGGACCATGCAGAGCTTTTTATAAAGAATAACTTTTTTTCGTAAAATTAATAATAAAAAAGTTTTCCATATGGATACAACTTACAGGGACATACTGTATATATTATTATATATAAATGAATTAGAGGAGATTGACGTGTAGCCCTGACCTTGTTACCGTCGATATAGACAAGGCGAAAACGGCGGGTTCGTTGCGAAAAATATTCCCATGAGATTTTTTTGCATAATCACATTCGTGAGACATCCAAGAATAAGGTTCAAGAAGTCGCCCACGCGAAAAGTGGTCCAATTTTTTTTTTAATTTTAAAATTTTAATCAAATTGCAAAAATCTATATTTTTGGCACGGACAAATTTTTTTTAATTAAAACAGACTGTATGACTTGAACACACTTCTAAATAGGTCAAACCGGCAAACAGGTGTATGTTCTCAAAGAAATTGAAAGTGTGTAAAAAAAAACTTTTTTTACACACTTTCAATTTCTTTGAGAACATACACCTGTTTGCCGGTTTGACCCAAATTTTTTTTAGGTTTTTTGGACCATTCTGGACAAAAAAGGTCTTATGTTTTTTCTCTAAAGTTGATCGTTTTCGAGTTATAAGCAATTAAAAATTTGAAAAACGCGAAAATGACCATTTTCGCAAAGGAAAGTCAGAAAGTGACTTAATCAAAGTTTAAAGCCCACCTACAAGATCCTGAAGAAAGTTTTGTCATTATTTTATTACTAAGCTGTTATTTTTAAGTAATGCTGAGTGCGAGAGAGATGCAATTCCGGAAGTCCACTTGTGCGTCTTACTCGCACTCACATTTACAGCCGCGTTAATACGATCTAACCGCTCATTGTTATAATTAAAAATAACAGCTAAGTAATAAATTAATGACACAGATTTCTTCAGTATCGTGTAGCGAGGGCTTTAAACTTTGATTTAGTCACTTTCTGACTTTCATAATAATAACTTTTTACCGAGATATTAAGCCTTGAAAATGGCCATTTTCGCGTTTTTCAAATTTTAAATTGCTTATAACTCGAAAACGATCAACTTTAGAGAAAAAATATAACAGACCTTTTTTGTCCAAAATGGTCCAAAACAAAATAAAAAAAATCTGTCCGCGCCAAAAATATTGATTTTTGCAATTTTATTAAAAAAAATGTTAAAAAAAATTTTGAACACTTTTCTCGTGGGCGACTTCTTGAACCTTATTATGGGGTGTCTCACGAATGTGACTATGCAAAAAAATTTCATGGGAATATTTTTCCCAACGAGCCCGCCGTTTTCGACTTGTCTATTATATATACACTGTGCACAAGACTAACCTGCCATAATCACAAAGCCGAACTAGCGGTATAAAGGGAGACCATTATTATATCAACTTGTAGTTCCGTTCTTTTTATTACTAAGTATAATGCTTTGAAAGATTTAGGTCATCAGTAATGTTAAATAGGCATAATAAGCTAGCTCCTATGCATAGTTCTGTCTATACTGGAATTATATTGACACTCCTAAACTTCCACTCGACTATTGGTAGGGGAGCCCAAGCGAGGATTTTTTCAGTTACTCGAGCGCGTCAGATTATCATATGGGGAGAAACCTGGTGCCCTGCAAACGTACCTCTACCATATATTAGCTCTTAACAAAGGGGAGTTCGTTAAGGGGGGCCCGAAAAAAAAATCTATCCTTAAAAATACTCGAAATTGTCAGATTAAAATAAGGTCAGCTAAGGACATGCAAAACAGTGTATATTTTAAAAATCTGACGATTTGAGCGGGGAGTAAGGGAATTTTAAATGGGTGAGTTAAAAAATTTCACAAAAAAAGCGAATAATTCGCGAAATGAACGATAGATTAAAAAACTAAAAAATACGTGTTCAATATTTTTCAAAAATCTATCGAATGATACCAACCATAACCCCCTACGGAGAGGGGTGGGGGGTAAATTTAAAATTTTAAATACAAATCCCGCGATATTTCGCAAAATAAACATTAGATCGAAAAACTGCAAAATACACTTAATCAATATTTTTGAAAAATCTATCGAACGGTACCAAACACGACTCCCACGGAGGTGGGGTGGGGGGTTACTTTAAAATCTTAAATAGGAGCCCCAAATTTTTATTCCAAATTTGGATTATTTACGTAAAATTAAGCAACTTTTATTCGGAACATTATTTCAAATTATGGATAAATGGCGCTATAATCGGAAAAAACGATTGTCGGAAATGGAAAATTAAATTAGAAATGGAAAGTCCCCACTAAAATGGAAAACTTTACTTAACTTTTTTTGATTTTAGGACCTACTCTTCACAACCCAATAGGTCCCCAAAGCGCTCGAGTGACTGCAAATTTAGCATACTTCGCTCCCCTACTATATGGATAGTGCTGTTTTTGTTTTAATTTTATTAAGTGTACTGGTCTATTAAATTACACCATAACTTTGAAAATTGAATTCCAATCAATATTATCATAATCTAAAATCTACAAACAGGTAGTGAGCGTCAATTACATTGTTTTTTCTAATATGAATCTATTTAATCGATAATTGATTTTTCCTTACATTTTTCTATTATGTATTCACAGAATTTCGACACAAGATCATTAAGAAAGTGTAGGCCAAAATTTTATGTCATTTTTAAGAGGGTTAGTTCTCGCAAATTGTTTGATCTCAGTTTTGTGAATAGGTTTACCCGGAAAACTGAACCGAATTATATCCTCTGTCTGACAGCTCTAAATTGGGTTTTTTCTTATAATACCAGAGAAGAAACTTCCTACGCACACACTGTTCAAATATGTGCTTTATACATATACATACGTGTGAAATCATTAACGATGTCATTAATTTTTTATCAAGATGCTCCAGAAAAAAAATATTTACTGATAAATTTAGAACAACTTATGAATCCTAATATGATTTAAATTTAAAAATGGGGGTTTTTATTTTCTGAAGAATGTGTTACAAGTGACGAGTAATCGACGCTATCTCCTTATCTGATAACGTAATTCCTTTATACACTGATAATATTATTATGATACGTCGTGATACGTGATGATGATACGTGAATACGTCGAATAAATTGGAATTAAAATAGTTTACGCAACAAAAATAATAACTGTGGAGCCTGTAATTATTGTAAGCAGGCATTACAATAAATTACATAAAAGAAATAACATGAAAAATATGTAGGGGAACAAAATATGCTAAATGTGCACTAACTCGAGCGTTATGGGGACCTATTGGGTTATGAAGAGTAGGTCCTAAAATCAAAAAAAGAATGTGTGTGTACTTTGTACGCACGTAAGAAGTTATACTTCTATTATATGATTTAAACGAAATTTATATACTTTTATTTATATTTTATTTAAATATTAAACTAATTTATATTTACTACTTCTCAAACATTTTTATTAAAACAGTGCAAAAAATTAAAATAATAAAAGAATAAAACACACACAAACACATTGAAAAATGCCACAAATGATTTCTGAACAATAATTTTCGGAAATTTTTTTAAATAAATACGTATTTTCTGAAAATAAAATTATATAATAAATACACTTACAATCATAAAATGTATAAAAAAAAATAAAAAAATAAAAGTTTCTATTGGGGTTCGAACCCGCTTATTAGCGCGGTTGGTGTTGAAATTTATTCACCTTAAACGCTTATCCACGGAGACTATACGTCATCATGTGCGAAGTTCAAGTAATTAAACGGATTAAACTTTTGACAATTCTGAATTAAATCAAATTATTTTGATTTTGAATTGAAATGATTTAGAATTGAAAAAATACAACAAAACATATAGTAAGAAAACAGTATATTAGGTGAATATTGATAGAAATTTTGATGGTAATCAAATTATGTAAATAAAAGTATTACATACTATGTATTTTGGTAGGTTCAAATAGGTAGGTACCTATGAAATTTTTTATTAGGACACTGAAACATTTACAATTATTACGTACCTGTTGCTTTTAAGAACTATTTAAAAAGTCACTACAATTATAAACTTTTTTGTTTCTGTCCTCACAACAATAAAACTAATATGTTATACAACATTTGTTTACCTCCATATTGAACAATTATTATTGACAGATCATTTCAACACCCAATCAGAGCCCGTATAACGACTAATACCATACTGTCGGTGTGCGCATGCGCGCAGATTAATAATAAATAATCACCCTCATATCGCGCCTAAAGAAGTATAACTTCAAAAATTTAAGTAAAGATTTTTTAGATTAGAGCGCCATATATCTAGGGCTTACAATACCGGGATTCCGGGATCCCGAATACCGGAATCCCGGACGATTTTTGTCCGGTATTCGATACCGATATTTAAAATAAAAATACCGGTATTTCGGTATTAGCTTAATTTATAAAAAGTGAATTGATGCACAATAAACTTTCTTCTAAAATATTTTTTGTTATTACAAGAAATTATTTTTGAAGATTAACAAATAATATCATTGTAAAAAATATTTATTAAACACGTTTATTATACATACAAGTCAAGTATAGCGCTTTCTAAAAGCGTGAATGTCGTTAATTTAAGGCGAAGGGTTATATCAGTTTTACAACCAAATTATTAAATCTCGTCTATACAAATACATAGAATGAGCTATATAAAAATTCTTAAATATTTAAAATTAGACTACTTTATTTTATAAATAAGCCGTAAGATTTATTAATCAGAATTATTTTTACATTTGCAGATCTATTTTTCATTTTTTTTGTGTATTGTGGTGTATAAATGAAGCTCACATATTTTCATAATTATTTATAATAATTGAAAATATAAACCGGGATATTCTAATAACAGATCATTGGTTGCTACTATAAATGTTTCGGGGCCTCAAATTTCTATTCCTTAAACCGGGATATTCCTTTAAGAGGTATTCTATTAAGCGGGTTCGACTAGTTTTTCTATTTGCACATTTTTTTGTATAGTATTTTTACTACAAAAACGTTATTACGTAGGTCAAAATTTTTGACGTAAGAGAACTGTCAAAACATTAGAATGTGACTTTTCATATTGCCGTGTTTATATATAATAAACATAGCAATAATGAAAAGTCACATTCTAATGTTTTGACAGTTCTCTTACGTCAAAAATTTTGACCTACGTAATAACGTTTTTGTAGGAAAAATACTATATCTATCTATTCCTACTCTCTATGTAATATTATAAACAACATCTACTCATGTCAAAACAAAATTTAATAGGTTTCATAAATTTTATTTAATAACAAGTCGATATAACAACTGAGGATAGTATAAATATAACGTGTATATGTTTATTCATAATGCCGGTTTTAATACCGGCATCCCGGTATTTGAAATTTTAAATACCAAATACCGGTATTGAGATTTTGGCTCGGTATTGTAAGCCCTACATATATCCATAATTCGAAAAAATGTCTCGAATAAAAGTTACTTATTTTTACGTAAGGCATCCAAATCTGCAATAAAAAATTGGGGCTCCCATTTAAGATTTTAAAGTAATCCCCCACCCCACCTCCGAGGGTAGTCGTGTTTGGTGCCATTCGATAGATTTTTCAAAAATATTGAATAAGTGTATTTTTCAGTTTTTCGATCTGATGCTCATTTCGCGAAATATCGCGGGCGGGCTTCGTATTTAAAATATTAAATTTACCCCCACCCCTCTCCGTAGGAAGTCGTGTTTGGTATCATTCGATAGACTTTTGAAAAATATTCAGTACTTATTTTTTAGTTTTTCGATCTGTCATTCGTTTCGCGAAATATTCGCTTTTTTCTTGTGAAACTTTGGGACTCACCCATTTCCTTACGTCCCGCTCAAATCGTCAGAATTTTGAAATAGACACTGTTTTGCATGTACTTAACTTACCTTATCTTAATCTGACGATTTCGAGTTCTTTTAAGGTTAGATTTTTTTTCGTCCCCACCCTTAACGAACTCCCCTGCATGAATAGGCAATATATGGTAGAGGTACATTTTCAGGGTACAAGGTTTCTCCCCATGTAATAATCTGACGCGCTCGAATAACTGGAAAAATCCCCGCCTGGGCTCCCCTACGATTATGTGTATATACTTAAAAAGGTATTTATATTAGATAATAATTATCTAAAAAATTTTTTATCTAAATCTCAAAGACACCTGCTTATCATTATTATTGGTAGTTAAAAATCTTTCAATAACATAAATAATAACTACAAAGGATTTTTCCAATTTTTTTATAACTATAATAATTATAATTATTATCATTATTATTGGTAGTTAAAAATCTTTCAATAACATAAATAATAACTACAAAAGATTTTTCCAGTTTTTTTTATAACTATAATAATTAAAATTATTATAGTTATAAAAAAAATTGGAAAAATCCTTTGTAGTTATTATGTTATTGAAAGATTTTGAACTACCAATAATAATGATAAGCAGGTGTCTTTGAGATTTAGATAAAAAAAAATTGTTGAATCTTAACTAGAATTTGAATTGCTGTTGTTACTGTTAAATTAGTTGGAACATGACGAATGAAGAAGATAACGAAATTTTTGTTTTAAGCTGGATTCACATCAATAAAAATTTGTGTGTGTATTGTATTTTAAAATACAGAAAAAATATTTGCGGTACCGCCGAATCCACTTATAGTCTGGGCTGATTATCGGAGAATAGGCCATTTTTGGGAAAAGTTATTTACTAGCAATTTTATTGCTGGAATCTAAGCTTATGATTGTATATATTAATAATATAGGTATGCAAAGTCCGCAGATAGTGTGCTACTTTTTTTATTAACAAAATGGCGCCCCCAAATCGTGCTTTTTTCAATTTTTGCTCCATAACTCCGAACATTTGAACTTTACACCAAAAATACCCTAATAAAAATTCACCGAAATTAAATTCTGCATAAAGACATGTTCTTCCCGATCTGCTCCGACGAAAATTATCCTCGGAAAATGCGGGTTTTCCCAACAAAATCTTTAAATTTCAAATACAGTTTTAGAAAGTAATTATCTACCGATAATTAAATAACTCGGTGGAATAAAAGCTTTTTTGGTTTAGATTATAGTTTCAGAAGCCGGTGAAAATTAAGCGAATATTTTAGCAACAATTAAATTGTTAATTAATAATTTACGGTCGCAATCATAGCCAAAATAATTATGGTACACTGATCAAACTTTGAAATCTTATAAAGATGAGATGCCTATTTAATATTTTGTCAACAAAATATAAATTTTTAACTTTTCTGAATAATCTTTAAATTCTTAAAAAAATAGTTATAAACAAATTAACGTTTCTCAGAAAGTTTTTATTATATTCTAATTTTAAAAACTAAATAAAATGTGTATTTCAAAGGTCTTGAAAACGAATGCTTTAAAACTTTTTTGCAACTATCGGCAAAAAAGTTATGAAACAGCAAAATTAACATACGATTGCTACGTTGTTTATAATGTTTTTTAATTCTTTCAAAGCGTAAAAGTGAGTTTAAAGTACAAGCTAATTACTTACAAAAAATATCGATTATTAGTTTAATATTTATATTTTAATTAAAGATAATAAATATTTTTTTTGTAATTTACACGCCTGAAAGTAGACTAATACAGTAGCGTAGCTAAAATTTTCACTCGAGACGACGACCGTCGCGCGACGTGTACTAGTTAATAAATAAAATTATGTATTATAACCCGTCCACGGCTCTGTATCAAGCCTACTTTCGCGCTAAAAGTTACAAAAAAAAACATATTTAATCTTTGATTAAAATATAATCATTGAACTAATGTTTGGTAGTTTGTACCATAAACTCACTTTTAAGCTTTGAAACAATTAAAACAAATTTTAAACAACGGAGTAATCGTATGTTTACTTCGCTGTTTCATAACTTTTTTGCAAATGGTTGGAAAAAAATTTTAAAGCATTCATTTTCAAGACCTTTGAAATACGCATATTAAGTATTTTTAAAATTATAATATAATAAACAATTTCTGAGAAATGTTAATTTGTTTATAACTATTTTTTTTAACATTTAAAGATTATGCAAAAAATGAAAAATTTATATTTTGTCGACAAAATATTAAACAGACAAAATATAAAATATTAAATTTTATATTAAATATAAAATCTTTATAATCTTTCTAAGTTTGATCAATGTCTCATGATTATTTTGGCTGTTATTGAGACTGTAAATTGTTAATTAACAATTGAATTGTTGCTAAAATATTCGTTTCATTTTCACCGGCTTCTGCAGTTATAATCTATATCAAGAAAGCTTTTATTTCAAAGTTATTTAATTATTGATAAATAATTACTTGCTCAAAAAATTTATTTGAAAATTCGAGATTTTGTTGGGAAAACTTACATTTTCCGAGGAAATTTTCATCGGAGGAAATCGGGAAAAACATGCCTCTATGTAGAATTAAATTGGGGTGAATTTTTATTTGAGTGTTCTTGGTGTATAGACCAATAATTGAAAAAAACACGATTGGAGGGCGCCATTTTGTTAATAAAAAAAGTAGCACACTATCTGCGGACTTTGCATACCTATACTATTAATCTATATGATCATAATATTCGATTCCAGCAATGAAATTGCTGGTAAATAACCTTTCTTTGTACTTTACTAATTAGACCAGCGTATTATAAATATTTTTGTTTTAATTTAAAGATTATGCAAAAAAAGGAAAAATTTATATTTTGTCGATAAAATATTAAATAAGCATCTCATCTTTATAATCTTAATAAGTTTGATCAATGTATCATGATAATTTTGGTTATTATTGCGATCGTAAATTGTTAATTAACAATTGAATTGTTGCTAAAATATTCGTTTCATTTTCACCGGCTTCTGGAATTACTATCTATACCAAGAAAGCTTTGATGTCACTAAGTTATTTAATTATTGATTAATAATTACTTACCTAAAACTTTATTTGAAAATTAGAGATTTTGTTGGGAAGACCCGCACTTTCCGAGGAAAATTTTCGTCGGAGCAAATCAAGAAAAACAAATCTCTATGTAGAATTTAATTTCGGTGAATTTTTATTTGGGTGTTTCTGTTGTAAACAGTCGGAGTTATAGAGCAATAATTGAAAAAAATACGATTTGTCGGCGCCATTTTGTTTATAAAAGAAGTAGCACACTATCTGCGGACTTTGCATACCTATATTATTAATATGTAGGATCTTATAATTCGATTACAGCAATAAAATTGCTGGTAAATAACTTTTCCATGAATTTTGCTAATTAGCCCAAAGTATTAGCGACAAGTGGATAATTAAGTCCACATTAACATTGCTGTGCAGCGAAAATTTCTGTGAAGTTGATTGAAAAACCGACACGACGACGGACAGCGTGCGTTGTTCGTAACGAAAATATTTTTGCATAAATCCATGCGCCGCACAGTCCACATCAACAAAAATTTCGACGCACACGAACAAATTTGTGTCAAATACAACGTACACATAAATTTTTCTTGGTGTGGATCCGCCTTTGGATTTTTTTTTGCGAATTTTGTTTTTTATCTTTTGTTGTATATTGCATCTCTGTGATAAAAAGTTATTTACATTTATTAGCCCAATAAATGACCGTTTTGGAGTGTAATTTCCAGGGGCAACTCCGAATTGCATGAAAATTTGGATTTAGGTTCTCTTTACCCTCCACTTCAAAGTTGAATTTGTGCCGTTGATTGCTTTTACTTGGGGGGTGACATTTACTTCTTGTCGGGGGGTGAAAAACGCGTGTTTAAATAAGGCCGGAAATGAATTAATTGACTTATTTTAAGCAACTTTTGCTCTATAAAGTTCTTTACTTAAGTCAATATTTTTCGAGTTATTCGCGATTTAAAATGTTGATTTTTCGACAAAAAAAACTACGTTTTCAGACCGTTTTTCCCAAATAACTCAAAAAGTAAATATTTTATCGAAAAAAATATTTTTAGTAAAAGTGTAAATGTGTCTAATTCCAAATCGAATAATTCAACGCTAAATCACCGAAGAAAGAAGCGTTTTTCGGGAAAACCTTATAAACATTTTTAAAGTATCAAAAAAAAAGCTTATTATTTGTTTTTTACAAAAGTTTACAGCATCAAAAATAAACCAGTTACACTGAAAAAAAGTTGGCCCCTTTTTTTTGGTAAAAAAATCGTGAAAGCATTCCTCTATTTAGCACCCTAAATGAAATTAATCGTTTGGCTTTACCATCTATTTTAACTGTATGTGTATTGTTTGTATGATCTGTAAGTTTGATTGGTTTGAAGTGTTTATTTTTGAAAACATTTGGTTTTATAGTAAAAGAAAATTTTCCAAAAATTTTTGAAAAATTTCATTTTTTCAAAATAACTTAAAAGGTATTAGTGATAAGAAAAATCTTAAGCAGTAAAAAAATGTAGGTTTTGCTATTATAAATATGCTAGTTTCATTTTGTTTCTCCTTAAGAAAAAAATTGGTTAAGATATGGCTGTTCAAAATTTGCACACTCGTGATTAGTGACCCATTCAAGCTTTCTAAATTATAACCCTTTCAAAAATAAACACTTTAAACCGGTGGGACTGACAGATTATATAAAAAATAGATAGGTAAGTAAATTGTTTGTAAAGCGGTAGCGATTAATTTCATTTGGGGAGCTAAACAGGGCGAGATTTTCATGATTTTTTACAAAAAAAAAAGAGGGCCAACTTTATTTTGATCGTAACTCGCTTATTTTTAATACTAAAACTTTTATTAACAATTAAAACAAAGCTTTTTATAAACACTTCAAAAAAGTTTTAATGGGTTTTTCCCGAAAAGTGCTTAATTTTTCGGTGATTTCACCTTGAAATATTCGATTTGGAATTAGACGAATAAGAACGTATTTTTCATGAGCTACAACTTTGTTTTTATTTGATTGATAGACCTTACTGACACACCATTTTTTTGGGTCTTTTATAAGCTACACTTTTGCTAAGGATATTTTTTTCGATCAAATATTTACTTTTTGAGTTATTTACGAAAAACCGTCTGAAAACGTAGTTTTTTGTCGAAAAATCAACATTTTCAATGGCAAATAACTCGAAAAGTGTTGACTTACGTAAAAAACTTTATAGAACAAAAGTTGCTTAAAATCAGTCAATTTATCCATTTCGTGTCTTATCTTGAACGTATGTTTTTTCACCCCCGAGAAGGGGTGACTGTCACTCCCCAAGTAAAAGCAACCAACGGCACAATTTCAACTTTGAAGTGGAGGGTAAGTAGAACCTAAGTAAGTAGAATCCAAATTTTCATGCAATTCGGAGTTGCCCCTGAAAATTACACGGTATCGCCGAATTTCCCGTTCATTTACTGGGCTATATAAATTATTGCAAAATTAATGCTGTTTCGCAATTATGTCGTTCAAATATTTCTGTATTTTAATTTGCAAACTCTCAGAGTTAAAGAACTTTTTATGATCTACAATTTTTATTTCAACCATTATTTTTTGTAAAATGTATAAGAAACGTTTTATGGGCAAAAAATATTTTTTCACTTCTTAGAATGGTTTAATAAAACAAAACAAAGCAAAATTAGCTGTACGTCTTCACGAACTTGTCATCTGCTAGCCCTTATACAGTCGAACCCGCTTAGTAGAATGCCGCTTATAGAAATAATCGGATTTAAGGAATAGAAATTTGAGGTTCCGAAACGTTTCTATTAGCCACCGATGATTAGAATATCCCAGTTATAGGAATACATTTACTTGGCACGAATATTCCAATGGGTTTGACTGTAGACCTTTTAGTTGCACGTAATTTTTCCCTTATTGCTTTATACTAAATTTGAAAAAATGTATAGGAAATAATCACAGTTCTTAGACATTTACTACGGTTGCGTACTCCGACTAACCAATGAACATTATGTGTGAGATTACGTCACGAGTGTACAATAATTTGAATCGTAATAAGATTAATCGGTATTTTTATGTGTTATGGAAAATAGTAAAGATAGTTATTTTACACTTTTAAAGACAAAGAGAAACAGTCGTCGGCTTAGTGACACAGAAAGCTAACTACATTTCACATTTTGAAGTTCAATCTACGAAATTGAACTTACCTTAGTGCGTTTCGTAGCGAGGAGTTTTCGTAACTCCTCACTAGGGTTTTAGGTGTTCAGAAAGAGGTGTCACTCAAAAGAACTCATTAAGGTAAGTTCAGTGGTGTAAATATCTCAAGACGAGACAAAATGTAGTTAGATTTCTGTGTCACTAAGCCGAAGCAGTGTAGCCGGTAGCTGCTGTGGTAAATACATATATGTTTTTTATTTGGCAACAGCGCTTTCCTGCTAAACTTCACATTAGCGAAAAAACTAAGGAAGAGTATGTTGAATTTGTTTGCCGTCAAGTTTGTACCAGTGGGTTATGATGTCATTAAATCTATGATGTACACCTCTAATTGTTTAAATTGTTAGTCTATCTTTCTTCCGTATTGCCAGTCATTTTTGCTCTATTATACGTGTCTTTCAGAGTTTTTATCCACCCTTTTCTTATTCAACAGTTAGTTGCTACACATTTATTGAGTATATACCTATTTTATAATATGTTTTCTCCATATCGCCGTCCTATTAACTATAAGTTTTGCAGCCTTCATTGGAATTCTATTCACCTTGATTTCTGGTATTGACCAGACCATCCGATAAAAGTAGAGCCGTCATTTGACAAAAATTTGAAATCCCGGCTTTCCGATACTACAGTTGAGTCCGCGAATCTTTACCTGTGTGTCATCATTTAAAGCATACGAAATAAGTCGATGATAAGTCGGAAATTGAAATTTACTAAACGCAACATTAAGTGACAGTAAGTGACTTGCTGGTGCGTTTAATAAATTTCAATTTCCGACTTATCATCGACTTATTTCGTATGCTTTAAATGATGACGCACAGGTAAAGATTCGCGGACTCAACTGTATATTATGCATGAAATCGCAGTTCCGTTTCGTACATTTTGTCATTTAAAACATCAAAGAAGGCTGCTGTTATCGGCTACAACAGCGTTTCCGACTATCAAGTAATATGAACCCATAAAAGTTTCTACTAAAAATTAGCAAAGCGTCAAAAGTACAGCAACATTTGAAATATTTTCCCAAAAATAATGTTTCTATTGGAAGTAATGAAAAAAAATTTTGATGCCACAGTTTGTGGAGTTTAGTTTATAATATGTTGAACATGTCTGTGTTGAATTATTCATGCCAAGAGGTATTCCAATTTAGAAAGACTTACTTTTTAATACAGAGGATTGTGAATACATTCATGCAAGTTAAAAAATAAACTGAAATTTCAAGACAATTTGAGTTACTTAATTACAAAGTGTTTACAATAATTGCATCCTATCCGTATCCTATAAAATCGGTAAAGCTACGAAAAATATGAATATAGACCGATAATATGTAGCAAAATAATATCTAACAATGATCAATCAATAACAGGTTTAATTAAAAATATATAACACTGAAAGTTAAACATGGTAAAGTTAATGTTTTTTTGTGGGCTTGTTACGGATTGTTACATAGGCGTAACCAAGGAAGCGGGTTTGGGGGTTATAACCCCCCCCCCCCCCGTCATTTGGATGTACTTTGAGCTCTATACACTTAACACCATTACTATTCCATACCCCCCAGAGACCATCAAGTATTTGTAACCCCCTCCCCTTAGCATCATCTTGGTTACACCTCTGGATTGTTATTATGGGTACCTACAAACTGATAGCATTAGACACATGAAAGCAGACTGGACTGGATATCCTACTTATGGTTTAAGACAAACTGTGTGTCAAAAGAAGTGGCAAATTAGGAAAAAATCCAAGTTGAAATAAACATGTCTTTGTGTATTATGCGTTTTTGTAATGTGTGTTGATGTAATTTATATATGTTTGTGTATTGTGTGTTGCATATGTATTATATATTATATAATTGTAGATGATAATATGTCTCCGACTTTATTAATACGCTATTTTGCTGTTATATATTCTTTTCGTTAAGTTCTTTTAGTATTGTCTTCTTTTTTCTTTTTCGCGACCATTCCTGTCATGATTGAAGATTGAGTATAAATCACTATCTAGTTGAAAATAAGTGTTGTCTGTTCAAAGCGTTAGTGGCTCCATTATAACTGACCAGTGGCGTAACAAACTCCGTCGGAGCCCCCCCCCGCAGAATTGGAAATGGGGCCCCCTTTAAACAATTACTAAATACGACTTGTGTAACAAAAACTTATTTGTGATAGCGTAATAATGCACTGTTCATAACAACTTACATTTCTCATCTTCATTGGTATAGAGATTATAGAATAAAATAAAACAAACATTAATAAAAGATTACATTATTACATAGTAGGTATTATTCTATGAGATGAACGATTTTCTTCGTGCACTACTATCAGCAAAAAATATATCTCCAATTTGATTAATATCTATCTGATGGTCAACTTCATTTTCAATGCTTCTGACATTGTGCTAGGAGGATATAATATGATTTTATTAATTTAAGTTTAGAAAAAGATCTCTCTGAACTAGCGGTCGTGACACTCGTGACGTATAGTTTTGCCTAAGATTTGATAAAAATTCTTTACAGTTATGTAAAAGTATTGTTGCGCGTGAGAGATCCATATTTTTGGACTGCAAAAGAGTGTCAGCTAGATTTATAGATTCCAAAACTTTATTTTGTAAAAGGAAGACAAATTAAAACTGTTCCATTTTACTTCTTAAATTATTAGCTGTTATTCTGTCCTCACGAGCTGTGGAAGTTAATATTATTTTAGACAGTGTTTTTAAAATTGTCACAATAAAACACTAAAAACTTTTGTTTTCTATACTTCCACAAAATTTATTATTTACAACTATGTGACTACAGCTGTTTCGGCAGAGTACCTTTCTCAAGTGATATAATTTACAATGTGTTTGCCTTTTTAAGTCTCTAACTGAAGAGGTTGAGGAGTGGGGAGCTGTTTGTCTCGAGTTGGTCATTCAGAATTATATCTGTATTTTTCAGTTAGAGACTTAAAAAGGCAAACACATTGTAAATTATATCACTTATGGTGGTATGACACAATGTTAAAATTTATATAGTTTTTAGGTACAGTTACAGTCACTATTTCAAAACCAATCTTCAACTTAGGGGTATGTACGTGAACTGTAGACTTTCTATTTTAATAGTATCTAGTTAAAATTTCCAAAGAAAGTAGTATATTTTTTATAACTGTACTTAAAGGAGCCCATGTCATAACTTACTTAGTAACTTGTTGTAAAAATTCGTTTTGTTTAATAATTTTTGAACTTCGGTAGAAAATAACTATCAGAAACGATTAACTACGCAAAAAGCTTTATTTTAAACAAAATTTCATTGTCCGTACTGCCATAATTTTTAAATTAACTGTACCTAAAGGTAAAAATTATTGTTAAAAGCTGCAATCTGGGGATTGTGTTCATATTACAGCATTAAGTTGGCATTTTTCTAGTGATAAATTAGTTCCGCTGTCACTTAATAGATGAGAAGATGAGTTCACGTGTCATTTAGTAGATGGCAGCAGTGATGTATTAAATGGCGACAGATGCACGTTTGCCGGATTTTAAGAAAATCTGCAGACAATTGAAAACGAGTTTTGTAACCACGGAAATACGATGAATCACGCGGATTTGTTTAGAAAAGTGGCCCCACCCCCTCTCAGTACACATTTTGGGCCTTGTTTGACTTTCAATCATGATTGTATAACGTCTCAGTGTCTTAACAATACAAATATACATATTTTATGCTTGAAACCGTGACGTTATACAAATGGTTGAAAGTTAAACGAGGCTCAAAATGTCTTAAAGTGTTTACGGGGGGATTATACTAGTTTTGACATAATACATAGATAACCTAAGCTCTAGTATGTTATGTGGGGCGTATCTAAAAACAAGTTAAGTTTTATTCACTTTCTGGCAAATTTAATTTTTATAATAACGCAAATAATGCATTGTTCGGATACAATTAGCTTTTTGTAAAGACGATGACATCGACATTTTTACACACATTACACATGCCAATGGCCATTAGTATTTGTTGAGGCATTATCCTAATAAAAAAATTGTAGACAAAACAATATTGTATAATCATTGATTAATTTATGTCAAAAATTTCCGTAAGTGAAAAAAAATATTGAAATTTACTGGAGTAATAATTAGATAAACCGATATACAGACGATACAGTTGTGGTTGCTAGCAGTATTGATGAACTTCAGCATCTTATGGACAGGGTACCTACAAAGAGCGAGTGAAAAAAGAGAATTTAACCTTCAACATAAATAAAACAAAAATAGACACTAGTGAGCAAAACTCAAAAACCTGCCAGACAATTGAATATAAAAAACCAATTAATTGAACACGTTGACTCGTATATATACCTTGGAACAGTCGTCAACTCGAAATGGGATCAAAAAACCGAAATATATTCAGAGTATAACCAGAGCTACATTTAACATGAGAAATATATTTAATCATTGCGACATATCTGTCCCACTAAAAATATGGCTGCTAAAATGCTATGTATTTCCAGTCTTGTTGTATGGAGCAAAGCTGGACAATAACGGAAACATTATCGAAAAGGCTAGATGTATTCGAAATGTGGGTGTACCGACGTATCCTCAAAATATTCTGGACGACTCACACCATCAACGAATAGGTGGTATTGCGCCGAATGGGAAAACAAAAAGAAATATCTTTCACAATTAAAAAACGAAAACGTGAACACCTCGGTCATATATTATGGGACATGATATATATCGTATAGGGCTTTTCATCGATTGTCATTTGTTTCGAGCTTCTGTCATGTGTCACATAATATTAATATATCTACGTCATACGTCTTGGGTTTGTATCATTGGAAATACCAATAACGTACGACGTAGATATATTAATATTATATGACACACGACAGAAGCTCGAAACAAATGACTGTGAATGAAAAACCCTATACTGCAGCTGATAATATAGGGTAAAATAGAGAGTAAACGTGGACCCGGAAGAAGAAGACACTCATGGCTTCAAAACTTACGCCAATGGTTTGGACTAACATCGATCGAGTTAAAGACACGCTGTAAACAAAATTAAAATTGCTATGATGCTAGCCAACTTCCACAACGGACAAGGCACATGAAGAACAAGAATTAGAAATGAGATGAAAATGTAAAAATTTCCGAGGAAAAAAAACTTCCCGTGTTGACATTCCAACATACAAATCAATGGTATCACCCTTCAGAGCTCCCAAAGCTTCATATACCTGGACACAGAGCTAAACAGTCAGCTAGACCACTCAAAAAAATTAGAAGACGCATTGAAATAGCAAGATCTGGCTTCATGAACATGCTTAAAATGCTCTGTAACCCCAAGCTATCAGTCACAATAAGATTGAGAACACTAAAGTGTTAGGTGTGGTCTCTATTACTATATGGCTGTGAGACCTGGACATTAAAACAGTATGATGTCAACAAACTGAATTCATTCGAAATGTGGATGTACCGCCGAATGCTAAAAATAAGCTGGACCACCAAAACTACAAATGAAGAAGTACTGTAAATAATGAACACACGTCCTCATCTGGTCAATACAATAAAAACTAGAAAGACGTCATATCTAGGACACATAATGCGCCATAGGGAATTTGAGTAGCTTCAGGTAATATTAAAAGGCAAAATCGAAGGTAAAAAGGGTATGGGAAGAAAGAAAAAATCTTGGCTCCGAAACATCAGAGATTGGACCCACAGAACAGGGAATGACTTAATTCATCAAGCCCAGAACAGAGAGAAATTTGCCATATTGATCGCCAACCTCAATAGAGAAGGAACTTAGGAGGAGGAGGACAACGCAAGAGACCCTAAGAGGTAGTTTTCTGTCCCGATTAAACCCCCATTAGCTAACCAGGACATAAAATACTGGTCCTAAAGCTCAAAGATAGATAGAAAGTAACTTGTGAAGTGGTTACGATTGATTTGATTTAAGATGATAATTGGGGGTGATTTTCCCGAGGTTTTTGACCAAAAAAAGGGACCAACTATATTTTGAGCATTTGCTTAGTTTTGATGCTACAAACTAAAAAAAAAACAAAAATAAATATTTTTTAAACACTTTAAAAAAGTTGTAATGAGTTTTCCCCAAAAAAGTGCATCATTTTTTGGTTATTTCACGTTGAAATATTCACTTTGAAATTTGGCGGATATGAAAATATTTTTTATTAGCTACAACTTTGTTTCAACTGGGTCCATAGAGTTCATAATATATAGACCTGGATCCCGCGTACCTAAAAAAAGTTGATTAACCCATTTGATCCCACGACATTTATTTTTCGATAATGCAAATTTTTTTTTAATATCCTTGTTGAACCTTGGTTAAATAGCAAAACTTCATTGTTATTTGACATAAAAAAATTGAATTTTTAGCAAAAAGTAGGTGTACTCGTACGAGTACAATGGGCTGATCGGGAGTCAAAATGTAAAACATTGTGTAAAAATGAAAATGTTTTATTTTCTTACAATATAGGTAGGTACATACGTACTTGGGTATATCCTGTATTATAATCTAACTAGCATAAAATTGTAAAAACTATACTCTATTTTCTTGAACGGCATATAACTATAATATATACTTGACTGTTCTGTAATATAAGTATTCAATGATTTCATTATCAAAAAATTTCTCGAAATATTTCGATACGAGATTTACCTCGGATTTACTCTTTCATCCAGACGGTCCTTGTAACCTGTTGTAGATGCCATACTAATATCAGTAATTTCTTCTGTCCAGTCAGATTCTTTGGTTTTATTTTGACCCTTCAATAAATTTCCTTTTCTAATGGCGAGGGGAATATTGTCTTCTTTGTCGTTGTCAGAGTCATCACTCATGTAATGAACTATTTCTCTATTTCTCCGGGAATATCATTCGGAAAGCTTTGGGTCTAAAGATCAGCCTTATATATGTCCTCATTGTCAGTTTGATAGTCAACCTTAGGAGGAATGACTACCGCCGATACATCTTATGATGTTATTTGAAGCTAAAGCGGGTGTTTTATGTTTTCCATAAAATCCGATGGGACTCATAGGCCGCAATTCTTGAAAATCAATTCCAATACAAATATTGAACATGAAAGAATAAAAAACCAAATAAACATATTTGATCTCATACAAACCCACTGTACTCAAATGAGTACATGTCTATTTTGTAACATAAAAACAACAATAATAAAAAGATTCTTACACTGTATAAATAAACATTACCAGTACTTACCCTTCCAACAATAAAAGTTAAAAAAATGATAAATAATATCAAAACCATAAAATAGCAACACTTCAATGATTCAACAGAAATAATGGAGGTTAGCTTCTAATTACTGCGTCACATGTTAGGAAGAGGAGCGCCTCCGAGGGTAAAATTTGTGAAAATCTATTAGAACATTTCCTAATAGAATCGGATATATACATGGAGTATTTACCTTTCTTTTGCAAGAAGTGTCACTACTAGGCCATTTTTGCTGTTGTACTCGGACGAGTACAGTGGGACCAAATGGGTTAAGCTATTAACAAATGGGTAGCAAGCTGAAAATTTGTTAATAGCTTAACGGTGTCTAGTCGGACAAACTTTCATATATGGGAACAGTGGAACAGGGGAAGTTTTATTTGTGGAACAGCTTAAAAATTTGGAACGTCAGACTACGAAAACGTTTCATGTATTTTGTCGGACAGAACTTCCAATTGATTTGTTAGCATTTCATTAAACTTTCATGTAAAAATTAGACTGGTGTTTATCACCAACTGTGTATCTTAATGAGTGGAACACGAAGAACATGTCAAATGACAGTAATCAAGTCGGTTGTTTAGCAGTCTGATGTTTGCATGAGAGTTTAATGAAAGGGTAACAAATCAATTGGATGTTCTGTCCGACAAAATACCTGGGACGTTTTCGTAACCCCCTGTTACGAAGTTCCCCTATTCCAGTGTTCCCTCCCGTACATCAAAGTTTGTCCGACTAGACACCGTTAAGCTATTAACAAATTTTCAGCTTGCTATTAATCAAGTTTTTTTGGTACGCGGGATCCAGGTCTAATACACCATTTTTTATACTTTTTTAGAAGCTACATATTTTTGCTAAGAATGTTTTTTTCGGATAAAATACTTATTTTTTGAGTTATTTGTAAAAGCCGCCTAAAAACTTGTTTTTTACTCGCAAATAACTCGAATATTAATTTAGTAAAAAAATCCTACAGAACAAAAGTTGCTTAGAATTAGTCAGTTTATCCATTTTCAGACTTATTTTGAACGTATATTTTTTCACCCCCGAGATGGAATAAAACTCACCCTCATGGCAAAATCTTACATCGGCACACTATCACTTTTCTTGGTTGACATGTTACCTATCTGTATGCCAAATTTCATGTTAATCCAAGCGATTGTTTAAAATTTAGAGCAAAAAGTGTGATTCAATGTATATATTTACTACATACTTGTATTTCAAACAATTGCAAATTTCTTTATCAGTTTAAAATAAAAATTTTTGGCCAGGTAAAGAATTAATAATTGTCACAAAATTACAAATCACATTATTACAAAT
Source organism: Diabrotica virgifera virgifera (assembly GCF_917563875.1). NCBI lineage: Eukaryota > Metazoa > Arthropoda > Insecta > Coleoptera > Chrysomelidae > Diabrotica > Diabrotica virgifera. The sequence goes on from NC_065446.1 coordinate 215,782,856, forward strand.
ATAATCTAAATACAATAAGTGATAAAATATTTCCAAATGAAACGTTTTGTATCTATTAGCATTGTTTAAAAAAAGATAAAAATTTGTCTAGTTATACAATGCTATCTATTAATAGTAAGAATTTACCATTTCCAGGTAAATAATTAAACACCCTCATCACTGTAAATACAATACAAGTACGATTGAAGGCGAACAGTACCGATCGATCGGTAACGATCATAATAAGTTCTATTTAGTACGTGGCAACAACGCCGTCGTTAATAGAATTAAAATTCGTCGTTATTAAAATGTTCGAATATATATACGTGCTGCCATCTATTGAAAGAATTGTTAAACGTTTAGTTCCTATTATCACCAACCATTTTGACTGTGGCGTTTACATACCCCCTTAAGAAAGGCACTCTACCGAAACAGCTGTAGTCACATAGTTGTAAATAATAAATTTTGTGGAAGTATAGAAAACAAAAGTTTTCAGTGTTTTATTGTGAGATAAAATGAACTTTCATCAAGTAACGGTCGAATCCATCAATTTTTTAAAATTGTCATGTAGTTCTGCTTTTTAGCAAGAACAGTTTGAAATCTGGATGACCACCTAAGTCACTGATAACGTTTTTAGTGTATAGTCGATTCGCTAATCTTAGACACAATTGTCTACATTACAATCACGATAAAGATGCACTATATAGAAATAAACAAACGAAGACACGTTGAATGTTCGAGGATCACTTCCAAATCATGATTGGTGCTCCCCGTGCTTGTTTATCTCTAGTGCATCTTGATTGTGATTGTAGTGTAGACAGTTGTGTCTCAGATTAGCGAATCGACTATATAGTCCGTTCGCTAAACTTAGACACAATTGGCTAGTAATTTTAGAAAATAATTTTGCCAATTTGATAAAATCGGCAAAAAAATAATTACTAAATAGTTAATATTTAGTAAATAGTTAGTAATTTTGCCAATTTTGGCAAAATTTGCCAAAAACAAAAAAATTACCCACTAAAATCACTAGCCAGTTGTGTCTGAGTTTAGCGAACAGACTATAACAGTGTTTTTGTGTAACTTGGAACCTATGGGAAACTTTTATTTATCAATTTTACGAAAAGAGTTATTCTTCATAAAATGCTCTGCATGGTCTAAAATCTAAGTTGCACTCATCAGATGTTAAATTTTATGGATTTTATTTCATTCAAAAAATGTTAATTTTGCTTAATAGTAAAGTACCTTTACAGTTTACAATATTGAAAAATGTTATTATAAAAAGTTGTTCGCAATTAAAATCATTTCAGTAGAAATCTTGTAAAATATCAAGGTACTTTACTCTTGAGCGAAACTCATGTTTTTCGATATACCTACCTCATATAAAGTTGATAAAATGTGATATATTACGATTAAATCATAGTTTTGAGACAATGCAGAGCTTTTTATAAAGAATAACGTTTCTTCGTAAAATTAACAATAATATAGTTATCCTAATTTGTAATAAAATGATGTTGGGTATCCTTAATTTGAGAAAAATTTGCAAAAATTAACATTTAAATTTTTAATTAGGAGGATGTAATTGCATATTAAAATTAACATTGTATATTGTGAAATATAAAGGTACTTTAGTCTTGAGTTAGATTCATATTTTTTCTGAGGGTTGTATCTTTTATCTTAGATTTAAGACCATTCACAGCATTTCATGAAGAATAACTTTTTTTCGTAAACTTGATAATAAAAAAGTTCCCCATATGGTTAGAAGTCACGCAGACATACCAAATTTTTTTTTGAAATTTTCAAATTATAATGTCATACTCGGATTCAGCATAATCAAAAAGAAAATAGAAACATTTTGGATCAAAGTAACATGATGAATTCACCGATATTTTTAAAATTAATTATACAAAACAGTTTTATTGTTTAAACAATTAATAAACAATTAGAGGCTAAATCTGTGAGTAGAACTTTTTACTTTAACATAAAATACCTATATACCTCAACTATCAAAAAATGTTTTAGAAAAATATAAGCTTGTTTGATTTTTTCCGAAACAATTTTGACTTCCCTAAAGGGGAGTGTTATAATTTCCATATCTTATCGTTTATCTGTTGAGAGATTGTCCAATGATTACACAAGAAAAGTCGTCAATAAATTGATAAACAAATGCGTACCAAACTGATGCAACTATAACCGTAAAACAACACAAATAACACAAAATGCAAACCAAACAAATTAAGGATAGATGAAACTGCTGCCGATAATTATTATTGTATCGAAATACTACTCGGAGGCTCTAAACGTAAACGTAAAGAAGAAACCCATTTCTAGATTAAGAAATATTATTCTGAAAGTTCCCAAAATTGCAATTCTCAAATCTTTCAATAAGTCACGTACAAAGCATTATGGTTTATCGCCGTCACCATAAAAATTCGGAAGACCAGAAGGGATTAGTTCTAGAGATGAGATAATTATTCACTTGCCGAATATGCGTATTTATTTAGAATTTGTATTCTTAAAGTTAAACACACAACGTAAAATATTATAACAATAACAAATGTTTACATAATATCAGAAGACAAGATGGGGCCCCTAATAGAAGCCCCCCCCCGCAAGCTTAATGCTGTGGGGGCCTCTCTTACGCCCCTGTAACTGACACATTCAGCTTGGTTTTTGTTGTCAATGTATCATAACTCTTTAATTTGCCCCTTATAATTTTTAAAATTGTCTCCAATGGTACATTGATGAAAACACTGGTGATACCAAAACTGACTAACATATTGTTGGGATTTTAATCTATCTCTGCTAGTGTTTACCAGATTGGCTGTGAGCTTTTAATGAAAGTTTTAATACAAGTCGTGATGTGTGCTAAAGGCTGTATTATGTCGGCCAGGTTGTATATTAGTGCACCCTACGTTACCTACATCTGAATCTTATGTTTGTGCGTCACAGTGTTGCCATACCTTTTTGTTTATTTCTTTCATAATTTCAATCAACGTTAAATGTACCTTCAAGAATAATATAATAATTTTATAAGAATTTTTTTAAATTTATTAATATAAGAATAATTTATTATAATCATTTATCTGTTTGATTTATCTATTTATCTACTTTTTTATAACAATTTAAATTATCTTTGATTTATAAGATTTACACAGTTTATCTTCATTGATCATTTTTGTTTACCAGTTAACCTTATTTTTTATAACAATTTTAATTAACTTTGATTTAAAATACCTCTTCGAGCTTTTATGTCTAAGAGGAACTTTAACAGACTGCTGCAAGGAGAGTATATACTGCTGCAAATTGGTCTGATAGGTGACATAATCTTTGTGAATTTTTGAGACTTCATACACCTAGGTGTAATATTCTGCTGTAGCATCGTGTTCTTCTTTGTTATTCTGTCAGGTTTTCCTTAAATTTGTGCAGTGTTTTATATACTTTGTTTTCTATTGACTTAGTTGGATCGTTTTTTAGTTTTGTGTAACGTCTATTTATGACCAATTCATCAGAAGAAAATGACAGACTTTTATATGCATTTAGAATTGAACATCACGTTCGCTGTTAGTATTAGAATATTGCTATTAATGTGGTATAATATGCTTTTCTTTTCTAATTGTGTTGAATAAATTTATAACTCATATCTTTTGAAAACCCCTTTTCCAGAAGTATTACTCAATTTTATGTATGAACTGTATTACTTATAAAACAAAAATAATAATGGTAGGGGAGCAAAGTTTACTAAATGTGCATTCACTCGAGCGCTTTGTGGACCTATTGGGTTGTGATTATTAGGTTCTAAAACCAAAAAAAGTTAAGTAAAATTTTCCATTTTAGTGGGCGCTTTCCATTTTTTAATTTAATTTTCCATTTCCAACAATCGTTTTTCCGATTATAGCGCCATCTATCCATAATTCGAAAAAATGTTTCGAATAAAAGTTGCTTATTTTTACGCATAGAATCCAAATCTGCAATAAAAATGGGGGCTCCCGTTTAATATTTTAAAGTTACCCCCACCCCTCCTTCGTGGGGGGTCGTGTTTGGTACCATTCAATAGATTTTTCAAAAATATTGAATAAGTGTATTTTCCAGTTTTTCGATCTGATGTTTATTTTGCGAAATATCGCGGCATCTGTATTTAAAATTTTAAATTTACCCCCCCCCCCACCCCTCTCCGTGGGGGGTCATGTTTGGTATCTTTCGATAGATTTTGAAAAATATTGAACACGTCGTTTTTAGTTTTTCGATCTGACGTTCATTTTGCGAAATATTCGCTTTTTTTTTGTGAAATTTTTGACTCGCCCATTTTCGTACGCCCCGCTCAAATCGTCAGATTTTTGCAATATACACTATTTTGCATGTACTTAACTTACCTACCTTATCTTAATCTGAAAATTTCGAATGTTTTTAAGGATAGATTTTTTTCGGGCCCCCTGAACGAACTCCCCTGTGTTAAGAGCCAATATAAATGTAGAGGTACATGGTACATCTGCAGGGTACCACGTTTCTCCCCATATGATAATCTGACGCGCTCGAGTAACTGCAAAAATCCCCGCTTGGGCTCCCCTACCCTAATGTAAATGATTTGTTAATGAAAACATGTATTTTAAAACAATACAATTATTGTCGAAATTTAGCTATTCATATTTACTAAAGAGTTGTCAAATATTTAAAAGTATTAACAATTGTGTATATCTAATTATTTTGGAAGTAAAAACGCCATTTTCAAGGTTACGCAAATATATTTTATTAATTTTATTAAATACAAAATAAACCCCCTCTGTGGTTCAGTGGTAAGAGCGCCTACCTTTGGATCGAAAGGTCCGAATGGTCGTGAGTTCGAATCTCACCAGGGTCAGAAATTTTTCGTTTATTATAAATTAATAAATGAAAATAGTTTCTGTCCTTGTGGGATCGGTATTCACCGGAGGGACCGCAGACGTTCGGATACAATTAGCGTCTCTTTGCAAAGACAATGACGTCGACTTTGCAAAGTAACAAGACACAGCTGTAGTCACATAGTTGTAATAAATTTTGTGGAAGTATAGAAAACAAACGTTTTCAGTGTTTTATTGTTAAACAAGACACTCAACACACACATTACACATGACACTAGGTACCTAACTGCAAAAATTTACCGTACCTACCATGCTAATGGCCATTAGTTGTCGAGGCATTAGCTAAATAAAAAAATACAAAATATTTCATATAGAGTAAACTATGTATTATACAATTAGATATACATAGAACAGCGAATAAAGGAATATAAGAATATTTTAAGCTATTAATATAACATTTTTATTAAAAAGTAAAAGAAATGAAACTATTTCTTAAAATAATTTTTGGTTTAAAAATGTTGATAATTATTAGTTATCCTGGAATTAAGCCATGCAGTTTTCAATCCCTCTAAAGACAAAATTTGGTCATCCAGAATACCCGTCTTCTTCCTCTTTGGTCACTTTCTGCTCACTCTTGAACATAGACCTCGTTCATATTTCTCCATGCTCTCCTGTCCAATTTGGAACCACCTATTTCCTGTACATTTTTGATATCATCAAGCCACATCTTTTGGCGTCTTCCGACGCTACGTTTTGTCTGTCTTGGTCACCAGTGTGCTAGTATGTTGTCCATCTAGTTTGATTCAAATATTTCAAGGTTTAAATAAATGATTTTTAGTGAGCAGAACAAACGGACAGCTTATACATATACCTAGATAATAAGATTTCCTTTCCAACCTTACAGAAAAACGATAAAGACCGTATGACAGAAATCTGAAGAAAGGAAATGTAAACTCAGCATAACTTTATAAAAATGAAGTAGGTAAATAATATGATGATTGCCATTTTTCAATTTCAATTGGAAAAAAATTAAAACTAAAAAGGAAAACTGAAGAAGTTTCATACAAATATAACTAAACGATTCAATAGTAAAAAGAACAAACAGATATTCCTGTATATTAACAATTCTTAACCCGTGTTGAGCTGCCCCCCCCCCACTTGCAAAAATTAAAAAACAAATAGCCCTGATTTATGAGCTATTTATGAGCTCTCATATTCCGCAAACTAAAAATTTTGAGCTCGTTCCACTGAGCAGGAATTTAATACTACGTTCCACTACTTAAAAATAGGAATATTGAATCGGCTTTTGCGGCAGAATTACGAGCTATTTATGAGCTCTTGAATTTATATAGTTTCGATTTTTGAGCTCATCCCCTTCACCCCCAAACAACCCTTTAATTGATTTAACTTAAGAGAAAGATGCTGAGAAAACTTAAAATATATCGTATTGCGAATATAATTCCTATAGCTTATATACTCTAAGAATAAACTATTAAATCAAGAGCATTTCGATTATTGAGCTACAACCCCTTCGCCAGAAAACCACCCTATCTTCCCGGCTTAAGAGAAAGTTGTATTTAAAATGCGTTAAACTAATTATTTGGCGACTACATATCATTTAATAATTTATAAGCTTCCAAATTACGCGCATTTAGATCAGTAAATTGCAATTTATTTTGTATAGTGCAGTCACTGAAGGTAAAAATCAACGATTACCTTCAATTTCGGTGAACCTTCATCGATTTTCACGAAAATTGTTCAGTGGTTAGAGGATACGTCAAGTAACAAAGGTGACATGGTACCACCTTCCGCCTTTACCCTGAGGGTGGATACCGCCCCTTCTCGGGGGTGAAAATTATTTTATAAAAAATAAATGCACAAATCAATAAAAGAACAAATTAAAAGCAAAATTTGTTATATAAAGTTAATAAAATAAGTCAATACTTTTTAAGTTATTAAAGATCAAAGATTTTAATTATTTGTGAAAAAAATGCATGTTTTGAAAATGTTTTTTGTAAATCACTGAAAAACTTTAAGTTTTTACAAAAAAGTTAATAGTAGTTTAATTCGTATAGCTTATATTCTAAGAATAAACTCTTAAATCACGCGTCTTTCGATTATAGAGCTACAACCCCTTCGCAAGAAAACGACCTCATATTCCCGGCTTAAGAGAGAGTTGTTCTTAAAATAATTTAAATTAATTATTTGGCGACTACATATCGTTTAATAATTTATGAGCTTGCAAAATATACGCATCTCAATTATTGAATTGCCATTTTCTTTCTATAGTGCAGTCACTGAAGGTAAAAATCAACTAGTACCTTCGATTTCGGTAAATCTCCATTCATTTTCACGAAAATTGGTGAGCGGATTTTGATACTATCAACTTTTTCTGCATCTTATTTTTCATAGGTATTTCTAAGTACTTTGACAAGTATTTAGTACCTAAGTGTTATAAAATGCATCTCTTTCCCGTTATTTAAGCTTGAACCCTTAAATTTTAACAGTCACGGAAAAAAATATACATTTAATTACCAATAACTTACTTTAAATTAACATTAAAGGGTTTTTCAAGTAAGCAATTTATTATATTTTTTATTAGCTTCAATTTTAGTGATGAAAACTTTTTTGTAAAAACTTACAGTTTTTGAGTCATTTATGAAAAATCGCTCTGAAGCATGCATTTTCTTTCCAAAAATTAAAATATTTGATCTTTAATAACTCAAAAAGTATTGATTTATTTTAATCACATTATATAACAAATTTTGCTTACAATTTGTCCCTCTCTCGATTTGTGGGGTTATTTTTAATAAAGTAATTTTCACTCCCGAGAAGGGGTGACATATACCCCAGGCTAAAACCCCAAGTTGTTATTGTCAATTCGTGAAAATAAACGGAGATTTACCGAAATCGAAGGTACTAGTTGATTTTTACCTTCAGTGACCGCACTATAGAAAGAAAATGGCAATTCAATAATTGAGATGCGTATATTTTGCAAGCTCATAAATTATTAAACGATATGTAGTCGCCAAATAATTAATTTAAATTATTTTAAGAACAACTCTCTCTTAAGCCGGGAATATGGGGTCGTTTTCTTGAGAAGGGGTTGTAGCTCTGTAATCGAAAGACGCGTGATTTAAGAGTTTATTCTTAGTATATAAGCTATACGAATTAAACTACTATTAACTTTTTTGTAAAAACTTAAAGTTTTTCAGTGATTTACAAAAAACCTTTTCAAAACATGCATTTTTTTCACAAATAATTAAAATCTTTGATCTTTAATAACTTAAAAAGTATTGACTTATTTTATTAACTTTATATAATAAATTTTGCTTTTAATTTGTTCTTTTATTGATTTGTGCATTTATTTTTTATAAAATAATTTTCACCCCCGAGAAGGGCCGGTATCCACCCTCAGGGTAAAGGCGCAAGGTGGTACTATGTCACCTTTGTTTCTTGACGTATCCTCTAACTACTGACCAATTTTCGTGAAAATCGATGAAGGTTCACCGAAATTGAAGGTAATCGTTGATTTTTACCTTCAGTGACTGCACTATAGTGCAAACTAAAGTACAACTTTCTCTTAAGCCGGGAAGATAGGGTGGTTTTCTTGCGAAGGGGTTGTAGCTCAATAATCGAAATGCTCTTGATTTAATAGTTTATTCTTAGAGTATATAAGCTATATGAATTATATCCGCAATACGATATATTTTAAGTTTTCTCAGCATCTTTCTCTTAAGTTAAATCAATTAAAGGGTTGTTTGGGGGTGAAGGGGATGAGCTCAAAAATCGAAACTATATAATTTCAAGAGCTCATAAATAGCTCGTAATTCTGCCGCAAAAACCGATTCAATATTCCTATTTTTAAGTAGTGGGGGGGGGCTGACTCAGCCCCCCCCCACTAGGGTATTAAATTCCTGCTCAGTGGAACGAGCTCAAAATTTTTAGTTTGCGGAATATGAGAGCTCATAAATAGCTCATAAATCAGGGCTATTTGTTTTTTAATTTTTGCAAGTGGGGGGGGGGCCAGCTCAACACGGGTCAATTCTTAATATAGTATTTTTGTTCATACCACAAAAAATTAAAAACCAGAACAAAATGGTTAGGCTAACTTCATGACTGTATAATAATGAAACAAAAATGAAACATATTATTAAGACATGGAAGATTTTTTTTAGTAATTTAACCGTTAATATAATACGTAGGAAGAAAACTACTATGTTATTGACTAGTTTCAATAAGAAACCTATTCCACAATGCATTAGATAAGAGACCTTGAATGTGTACAATCTGCAATGACCTTCAACTACGGAATGTAATTATGCGCCAACATATTGAGATAAATTTGAACTATAATTGATTCGTCACATTTTATGGAATTGAAAATATGTGATGTGTCATTTTTTATTAATTTAACACTTCCTGAAGTTGTACTAAATACATAACATGTGTAGATGCGTACACGTATCTACATGTACGTCATGATAGTATACAGGGTGTTTCATTAATAATTGTCCATATAGTAACTGGAGAATCCTTAGCACAAAATACGAAGATTTAACCTAAAACACTCTAATAAAATGTGGTTCCTTACTGAGTTACAGGGTGTTTTATCTTAAAATTTAAAAATTATTTTTGCTCAGCATTTTAAAACTATTCGACGTATCCTTTTCATACTTGGCAGGAAGTATAGGTATGAGACTGTAAAAACTATTAAATTATGTTAAACAAACGTTTCTGGCTATTACCAGAGGCGTACGACGGGGGATAGTGAATAGTTGACCCTTTCCAAATTCTACGCCACTGGCGAAATTGATTTTTTAGTTCAATTTTTGGATTCTCCACTACTTTCTATGAAAATAATATACTCTTCATTCGTAACGATAAAGTCATTAGTTTTCGAGATCTTTGAAGTTAAAAATGAAACGACACGGTTATTTTGATTAATGTATTGTGTCGCTTCATTTTTAATTTCAAATGTCTCGAAAACTAATCATTTTATCGTTACGAATGAAGAGTATATTATATACATAGAAAGTATTGGAAAATCAAAAAATTACACTAAAATAGCATTTTCGTCAGTGGCGTAGAATTTGTGAAGGGTCAACGAGCCACTATCCCCTGTCGTACGCTTCTGGTATTAGCTAGAAACATTTATTTATCTTAATTTAGTAGGGTGTACACTGTGTACAGTACCTACACTTTCTGACAAAAATGGTAACGATACGCCAAATAGTTTTAAAGTACTGGGTACAAATAATTTTTAAATTTAGATCATATGAATCATATCATAAATTAATCAAAATAACTGTGCCGTTTCATACTTAACTTCAAATATCTCGAAAACTAATGACTTTATCGTTACCAATGAAGAGTATATTAAGACTAAGTTTTCACTCTAATGGCATACAAAACAACATAATGCTATTCTACACCCCACCAGAATGAAAACAATGGGAACCTTCTCTGGTTACACCTCCGAGGCTTCTACAATATGCAAGCCATACGGATGCTGAGACTAAGGAAGATGAGGGAATTCTACAATTTACAATTCACGTCCCATCTGCTCAGCGCGGTAAAGTTAAAACGAGAATGGTTTCCTTCGTACTCCAATCAGAGTAAATGTAAATCAAAAATGAATAACCATTTTCAATTTCGTTGCAAAACGAAAATACAGCCGAACCATATTCTAGTCCAATCAGAGAGTGCAGCAAGCACCTCTACCGGTTTCGAAACTTATTAGTCTCTCATCAGGAGGCACATATGTTGCTCTCGCCGATCCAACCAAAACAAACCCCAGCGTGCAGTCCCGGATTGCAACGAACGAAATGGCATAGATGCCCTAGCGGAAACTGCTACAACAAGACTAAGTTTTCACTCTAATGGCATATAAAACAACATAATGCTATTCTACACCCCACCAGAATGAAAACAATGGGAACCTTCTCTGGTTACACCTCCGAGGCTTCTACAATATGCAAGCCATACGGATGCTGAGACCAAGGAAGATGAGGGAATTCTACAATTTACAATTCACTAATGATGAGAGACTAATAAGTTACGAAACCGGTAGAGGTGCTTGCTGCACTCTCTGATTGGACTAGAATATGGTTCGGCTGTATTTTCGTTTTGCAACGAAATTGAAAATGGTTATTCATTTTTTATTTACATTTACTCTGATTGGAGTACGAAGGGAACCATTCTCGTTGGAACTTTACCGCGCTGGGCAGATGGGACGTGAATTGTAAATTGTAGAATTCCCTCATCTTCCTTAGTCTCAGCATCCGTATGGCTTGCATATTGTAGAAGCCTCGAAGGTGTAACCAGAGAAGGTTCCCATTGTTTTCATTCTGGTGGGGTGTAGAATAGCATTATACCTCGTCCAATTTACTTACCGTTGCACGTCATCCGCGCCATAGCCTGTGACACGATACCAACACGAAATATCTAGGCGGTAGGTGTGTTCCCCTTTAGAATCATTTTGATTCTAAAGAAGAACACACCCGCCGCCTAAATATTTCGTGTTGGTATCGTGTCACAGGCTATGGCGCGGATGACGTGCAACGGTAAGTAAATTGGACGAGGTATATGTTGTTTTGTATGCCATTAGAATGAAAACTTAGTTGTAGCAGTTGCCGCTAGGGCATCTATGCCATTTCGTTCGTTGCAATCCGGGACTGCACGCTGGGGTTTGTTTTGGTTGGATCGGGGAGAGCAACATATGTGCCTCCTGATGAGAGACTAGTAAGTTTCGAAACCGGTAGAGGTGCTTGCTGCACTCTCTGATTGGACTAGAATATGGTTCGGCTGTATTTTCGTTTTGCAACGAAATTGAAAATGGTTATTTATTTTTGAAGGGTATATTATTTACAAATAAAGTATTGGAGAATCTAAAAATGGCACTAAAATAATAATTGCTCCAGTGGTTTAGAATTTGAGAAGGGTCAACCATTCACTATCCCCTGTCGTACGCCTCTGATAGTAGCTAGAAACTTTTGTTTATCATAATTTAGTAGAATGTATAGTAGTCGCACTTTCTGCCAAGTATGAAAAGGATACGTTAAATAGTTTTAAAATGCTGAACAAAAATAGTTTTTAAATTTTTAGATAAAACACCCTGTAACACAGTAAAGAACCACATTCTATTTAAGTGTTTTAGGTTAAATCTTCGTACTTTGTGCTAAGGTTTCTCTAGTGACTATATGGACAATTATTAATGAAACACCCATATTTATGATAAAATTTGTGACAAAAACCAAGTGTTCTGTATTATCATTTTTGATACTTCGTATTATTATTTAACATATTACAATGATATTACAACAGGCGATTATTACGAAAATATTGCATACCACAAGAAATGCAATGTTTCCTGATGGTGACAAAAAGGTTTGTACTTACCATATCTGTATTTTATTCCAATACATGAAGCAGAAGAACCAAATGCTATTAGAACTAAATAAAAAATCAAAAGAGATAAAGAGAATAAAATTTTTTAGTTTTTAACTGTTTTTTTAAAAAATAGTTGAATAAAGCTAGACAAGCTTTTTGGTTTGAGAGTTCCATTCTTATCAGTTACGATGAATATAGCAGCATTTTCTGATTTAAAATAAATTCTACTGTAATCTTACAAGCAAGGTTAACTTTTTGTAATTTTTAGTAGCAGAATTACAATGTTATCATTAAAATCAACTTTATATCAAGTATTTAAATACAATCATAAATAGAATAGCTTATTGTAATCTAAATGAAGAATATAGTAAAGATACGTGATAATCTGATAAAAAAATGTCTATTACAATAATATTTATTTTGGTGTATATTGATTTTGGAGCCAATGTTCAATGTGTAGTCACTCGAGCGTTATGAGGACCTATTGGGTTGTGAAGAGTAGGTCCTAAAACCAAAAAAAAAAATTAAATAAAGTTTTCCATTTTAGTGGGCGCTTGCCATTTTTTAATTTAATTTTCCATTCCCAACAATCGTTTTTTTTTTCGATTATAGCGCCATCTATCCATAATTCGAAAAAATGTTTCGAATAAAAGTTACTTATTTTTACGCAGATAATCCAAATCTGCAATAAAAAATGGGGGCACCTATTTAAGATTTTAAAGTAACGAACAAGTCGTGTTTGGTGCCATTCGATAGATTTTTCAAAAATAGTGAATAAGTCTATTTTACAGCTTTTCGATCTGATGTTCATTTCGCAAAATATCGCGAGATTCGTATTTAAAATATTAAATTTACCCCCCATCCCTCTCCGTGGACAGTCGTGTTTGGTATCATTCGATAGATTTTTAAAAAATATTGAGCACATATTTTTTAGTATTTCGATCTGTCATTCATTTCGCGAAATATTCGCTTTTTTCTTGTGAAACTTTGGGACTCACCCATTTCCTTACGCCCGGCTCAAATCGTCAGATTTTTGAAATATACACTGTTTTGCATATACTTAACTAACCTTATCTTAATCTGACAATTTAGAGTTTTTTAAGAATAAATTTTCTTTTTCGGGCCCCCCTTAACGATCTCCCCTGTGTTAATAGCCAATATATGGTATAGGTACATCTGCAGGGTACCAGGTTTCTCCCCATATGATAATCTGACGCGCTCGAGTAACTGCAAAAATCCTCCTGCTATCATCACTACAAAGTAGTAGGTCTGGATCTCGCATAAGAAAAAAAGTTGATTAATAGCAAGGACAAACTTTGATGTACGGGAACACTGGAACAGGGGAAGTTTTAATTGTGGAACAGTTTAAAAATTTGGAACGTCAGATTACGAAAACGTCCCATGTATTTTGTCGAACAGAACATCCAATTGATTTGTTACCCTTTCATTAAACTCTCATGCAAAAATCAGACTGACGTTTTCGTAGTCTGACGTTCCAAATTTTTAACCTGTTCCGCAATTAAAACTTCCCCTGTTCCAGTGTTCCCATATATCAAAGTTTGTCCGACTAGACACCCTTAAGGTATTCAATCCTTATTCCTTAATCAACTTTCTTTGGTACGCGGGATCCAGACCTATAGTAAAATATCTGTCTGAATAGTTCTAATATCAAAATTGAAAAGAAATCCTTTGTAAAAGGTATAAAAATTTTTTTATTAAAAATCCCTTAAAAGGGCTACATCACAACAAAACATTTTCGATTTTTATAAAACATCATCATCAGTGTTCGATAAACTGGATGTTAAACTGAGCCACAAAAGAAAATATCTGGGTAAAAACCCTTTACATAAAATATAGATGCCTTAAAAGTGCATACTTCAATAAAAAGGCCTGTGATGGTCACATGGCAAACAGGATAATGCCCTAAGGTAAAGTATACAGGTTTCCCAACACGTGGGATCCAAATTGAGTTGATCACATTTCAATGACTTAATGGCAAGTCATTGAAATGTGATCAACTCAATTTGGATCCCACGTGTTGGGAAACCTGTATACTTTACCTTAGGGCATTATCCTGTTTGCCATGTGACCATCACAGGCCTTTTTATTGAAGTATGCACTTTTAAGGCATCTATATTTTATGTAAAGGGTTTTTACCCAGATATTTTCTTTTGTGGCTCAGCTAGCATCTAATTTATCGAACACTGATGATGATTTTTTATAAAAATCGAAAACGTTTTGTTGTGATGTAGCCCTTTTAAGGGATTTTTAATAAAAAAAAATTTTATACATTTTACAAAGGATTTCTTTCCAATTTTATGATTGATGGTATACAGCCAACTACAGGAAAACTTTTCTTTTCCTTGTGGATTTAGTTCTAATATCGTTTTTCATACACTGTTACTTTCTCTGTCAGTCTGTGTACTTAAAAATATAAAAATTACGTTTTATTTCTTTTACTGTAAAGAAGCCATTTTGCAGCAATATCATTCTTATTGCAGATTTTCATATTTCTAAAACACGAAATATGATAATTGTACATGTCTTTGAGTAAAGATACAACCTACCTGACAAAAGTGTACCTACCTAAATATTTCTTATTTATATACTTTCTTATGTTATAGATCATACCAAAGCTCGTCCTCCACTGAATATGAAAAAGAAGAATTTTAGGTATTAACACATTAAATTTATTATACCTACAGAATTTTGTGTGAAATAAAATATATTTTGTAATCAGCGATGGATTCGACGGAGGTGCAAAACAATCCCAATCCCAGGGAAACTGCTGGGATCTTATCAATTATGTTTTTTGGGTAAGGAAATCTCTAGTATGTTATTATTATTAATATTATTGAAGAGAATAATTCTTATTGCTTATCATAGCTAGGACAAATAATCCCCGGACAAATAATTCCGGACAAGAAATCCCCACAAATTATCACTGGACAAAAAGTCCCCAGACAAATAATCCCTGGACAAATAATCCCCGGACAACAAATCCCCACAATAAACCCCGGATATATATAATATCCAGACAAAAACTCTCAACGAAAAATCCCGGACAAATAATCTTCACAAATTTTTTAGACAAAATATTAACACAACAAATTCCGGACCAAATATCCCCAAGAAATATTTGCTGCTAAATAGTTCTCTAAATGTTTTCCCGTGAATGCAATCGACTCGAATGTTTTTCAGAAACAGTTCATCAGAGTTATATTAAGCATGAATTGTAATTTCGATTATCAAATTTTGAATTTCAATTCCATGTCGAAAACAAATTTTACATGACAAAAGAGTATGAGTTTTTTCAAAAATTGTGAAAGATATGGGTAATTAGCTAAGGTTGTGGGAATCATGTTGTAATATTATTCGCTTAAATCTTTTGCTCACTCTGCTTTGAATAACTATGTTCAAAACATTGCCTCTTCGTGATGCTAATTACTGGTCCTGAAAATAATAATCTTGATTGTAATGCAAAAAAAATCCTATTCCATTTTGTTGGGAATTTGTGAAATGAAATGAAATGAAGTGGTAAAAAAATTGTGGGGATTATTTGTTTGTGATTTTGGTGGGGATTTTTGTCCGGGGAATTTTTGGGGGGATTTTTTGTCCGGGGATTATTTGTCTGGCGATTATTTGTCGGGGGATTTTTTGTCCAGGAATAATTTGTGAGGATGTTTTGTCCGGGATTATATTTTTAGAAAATAAATTAAATTAAATTAAATTAAATTAAGTAAATAAAATTAAATAAAATCGAATCGAACCAAATTGAATCGAATCGATTCGAATCGAATCGAAGCGAATTGATTTTGCAGTGATTTATTTCATTTTTTTATTTGTATCTTAATTACCTATGTATTTTAATAAATATATTTTTATATTTTATGTAGGTTTACAATACCAACATTTAGAACTGGTATGAAAAAACAGATAGGCGTAGAGGATGTATATAATACACTAAGAAGTGATAGAAGCGAATATTTAGGAGATAGATTAGAAAAGTAAGTATTTTATGAGATAAATTTATTTATCGCCAACCGTCACTAAAGTCATTCATTATTTGCCCTCATTCGCGGCAGTTAAGTAACACTTTATTGTACTGAAAGAAGAATTTTACTTTACCTGCCGCGATTAGTCAAATTAACCAAGATTGAATGTAAGTGGTCAATGGTAAGTGGTCAATGGCAATAATCGATTATTTATTTGTGTGAATTTAAAATTTATTTACTTTAAATAATAAAAATATTGTACAAAATTTACGTTACTATCAATTAAATTTATGTCAAAAAGTGAAATTCTGTATTATTTGGCAATTATATTCATACAAAATAAACCAAACTTTACAAATTTACTAATTAGGTATTCAATATTGACAACAACTATCGATTAAACATCAAAACCGCCCATAAGGCATTCTGTCATTACTGTCATTGTCATACAAAATTTTTATTACGTTAAAATTTATAAAATTCTTAAATCTTTTAAGTTAGTTACTACCTACTAATGCAAAGAATGTGAGAAATTGTGTTTTTGTTAATTGGATTATATGTAGGACGGTGATAGATATTTATTGATTATTTGTTAGTAAATATATTTATTTAGATTGTCTATGATTCATCAAGAGAAAAGCAACTGCGCAAGGATATACTGTTCATAAACAATGACGTAACTATTAACGATATTTTTAATTTTTGGTAGATATTATTTTAAGAAAATTAGTTATTTAAAAAAAAATACAATTAAATTGTTTAAAATATATTTATTTCGTTGAAATCATAATAATATAAGTATAACTTCTTACGTGCGTACAAAGTACACACACTCTTTTGTCATTAGAAGGATGTAATTAAGTAAGTGTTAATGTTTTTATGATTGGCGATAAAATTTTGTATGCACCACGTCAGTAAAGACTCTTTATCGAACTCGTCTGTTACTCGCCTCGCTCGCTTCGCTCCCTCTGCTCGTAATATCAGACTCGTTCGATAAAGAGTCACTTTACTGACTTGGTACATAAATAACTATTTCTATATTGAATTTAGAATAAATTAATTAAACAATACACAACTTTAATTTAATAATTATTTATGATATAAGTGTTAAAAGTACACGTTTAAGGCACGCATGTGAAAGTTTGCAGAATGAGCGAAAGCGAGTTCTGCAATTCACAAGAGTGCCTTAAAAATGTACTTTTTAACACGCATATCATACAATATTTTTTCTACAAACGTAATTACAGGACAATATCTACAAAAACTTTTACTTGAACTTGACTGACATTCCAATTTTATATTTTTTTGACATTACATCAAAATTGCATATACAGTCAATACGAACTGCAGTGTCTTAAAATTTTTTTAAAGCACTAGTGCCTTAAAGTAGCATTTTTAACGCTCGTATGGAGTGCTAAAAATTGCATTTTTAACACGGTTGTAGAAAAAATATATTTATGTTGACTTTTCGATTTACAATTCCAAAATGGTTCTCAAAATACACTATTTAACTCAAAACTCAGCTTAAAACTCAGCCACAAGAATACGGTGAATAGGCCGTCGCGTCAGCTCTATATGCGTCCAATATGGCTTGAATTGAGAATAGCACAAAGAAAGATGGAGCATTCGATGATAGGAGTAACAATAAAAGACAAGGTCACAAACGAAGACCTACGCAACAGAATCAGAGTTGCAGATGTTGTAGAGAGAGCTTGCAGATCGAAATGGAGATGGGTTGACCACCTAGCAAGATAGAAGAATGAATGGTGTATATGCAAGTTAACCGAATGGAGACCAAGAACAGATCAACGAAACGGAAGGAGACCACCTATATGATGGCCAAATGATTTGCGAAGGCTGATGAAAAATTGAATGATGAATAATGATGATGATGATGGTGATGATGATGATGATGATGATGATCATGATATCTAAATATAGTAAAAAAGGCTATTATTAAAACTGAAATGAAAAATAGGAAAATTTTAAGGAAAATTGTAAGATCAATCAAAGAAAAATGAGAATTCCACTGTAGTCACAATTATGAGTAATTATAAACATTTATAAGGCATTGGTACCAACATAAGAAAACAGGGAAGTATGTTTTATGGTCACCTATTTCGCATAAATCCTCAAAGACTTATCCATTGCATTCACATTTCAATTTCAAAATTTTTTAACTTATTCAAAATGGGCAAGCGATGTAAAAAAGATTTACCATAAACGGAAATTCTAACTGGTGACAACCAAGATCATCAAGGTCTTCGAAATAAAGTGAAATTGACTAAGAACCTTATCCCTTTAATTAATCCAGCATCTCGCTCCGTTAGACAGCGCTCACAAGAAAGGAAACATAAATATGCCATTAAAATGAAAACCTACCACTGGCAAAGGAGGAAAACACGGCGTTGCGAAAATTTTAAAAAATTATGGTGGTCCTTCGTAAGCCGAAATGGTGACACAAAAAAAATTGTAAATTGTTTTTTTTTTCGTTCAAGCAAAAACAAGTAACTCGTTGTTTTAATCAATAATAACAATAGTTTTGGTATTGGTACCTTACTGACTGATTGCAGTACGTCACTACTATACAAGAAAATTAAAAATTCTGAGATAACTAGTTTGTGCTTGTATTGATTATGTTGATTTTCCATACTTATTACCATTTATTTCTTTATTTATTGTAGAAATTGGAATAGAGAATTAGAACTGGTAAAACAAAACAAAAAAGAAAAACCTAGTCTATTTAAAGCCGTCGTCAGAACCTTCTGGTTAGAATATCTCCTCATAGGAATTATAGCTGCAGTATCTGATATAGGTATACGATCGTTTCAACCATCTATGTTAGGTGGAGTTTTGGACTATTACACTCCTGGATCTAAAAAATCAAAATTGGAAGCATACTTTTATGGATCTGGTATGGTGATAATGTCTTTGACCTCTTCTATTTTAATGAATCAGTACATGACTAATGCAGCCCATGCGGGGATGAAAGTTCGATCTTCAGTGTGTGCTTTAATATACCGAAAAGTAAGTTTACTTTAAATAATATAGGTAAAGTCCTTTTCATGAGAATTTTTCAGTGCGTGACAAATGATAGAAAAAAAGGTAAGTCCGTGATAAATACACATTTATATTATTTATTCTAACATGACATTTTAGTTAAATCTGACAGTTGTCACATTGTATTTGTAATTTCGCATAAAAACAAATCAATTGTGTTTATTGCATTTATAAAATGGTGTTTTCTTTGATTTGTATAGTCTTATAAATTGTACAGATTATATTCGTAGATATATTATATAATTCGTAAATATTTTTTTTTGATTATAGCGCCATCTATCGACAACTAGAATAAATGTTATAAATAAAATAAATGTCTGTAATCACAGACGTGCCTTTTTTCTGTCACATACAATTTAATGCGTTAGAAAGAAATCGAAAAACTGTGACGCACTGAAAAATGCTCATGGAAAGGCGTCTATCAGCTAAATAAACATATTAAAATAACCCAAGTAGCTCCCTTATTTGACTTCTAGTACATGTCGGTTTATAATGTTCTCCGCTGTTTTCTTACTTCCAATCTCCCTGCGTCCGGTTGTTCCATAGATCCTCTTCTATGTTTTTCACTCAGCTCTTTGTCTATTCCTTCGCTCCAACTTTTTCTCGGTCTACCTCATTTTCCATTTCCTTCTGATTGCTATTCTAGTATTTTTTTTGGTATTTGTTGTTCATTCATCCTTTATATATTGCTAAACCAGATTAGTTGTTTTGTTTATAAGTCACCTGTAATTGTTCGTTTATTCCCTTATTTGACATATGTTTTAATGGTAGATAAGAAGCATCTTATTACTGTACTATGAGTACTGTTACTGTTCTAAGTTTATTCTTGCTCACATGAAGTAATTCCTCTGTATTTTTTGCACATGGTCTGCCAGTGAAGATTTTCTCATGTATATAATTTGGAATTCTCTCACGATATTGCTAATGTATTTTTGATCCAATGCTCTGAAACTCTTTGGTTTGCAGTATTTGGTGATTCCGTTTGTCCGTTTATTTCTTTCGATCCTCTTTTTCCAAGTTGTTCTGCTTTTTCGTTGTCTTCGATGCCCTGATGGCGTTCTACCCAGAAAATCTCAACCTAGTTCCAATCTTTCAGAAAATTCATTTCTCCAATGCAGTCCCACCCTAGTTTGAAAGTCCTACCTGACATTCCTTTAGTGTCGCTTGACTGTCTGAACATTCTGAACATATCGATCTGCTCTTTTTTAAGAACTCTCTCATTATTTCCCTTTCCGATTAGAGTAACGCATAAATCGTCGCTTGGAAAATGGTGCAATTCCTCCCCAAGATAAAATATTCGCTATCATTTGAAATTTCAGAGTATACTCCTGCCTTCATACCACCTCCAATTTTGGATATGTCTGTATACCAGACCTTGTCCTGTTGGTAGTGGTATTCCTTGTTTCTCTATATACTGTGTCTGTAGTAGACATCCTGTATGAATTATTAAAGTGGTATCTTTTTGTCACGTGATTTGATTCCACATTAAAGATATCATTCGTCTCAATTCTTGTTAAACTCATATTTCCTGTCTCTTTAGTACGAAGTTTGAGTTACTGTTTTATTCTGTACGCGTCCAATCTTGCATTTTTTGTATTATCAAATGGCAGGCTTAGTAGCGTTTCCAGAGCTGCTGATGAGCATGGTAAAAGTTTTCCCCTGACACGTTAGTCGTTGTACCTAGTTAAGTGTGTCTTTTGCAGCTGTTTAAAGTGTCTTAGTCCACAACATCGTCGCTGCATGGTCAATTAAGCGTTTTTATACCATATTGTACACCGCGAGCGGTATTTCATACCATTTCTTTCCATATATGCGTCTGGCACTCACAAGAGCTCTCATTGCACTGTTTGCTATTTTTTCTATTGACCGATTCCAAATAAGTTTTGAGTCTAGTGTAACCTTGTGATACTTTTCTTCTCTTCTTCTTCTTCTAGTGTCGACTCCGACTCCACTAATGAAGGTTCTCTATAACCATTGCAAATTCATCTCTATCTTCTGAATGTAGCCAGGATATTTGTAATCCATGTATAACCAGGACCCCATTTTCCTTCGATTTTACCCTTCATAATCGGCTGTAATAACTCATACTTGTCATTTCTAAGTATGTGCCCAGAATATGCTGTTTTCCTCTTTTTAATGGTGGTCAAAATTTCTCTGTCTCTTCCCATTCTTTGCAACACCATTTTGTTCATGATATGATCGATTCACGGTATTTTTCAAATTTCTCCTAAAAAGCCACATCTCAAAAGCTTTTAGTTTTCTCATTAAGTCAACATTAACAGTCCAAGCTTCGACACCATAAAGAATAATAGAGTGAATATAACATTTTACCACTTGAAATGGGATTTGCAGATTGAGACTTTGGTTACTCAAAAATTTCCTCTTCAAAAAGGATGCTCTTGACTGCTCTATTCTTCATCGAATTTCTGATTTCGGATTTAGATCTTACGTAATCCAGACTCCTTAGTATTTTAGACTTTTCCTCTCACTTTGTCTAAATGCCTTGTCCAGGCAGCTTTAGAGTATGTAGTTCCTCTAATTTCCATCTTCGTGTGAAGGCAACTGTAGTGGCTGTATAGGGGCGCATATGTAAGTCTATTGTCTCACTAGTTCTATTGCCTCGTTCATATAATCTTTGCTCACCAAATCATTCACATATGCAATTATTTTAGACCATTTGCTTTTAAAGCGCCTATTAGTCAAACCATTAACAGATTTTACAACAGTGCATGCATGGTTCCATGACATCTCGTAACGCGACAGTTCGTAACCGGACAAATGGTAACGGACAATTCGTAACAGCGACAGTTCGTAACGGCGACACTTCGTAACGGCGACAGTTAGTAACTATACAAATTCGTAACGGACAATTCGTAACGTCCAAATTGAATTATTATCTCTATTATCCACTGTAGCTGTTGATTGTGTACCCTAACGCTATAACCAATCACAAGGTTTATTATAATAACAGGTAATTATAATCTTTCCTTACAAAATGTTTACTTAGAAAGTTGGGAATGTCTAAAGACGGTTGTCGACTTACAGATTTCACGAATTACTTTATTATTCCTTTGTCTAGGTATATGCAAATTTAAGGTGCAATAATAGGGGTAAACTTTTAAAAATATTGTGAAAAGTTTGTATGTATTTAAATATTTGTTTGTGTTTAAAGACTTATAATATATTCTGAAACACGAAATATAAAATGTGTTAAACATGTTTATCCCGGTACTGATTCGTTAAATTGATAAAAATAATTTCAATTATAAATGTAAGAAAAGTTTTCCACGTTAATAAAAATAAAAAAAATATTCAATTTTGACGTTACGAATTGTCCGTTACGAATTTGTACAGTTACGAACTGTCGCCGTTACGAAGTGTTGCTGTTACGAACTGTCGGCGTTACGAGTTGTCCGTTACCACTTGTCGGGTTACCAATTGTCGCGTTACGAGATGTCTGGTCACGTGCGTGCATAACTCCTCCCGACAGGCATCCTCTGACGATGCATACCAACACGGTTTCTTCAATAATAATAGTGAAATGAATTTCGACTCGATTCAAGTTCTTTGTTTACCCAGGTATAACCGTACCAACAGGCACCGCTAGGAAAACATTCCACTTTGCAGTTCAGAGAACCCGTACGAAACGAGACTGTGTACTCTATACAGAGTATGGCATTAGTAAAATAAGAAAATCTACGGTTTCGTTTCAACTTCAAGAATGTTTTAACTTCAAGAACGTTTCGTCTTCAAGAATAATAGATTTCTTTACCTCTCAAGGCATTGTTTATAGATATTATCTAAGTATATCAAATTGTGACATCTGTTTTTCAACGAAAACATTTCGTTTATAAATTCGCAAAAGTGTGTGTGTTATTGCGTTGCCGCTCCTGCAATACTCAGATCAGATTTATCGATGGATTCTTATGTAGTTTTTTCTTCTGAATCCAAATCTGAAAACGGCATTTCGATATTTCTAACTGTCTTCGAGATAATCGACCTCAAAATCTAAAATGTGACGTCACAATAGTTTTATTTTCTGCCGACACACTACACGTCCAGCTGAAATCGTTGCTATTAAGTAGATTAGTTTTTTAACCTCGATTTGTTAAGCAAAGCATAGGTTATTTGCATTTGAGTTTGACACTTTGTGTGAATTTAATTGTTATATAAAATAAATAAGATGATCAAAAATACAATTTGATTATATTTTAAAAGCAATAATTTATTTTTTTTATCTGATTCTGGCCTTGGTTAACTAGAACCTTTAGCCACGTAATTGTATAACTTATCACTAACTCAGGTGTAATGTGTAGTGTGTGTGTTGAGTAAGTGTCTTGTTACTTTGCAAAGTCGACGTCATTGTCTTTGCAAAGAGACGCTAATTGTATCCGAACGTCTGCGGTCCCTCCGATGAGTACCGATCCCACAAGAACAGAAACTATTTTAACTTATTAATTTATAATAAACGAAAAAATTCCTTACCCTGGTGAGATTCGAACTCACTACCATTCGGAACTTTCGATATAAAGGTTAGGCGCTCTTACCACTGAGCCACAGAGGGGGTCAATAATTTATTAACACCTTTAAAAAGATTTATACGAGTATACGGCCTCCCCTTTATGATAAATGGACTGTTCTATTTGCTATGAAATTAAAATATAGTCGGTTCGCTAAACTCGACACAACTGTGTAGTGATTTTAGTAGGTAATTTTTTTGTTTTTTGCGAATTTTGCCAAAATTGGCAAAATTACTAATTATTTAGTAATTATTAACTAATTAGTAATCATTGTTTTGCCAAATTGGCAAAATTATTGACTAAAATCACTAGCCAGTTGTGTCTGAGTTTAGCGAACCGACAGTATATGAAATAATATTTAGTACGTTCTTTAACGGTAAAATATTGCAAAACCTCTAAATTTTAAAGAACTGCTTGGATTGACATGAAATTTAGCATAAACATAGCTAACAAGTTAAAGAAAAAAAGTGATATTGTGCCGATGTGTGCTTTTGTCGTGGGGGTGAGTTTCACCCCATATTGGGGGGTGAAAATATATATATATGCAAAATAAGTCCGGAAATCGATAAACTGATTAATTCTAAGCAACTTTTGTTCTATAGAGTTTTATCACCAAGGCAATACTTCTTGAGTTATGAGTGAACATGTTCATTTTTCAACAAAATAATCACGTTTTAGACGGTTTTTCGGAAATAACTTAAATAGTAAGTATTTTGTCGAAAAAAATCATTTTTAGCAAAAATATAGTCTGTAAAAAGTGAAAGAAATGATGTATATACTAGCTCTCTATGCCTAGTAGAACCAGAGTTACAGCTAATGAAAAATAGGTTCATATTCGTCAAATTCCAAATCGAATATGTTAACGTGACATAACCAAAAAATGAAGTACTTTTTGGGGAAAACTCATTACAACTTTCTTAAAGCGTTTAAAAAAAGCTTTATTTTTGTTTTATAAGAAACACTTCTAGCATCAAAAGTAAACAAGTTACGCTCAAAATAAAATTGGTCCCTTTTTTTATAAAAAAATCGTGAAAATCACCCCTAATTAGCACCTCAAATAAACTTAATCGTTACCACTTCACAAGTTTCTTTATTCGTGTATGTATTGCTTATATGATCTGTAAATTTCATCGGTCCAATGTCAATTTTTCAAAGGGCTGTAGTTAGAATGGCTTGAACGATTCTCTAATCATGAGTGTATGCAAATTGAGAAACACCAAATCTTAACCAATTTTTGTCTTACAGAAAGAACAAAAAATACAAAATATTCAGAAAAGCAAAGCCGACTTTTTTTATTGTTTGAGAGTTTTGGTATCTCTAAGAAATTTTAAGTTATTTTTAAAAAAAGCATTTTTTTCAAAATTAAAATTTTAAAAATTTTACTTTAAAACCAATTTTTTTCAAACATAAGTACTTTGAATCGATAAAACTTATAGATCATATAAACACAACATAATTAAAGCAACTTGTGAAGCGGCAATGATTAATTTCATTTAAGTGGCTAATTAGGGGTTGATCTTCCCGATTTTTGTGCCAAAACAAAAGGGACCAACTTTATTTTGAGCGTAACTTGCTTACATTTGATACTAGAAACTTTTTTTATAAAAATAGAAATAAAGCTTTTTTAAAACACTTTAAAAAAATTCTAATGAGTATTCCCCAAAAGTGCTTAGTTATTTTGATATTTCATATTGAAATATTCCATTTGGAATTTGACGAACATGAACCTATTTTTCCTATTTAACCTATTTAATGTATAACTCTTGTTCTACTAGGTGTAGAGACCTCATGCGTACACAATTTTTTGTACTTACAGGCTATATTTTTGATAAAAATGTTTTTTCGATAAAATACTTACTTTTTTGAATGATTTGCGAAAAACTGTCTAAAAACGTGGTTATTTTGTTAAAAAATTAACATATTCACTCGCAAATGACTCAAAAAGTATTGACTTTGTAAAAAAACTCTATAGAAAAAAAGTTGCTTAAAATTTGTTAATATATCCATTTCAGGACTTGTTTTGGACATATATTTTTTCATCCCCCAAGAGGGGATGAAACTCACCCCGGGGCAAAAGCACACATCGGCACAATATCACTTTTTTTCGATACCATGTTAGCTATGGGTATGCCAAATTTCATGTCAATCCAAGAACTTCTTTAAAATTTACAGCAAAAACCGTGAAAGAATGTACTAATTAAAAGGGAGGTTCCCTAGGTTGGCTGTATACCATATAGTTAAAAAACTCTAACAAGAAGTAAAACCACTTCTATGTAAATTGGTATATTTATTAAAACTTAAAAATCCCAATGGATTGAATAAAAATGTCCAATTCAGAACGTTTTCAGACCTATCGGTCCATCATCAGTGAATGTGCATACTTGCTAAATAGCCCCAGAACCAAACAATGGTTGAATTTAAAATTCAATTTACATTATTTAAAAATAATATTAAACAGGCTAAACGCCGATGTTACAGGATATTGCCTATGGGAACATGGTGAAACCCTACCAAAACCTCAATCAACCATCTTAGGCCAACTTTGACTATAAAGTGGCCTTTTTTCACTTTATAGTCACTTTATAGTCAAAGTTGGCCTAAGATGGTTGATTGAGGTTTTGGTAGGGTTTCACCATGTTCCCATAGGCAATATCCTGTAACATCGGCGTTTAGCCTGTTTAATATTATTTTTAAATAATGTAAATTGAATTTTAAATTCAACCATTGTTTGGTTCTGGGGCTATTTAGCAAGTATGCACATTCACTGATGATGGACCGATAGGTCTGAAAACGTTCTGAATTGGACATTTTTATTCAATCCATTGGGATTTTTAAGTTTTAATAAATATACCAATTTACATAGAAGTGGTTTTACTTCTTGTTAGAGTTTTTTAATGTACTAATTGTTTGGTATAAAAAATTATGGTCGGATATGTTCAATTACATCCTTCTAATGGAAAAAAAATATTTGAAGATTTTTCTCAAATTATGGATACCAACAACATTTTCATTTATAACTCTTTTATTTTTAATTTGACGAAGAAAAGTTATTCTTCATAAAAAGCTCTTCATATTCTAAGATTTATGATGCAACCATCATGTAAAATTTTATTAGTTTTATACGAGCTATATAACAAATATGAATTTCGATCAAGAGTAAACTACCTTTATAGTTCATAACATTTAAATTATAATGATATAATTGCACATTAAAACATAATTATTAATTCTAAACTACTTTCCATAATAGCAATTTTTCATATTATGAATTAAAATACGTAAATAAACAAAGTTTTCGTTATGATAATGCTCGCATTTTTAGCTTGTTTTTAATAACACTAAACAATTTTTTGCTTAGGCAACTCGACTCAGTAGAACTGCTCTGGGAGACACACCTGCAGGAAAGGTTGTAAATCTCCTCTCCAACGACGTCGCAAGGTTTGACTTCGCATCAATGATGATCCATCAGCTGTGGATTGGACCAGTTTCCACAATACCCGTTATTTACTTTTTATATCAAAGAGCACAACTGCCAGGAATAGCTGGAATATTAGTCATACTTATAATGTCTCCTTTACAAGGTAAGATATAAAAATATTTAATTAGTACAATATAAATAACGATTGACTTTAAATAAGGAACGAGAATATAGGTTTTATTTCACTGTTTGAGTAGAAATATTGTGAATTGACTGTTTGTTACTTTTTTGACGAATGAGTACTTACTCCGAAATTATAGAAGCGTGAGGTGTTTGTTATGGTTCTTCTCAGAGGCTTTTTTCAGTGTGACGCAAGTGACAGAAAAAAAGGCACGTCCGTGATACATAAACATTTATAACAGTTATTCCAGTTGTTGATAGATGGCGCTATAATCGAAAAAAAGATTTAGGTTTACCGATTTACCGATTATTTACCTATTACATATCTATACGACTATAATTTAAAGTTCTCAGTCTTTTAGTGTCCGTGGCTTAGTGATCGGTTCTATGAGCATTTTCGTTTTTACCGTGGTAGGTCGCTAGCCTCACCCTCGAATCCTCCTTCTTCACCCGGGCTTGGGACCGGCAACCCGCTGCTGAGCTACTCAGTTCACCCAACAGCGGATAGGCGGAGTCGAGAATGAACTAACATCGGAAGTAGAAATCAACTCGGGAATCAGACAAGGGGATAGCTTGAGCCCATTGCTTTTTAATTTAGTCATGGACAAAATCATAGAAAACATTAAAGGTACTGGAAAAGGATATAAGATGGCGGAAAAACAAATAAAAATCCTCTGTTATGCTGACGACTCAATCTTAATCTCCGATAACGAGGATAACCTACAGCGAATGGCACAAACTTTCAATACAGTGGCGAAGAACTACAACATGAAAATATCAACAGCCAAGACAAAATCCCTGGTAGTGTCAAGGGAACCCATAAGTGCAAATTAGTAATTAACAACGAACTAATTAAACAAGTCTCGAGATTCCAATATCTGGGAATCGAAATATGTAGTTTAGGAGATGTTAAAGAGAGCGTCCGAAAGCAAGCAAATAAAGCCAATTACGTGTCAGGATGTCTGAGGGATGTCATCTGGAGAAACAAAGATATGAGGCTGGAAGGGAAAGTACGCATATACAAATCATGTGTAACCGATCATGACGTACGCGATAGAAACAAGATGTGACACAGCAGAAACCAAGAGGATACTGAGAACATCAGAAATGAGAACGCTGAGGTCAATAACTGGGAAAACACTGAGAGACAGAATACCGAACGACAGAATAAGAGATCTCTGTAACATACAAGATATAGTACGGTGGGGAAGACAGAGAAGACGAGAGTGTAATCAGCATGTGACGAGAATGGACAGCGAGAGAATAGCCCGTATAGCCAGGGATTCGAAGCCAATAGGCAAAAGACCAATAGGAAGGCCCTTTAAAAGGTGGCGAGATAGCTGGCAGTCAACATCACAGCTACGAATACAAGCTCAAAATCGGTAAGGAACAGGCCAAGAGGCCTATTATAAGAAGAAGAAGAAGAAGAAGAAGAAGAAGAAGAAGAAGAAGAAGAAGAAGAGGAAGAAGAAGAAGAAGAAGAAGAAGAAGAAGAAGAAGAAGAAGAAGAAGAAGAAGAAGAAGAAGTCTTTTAGTGTGTAATTAATGATGTAATATTTGATTTTAAGAATGTAGAAAATCATATCATAGCATGATAGTCCTGTCGCCAGGGGGGGTACAACGGCCTCGTTAATTCAGATGGACTTACCCAAATTTTTTTTATGTATTTTGACCCGTAGAACACGAATTTTTTGGGTAACAGTTGATCCGGATGTCGATAAGATTGTTATAGACCAAGAACTTGAGGAATCAAATAACAGCGATTTTTGGCAAAACAAAACAATATTTTGTATTTTTTGGGTCATTTTAAGCAAAAAATATTTCTACAAGTTTTTTAGTAGGATGCACAGTTTTCGAGATAAACGCGGTTGAACTTTCAAAAAATCGAAAAACTGCAATTTTTAAACCCGAATAACTTTTGATTAAAAAATAAAATAGCAATTCTGCTTAGCGCCTTTGAAAGTTCAAGTCAAATTATGTCGGTTTTGATTATTTGCATTGCTAAAAATTTATTGTGTTATTGCTAAACAAAGCTACAAACAACTAGTGCGTGAGTGATGTTTCTATGATTTCTCATTTAAAATCGAACGAGTAGGTAGAATAGGTACTAGTGCAATCAAGACTATTTCTACGTTACATGCGTTAAAACGCATGTAAAAGCACGGGAAACCCTACGTGTTTATAGCTTTGTTAAACAATAAAAAAATAAATTTTTACCAATGCAAATAATCAAAACCGATATAATTTGACTTAAACTTTCAAATGCGGTAAGCAGACTTGCTATTTTATTTTTTAATCAAAAGTTATTCGGGTTCAAAAATTGCAATTTTTCGATTTTTTTAAAGTTCAACCGCGTTTATCTCGAAAACTGTGCATCCTACGAAAAAACTTGTAGAAATATTTTTTACTTAAAATGGCCCAAAAAATACAAAATATTGTTTTGTTTTGCCAAAAATCGCTGTTATTTGATTCCTCAAGTTCTTGGTCTATAACAATCTTATCGACATCCGGATCAACTGTTACCCAAAAAATTCGTGTTCTACGGGTCAAAATACATAAAAAAAACTTGAGTAAGTCCATCTGAATTAACGAGGCCGTTGTACCCCCCCTGGCGACAGGACTATGACATTTTAATTAAAACTGACAGTTGTCAGAGTCGTAAAAGTAATTTGGTATAAAAACAAATCAATTGTGTTTATTTCATTTATAAAAACGTATGTTCTTTGATTTGTATAGTTTTATATATAAGGCTATAACATATAGTGCTATAACAATTAAAAACACGAAAGGAAATATAATTATAAAATCAAGTAACAATATAAAATATCTTGGAGTAAAAATCGACTCTCATTTAAGGTGGGATGCCCACATAGATCAAATAACAAAGTGTTTGAGAGCCTTGGTTCCAAAGTTCAAATTTCTCAAATCTAAAATAGATGTAAAATATTTAAAAATATTATATTATGCACTAGTTGAATCTAGAATTAGATATGGAATACTTGGGTGGGGCGGTGTACAAAAAACTTATTTAAAGAAAGTCGACATCTTACAAAAAAAAATATTGAAAATAATAATTAACAAAAAAATGACATACCCGTCTCATTTATTATTCTGTGATACTAACTTAATGGATACGAGGCAACTTTATATGTATTCCCTGGTATTATACACATACAACCATAAACATATCCTGCATACATTACCTCATCACTATGAGACTCGCACTAAAACCAACCAACACGTACAATTGGGAAATATTAAAAAATCAATAGGACAGAGATCTGCCATGTATCTTGCTCCAAAAGTATTTAATCACTTGCCGAACATATACACGATATATTTTAATACTCTTAATTCATTAAGTATGGTAAAATCTATATTCAAAAAGTATGTATTGAACCTTGATCGTAATAGTGTACATAAGTTATTTGATTGACTTAACAAGTGAATGAAATTTAAAAAAAAATAAAAAAAATGATAAAAAAAAGAATGTTTGCAATACAGTGGTTTGTTAAATTTACCCAGTTCCTTTATTTATAATATAAAAAAAATAAAAGAAAATAAATAAATACATGTAAGATAATAGAATGTTTGTACCTTGGCATTTAGTATACACATACTATATTCAATAACTAAACATTGTCACACACTATCCCCGTGTTCGACCAATAGGTTTTAACGGGTAGTGAGTAAATGTTTCTTTATTTTCCAGGATTGACATGTAAAGTTAAAATGTAGAATGTAATAATGTAAAACGTAGAATATAAAGTTAAAATGTATGTATTTAATTCTTGTACTGTGAAATTAATAAACATTATTATTATTATTATTATTATTATTATAAATTGTATAGATTATATAGTCCATGTGGAGAGACCGTTCCCGTCTGAAAAAAATTCTGATTAGGTTTCTTTGTGGATTCCTATTCAAAAATGTCCCCTTTAAACAAATCTGAAGGGTGCCGGACGGAATTTTTGGGCAGAAATTGTTTAAACAATTTTTTAAACAAATACAAAAGATCACTCTTTTTTGCTCTAAATTATATATTTTTAGGTTTTTTGGGTCATTCTAAACAAGAAAGGTATCTTGTAATTTTTCTCAAAAATTGATAGTTTTCGAGTTTAAGCGATTTAAAATCTAAAAATGCGAAAATACTCATTTTTTAGGCTTAAAAACTCATATTTAAATTAGTACTTTTGAGGTTGCGAGATACATAATTTGAAGGATAAATATTCAGTTTCAAGATTCTGAAGAGTGGTCGCGTCTAACTTTAATTTATACCGTTGTTTTTTAATTGTTAAATCTGCATGCTTATCTGATTTTTTTGCCGGTGCTGCGCTCTGTATTTCAAAAATCTCCTATTTTCCGTCGAAAAATATTTTTTCTAGATTGTTTGGGGTATTCTAAATAAAATAAGTTTCTTGATATTTTTTTCAGAAGTTAATAGTTTTAAAGTTATAAGCGATTTAAAATCCGAAAAATGACAAAAAAACGTATTTTCGGTTTTTAAATCGCTTATAACTTTAAAACTATTAACGTTTGAGAAAAATGTCAGGTAACTTTTTGTATTAAAATGGCCCAAAGAATCTATAAAAATATTTTTCGGAGGAAAATAGGAGATTTTTGGAATAGAGCACGCCGCATCGGCAAAAATATCGGATGGACATTCATATTTAACAATTAAAAAACAATTATTTGTATTAAGGTTAGCCTCGATCACTCTTCACAATCTTGAAGCTGAATGTTCAAACTTCAATTTAAATATATGGTAACCTCAAAAATATTAATTTGAATACGAGTTTTTAAGCCTCGAAAATGCGTATTTTAAAACTATCAATTTTTGAGAAAATTTACAAGATACCTTTCCTGTTTAGAATGACCCACGAAACTTAAAAATATATGTTATGGAGCAAAAAAAACGTGATCTTTTGTATTTGTTGAAAAAAAATTGTTTAAAAAACAATTTCTGCCCAAAAATTCCGCCCGGCGCCCTTCAAATTTGTTTAAAGAGGACATTTTTGAATAAGAATCCACAAAGAAACCGAATCAGAAAAATAATACATAAATAATTTTTTGTTCGATTATAGCGCCATCTATCAACAACTAGAATAAACGTTCTAAATGATTTTAATCACGGATGTACCTTTTTTTCTGTTAGTTCCAACTTAGTGCGTTAGAAAGAAATCGAAAAAATGTAATGCTCTGAAAGATGCCTATGAGAAGGAGAATACTTGGAATTTTTAGGGCTTCTTTTTTAAGTGCCGTCTCTCAGTCCAGTCGGAGTTTTTATATCGTTATCACCATCTTTACCCTATCTACCGCTGTTTTGAAGGGTTCCATTTAACTGTATTTGAAACAGTACCTTAAATTTTTTAACCATGACACTCTCCTTCTTCCTATACTCACTTTTATTATATTCACCTGTTTTATCAAGCTAAGCATTTCATATCGCTGTCCCTTATTACGTGTCTCAGATATTGAAATTTTGTTATTTTTAATGTATTTATTATTTCGTATTCTTTGCCCCATTCTTGAAAAACTTCCGTGGTCGTATTCTTCTGTGTCAATTCTTATTTTAGAGTGGGCTGTTTGTCGCCCCCGTTAGCAAAATTATTTCGATTCGATTTTTTTGCACAAACTCACTCAAAAAGAGGTCCTCATAACAAATCCACAGGGTGCCAGGCGGTGACGTGGTCGAAAAATTGTTTAAGCAATTTATTTTAAACTTCTTCTTCTTCTTCTTCTTATAATAGGCCTCTTGGCCTGTTCCTTACCGATTTTGAGCTTGTATTCGTAGCTGTGATGTTGACTGCCAGCTATCTCGCCACCTTTTAAAGGGCCTTCCTATTGGTCTTTTGCCTGTTGGCTTCGAATCCCTGGCTTTACGGGCTATTCTCTCGCTGTCCATTCTCGTCACATGCTGATTCCACTCTCGTCGTCTCTGTCTTCCCCACCGTACTATATCTTGTATGTTACAGAGATCTCTTATTCTAAAAACAAAAGATGCAGATCTTTGAAACACACTCAGTGATCAAAAGATCCAAAGTTACTGGTTTGAACGACCACTCGTACGAAAACAAACAAATTAAATAGAGAATGCGAAGAAATCCCCTTACGAACAATTCACACATCCACTACTTCGGGCTGGGAAAATTTTTTTTGAATAGAATCAAAGATACAAACACCAGTTCTTAGAAATGTGTTTCGCCGTCTTAAACCTCTCTGGGCTCATCAGTGAAGATGAGAGGTTGAATATCTTCAGACACATTCCAATCAATTTTGTTTTTTCATAAACATTATCTTACTTACTCTAAAGTAATTAGGGAATTAAAACTTGAGACTGTCATTTTCAGGTTGGGCGTAGATTTACGCTCCTGTTATGTCTATGTCTCGGATGTTGTTTTTTGATGGAATGTGTCTAAAGATATTCAACCTCTCATCTTTACCGACGAGCCCACGGAGGTTGAAGAGGGCGAAACACATTTCTAAGAACTGGTGTTTGGATCTTTGATTCTATTCGAAAAATTTTTCCCAGCCAGAAATAGTGGATGTGTGAGTTATTCGTAAGGGGATTTTTCCACATTCTCTATTTCATTTGTTTGATTTCGTACGAGTGGTCGTTAAACCAGTACCTGTGGATCTTTTGATCACTGAGTGTGTTTCAAAGATCTACATCTTTTGTTTTTTCATAAACATTCCAATCAAAAAACAACATTCGAGAATTAAACACAGCAGGAGCGTAAATCTACGCCCAATCTGACAATGACCTTCTCAAGTTTTAATTCCCTAATTACTACTTGAAGTAAAATGTATGTTTTAAAAACAAAAGATGCAGATCTTTGAAACACACTCAGTGATCAAACGATCCAAAGTTACTGGTTTGGACGACCACTCGTACGAAAACAAACAAATGAAATAGAGAATGCGGAAAAATCCCCTTACGAACAATTCACACATGCACTACTTCGGGCTGGGAAAAATTTTTTTGAATAGAATCAAAGATACAAACACCAGTTCTTAGAAATGTGTTTCGCCCTGAATTGTTCGTAAGGGGATTTTTCCGAATTCTCTATTTCATTTGTTTGTTTTCGTACGAGTGGTCGTCCAAACTAGTAACTTTGGATCTTTTGATCACTGAGTGTGTTTCAAAGATCTGCATCTTTTGTTTTTAAAACATACATTTTACTTTAAGTAGTAATTAGGGAATTAAAACTTGAGAAGGTCATTGTCAGATTGGGCGTAGATTTACGCTCCTGCTGTGTCTAATTCTCGAATGTTGTTTTTTGATTGGAATGTGTCTGAAGATATTCAACCTCTCATCTTCACTGATGAGCCCAGAGAGGTTGAAGAGGGCGAAACACATTTCTAAGAACTGGTGTTTTTATCTTTGATTCTATTCAAAAAAAATTTTCCCAGCCCGAAGTAGTGGATGTGTGAATTGTTCGTAAGGGGATTTTTCCGCATTCTCTATTTCATTTATCTCTTATTCTGTCGTTCGGTATTCTGTCTCTCAGTGTTTTCCCAGTTATTGACCTCAGCGTTCTCATTTCTGATGTTCTCAGTATCCTCTTGGTTTCTGCTGTGTCACATCTTGTTTCTATCGCGTACGTCATGATCGGTCTTGCACATGATTTGTATATGCGTACTTTCCCTTCCAGCCTCATATCTTTGTTTCTTCAGATGACATCCCTCAGACATCCTGATACGTAATTGGCTTTATTTGCTTGCTTTCGGACGCTCTCTTTAACATCTCCATAACTACATATTTCGATTCCCAGATATTGGAATCTCGAGACTTGTTCAATTAGTTAGTTGTTAATTACTAAATTGCACTTATGGGTTCCCTTGACACTACCAGGGATTTTGTCTTGGCTGTTGATATTTTCATGTTGTAGTTCTTCGCCACTATATTGAAAGTTTGTGCCATTCGCTGTAGGTTATCCTCGTTATCGGAGATTAAGATTGATTCGTCAGCATAACAGAGGATTTTTATTTGTTTTTCCGCCATCTTATATCTTTTTCCAGTACCTTTAATGTTTTCTATGATTTTGTCCATGACTAAATTAAAAAGCAATGGGCTCAAGCTATCCCCTTGTCTGATTCCCGAGTTGATTTCTACTTCCGATGTTAGTTCATTCTCGACTTTTATTGTGATTTTGTTCTTCGTATTAATGTCCTTAATTATCCTTATCATCTTGTTGGGCTGATTTTTCTCCTTTAGCTATCTTATCACATCTTCCAATCTTACACAATCGAAGGCCTTAGTCAGATCTATAAAGCACATTAATGCAGGTTTATTATATTCCAGTGCTTTCTCAGCAATTTGTCTGGCTATGAATATGTCGTCTATTGTGGACCTATTTTTCCGAAAACCTTGTTGTTCCTCACTAATTGTGTATTCTTTATTTATTTTATTGGCAAGTATTTTTGTTAAGCGTTTAAGAGTTGTGCTCAGCAAGGTGATGGTACGGTAGTTGCTAGGGTCTTTGCTGTTTCCTCTCTTGTGTATAGGTATTGTTATACTCGTCCTCCACTGGTCCGGTACACGCTGGCTACATATTATTTCTTGAAAGAGGATCT
Organism: Diabrotica virgifera virgifera; assembly: GCF_917563875.1. Lineage (NCBI taxonomy): Eukaryota > Metazoa > Arthropoda > Insecta > Coleoptera > Chrysomelidae > Diabrotica > Diabrotica virgifera. The sequence continues at coordinate 215,818,815 of NC_065446.1, forward strand.
CTATGTTTTCGATTAAGGTTTCTCCTCCGTATTTCAGGAGTTCATTTGGTATCCCATCGGGTCCTGGTGCTTTTCTGTTTTTTAATTTACGTATGTTATTCCTTATTTCTTCTTTTGTGATTTCTAGTTCTGTGTTTATGTTGGATTCGTCTTCATTTTCTGTTTCTTCCTCTTCTTCGGGTACTATAGTATCTTCATTATATAGTTCTTCTATATAGGCGCTCCATTGTTCTGCTTCTATTTTATTTAAACTTCTATATTCGTTAATGGGTTTTTCCTGTTTTTTAGTTTTTTCCAAACTTTTCTTTGCCCCCCATACAAATCGTGTTCCATTTCTTTGGTAAAGCGTGTCCAATATTCCCTTTTTATATTTCTTATCTTAGTATTGATGTAATTTCTTGTGTCTCTGTATTGTTGGTAATTATTTGGTGTTTTGTTTTTTGTTTTATTTTAAACAAATTAACAAAAATAATTTTTTCAGTTCGAACAAATTTTTTTAAATAATTTGGGTCATTCTGAACAAAAAAAGTCTCTTGTCATTTTTCTCTTAAATTGATTGTTGTCGAGTTATACTCGATTTAAAATTTGAAAATACGAAAGGCCATTTTCGAGGCTTAATAACTGGATTAAAAATTATTATTATGAAAGTCAAAAGGTGACTAAATCAAAGTTTAAAACCCCTCCTTCAAGATCCTTCAAGATTTATTACAAAGCTGTTATTTTTAATTATTAACAATTATTGCTATAGTCCGCACTGTATCGTCGGCGTCGCCCCTGTTAGCAAAATTATTTCGATTAGATTTTTTTGCACAAAGTTACTTGAAAAGAGGCCCTTATAACAAATTCACAGGGCGTCAGCGGTACTTTGGTCAAAAAGTTGTTTAAAAAATTTTTTTAAACACATTCACAAAAAATTTTTTTCACTTCTAACAATTTTTTTAAGATAATTTGGGTTATTCTGAGCAAAAAAAAGTCTCGTGTGATTTTTCTCTAAAATTGATTTTTGTCGAGTTAAACGCGATTTAAAATTTGAAATGCGAAAATAGTCATTTTCGAGGCTTAATAACTAAGCGTATTACGTATAACTCGACAACAATCAATTTAAGAGAAAAATCACTAGAGACCTTTTTGGCTCAGAATGGCCCCAATTATCTAAAATATTTATTTTTGTGAATTTGTTAAAAAAAAAATTGTTTAAACAATTTTTTGACCACGGCACCGCCTGGCACCCTGTGGATTTGTTATAAGGACCTCTTTTTGAGTAAGTTCGCTAATGGGGGCGACGATACAGCCCGGTCTATTTAAGCGTTCACAAGGACTTTCTGTAGTTGGCTGTATACCATTAATTACAAGTGAAATTTAATAAAAAAGTTTCCTCTTGGTAAAAGGTATATTAGTTTAAAAAGCCCTAAAGGGCTACAAACATTTAAACAAAACGTTTTCGCTCTGTAACAAGAGCATCATCAGTGTTACCTAAAATAAATATAACCATATTAATTAAAGCAAAATGTTAAAGTTAAAATGATGACCAAGGTAAAAGAAAAGTTTGGTTATACTTACAAGAACATGGTGAGCCAAACAAAAAATACAAAGGTAGCCTTTCAAAAAACTGACAAAAGTCTTATATAAATGAACACATCGAAAATCCAAAGGATGGATAAAATTCCTTTAAGCGTTCTTCTGTAACAGCACATTTTAAATGACTCTAGCTTATTTACGTGTTCTTGCTTCAGTGTAAAGCTTTCAGATCCATATTGTAGTATTGAAAACACGTAACATCTCAGAGCCATTATGCTCTGTTTATCTTGTTTTGTGGTAGTTGAAATTGTTCAGCAGAGCTTGTCACAATCACGGTGTCATCTGCATATTTTATGTTGTTAATAGTATTTCCGTTTCACTATATGTATATGTTTCGTATACAGTGAAACGTGTTTCGTATATAGTTACGTAATAGTAGCAATCACTATACTTGTACGTTGAAGAGTAGTGAAGCCAAAATACATCCCTGTCTAAAATCTCTGCTGATTTTAATGTCTGAATTGGGTTCGTTATCTATTACAATTTGTGTTATAAAAGTTTATTATTCTTAAGTCCCTTTTATCTGTGTATTTTTCTTTACAATTTGGACTAACGTTTCTTGTCTAACTTTGTTAAATGCTTTTTCAAAATCAGCATAACAAACATGCTCATCCACATTCCTATCCACGCATCTTTGAGCTATAACATTAAAAGGAAATTACCCTTCTCTGGTTCCTAGTCCATTTCTAAACCCCAACTGGCTATCATCTATTTCTTCTTCCAGTTTTTTATTTATACGACTATCTATTATTTTCAAAAAAATTTAAAAACATGTTTATTATGATATTGTTCTGTATTCACTACAGCCTTTCGCGTTTGTGTTTTTAGGGATAGCACAAAAAGTGGAAAGAAACCACCGTTTCGGTATATGTCCTGTTTTGTATATTATCTTAAACGAGTCTACTATAACGTCTAAGGTTTCATTAGTTATGCATTCTAAGCTTTCTAGTGAAATTTGGTCTGGACCTGCTTTGTCATGCTTTGTCATTTTTACTGTTTTCAATCCTATTTAATTTATTTTTTTAATATCCTTAAAACCACACTGTTTTCTACTTCTACTTCCATCTGCTCTGTTATATTGTCTTTGAACAAGTCATTGCTGTATTCTGTCCATCTGTTTAATTTTTTTAGTATTCGACACTAGTTTACCCTATATATCTTTCAGTATTTCCGGTTTTCTTTTTCTATTGTTGTGAGCTAATTCTTTAATTTTTTTGTATATGTTGAAACTAGCGTGTCTTTTCTGGGATTCTTCTATTTTTGTTCATTGTTCTTTTAACCATTCTTCTTTCGCTTGCTAAATTTTATATTTTAATCTTTATCCACTTTTTTGTACATCTGATTATCTTTGTTTTATGTTGACGTCTTTCTTTCATTAAATGTAAAATTTCCTCCGTTATTCATCGTTTTTTTGTATCTGGTTGATGTTAGAATTTCTTTTTGGCTATTTTAGGGCATTGTTAATAAAAAAATTTGTAAATCTTGAAAATATTGAAGGATTCGTACATGTTGCATATTGGAATAATTTCGACAGACACTTTAATGAAGTACTAGTTATTAAGTCTTTTATTTCTTATTTTTTATTGATTACATATTTTACTTATTTTTTGATATTTTCAGCAACATCCGCTAAACTGGCAACAAAATTCAGGAAGATGACTGCTCTGAGAACAGATGAAAGAATCAGGCTGATGGACGAAGTCATTCTTGGTATTCAAGTTATCAAAATGTATGCTTGGGAAATTCCTTTCCAAAAAGTAATTGGATTGGCAAGAAAGGCAGAAATTAAAATAATTAAAAAAAATTCATACATCAGGGCTCTTTTTATGACTTTGGGAATGGTTACGACCAAATTGGCTCTATTTGCTACGCTTGTTACTATTACATTAACTGGTGGAGAAATAACGGCAGCGAAGGTAAAGAAAAGTCTTATAAATTTTAAAAAATTGTTTTTATTTATAACGTATTTTCCTAACGTATTTTAATAGCGGTAAACTCCCGATGCATTAGTCAACTGAATTTTCATGTTCACGTCTCCCAAAAGAAAGATAAATTATTGTACTTTTTAATTTATTTACTTGTTTCACTTTAAATATGCGACTTGCGTTATTTATACAAGGTCGTGAAATTATGTTTTGGACTTTTTATGTCCAAGAAGGTTCAAATAATAAGAATGCGCAAACTGTCGTCAGTCAAATACGTTTTATTCCTGGACTGTTACAGTTAAAATATTTTATAAACCAATATGCATGTATATACTACTATCACTGTAAATAGATTAAAAATAATCGTTAAATACTCACTTAATCTGATGAACGGAAACAGAACAATTAGCTTAATTGTTCCAAACTGGATATAGAACACCATTTTTAAATTATAATCTAAGGGACTTTTCCCCTCAGCTGTTGGAAAGTAGCTTAACCCTTAAAGGACGGACTTTTGTTTTTATTAAAAAACTGAAAAAAGTTCGTGATTTATGTTCGTGATTTTTTATAAAAAAAGAAGATTGCCATATGGCAACCGTAGTCCTTCCTACTACCTATATTATAATAAACATAAAAAATTACTACAACTATAAATAACAATAAAAACTATAAATTATATAGTGTGAAATTTCACATTGCACGCTAGGCATAAGCCAACGTTACATTTAGAGCACATCGTTATCATTATAGACTTGCATGTTTTATTTGCACATTTCTTTTTCTTATTTTCCGGAGTAGATACCACAAATGGCTAAGATTATCATACCTAATATCATCACTAACTCTACTATTAGTGCTGGATGATAAGCTTAACGAGGGTCGACCTAAAATTTTTGGTGGATCTCGAAACTTAGCAGAAGCTACTTTTACAATATCATGTCTAAATTGTAGCTGTGTACAGTTGTGGCCAGACTTCTTGTAATAATCCACGCATTTTGTATCGATATATCAATAAGCCAAGAAAAAATGCCCCACCACAACTTTGTACCCCTCATACTTATTCTGTACGTATTTTCGTCCTTGAGATCTGTCCTTCCCATTGCTAAATTGTATTTACCGAAAACATATGGTCTAGGAACTAAAATATTTTTCATTTCTTTTTGGGAAAACCTTTTTTACTTTCTGTAGCGGCAAAATTCCGATAAAACTTTATCACCTATATTTGTCGTAAAAATACAAAATATACCTTGGTAGCGTCTATTTTCTCCATTGCAAAATCCTTTTCGTTCGAATTGCGAACCTGAAACTCGGCTGGAGCTCGTAATTGGCTTGCTGGTAAATTATCTACCATACCACCATTATCCTTATCAGCAGAATCTTCATCGGTCAATTCATTTTGTGTCTGGTGGTTCAATCTAGATTCCCCCCACATCTAAATCGTCCGCGTACGCCATTTGTAACGCCTCTTCAAGAGTAAAGCCTCTTCTAAAATAAAATAAAAACATTCAATAATAGGTACTGAAAGAGACTCTGGTTGCCATATGGCAATTTTAGTTTTTCCCGCCCTAAAATAATTACACACTAAAAGAAAAAGACAAACTAATGTAACATTTTTAAAATCTAGTCTATTCTTATAAATAAAATCGTATACTAAACAGAAAATAATTGATATTAGGTATTAAAAAGTTACTTACAGAAATCTGATGTACATTTTCTTGCACCAACAAAAATCGGATATATACACAACGATGTTAATCAAACAAACACTGACTTGAGACTGAACTTTCAGTACTACCTTAAAATGTACTTATTTTACTATTCAGAACAGCATGAGCCATCTGCTTTTTAATAGAGAAACCTACTGAAAAAATTATTTAGATCACTGCCTACAATGGTTGCCATATGGCAACCATAGTCTTTTAAGGGTTAAGCTTGAGAGGTAAATGAGATCTGTAAGGCATATGCGGTTTATGAGGTATATGTGGCCTAGGAGATAGATCTCCTATCTTTAATGGGTGTAGATGTGGACTTTAGAGGTGCAACTTTTGGTGAAATTTTGAGAGTAGTGTTGTATTAAAAGATAGACAAAGATATTTCTATATCTGGTGATAACGGGAAGTTTGAATTCAGCTTCTCAAAGATTGATAAAGTAGTATGTTATAAAGTTCGGCTGTCTGTTTCTGGGAAAGGATCTCAATGGATTCATAGCAGATCCTAGGAGATTGCTGATTTTATTTTTGAAACGTTTGCGCGGGTGGCAGAAATTCGTGAAAATTTTCTTGATTTTATATTTGTGTAAATACCAACGTAAGCCCATTCATTTTACAGATTCCCAACTGTAAACAAACGCACATGGAAGCTAAACCGGGTCGTCCTGAAGTGTATCTTAAAAACCAACACGCTATCTACAATTTGAATTTGCAGACTGACCAGTTTGGACCTGTAAAATGAGAATCCGCCTCGCTTAGGGCAATAAATTACATTTAACAGCCTCTTGATGAATGAGCGAATAGTAACACGTGCGTTTGTTTATAGTTGGGAATTTGCTATTTAAATGTGGTTTTATTATCGAGGATAGCTGGGGCTTGAGGGGTGTGTTGTATGATTTGTGTGAGTTAGATTGTCAGTTTGGTCGTATAAGTCGAAGGATAAGTGAGACCAGTGTTTTCCTCAAACTGTCTCCTATCATGACGCTTGTGAAACCGAGAGAGATTCTTGTTCTCAGTGCCGCGCCAGCACGTGTTAGCGCCTGTGTGCAAAACATTTAATGGCGCCCAAAAATACGCATTTTTTAAAATCATCTCATTAAATTTAATAATGTGAATAAAAATGAACAATTATTCATTGTAACCAAACAAAAATAACTAAAAATTAACATACAAGCAACAAGAAAATAAACTAAGTTAAAATAATTAAGTAAAAATAAATCTTTGGCGAACCACATAAAAAACTAAGGATACAGGTAAACATGAAAATAAATATCTATTTCAGAAAAAATTCACTTTTCGCGCCTTCAGTTTGGAAAATATTTTTATAACATGGTGAATATCATCTAATATTGACGACTCTATATGGAGGTGATAGATAAATTTGTCAACCGCCCTTGACTGATGGTCCATCTTAAATAATGTTTTACAAGTTTCAATTTAGAAAGAGATCGTTCTCCAGTTGCAACAGTTATGGGCAGAATGCGAAGAGCTATTGTTAAATTTGGACAAAATTAAGTTAATTCAAGTATTATTCCAGTTCTCAATAGAAGTGTTATTCCAGAGATGCAGAGACGTCAATTGCGACGTATACGTATGTCTGGTTGATTACGAGATAGCGTTTGATCGAGTAAAGTACTCCAAAATAACGTAAATACTAAAAGAAGCAAGAATTAACAACCAAAATCTGAAAATAATTAGAAACATTTACTGGAATGAGACTGCAAACCTCAGAGTTGAAGGTGAACACACCGGGTCCGTAAAAATCATGCGTGGAGTGAGGCAAGGCTGTATTTTGTACCCTCTAATTTTCAATCTCTACTCTGAAAGAATATTTATCGAAGCTTTGAACGAACTGAAAAAGGAATTCTACTAAACGGGTACCTGCTAAATAACATCAGGTATGCAGATGACACCATAATATTTGAAGACAACCTGGAAGACCTACAAGTTACTTATGAACAAAATCACATATTACAGTCAACAATATGGACTATGGACTCAATATAAACGTAATGAAGACAAAGTGTATGATCATTAGCAAGAAAAAAAATAAGAGAAAGGCAAACTCTAAATCAACCAAACCCGTATAGAAAGAGTGACGCACATATAACTACCTCGGCATCATAATAAATGAAAAATTGACAAAAACCAAGAAATAAGAGCGCGCATTGGAAAAGCTTTAACCGTATAGGGGCCTTCTTCAGGAGCCACAACCTTTCTCTTTGTATAAACGTAAGAATGCTGCGATGCTACGTATTCTCTGTACTTTTTTATGCTGTTGAATCGTGGACCTTGAACGAAGATTTGTGCCGAAAATTGGAAGCTTTGAGATGTGGTTATGTCGTATAATTCTTAAAATCCCGTGAGGAGGATTTGCCGGGTCACAAATGAGGAGGGCCTCAGAAAAATGAAGAAGAACCCAGAGGTACTACTGACCACCATCAAATCTCGAAATTAGAATACTTTGTACACATTATGCGAAATGAATCCAGATATGGCCTCTAACAAGCCATGGTGCAAGAAAAAATATTTGGAAAGCAAGGTCCAGGAAGAAGGAAAACATTCTGGTTAAAAACCTCAAAACTTGGTTCAACACAACATTGTACAGCTTTTCCGCGTTGCAGCTAAGATAAAGATTGCCATGATGATCGCCAACATTCGTCAAGGATAGGCACATCAAGAAGAAGAAACAGTTAATTCCTTTTATATTTTAAAATTTTACAAACATCATTATTTAATTCTTTTAACAAAGCCTGCAGCTGTATAATTCATATAATGTTTCAAACAAATCGTCTCCCTCTATATCTAGATCCTAGATGGTCATTAAACCTTAGTTTTTTTCCAAATTTCTACGCAACAGTTTTAATTGTACTGTCGTTCAAATGATATATAAATTTGAAAGAATTAACATGATTTTCCAATATGAAAATCTTTCATTTACTGATATTAATGCTCTAGAACACAATAAAAAAAAATAACTTTGTAATATGACATTTTAGGATCCAAAATCGGTTCGTCTTTATGTTCGTAATCGAACTGTCGTCAGCTTTTTTTTCAGAGCCGTAACTGTGTGGCTGGTTGATAACTGGGCTCCACATCCAGTTTCTCTGCAGTTTCATTTGCTGTAGTAATAACGTCATTAAATTTGCTATCTGTCCGAAACTCGAGCAACAATTGTTTTATCTCTTGTAAAGTATTTAAGGCCAGCTGCATGTTTATTGTTTTTGATCGAAAAATTTGCCTAACGAAGTTAACTTTCATCAGAACTCTATACCAAAGGTATGTAGACTGAGCAACTGAGCATATGAATGTAAATGTTGATATTTTATCTATAAAGTATAATAAATTTCTGACAAATTTTTGTATAATTGCTTTAAAGCATCAATTCTGCTGGACCAGCGTGTATTAGGTAAATGCTTTAAAGCCAGACTTGCAAAGTATTGTTTTATGATATCCCGTTTGGTAGAAGCTGAAAAAAATGGGTAAGTGTTTCACCTAAAAATTTTGTGAAAACTCTAGTGGCGCCCCTTAATTGCTGGCGCCTGTGTGCGCCTCACACATTGCACACGTGGACGGCGCGGCCCTGCTTGTTCTCTGTAATGGAAACATTGGAATATTGGTGGGAAGTTGACAGGTTGTCTGTCACAGAAAATTGTTGTTTTGTTCCTTAAGAACCATCTTACAAACAAACTCACTGACGAAGAGAAGTGTGAGGTATTCTAATCTGAGGTATAAGGTATGTTGACTGCCGGTTCGTGAGTCTCCCGAGAGCCATTCCCAACCAGACATCGTATCACGCACCGGATGGGAATTCACCTGTAAACTTCCTTCGCTACTCTTAGCCTAAAGCGCGTGATACACACGCAATCTTTAAGTACGCGGGTTTAAAGATCGCGGACTTACTCGGCTCGCCGTCGGTGATACACGGCAGACTTAAAGTACGCAGTTTTAAAGATCGCGGTCGCCGTCGGTAAAAAGCGAGTACGGTAAAAAGCGAATTCCAAAGAGAGCGTTTTTAGACACACGGCAGACTTACTCATAACTCATTGCAATGTCGTCGAGAGAAGATGCGTTGTGCTATTTAGGAATTTTATCATATTATATTTTAAATACTAATAAAAACAGACGAAATCGAAAAGTGTGGGTAAAGCACTGGCTTACGCAAAGAGAGCGTTTATCACATGTGAATTTAGTTAGAGAGTTACGTGGAGATAAGGAAGATTATCATGTACCCAAAAAGAATAGAAATGTATTACTGGTTTCATAATTTCATTACACTGATACAGCAGACTGAATAGACGAAATTAGCAACAGGCCAGAGATGATTTTATTCTATAATGATATCAAATGTGGAGTAGATATTGTACATAAAATGGCGTCACCTTATAATTTGTCTAGAAATATTAAACGATGGCTACTTGTAATTTTTTTATGGGGTTCTAAATATCGCCAGTATAAAAATTTACCTAATAACCCTAATAGGGAATATACTAAACAACGAAGACAATTATTTATTAAAAAATTATAATAGACCTAGTAGAAAGTTATTTTCAAATTAGGACTGCATCCTCAGAATGACTTTCTCATATTCGATAAACTGTTATGAAGTACATACTCTGGAATGCCTACACAAAACCCACCTAATCCAAACACCAGGTAAAAAAGCATTTCAAACACGGCACGAAAAGAAAAACCAGATATTTTGCAAATGTTACTTATGCATGGATCCTATCGTAGCCTGCTGTGAGAAGTGTGTTCAGCAAAAAATTTAGAAACTGTCCACGTGGTTAAATTTTTTATTTTCTGTATACCTAATTTTGCTGAATGATGTTTTTTAGTAGAGTTTGATTATTTTTTTGATCAGGTTTTTTGAAATAGAAGAATAATTTGATTTTTTATACGTGTGGTAAACTGTCAAAATCACGATGTGAAGTATAGCACTTGTTTTTAATCTATTTTAATTTAATACAAGGTAGGCATAAACAAACAACACATCATAGATAAGATGGTAATATTTTCATTAGGAGGATAAAACAGCCTATAAATAATTAGGTTTGGTACATTCCATGTCAAATCACTCAGACAAAAAAATTTTGGATCTCCGATTTGTCTGAAAATTGGTATATAGCTTCTGCTGGACGTAAAAATAAGATATTTAAGGTCAAAAAATCTTCTTCTTCTCTTTTTCTCAAAATGTTATTTTATGCGATTTTACAGTGATTTGGTGTTTATTTAAACAAATGTGCATTTTCTGTCGTAAAGTATCAATAAAAAACATAATATTTTAATAGAAAGGACTCAAAAATGTCATTATATGGCATTATAACAAGTTACTTTGAATCAAAACAAGTTTTTGATCAAATTTTAAAGTGTAAAAAACGTTAGAATACCTTTTTTTACATTTTCCTCCATTCCCAAAATACATCATCATCGATTTGGCTGAAAATTTGCCCACATATAACCAAAAGATAGGACTTTAAGTGGTTAGAAGAATTTGAGTTATATTACAATACCAAAAAAGTTACATGCAGTAATATCAGACTCAAAAGTATATATTAGTCCAGTCGGGATAGCATTTGACCTTGAATGCCGAGCTGCCCAAAATTTTATTTTTCTGATCTTTAGCGGAGTCAACAGTAGCCTCGATTTAAAATCACGAATGAATTCCTCCGTTACGTTAGCCGCCATCTTGATTTTAAAGGAGAACCTGTTTTGCTCAATATCTCCGCCATTTTTAACTTTTCGACAAAAATGGTAGGAACTGAAATTGTTCCAAATAAATCGTATTTACAATTATTGCAATTTCTTTTTAACAGTTTTTGTCGTGAGGTCGATATTTTCGAGTTAATTGTAATTACAGTAGACGCCTATATTTTTGACTATAATATTGCATGTAACTTTTTTGGTATTGTAATATAATTCAAATCCTTTTCACCACTTAAAGTCCTATGTTTTGTCTATATGTGGGCAAATTTTCAGCCAAATCGATTATGATGTATTTTGGGAATGGAGAAAAATGTAAAAAACGGTATTTTAACGTTTTCTACACTATAAAATTTGATCAAAAGCTTGTTTTAAATCAAATAAACTTGTTATAATGCCATATAATGACATTTTGAGTCCCCTCTATTAAAATATTATGTTTTCCATTGATACTTTACGATAGAAAATGCAAATTTGTATAAATAAACACCAAATCACTGGAAAATCGCAAAAAATAACATTTTGAGAAAAAAAGAAGAAGAAGATTTTTTGACCTTAAATATCTTATTTTTACGTCCCGCAGAAGCTATATACAAATTTTCAGACAAATCGGAGGTCCAAAATTTTTTTGCTCCAAAATTGAGTGATTTGAAATGGAATGACCCGTTTACTCAAAAACAAATAATCAAAAATAATTTAGTATAGCTTAAAATAGTGTTTTACGGTTTTCTCAAAACTTATAAAATGTTAACTTGTCTCCTTTCAACAATAAACGATTGAATTATTTCTAGGCAATCTGCTTAATCAGTGAAAATATAAGTGTAACTTTAGTAAACGCAAAAACATGATGGTTCGAGGCTCGCGGCTCGTGGAAGTGATACACGTACGGGTTACGAGTAAGATTTCAAACTTGTTGGATCGACGGCGTACTTACTCGGCGGACTTAAAGTACGCGTACTTGCGGTGATACACGCGCGAAAAAGGTCGCGAGCCATAAGTTCGCGTACTTACTCGCGTGTGTATCACCCCTTTAAGATTTCTGGGTTAGAGCACAGCACTGTTCAGCACCAAGTACTTAACGAATTTCGGTGCTGATTTATACTCTACCAATAGTAGTTACAGAGCTAGTAAGAATAAGGTCTGGAAGAAACGGTGTGCGTTTTGTGCACTTGTGACCTAATAGCTCTCGACATAATGATGCGTTACTATTTTAAAATATAATTATTGTTTGTTTAGAATGCCATCCATACAAAGGTCTAAACTTTGTACCTACAATATGATCCATGAATATAATGATAAATCCATTTTAGGACTGGATCCAGCGTACCAAAAAAAAGTTGATTATTAGCAAGCTGAAAATTTGTTAATAGCTTACCGGTGTCTATTCGGACAAACTTTGATGTATGGGAACACTGGAACAGGGGAAGTTTTAATTGTGGAACAGTTTAAAAATTTGGAACGTCAGATTACGAAAACGTCGCATGTATTTTGTCGGACAGAACATCCAATTGATTTGTTACCCTTTCATTAAACTCTCATGCAAAAATCAGACTGCTATTACTAACCAACGTGATTCCTGTCATTTGACATTTTCTTCGTGTTCCACTCATTAAAATGCCCAGTTGGTGATAAACAGCAGTCTGATTTTTGCATGAGAGTTTAATGAAATGGTAACAAATCAATTGGAAGTTCTGTCCAACAAAATACATGAAACGTTTTCGTAGTCTGACGTCCCAAATTTTTAACCTGTTCCACAATTAAAACTTCCCCTGTTCCAGTGTTCCCATACATCAAGGTTTGTCCGACTAGACACTGTTAAGCTGTTTACAAATCAGCTTGCTATTAGCCAACTTTTTTGGATCAGGATCCAGACCTATTTATTTATCATTCGAAATATACATCGAAATATTAGTCAACATCATTTGTTGGGTAATAATTATTGTTATATTTTAATGCTAGTGACAGACAAATCATCAAGCAATGCTACAATTTTGATACTTTGAGACTGATAAGTACTGTCGACAAAACGCTGGCAATACAACTGTAATAAGAGCGTTATCAATTTGCCGAAACATTATTATTTATTCCGAGGATTGTTTGATAAAAATTTACATAAAAATTTTACTTGTTTTGTTGAACTTAAAATGCTTTGTTGATTTAAATAGTACAGTCGAACTTTCTCAGAGTATTCCTAAATCCAAAAATGCTTTGTAGATAGAGGCGGGGCAAAGTTTCTTCTAAATCATTTTATCCGCATCTATCCGTCACAGAAATAAACAATCTTCTTCTTCTTGATGTGCCTATCCGTGACGAATGTTGGCGATCATCATGGCAATCTTCACTTTATCTGCAGCAACGCGGAAAAGCTGCACAGATGTTGTGTTGAACCAGGTTCTGAGGTTCTTTAACCAGGATGTTCTTCTTCTTCCTGGACCTCGCTTTCCAAATATTTTCCTTGCAGGATGGCTTGTAGGAGGGCATATCTGGATTCATTTCGCATAATGTGTCCAAAGTATTCCAACTTTCGAGATTTGATGGTGGTCAGTACCTCTCGGTTCTTCCCCATTCTTCTAAGAACCTCCTCATTTGTGACCCGATCAGTCCATGGGATTTTAAGAATTCTCCGATATAGCCACATCTCAAATGCTTCCAATTTTCGGCACATATCCTCGTTCAAGGTCCATGATTCAACACCATAAAAAAGGACAGAGAAGACGTAACATCTCAGCATTCTTACTTTTATACCAAGAGAAAGGTTGTGTCTCCTGAAAAACGCCCCCATACGGTTGAAGATTGATCTAGCTTTTCCGATGCGCGCTCTTATTTCTTGGTTATTGGTCCATTCTTCATTTATTATGGTGCCGAGGTAGTTGTAGTGCCTCACTCTTTCTACAAGGGTTTGGTTGATATAGAGTTGACCTTCTGTTATCTTTTTCTTGCTAACGATCATAAGCTTTGTTTTCTTTACGTTTATATTGAGTCCATATTGTTGACTGTAATACGTGATTTTGTCCTTAAGGACTTGTAGGTCTTCTAGGTTGTCCGCAAATATTATGGTGTCATCTGCATACCTGATATTATTTAGCCGGTACCCGTTTAGTAGAATACCTTTTTCAGTTTCGTGCAAAGCTCCGATAAATATTTTTTCAGAGTAAAGATTGAAAATTAGGGGGGACAAAATGCAGCCTTGCCTCACTCCACGCATGATTTTGACATATTCGGTGAGTTCACTGTCAACTCTGAGGTTTGCAGTCTGATTCCAGTAAAGGTTTCTAATTATTTTCAGATCTTGGTTGTTAATTCCTGCTTCTTTTAGTATTTGCATCATCTTGGCGTGTTGTACTCGATAAAACGCCTTCTCGTAATCAACCAGACATGTATCTACGTCGCAATTTACGTCTCTGCATCTCTGGAATAAGACTTGTATTGAAAACAAAGCCTCTCTCGTACCAACAGCATTTATGAACCCGAACTGGTTGGGCGAAATTTGACTTTCACATAGCTTGTAAATTCTCGTATGGATTACCTTTAGGAACAATTTTATGAGTTGACTCATCAGGCTTGTCGGACGGTATTCTTCGCACTTTTGGCTCCTGGTTTTTTTGGAAGTGCAATAAACTCAGACTTTAGCCATTCTGTTGGTATTTTTCCAGAGTTGTATATGTTGTTGAATATCTTTGTGATTATTGCTATTGATTCGTTGTCCATCAGTTTGTTTCTAATAACAAATAATAAACAATCTAATACAAGAAATATTTACCTACACAAAACATAATGTCGATTCGCGAATCTGAGACACAGCTGTCTACACTTAAGTCACAATAAAAATGCACTATATAGAAATAAACAAACCACGACACGTTGAATGTTCGAGAAGCACTCCCATATCATGATTTGGGAGTGCTCATCGTGCTTGTTTATTTCTAATGCATCTTTATTGTGATTGTAGTGTAGACAGTTGTGTCTCAGATTCGCGAATCGACTATACCAGACGATTGAAACAGAGGTATTATAGTACGTTTCTATAAAATAGGAGATCGAGAAGAGTGCGAGAACTACAGAGCATAAACCTCATTAAACAGCACACATCAAACATACTAAATATGAGACTTAAATCATGCGCTGAACGAATATTAGGAGAATACCAGAACGGTTTAAGATCGAGGAGATCGGCAATTAATTCCATACATACAGTAGTGGAACAAATAATTCAAAAATTTAGAGCGCTTTTGATACAATTAATCGGACGAAGATGATGGAAGAGCCAGATGATCTTGGAATCCCAGAAAAATTAAAACATATGATCATAGTGAGCCTAAATAACACCACAGCAAAGATCAGTTTCAACGGAATAACTTCTAAGGAGATCAAAGTAAATAAAGGCATGAAACAAGGTGACTCTATCTTCCAGACACTTTTTAACCTGATATTGGAAGTTATAATAAGAAGGATAAACATTACAATTACAATCAAGAACATTATTACAGATCAACTTCAAGTAATAGCGTATGTAGATGATCTAGTCATGATAGCGAAGACGAAGACTACACTGACATAAAAACAGTTGAAAAGTTAGATAAGGAAGCGAAGAGATAAACCGGCATAAAACAAAATACATGACGATAGAGGGAAGGACGATACAACAACTTAGAAAAATCTAATGAATCTCAGAACCACAAATTTGAAACTGTATCCACCTTAGCTATTTGGGAGTAACAGTAGGGAAAACCCAAAAGAGAGAGAGAAGAGGAAAGAATTCTGAAAAACAAAAAACATATTTGCTGATAAGTAATACTCTAATTAAGAGAACAAAGATAAATTTAAAATTAACGTGAAGTAAAACACTCCCTGGTGTAGTTGGTATATTTTAATAAAAATTTAAAATTTTGAAAAATCCAAAAGGATTACGTTCGAAACGTTTTCCGACGTATCAGTCCATCATCAGTGAACCTAAAAGTAAGTAATCCCACTTAATAAAATTGAAACGGGTGAAATTTTGACTGTTAAAAAATTGAAAAGTGTGGTTAAGATTACTTACTTCCTGTCCTTGCAAAATAACCACACTCCCAAACACTGGTTAAGTTATATGTTCCAACTATATAGTAAAAATTATAAAATAGTTTGGCTTAATGTGGATGCCAATGGATTACTTCCAGCAACATGATTGCTCTACTGCGTTACGTTAAAATGCTTAAAGATAAACTTATATAAGACTTTAATAAGACCAGTTGTTACATATGGGATGGAAACGATGACTATTAACAAGAAAGAGGAAGATAGCCTTCTAAAATTTGAAAGAAAAATGATGAGAATTATACTGGGCCACAATGTAACAAGAGAGGGAGACAGAAGAATGAAAATAAATGCCGAAATTGAAGAAGAATTAAATGGAGAAAATATAGTCAGATACATAAAGTCTCTTCGCTTAGAATAGATAAGATATAAATAATACAGAGACGCTCCACTCAGATATATTGAGAAGAATGACTAACCGAACACCACTAAACCACTATGGCCTAGGTATACAGAAATATCTAGAAGAAGATGGCTGGATGATGTAGAAGAAGACGTAAGAGTAATGAATTTGAAAGACTGGAAAGTTCAGTGCAAGGACAGGAAGAAATGGAAAAGTGTCACGACGGCAGCAAAGATACACAGCTAGCTATAAATGACATTGAGGAATAATCCACCTCACCCAAGAATAGGATTTTGAACGGCAAATAATCCCTAGGGATTGTAATGCTTGCTTAATGAATGAATGAATCAGTCTGCCTAAAATTTTAGTTATTTATTTAGGCTTGCTTAACTCTTATGGTAACTTCTTTTTTATTAATTACTTAATTTGTTTTAGGTATTTGTACTTATTTCATACTTCAACATGCTATCTATGACTTTAACTGGTATTTTGACAAGAGGAATTGCAGAAATCGCTGAGATGTTCACGTCAATCGCCCGTCTTCAAAAATTCCTTGAAAATGATGAATACAAGTACGATCAAAATAAGATAAGCTCAGATCCGAATGAAAACTCAAAATCAATGTTATCTCTCAAAAACATCTATGCTAAATGGGATGCCTCATTGAGCGATTGTGTACTTAATGATATTACTTTAGAGCTCAACAAGGGAAAGCTACTAGGTGTTATTGGACCAGTTGGTGCCGGTAAAAGCTCACTTCTTCAGACGTTATTAGGTAAGCTGATATATTGGATGTAAATATTTTCCAATAATTGTTTATTAATTTTGTAACGACTTGGAAAAAAGGTCGTTAAACGTACCTAAATTCAAAACAAAAAATGTTTGAACCACTTTCGGTATCGGGAATCAAACGCCTCAATATGTTTACTGTTTTTATTTTAACTATACCCATCCTAGTCTGTACACAGCTTATATTTTGGCTTTTTTTCTATTTGGCTTGTAGGTGAATCCTATTCATTTCCTATTCATTTGCGTCTGTATTTCGCAAGTTATTCTTAGTTTATATTTTTTTTTCTACGAGCGTGCAAAAATGTCTACTTTCGCGCACGCATTTTAGTTTAGAAAGTTTCACTTTTCCGCATGCGTGTTATTTTTCCGCACACGTGTTACTTTTCCGCACGCGGTTTTTACTTATCCGCACGCGTGTTAATTTAAATATGTTAATATGGCCTTAAAGTAATTATAATACATGCAATAAACTAATATTTAGATAATATTTACTAATTTATTTCAAATATATCTTATTGTGTTCCTGTTTTAATGAAATTAACGCGACAATTCGATGAAATAAAATTATTTTGACATAATATTCGAAAGTCAAATCGGTAGACAATAACAGTCGTTTTGAATCATCGTCATGGAAACCAAGATCGTCGTCATGCTAACTAATTATATTGAAAGTTTGGTTTTGACAACCTTGTCAAAGAATTAATTTGTGTATGTATTTTCATAAATGTAAATTAATTGATTAAGATTTGGTAATTTTTTAAAGACTCTTAGAAAAAATATTGTTCCTAACTCTTGCAGAAAGTCTCTTTTCCGCACTCGACTGCTTGCCGAACTCCCGCTTCGCGTCGTTCGGCAATCTGCAGTCGCGTGCGGAAAAGAATGACTTTCTGCACTTGTTAGGAAAATAACTATTACAAAATCGATGGGAAAGTCCCATTAGCTGGCTGTATACCATAATAAAAAAATCATACAGAAGTAAAAAACTTCGTTTGTATAATGGTATAAAATAGTTATTTATGAAACAGTTCGTTAAGTATGCTTTTTGCGAACGCACGCGATTTTTAGAGCACGAGCGACAACGGAGCGAGTGCTATAAATCGCGTAAGTTGGCAAAAAATACTTCACGCACAGTTTCATACAATATTTTATTTACGATAAACAAATAAAAAAACTATAACTCTTCGTCACTGGAATTCATTTCTATTCTACAATTTTCAGAACTTTGACATTTAAAAATTCTAACTACTTTCAAACCACAAAACTGTCAAAACTTTTGTTGTAATTCATTACTCATATTGTCATCACCATGACAACGCGAAAGTTAAGGATTGTCACCATGACAATGCGAAGGTTAAAACAGTGCGAAAAAGTAAATCCCGTTTAAAATACATTGTTACTTCACGCACACTTTAAATCCTTCACGCACTGCTATCTATAATGACAGTTTTCACAAACTAAAAATTTATACATAATATGACATACAGTGTGTCAATTTTAAAACTTACAATGGCTATATCTCACGAACAAAAGCTGAAAACGAAAAATGCTTGAAACCTTTTTTAGGATAGTAAGGGGGAACTAAAATACATGAAAGAGAACTCACCCCTATCAACCCCCTAGGCCCCACCCACCACAACCAAAAAAGTTTAAATTGCAAACCCCTACTTGTGATACATCATTGAAAAGGCTATAAAAAATTCTATCCAATGGTATAAATAATAATTATACAGGGTGAAGCAATAATTGAGAAACTTTGGCTTAAATGAAAAATTTAATGAGGTTTTGTTGAACTACAAATTTGATAAAAATGTCAATTAAGTAAATGTTCAAAGTGGGTTCCGTTGTTTTGTAAACAATAATACAGTCTATTTTCAAATTCTGCACGAAATTTGACAAGTGTTTTTCTAGTAATAGGGCGACATGCTTGAGTAATTATTTCTCGCAATTTCCCAAGTGACGCAAGTTAAGTTTTATAAACAACTGATTTAAGGCAAAAATGGCAAATTAAGTTTTAATTAACAAAAAAAAGTACGAGCGGACACTTACCATTTAAAATAATAGTCCGGGAGATAGCATTACAAATACAAAAGTCATAGTAAGCCAGCTGATATTAACACCCTGTATAATTATTATTTATACCATTGGATAGTACTTTTTATAGTAGGATAGTATATTACTTTTTTCTATGGGGTTATCCTAAATCAGTTGTTTATAAAACTCAACTTGCTTCACTTGGGGAATTGCGAGAAAGAATTACTCAAGCATGTCGCCCTATTACTAGAACATTTGCTAAATTTCGTGCGGAATTTGAAAATAGGCTGTATTATTGTTTACCAAACAACGGAATTCACATTAATATTTACTTAATTGACATTTTTAATAAATTTGTAATTCAACAAAACCTTATTAAATTTTTCATTTAAGCCAAAGTTTCACAATTATTGCTTCACCCTGTATAATTATTATTTATACCATTGAATAGCATTTTTTATAGCCTTTTCAATGATGTATCACAAGTAGGGGTTTGCAATTTAAACTTTTTTGGTTGTGATGGGTGGGGCCTAGGGGGTTGATGGGGGTGAGTTCTCTTTCATGTCATTTTAGTTCCCCCTTACTATCCTAGAAACGGTTTCAAGCATTTTTCTATATCAGCTTTTGTTCGTGAGATATAGCCATTGTAAGTTTTAAAATTGACACACTGTAGAGTAGATAATAAGTATTTATGAAACAGTTCGTGAAGTATGCTTTTTGCGAACGCACGCGATTTTTAGAGCACGAGCGACAACGGAGCGAGTGCTATACATCGCGTAAGTTTTCAAAAAGTACTTCACGCACAGTTTCATACAATATTTTATCTACGATAAACAAATAAAAAAACTGAAACTCTTCGTCACTGGAATTCATTTCTATTCTACAATTTTTAGAACTTTGACATTTAAAAATCCTAACTACTTTCAAACCACAAAACTGTCAAAAATTTTGTTGTAAGTCATTGCTCATATTGTCATCACCATGACAACGCGAAATTTAAGGATATTTGATTATATGAAAGTGAAAAAACCCATTGAAAGTGTGCTAAAAAGTAAATCACATTTAAAATACATTGTTACTTCACGCACACTTTAAACAATTCACGCACTGCTATCTATAATGACAGATTTCACAAACTAAAAACTTATACATACATAAGATGACATAGAGTAGATTAAGTTTTTTAAAAAACTAGTAAAGAGTCATCCAAATGGATTACAAAACGTTCTCGATCTAGATCAGATCATCTTCAGTGCCTAGAACGAAGTATTTCCACGTTAGAATGAATGCAAAAGGTTAAAATTTTGACTAGTTAAAGAAAAAATGTGGCAAATACTGACGTTTTGCTTAGTAGATGAAACTAGCACACTTTTAAAATTGGTAACATCGAGATATATGATTTACATGTCAATATTGTGATAGATATAGCGACTAAGTATATGTTAAAAGATTATATATTGGAGCACTTTTAATATATATGTACTCGATATTACTTTAAGATATTACTCTTCTTTATACTTACTTTTATTAAAGACAAAAGCAATATTACAATACTTGAAAAACAGCTTTAACTGAATGACAACTATTCAAAAACTCAATTACTGTTGTTAGTTACACTGTCTACTTTCTGTGTTTACCTATATACATTTTCTGACGTTCTAGACGTTACGAGACATTTCGCGATATTTCGATGACATCTCGAACATTCTAGATTTTCTTAATACTTCTTCTTTTTCGACAAGGGTTGTTTTCTATATGGAGTAAATCTTGCGGAATTGTCGTAAACATATTATTTTTTATGATGTTGCTTGGATTACAGTTAAACTAAATACATACACTTTATTACAGGTGAGCTGGATATAGACAAAGGATCCATAAATGCCAACGGAACTTACTCCTACGCTTCACAAGAACCTTGGATATTTTCCTCTACCATTCGGCAAAATATTTTGTTTGGAGCTGACTATGATAGAAAACGATACAAGGAAGTCATTCGTGTTTGTGCTCTGGAAAGAGATTTGGAGCAGTTCAAAGATCGGGATATGACTGTTGTTGGAGATAAAGGAGCTTCTTTGAGCGGTGGCCAAAAAGCAAGAATAAATTTAGCTAGAGCTGTGTATAGAGAAAAAGATATATATTTGTTGGACGATCCCTTGTCAGCTGTGGATATACACGTGTCTAAAGTACTTTACGATGAATGTATTAATGGATTTTTAAAAAATAAGACAAGAGTTTTAGTTACACATCAAGTACATTACTTGAAAAATGCTAGTCACATAATTATTCTAAACAATGTAAGTAGGACCGTTGCTAATAATGCTTTTATTTATAAAATGTCACTTTCTTAATGATAATTGGTCTTGTGTAAAGCAAAGCCGTGTGTGAATATATTACATATAACAACACTGCATGTCCTAGAGGCCCATAGTTTCGATAGTCTCCACTAGTTTCTTCCACCTTTTTTGGTCCTTCACTTTGGTTCTCTAGTTCTCTCTAGTGCCTTGTTCCAATGTCTTCTATGTCAGTCCGGACAGTAACAAACCACTTTCTTCGTACTATCCCTCGTTTTTTCTAGCCTTTTTCTCTTGATTGCAGAACTCTGATGAAGTTTCTTTCTTTTGACATTTGTAAAACATGTCTCAACCATCTAACTCTTTGTGATATGATTTTCTGTGTTATTTTGCATCTGTTTGACAGATCCATTAGCTCCTGCCTCGTTCTTCTCTTCCAAATTTTGCTCTCCCAAATCTCTAACTTTTCCTTTTGTCGGATTCATTGCCCAACTACCACATGCATACAACACCGTTGGTCTCACTATTTTTCATAAGTTAGAATCTTGGATAGGTTTTTTACCTTCAACAGAGCGTTTACTGATCCTACTCCTTTGCTACCTTTCAACAACGGTTTATTGATATCTCTCTCTTCGCCTCCTCTATTTTTGTAACTGTTACTCCAATGTACTCAAATACTATTACCTTAAAAGAACTCTCTGTCACTCTGTCAAATTAAAAGAATAAAATTATCGTATTTGTTTTCCACCTCTTAAATTCTACATGTTTTCTTCATTGTAGTTCCACAATGCCTTTACATAATAATCACTTTTGAAATACAGTTGGTGCTTCTTAAGTTTTTCACAAGGATTCCAATAAAGAAATAAAATTAATATTTAATAATTGTAGGGAAGAATCGAAGGCGAAGGTTCATTTAATGATCTTGCTAATAGTGACAATTTATACGCTCAACTTTTAACGAAAGAACCAGAAATAACAGAAGAGGAAAAAGTTAAGCAAATTGAATTTGCCAGACAAGTTTCTAGACAATCAAGAAAGGTAAGTACTGAAACCGATATCATAGATGATATCCTAGATTTTAAGGAGGTGACAAAAAGACTTGTTTCAGATATTTTTTCAGTATACATTGTAATATTACTATCTGAAGGATATGTCTATCACATGTAATGTTTATATTAGTTTTTTCTGGGACTTTCCACTTTTGAGTTTTGTTATCCCAGAGAACGGCGGTTATCGCTAGTGGTTCACACCCTCTACACGCGACACTATAGATATACGCGAAGTTTTAGATTTTGTCAACCTCAACCTGAGTCAATTGAAAAAGCTAGAGTGGTTGCCCTCTTAAAACCAGGGAAGGATCCGGCGGATACAAAGAGTTTTAGACCTGTCTCTCTTTTGTGCCAGCTTTTCCAAGACATTTAAAAGAATGATACTGAACCGGACCGCTGAATCTGTGGAGACTAAAATTATTCCAGAACAAGCAGGATTCAGACCCAGAAAGTGCTGCTGCAGTCAAATTCTTAATCTCACCCAACATATTGAAGATGGTTTTGAACGGAAAGAAATAACAGGAGTAGCGTTCATAGACCTAACTTCCGCCTATGACACAGTTAACCATCAACGTCTACTCGCAAAACTCTACGAAACTACAAAGGATTTCCTATTAACAGATTTAGTGAAATATCTCCTCCAGAATAGACGCTTCTACGTAACGCTCCAGTCCAAATACAGTCGGTAGAGGGACCAAAAAATGGGCTCCCACGGGGAAGTGTCCTCGCGCCGATTCTATACAACATATACACCAACGACCAACCCATACACCAACAAACAAGGCAATGTATTTACGCTGATGATACAGCTGTGGCAGCTCACGGAAGAACCTTCAATGAAGTCGAAGTGAAACTGACAGATGCCCTAGGAGACTTAGCTCTATACTACGATGAAAACCATCTGAAACCCAATCCCACAAAAACCCAGGTATGTGCTTTCCACCTTAGAAACAAGTGCCCCAATGCCGCTGGAGGTGGGATGGCGTGGTCAGATGCTGGAACACAACGAGACGCCAAAATACCTCGGCGTACGTCTGGATAGAACTCTGTCTTACCACTGTCAAGATGTCAAGAAGAAAGTAAGTGCCAGAAATAATATCATCAGCAACCTAACTAGTACAAAATGGGGAGCACAACCACACACTCTCCGCACTTCTGCCTTAGCATTGTTTTTCGGCCGCGGAGTTTGGAGCACCAGTATGGGCAAACTCTGCTCACGCAAAGAACGTTGACGTAGCCCTAAATGAAACGGTTCGTATAATATCGGGCTGCCTGAAACCGACACATCTGGGATTGCTCCACCACCTATCAGGAGGATGGTCACGTCAGAGGTAGAACGAAAAAAGCAGGAGACGGACCGAAGACACCCCTTATATGACCAACAAACTCAGCCAAGTAGATTAAGGTCTCGGAAAAGCTTTCCGAAAACATCAAGATCCATCCCCGAAGCGCCAGAGACGCGCCGAATACACCTGTGGCAAGCGTCAGCTACCACAACACATTTTCCTCCCTCCGAGGAAATGGCTGCTGGACACAATTTACCGTATCTGACTTGGAAAGCGCTAAATAGACTAAGAACCGTGCGTCGTGTCACGTTGTGCCAGTAACCTGAAAAAATGGTGATACCAGGAGGACGATATCTGCGATTGTGGCGCGGTTCAGATCAGCCGGCATCTACAGTCATGCACAGAGATGAGAGAGACCTGCACAAAAGAAGACTTAATTTTAGCAAATGACAGGGCCATCTATGTGACCAACCATTGGAAATATAAAATTTAAAGTTGTTGGTGTTCCGGACAAGGAAAGTAAGTAAGTAGTAATTAAAAAATGGACAAATCCCATCTTAAAGTTTAGGAAATACCCACCAATTCCATATGTCAACCATCCATGTTGGTCCATGGGTGTGTGTTTTACGACCCTCGCCATTTCGGGCTCGTCCTCAAAACTCCCAAAAATTTCAAAAATTTAATTCCGACCTCTGCGACTTCTGATAGTATTGAATTGGTCAATACCTTTCAAACCGTCTAATTTTGAAAGACGGTTATAATATTCAAAAGTTACCGAGATCAGAAATTTTACTTAATTTCTATTTTAAAAGGGGAAAATGTTTGTGGATGGATATGTGGGTGGGTGTGTAAGTGTGTATGTATACATATGTGTGGAAAAGTTGAACTATTCTGATTTTTTTCTGTTTCAAGAGGGGGTCGTGGCCCATTTTGGGTGAATATATCTCAGGTTCAACGAGAGATAGGAAAACCGTAAATACATTAAATCGGTAGAGCTTGAGTTCAGCTTTCAAACGGAGTCTAAGTGGTCAGGATCTGACATCTACACGACCCAGTATAGCCTAAAAACTAAAAAATTGAACTTGGAAAATTTTCACCTACTAATTGTGCCAATAACTGAGCATTTATAGGAGGGCTCGAGATGCGTCTAACGGTGTATATCTCATATCTGACCAAATTCGAATTTTTAAGTTATAGGCCTCGCAAGTGTGATCAAATCCATTTCCTGTGGGAAAAAACGATTTTTTAAGCTCAATAAA
The DNA here is from genome assembly GCF_917563875.1 of Diabrotica virgifera virgifera. Taxonomy (NCBI): domain Eukaryota; kingdom Metazoa; phylum Arthropoda; class Insecta; order Coleoptera; family Chrysomelidae; genus Diabrotica; species Diabrotica virgifera. The sequence goes on from NC_065446.1 coordinate 215,843,851, forward strand.
TCATATAAAGATAAAGATAAGATAAATATCATAAGATGCATTAGACACTTCTTGTCAATATCGTTCCTGCATTCCTGCTACAAAAGAGATAATATGAATATTACGTGTAGTCCTGTCGCCAGGGGGGGTACAACGGCCTCCTGTATTCAGATGGACTTACCCAAGTTTTTTTTATGTATTTTGACCTGTAGAACACGAATTTTTTGGGTAACAGTTGATCCGGATGTCGATAAGATTGTTATAAACCAAGAAGGTGAGGAATCACATAACAGCGATTTCTCGCAAAACAAAACATTTTTTTGTATTTTTTGGTCCATTTTAACCGAAAAATGTTCCTAGAAATTTTTTCGTAGGATGCATAGTTTTCGAGATATACGCGGTTGAACTTTCAAAAAATCGAAAAATTTGAATTTTTGAACCTGAAAAACTTTTGATTGAAAAATAAAATAGCAATTCTGCTTACCGCATTTGAAAGTTCAAGTCAAATTATATCGGTTTTAATTATTTGTATTGCCAAAAATGTATTATTTTATTGTTAAAACAAAGCTATAAACACCTAGTGCTTGAGTGATGTTTCAATGATTTCTCATTTAAAATCGAACGAGTACGTAGAGGAGGTAAAAGTGCAAGCGGGGCTATTTCTAAGTAGCATGCATTAAAACGCATGTATTAGGCACGGGAAACAGTATGTGTTTATAGCTTTTTTTAACAATCAAAAAATAAATTTTTAGCAATGCAAATATTCAAACCAGATATAATTTGACTTAAACTTTTAAAGGCGGTAAGCAGAATTGCTATTTTATTTTTTATTCAAACGTTATTCGGGTTCAAAAATTGCAATTTTTCCATTTTTTGAAAGTTCAACCGCGTTTATCTGGAAAACTATGCATCCTACGAAAAAACTTGTAGGAACATTTTTTGGTTAGAATGACCCAAAAAATACAAAAAAATGTTTTGTTTTGCGAGAAATCGCTGTTATGTAATTCCTCAACTTCTTTGTTTATAACAATCTTATCGACATCCGGATCAACTGTTACCCAAAAAATTCGTGTTCTACGGGTAAAAATACATAAAAAAAACTTGGGTAAGTCCATCTGAATTAAGAAGGCCGTTGTACCCCCCCTGGCGACAGGACTAGTGGCACAAAAATATATTTTTATTTTGATGAAGAATAAAATTATAGTTTTATTTTGAAAGATTTTTCCGTAATATTTGCTAAATTTGAAGTAAATTGCGTTATAAAAGAGCCTCAAACTTAACACCTTATCAAAGGTACTCTTTTGTGGCGCGTTTTACTTCAAAGTTAGCAAATATTATGGAAAAATCTTTTAAAATAAACTGTTATTTGATTTTCCATGAAAATGAAAATACATTATTGCGCCACGGTATATTTATATCCGCTCTTTTGTAACTGGAATATTGTGTGCGCCACTCATGTTTACCGAGTTCAGCGGTTTTTTATTCTTGTTGAATAAACGGCAATAGTATTCGTAGTCATGAATATTTTTGCTAGCAGTTGCCGCTAGGGCATCCCTGCCATTTCGTTCGTTGCAATCCGTGACTGCACGCCGGGGTTTTTCCTAGTTGGGTCAGAGAGAGTAGCATATGTGCCTCCTGATGAGAGACTAATAAGTTACGAAACCGGTAGAGGTGCTTGCTGCACTCTCTGATTGAACTGGAATAATTATGCGGCTGTAGTTTCGTGTTGCAACGAAATTGAAAATGGTTATTCATTTTTGATTTTTATAATAATTTATTGTAATTTATTATATTATTTAAAGTTTACTAATATTCAGATATTGTTACAGAGTAGAAAATCGTCGATGACAAGTATCATAAGTGAAAAGACAATCGTAGAAGGTTTAATGGAAGATAGTGACGAAGATAGTGAAGATGAAGAGAACACCAAAAAATTGGAGATGCGAGATATGCAAGAAGAATCATCGAAGGGCAAAGTTTTAGGATCCTTACTTTTAAGATACTTTAGGACTGGAGCCAATTGTTTCAACGTCTTTCTCATTTTATCTCTTTACGTATTAGTACAAGTTTCCAGTAGCATGGTAGATTATTTCTTAAGTATCTGGACAAATATTGAAGATGAAAGAACCAGTGCTAGTATCTTATTAGAATCGAATAGTTCATCTACCTTACTAGAGGATATTTCTACCACAATTGCTTCCAATAATATAAATTCAACTGTCGTCCTAGCTGATTTTCCTTCAACTATTCCTTCTACTACTTTAAGTGATGCAGCATTAAATACATTAAATACCACTGTAAAACTCGAACCACAAGCTTGGATCCAATTTCCTGCTTGGACTACTGAGGAATGTCTTTACATCTATGGCATACTTATATCCATTTCAATTTTGATGACTTTAGGAAGATCATTTTCGTTTTATTCTTTGGTTATGTCTTGTTCACGCAATCTTCACCAAATTTTGTTCAAAGGTGTCATTTATGCTAAAATGAGATTTTTCGATACTAATCCTAGCGGCAGAGTGCTCAACAGATTTGCTAAGGATATTGGAAGTGTTGATGAGAGTATACCAAGAGTACTTTTGGATGGAGGTCAGGTAAGGTGCTTTATAAAAATATTAAAATTTAGTTCACTATTTACTACCATATTTTATCTAGTATATTTAATGACTAACTCTTGTGAAAAGTTTTGATCTCGGAAATTTACGATGGTTTTTTCATCACCTCCAGGAATCATAACAGCTTAAATCTTTCGGTTAATTTTTTATAAATAAGTGTAATTTTTCGAGGTAGATCTCGGAATGTGTCTTAAACTGCATACGTTTAAAATATTGGGTTTAGGTATATGGAGTTAAGCCGAAATAGTAGGGGAGGAAAGTATGCTAAATTTGCAGTTACTCGATCGTTATTGGGACCTATTCCGAAGGAATCCAAATCTGCAATAAAAAATGGAGGCTCCTATTTAAGATTTTAAAGTAAACCCCCACCCCATCTCCGTGAGGAGTCGTGTTTGGTGTAATTCAATAGATTTTTCAAAAATATTGAATACTTGTGTTTTTCAGTTTTTCGCTCTGATATTCATTTCACGAGATATTGCGGGGTTCGTATTTAAAATTTTAAATTTACCCCCCACCCCTCTCCGTGGGGGTCGTGTTTGGTATCATTTGATAGATTTTTCAAAATATTAAATACGCATTTTTTAGTTTTTCGATCTGACGTTCATTTCGCGAAATATTCGCTTTCTTTAACTTTTTGACTCACCCATTTTCTTACTCAAATCGTCATATTTTTTAAATATATTCTTTTTCTCATGATCATCTTTCAGTGCGTCACAGTTTTTCGATTTATTTCTAACGCATTAAATTGTATGTGACAGAAAAAAACGCACATCTCTGATTACAGACATTTACAACATTTATTCTAGTTATTCTAGTTGTCGATATATGGCGCCATAATAAAAAAAAATTATTTTTTTAATTAGATAATAATATTTCAAATATAATCTGTATAATTTATAAGACTATACAAATCAAAGAAAATACCATTTTATAAATGCAAGAAACACATTTGATTTGTTTTTATTCCAAATTGAAAATAAAATGTGACAAAACTCTCAGATTTAACTAAAATGTCATGTTAGAATAAATGTCATAAATGTGTATTATCACGGACTTACCCTTTTTCCTATCATTTGTTACGCACTGAAAAATGCTCATAAAAAGGACAATACACTGTTTTGCATGTACTTAACTTAAATTATCTTAATCTGACGATTTCTAGTTTTTCTAAGAATAGATTACTTTTCGGACCCCCCTTAACGAACTCCCGTGTATTAAGAGCCAATATACGGTAGAGGTACATTTACAGGATACAAGGTTTCTCCCCATGTGATAGTCTGACGCGCTCGAGTAACTGCAAACATCCCCGCTTGGGCTCCCCTACCATAACTGTCTTTAATGAAAATTAAATTTTATATTTGTTTTGATGCTTGAACTCCCACAACGAAAACCGTCTCAAGTCTCAAACTTTTTTTTAATTAAAATTAAAATGAGCAGTTTATACATATGTTTGATATATGGCAGTCCAAAACGTCAAAACAAATATAAAATTTAATTTTCATTTCAACCAATTGTGCCTTAATCCCATATAAACATACTATTTAACTGAAGTCTAGCTTGTAAACTACTCTCCGTCATCATTCAGCCTTCTGCGTCCGAAGTTGAACATAGACCTCCCCTAATTTCTTCCAGTTCTGTCAGTCTTCATCCTCCTGCAGCTAATTCCCTACGATTCTTTTGACCTCTTCTGTCCATCGTGTAAGTGCTCTATCTCTATTTCTTCTAGCTGCTCCTGGTCTCCACACTGTAATTTTTTGGGTCTATTGTCCGTCATCATTCTGGCTACTTGGCCCGCCCAGTTCTACTTCAGCCATGCTATGTACTTATAGCGACACGCTTCATTTATTATTTTGTTAATTACTAATTTTAAATATTAACTTTTCTCAAAACGAAAGAATACGTCTTATGTTAAATTCACATGTGTTTTTCGTTCTTAAAGTACAAAACCAGATTGTATAAAATTAATGGCTTTTTCAGGGAAACATAAATTGCCAGATTGGCCACGCTGTTTATGTAAACTTCTTAAAAACTACAGAAAGGTTCTCAGCTTTTAAAACGCCAGATTTAGTAATTTATCGCCTTTTCTGGCAACATCGTAGAACCGCATACATGATGACATAATAGGGTTGTGATCTCGGTCAGTATCGACACAGCGGGCACACAGCGCAGTCACACCCTCGCTAAAATAACAAACCCTTACGAGATATAAACGAAGCACGCTTGTTTACCCAAAATAAATAAATATATTACTGTTCGTTGTTTTACACTTACTTTAATTTCATAATTGTTTCCGTCAACACACACCACGGAACATACTCTATGCCATATGTGACGCCTGTCGTTCTCCTTATTTCTTCTTTTCTAACTCTGTCGCTGGGAGTCAATCCAAGAAACAACCGTTCCATTCTTCTTTGGGCCACTCTAAGTTTGGTTGCTAAGTCTTGGATAAGGAAAGTATTTAAGTTTTTAAGCGCCATAAATCATGACTCAAGCTGTTGAAAATGACTGAGCTTCATATGCTAAAGTGATTCTTGTTTGTAGTTCAGCGGTTTGGTTGTCCCTGACAATTAGGATTTCATGTATTTCATAAGTATTTATATTTGCGAAGTAATGCTATTTCGTTGCAGTGGACTTTCAGCTTTTCGATTGGCACCATTTATGTTTAAACCAACTTCCTTATGGGCGGCATCTAACTTAATAACCATAGTTTCAATCTCTTTTAGGTTATCTGTTATCAGAACTACGTTGTCCGCAAATCGTAAGTGGGAGATCATTCTTCTTCTGCTTTAAGTTCTATCTTCTATCAAAGGTTGGAAATCATCATGGCTTTGCGGACCCTGTTGACTGCCGCTCTAGATCATTTGGCCACTCCAATTATTTGAAGACATGTTCCAGAACTGCCGTAAAGAGATTTGGCTATAACGTGTCTCCTTGTCTGATTCCTCCTTTGATTTTTATACATTGTATTGTATATCTTGTATAGTCTTACAGTCAAAGTTACATTATTGTATATGTTCGCGATCAGTTTGGAATACTGATAATGCATACGACTTTCCTCCGACGCTTTCATTACCCAGTTAATTTCTATAGTATCCACGCTTTGAGAATCTCAACGAAAGCTAGGATCAAGAGAGCTTTTATGCAGTGGAGGTGGTCGTTAGTGCAAAAGTTTTTCCTAAAACTTACCTGTGTTCTAGATTGGTAACAATTCAATTTTGTTTCCACTCTATTTGTTATTATTCTTGTGAATAACTTGTAGAGGTGGTTTAATAGGCTTCTTCTTCTTCAGGGGACATTTCCGCTACGGAGGTGGGCAATCATCATAGCTATTTTAATCTTGAAGGCAGTAGCTCTAAATAGTTGTTTTGAGCTACATCCAAACCATTCTCTCAGGTTCTTCAACCATGAAATTCGTCTTCTTCCGATGCTTCTTCTGCCATCTATCTTTCCTTGCATTATGAGTCATAGGATGCCATACTTCTCGCCCCGCATCACATGTCCGAGATACTGTAGCTTTCTTTCTTTAATTGTAAGTTCAACTTCCTTCTCTTTACCTATTCTTCTCAGTATTTCATTGTTCGTAACTCTATCTACCCAGGAAACCCTCATAATTCTTCTATAGGTCCACATTTCAAATAAGGCTTATGGGTTATTAATTCTCGAAGTATTCATCTAATCTAATCTAATCTAATCTAATCTAATCTAATCTAATCTAATTCATATAATTCATCTTGTAGGCGTTTCACTTTGGTGTAGACTTAATTTGAACAATTCATTTATATTTTCTAAATGTCGGTCTCCTCCTATCTCTGCGGCTTCTCGATGAGCTTTATTTCTTTTCATTTTTTCAGTGCGTTCCTTATTTTTAACAAGACATCAATTCCTAACCTTGGTTGACTACCCTTTTTCCTGAATTTTCTAACTTTTCTGTTAGTTCTGAGAATCTGATTTCCGGTTCTTATATGATCAACGTTTGCTTACTACCTGGCTAACTAATGCGTAGCACTAATTTAGTGACAGATGTTAATGAAAAAATGTATTCACCAAATACATATTTCCGTAAAACTAACAGGAATCAAGAAAAAAATTAACAACGGTCGAATCAATTTTAACATTTTAATATACAGTCATATCTAATGTAATACCTATGTAAATCGGTCAGAATGCGCAACAAAGTGGCGGTATCCATATTTGGTGTAAATGTTTAAGAAATTCGAGTAGGCGCTTTAAAGATAAGCTTTTGTCGGTATTTTAACATCCCATTAATATTTGTAAATTAGTCATTTTAGAACTTACAGTAAACACTTTCAGATTAGTACAGTTAAAAAAATTAGACTATAAATGTTGAGCAAGAGAAGTTAAACTTTTTTCTACTTTTATGTTTTATTGCTTAAGGATAAAAAAAGCAAGTTCAATATCGGAACCGGAATCAAAATTATTTTTGACATCATATTTGAAACATTTATTTGGTTAAAACATCCTATTTTTGTTGGTAAAAGAATATATTAATTTGTCTAAAAATTACGGTTCAAATTAATGTTGCCAAACTGAGTTTTGTTATATTCGGTTTAAATTTTCTGGCCGGTTTCCGAGCCTACTATACCAACTCTGGTCAAATTGCATTACTGAAAACCAAATACCGGGTGTCCACTTATATTTTCCCCCATTTTAACTGCCTATAACTTCTAAATGACTCAAGATAGAAATATGCGGTTTTCGCTGAAACGTTTTATTTTAGTAAAAGTTTTGTTTGAATGGATTGAATTTTTTATATCGCTTTTAAGTAAAAAATAGCGGATTTTTGAAAAAAAAAACGTTGTTGACTTTTTTTATTGAAACACCCAGAGAGATGCAATTTGGTAATCACATAAGATAATATCATTCATTATCATTCTCTTTGCCTGATCCCTATGCGCGGTCGGCTTCCCTAATTGCATTTCTCCACACAATTCTATCTTAGGTCATATCAATGTTAATCCCTTTACCAACATGTCCTGCCTTATCGCCTCCCCCCAGGTCTTCTTTGGTCTTCCTCTCCTACTCCTTCCAGGAATCTGCACTTCAGCTATTCTTCGTATTGGGTGATTAACGTCTCGACGTTGAACATGACCAAACCATCTTAACCTATGCTCTCTCATTTTGGCATCAATTGGTGCCACTAGACTTCCCCTAATATACCCATTTCTAATTTTATCCTTCTTTGTCACTCCACTCATCCATCTAAGCATTCACATTTCCGCCACATGCATTCGTTGTTCCTCTTTCTTTTTCACTGCCCAACATTCAGTTCCGTACGCCATAGCCGGTTTTATGGCTGTTTTATAGAATTTTCCCTTCAGCTTCATTGGAATTTTTGTGTCACACAACACACCACTCGCTTCTTTCTACTTCATCCATCCAGCCCTAATTCTACTGAATGCATCTCCATCTATTTCTCCATTACTCTGTAATACCGATCCTAGGTACTTAAAACTATTGCTTTTCACAATTATTTCACCATCCAAAGATACCATTTTATTTGTAGTAGCTCCATCTTTAAATGAACATTCCAAATACTCTGTTTTTGTTCTACTAAGTTTTAAACCTTTTTCCTCCAGAGCTTGTCTCCACTGTTCCAGTTTTTGTTCTAAGTCTCTTTCACTATTTCCTACTAACACGACATCATCAGCATACATTAAGCACCATGGAATGTTACCCTGTAGTTTCGCTGTTATCTGGTCCAAAACTAATGAGAATAAATACGGACTAAGCACAGAGCCTTGGTGCAATCCTACTTTCACATGAAATTTATCAGTCTCTCCCACACCTGTCCTAACACTAGTCGTTACTCCCTCATACATATCCCTTACAATGTTTACATATTCACCAGGGACTCCTTTCTTGTTGAGTGCCCACCACAGAATCTCTCGAGGAACTCTATCATATGCTTTCTCAAGATCAATGAATACCATATGAGCGTTTGTTTCTTTACTCCTGTATTTTTCCATCAACTGCCTTATAATGAAAATTGCATCTGTTGTTGATCTACCCTGCATAAAGCCAAATTGATTCTCGGATATTTCGGTCTCTTCACGTATCCGTCTATCAATTACTCTTTCCCATATTTTCATGGTGTGGCTAAGCAGTTTTATAGCCCTGTAGTTTGAACATTGTTGTATATCTCCCTTGTTTTTGTAAACAGGTACCAGTATACTGCTTCTCCATTCGTCTGGCATTTGTCCGACTTCCGATTCATGTTATTTATTGTAGTTATGTGATATCCACGTTGCACCTCTCATTATAACAATTAATTACTCAGTCATTTGACAACCGGTTTTAAAAGCTTGATATCGCTGGATAGGCAAATGACCGTTATTTTAATTTACAAAAAAATATACTGGGTGTTCTATTAAAAAAAAGTCAACAACGTTTTTTTTTTCAAAAATCCGACATTTTTTTTCGTAATTGAAAGCGATAAAAAAAACTCAATCCAATTAGATAAAACTTTTACTAAAATAAAACATTTCAGAGAAAACCGCATATCTCTATCTTGAGCATAAGTTATAGGCAGTTAAAATGGGGAAAACTATAAGTGGACACCCAGTATTATATTTATAATATGTAGTAAAGATTGGTATCTTTTTATTTTCTAGATGATCTTGCAAATATTTGGATCTCTCATTCTAGTAGGAGTTGCCAATCCATACGCAATTGCAATGGCCTTAATTTTGGCAATAGCTGCATTTTTCTTAAGAAATATTTATTTAAAAACCTCGAAAAATTTAAAGAGAGTGGAAGGAATACGTAAGTGATATTTTTATTTTACAATAGTCAGTATTTTTTAATATTATTTTTCATGTCACCATCATCATCAATTAGCCTATATTTGTCCACTGCTGAAAGTAGGCTTCTCATAAAATTTTCAACCTATCCCTACAGGGTGATTGATTAGTGTGGTAAAGCTCAATAGATCCGCTATAGTAATAGATAGCAATAAAAGTTAATAACGAAAATTGTAGCCAACTTTGAGCTTCATATTACAAAATTAGTTAAAATGTTACAGGTTGTTCGGTAACACAGTGGCAGACCAAACTTTTGTTTTTTTTTTTTAATGGAATACCCTATATTTTATTTTATATTCGAAATCCTGTTAACTTTTCCATCACAAAAATATAAAGGTTTGTTATATTATACAGGGTATTTACAAAGTTATAACCAATTTTGTATGAAATCGTAACAAGTTCAACTCCCTGTATAAATAAAAATAAGCACAACATCAATGGTTTATTAATGCCATATTTTTTTATTTATTGTCAAAGTTTTCAAGAATTATTGACATTGCTAATTTTCTTTATATCAAATACAGGGTGAGTCAAAACGCAAGTACATTATTTTCTCAATAATGTTAAATGCAACATCCTGTATTTTATATCATTATTGAAAAATATCGAAGAAGAGGTAAAAGACCAAATAATTAAAGCCAGTAGAACGGCCGGATGCCTAAACGACACAATTTGGAAAAACAAACACCTAAGATTGGAAACAAAGGCCCGAATATATAAGTCAGTTATTAGGCCAGTTATGACTTACACGGCCGAAACAAGACCAGATACAAGCAAAACACGAAGACATCTGGAAACCAACGAAATGAAGATCTTAAGAAGGATTGCTGGAAAAGGACTACAGGATAGGGTAAGAAGTGAGGAAATCAGACGCATATGTGGAGTAGAAAATATAAATACCTGGGTAAAGAACAGAAAAGAAGAGTGGAATGAGCACATAAGCAGGATGTCTGAATCAAGGATAGTAAGAATAGCCAGGGACAAGTCACCGTTAGATAGAAGAAGTATAGGACGCCCAAGGAAAAGATGGAATGACAACTTAGGGGCAGAATGAAAGGCACCGTTGAAGAAAAACAGGCAGTACTGCCTATATAAAAGAAGAAGAAGAAGAAGATTGAAAAGTAACATTACCGTACTTTAATTTTTATATAACATTTCCTATGTCCAAATTTATTAGTTTTCGAGATATTTTTATTTTTAATAGCAAATTATTTTAGGTGTCTAAATTTATCTAATTTTAAGTAAGCCATGACTCAATTGATAATTGACAATTACTGATTATCAATCTGGTAATCAATGTAATAATATAGCAAATAAAGAAATAAAAATAATTTATTAGTAATACATTTTACAAAAAAAAACACAACCACAACATGCAACTTATTTGAAACAATTAAAAATTACTTTTTTATGTAAATGTAACAAATAAAGAAAGAAAATCAGTAATAAATTTTACAAAAAAAAACACACAAACACAAAATACAACAATTTGTGAAGACAATTAAACACTACTTTTGTATGTAAATATAACAATGAAACAAATAAAGAGCGAAAAATAATTTAGCAGTAATACATTTTGCAAAAAAAACATGTTTGAAAAAATTAGAAGCTACTTTTAATAAAATATTTTTAATATTTAATTACATAAGGTGTTCAAAATTATCTCCTAACACATTTATTCACGCCTAAAACGATCATTGAGTGAGCTACTTACTATACGAAGCATTTGTAAATTAACACATCGAAATACGCCTTGTAATCTATTTTTCATCTCATCCCTTGTTGTTGGAGGTATTTTATAAACTTCATTATTAACGTAACCCCAAAAAATTCAGTCCAGTTTATTAAATTCTGGTGATTTGGGTGGCCACGCTACTGGTCCATTGAAAAATGGAAATATCTCGAAAACTAATAAATTTAGACATAGGGAATGTTATCTAAAAATTAAAGTACAGTAATGGTACTTTTCAATAGTGATATAAAATACAGGGTGTTCCACTTAAAATTACTGAGAAAATAATGTTCTTGCGTTTTGACTCACCCTGTATTTGATATAAAGAAAATTTATAATATCAATCATTCTTGAAAATTTTGACAATACGTAAAAAATATGGCATTAATAAACCATTGCTGTTGTACTTACTTTTGTTTATACAGAAAGTTGAACTTGTTCCGATTTTCATATAAAATCGGTTATAACTTTGTAAATACCCTGTATAACATAACAAACCTTTATATATTTGTGATGTAGAAGTTAACAGGATTTCGAATATAAAATAAAATATAGGTGTTCCATTTAAAAAAGCATAAGTTTGGTCTGCCACTGTGTTATCGAACACCCTGTAACATTTTAAATAATTTTGTAATGTGAAGCTCAAAGGTGGCTAACATTTTTGTTGTTGACTTTTATTGCTATCTATTACTATAGCGGATCTTTTGAGCTTTACCCCACTAATCAATCATCCTGTATATTGAGCTTGTTGCATAAAATTTGTGGTGATCGTCCACATCCGTCTATCTAGTCCGTGATCGTCCTCTACTTCTATATGCCTCTTGTTTTGGTCGCTATTCCAAGTTTTTCATGTATGTTCTTCGAACTGGTAAGAGTCATTGTAAGAGGTCAACAACCACTTTCTAAATAAATCTAACCAATATAGAATAAATTTATTCTGGAGTGTATTAAAGAGAGATACAATACAAAAATGTATTAGAAGAAAAGGGAATCAACAGACACATACAATTAAAAGAAAAGAGAAAATGATAGAAAATATATTAAGATAATAAAATATTAGCCGTAGACCTCGAAGGTCAGATTTTGACTACAATTGAAGATAAATTAAGAAGATGGAAATAATATATGCAAGAATTATTCGAAGATGCTGCACGAAGTCCGTATGAAATAGAAATAGTCCGGCCCAGAAATAACAAACGAAGAAGTAACTAATATGGCCTTTAAGCGGATTAGAGATGGGAAATCACCGGGACCTGATGAGATGCATGGTGAAATTTTAAAGCTATTAGAGGCACACCAAATTACAGCTCCTACGAAGTTATTCAACAACATATATGAGACTGGTTACTTACCAAAAGACTGGCTACTATCAATATTTATTCCACTTCCCAAAAATGCCAACGCTAGAAAATGTAAAGAACATAGATTAATTAGTTTGATGAGCCATGTACAGCTGGTTCCAAAAAAAACTGATACGACTTGAAGCGTATTTTGTAGAAAATTGAGCAGTGTATTTTGAATGACAAATACTTATTATTTACCTACTGCCACTGTCACTGTCACTGCCAAATAATACAATTTGTCAGATAACTTATTTTGTTCAACCTCAAAAAATGGCTCCACATGTTAGCAAAGAACTAAAAGCAAGAATTGTAACGAAATTAGAAGATGGTTGGTCACTATCTGCCGTAACGAACCATTTTAACGTAAGCAGAACAACAGTTTTTAAGATTATTAAAAGATGGAGAGAACAAGAAACTTTCGAAAGAAAGCAAGGTTCTGGAAGACCAAAAATATCTACCGTTCATAAAGATCGTACGCTTTTTGAGAGATTAGAAGAGAATCCTTTTAATATATAAATATGATGTTGATATTTATATTATTTTAATATATGAATTAATATAAAATGTAATCAGTAATCAGTTGTTTGTTTGTTTTTTTTTATTATTTGTCTGTCATAATAAATATAATATAATGTCAGACCAATCAAATACACTGCTCAAAATAATCAAATCTTACTAAGAGTCGTATCAGTTTTTTTAGGAACCAGCTGTACTTAAAGTACTCCTTCCTATCATTTACTCGCGTATATACACCAAATTAGAAGAACAGCTAAGTAAAGTTCAATTTGGATTCAGAGCACTTTTCAGCTTGCAAGTTCTAATACAGAGAGCCAGGGATGTCAACTGCGATGTGTATTCATGTTTCATAGATTTCGAGAAGGCATTTGATAAATTCCCACATGGAAAACTAATCGATATCCTAAAAACATCAGGACTCGATGGTAAAGATATAAGACTCGTCTCAAACTTATATCTCCAACAAAAAACAACAGTTCGATTCAAAAATGAACTGTTCGAAATCTTCACAGTCGAAAAAGGAGTTAGACAGGCTTGCATACTGTCACCAGCATTATTTAACATATACTCTGAAAACATCTTTAGAAAGGCCTTGGATGAATCAGAAGATGCTATTGCAGTAATTGCTGGTAGATAGTGCACATGGGCTCCAAAGGATTATGGATAATATTGTAGAAGCATGTAACAAATACGGCCTAAAACTAAATTGTAATAAGACAAAAATAATTAGTAAAAACACCAACATAAACGCCCAAATTACCGTAAACAATACACCCCTAAAGAGAGTACAGAAAATATGCTATCTGGGCTGCAACATTAAGGATACCTGGGATCATAGCTACAAAATAAAAACTCGTATTGAAAAAGCCAGGAGCTCTTTTAACAGTCTTAGGAAAATTATGTGCAGCTTGTCTTTAAGTATTAATACATATACGCATAAGAATTCTTAGATGTTACGTCTTTATAGTGTCCTCCTCTACGGAGTTGAAAGCTGGAGCCTGACAGAAGATGCCATAAATCGGTTAGAGGCGTTTGAAATGTGGTACTACCGACGTATGTTGAGGGTCTCATATATACACCACACAACTAATATAACTATTCTCCAGAGGCTAAGAAAAGACAAAGAAATAATTAACACCGTAAAGAACAGAAAATTGGCGTACTTCAGCCACATTATGCGTAATGAAAAATACCGACTGCTACAGTTGATTCTACAAGGCAAGATTGAGGGCAGGAGAGGCCCTGGACGTAGACGTATATCCCGGCTGGCCAATCTTAGGAAGTGGACTGGTCTAACATCAACTGATCTATTTCGAGCTGCCGTAAATAGAATAAGATGGGTCAATGTGGTCACCAACATCTTCAGAAGATAGCCACTTTTAGAAGAAGAAGAAGAAGAAAATCTTATGAAGAATACGGGAAAACATTCCGTGGTCAAACAGTTTTTAAAGTATGCTTTACAGGAACTAACAGGCAACTTAACCAATTCTTACCTTACAGTAATTCATTCCATAGTATATTGAATTTGCAATATAAATAGAACAGAATCAATCCATAAACTTTCTAGATTTAAATATTATCAGACTTGACAACAAACATGAGTTCTGCGTATTTCATAAACCACAATTCATCATTCCATCCTACACAACGTAAATTAGCAGCCTACCATAACATGTTAAGTACATAAATTAATAGAAATTATCATGTCAAAAAATAACTTCGAGATAGAATTGAATATCATTCAGCATAGTAGTAAACCAAAAACTGCATAAGAAAAGCCCTGAAATTAGTCTTTCCACCACCAGAGAAAAAACCCAGAACCTTCGACTTGAGTACATATTATACAGGCAAGATATCAAAAAATAGCGAAACACATGAAAAGGAAAGGAAGAACACCAACTTTCAGAAAAAATAAAGCAAATATAAGAAAGTCCAATATAATAAGAGTCAAAAAAAGAAAGAGCACTTACACAGTGGTGTATACTAACTTACTTATTATGGTGACTGCCCAAAAACTTACATCGGTCAAACTAGTAGAACCTTTTACAAACGTACAGCCGAACACAAAAGGGTTTCCATAATATAAACACAGATTCCACGTACGCAAAGATCATAAGTATTCTTTTAATCACCAATTTCTAGTTCTTCGTTTTGAAAATAATGCCCTTAAGCTATCTTTATTCGAATCTATGGAAATTAATAAATTAAAAAGTAAAGATATAATTCTGAATGGCTAACTTCTGCGTGAACGTCACTTATCTAAAAGTTATCAGTTATTATAAAAAATATTTTGATTTTACCGTTTATTTTTTAGTGAAAAGTCCAGTGTTTACTCACCTAAGTGCAACTTTACAAGGATTACCAACAATCAGGGCACTAAGAACAGAGAAAATTCTGCAGGCAGAATTCGATAAAATTCAAAATTACCATATCAGTGCCGGATTCATGAATTTCACGTGCGGTGCAGCTTTTGGAATCAGTTTAAGTATGTGTTCAAATATATTTATAGCAGTACTAATATTCAGCATACTTACGTTCGATAAAGGTAAGCATATTATTCATTATTATAAATGAAAATACACTCACAGACAAAATATTGCATATTTTAATTTAAGTCTGTTTCTGAAGTATATTTTTTTCGTTTTGAAAATGTTTGTACTTTTTATTACCAAATTAGTAGTTCTGGACTATTCTACATATTATAAATTGTCTAGTAACTTGAATATTAAAGAGCTACAGCAAATTTATAGAGAAATTAATGAAATAGTCTGATTTAGCTTATTTTTTAGCTACATATAACATTTAATTAGAAAGAGAAACAATAACGGCAATAGAACACCTTTTTATGGCAACAATGTAACAATTTAGTACTTAGTATTTCCTGCTCTAGCCATAGTGATATTCTGCATCCTTCTAGGCATGTTTTGCAAAAGGTCTTGGACGGTTTCCTGCAGAAGTCGATTCCATTACTCCTGTATAGCAATTCTTAATTCTTCAATTGAGTTTTCAGCCGCATTTTTTGCTCATATACGTCGTCTTAGGATGTACCATACATAGTCCTGTCGCCAGGGGGGGTACAACGGCCTCCTTAATTCAGATGGACTTACCCAAGTTTTTTATGTATTTTGACCCGTAGAACACGAATTTTTTGGGTAACAGTTGATCCGGATGTCGATAAGTTTGTTATAAACAAAGAACTTGAGGAATTACATAACAGCGATTTTTCGCAAAACAAAACATTTTTTCGTATTTTTTGGGTGATTCTCAGCAAAAAATGGTTTTACAAGTTTTTTCGTAGGATGCATAATTTTAGAGATAAACGCGGTTGAACTTACAAAAAATCGAAAAAGTGCAATTTTTGAACCCGAATAACTTTTGATTAAAAAATAAAATAGCAATTATGCTTACTGCATTTGAAAGTTCAAGTCAAATTCTATCGGTTTTAATTATTTGCCTTGCTAAAAATTAAGTTTTTATTTGTTAAACAAAGCCATAAACACATAATGTTTCCCGTGCCCAATGCATGCGTTTTAATGTACGTAATCTACGTAGAATTGTCTATATGCGCGCCTACTCGTTCGATTTCAAATGGGAAATGCATTGAAAACATCATTCAATCACTATGTGATTTAAGCTTTGTTTACCAATAAAAAAAATTAATTTTTAGCAATGAAAGTAATCAAAACCGATAGAATTTGACTTGAACTTTCAAATGCGGTAAGCAGAATTGCTATTTTATTTTTCAGTCAAAAGTTATTCGGGTTCAGAAATTGCAATTTTTCGATTTTTTGAAAGTTCAACCGCGTTTATGTCGAAAACTATGCATCCTACGAAAAAACTTGTAAACACATTTTTTGCTTAAAATGACCCAAAAAATACAAAGCAATGTTTTGTTTTGCGAGAAATCGCTGTTATTCCTCAAGTTTTTTGTTTATAACTATCTTATCGACATCCGGATCGACTGTTACCCAAAAAATTCGTGTTCTACGGGCCAAAATACATAAAAAAAAACTTGGGTAAGTCCATCTGAATTAAGGAGGCCGTTGTACCCCCACTGGTGACAGGACTAACATGTTCAATGGGATTTGCATCAGGACACAGGTGACCAGTCTAGAGCCTCAATCCCAACATCCTCAAGATATTGTATAACTGTTCCTACAATCTTCGCACGGGTATTATCATGCATTAGGACAAAGTTATGCTACTCAATGAAGCCGGCATAAGAAAAAACATGCTCTTCGAGAATGTTTTGTATATACTAGTCAGCATTCATTTAGATATTCATCTCAATAAGCTCCGTACGACTCTCGCAGCTAATGTGCCTAATATCCTAATGGAACCATGTAACCGCCACCAAAGCTAACATTGCATACAAGATTAAATTCAGTTAAACGTTCCCCAGACCTTCTATATGCTCGACCACGTCGATCTGGCTTTCATAATTATATCCTTGTTTCATTTGTGAAAAGGATTCCCCATTGATGGTCGTTCCAGTAAACTGGAACGGCCTGGCAGGCCGTTTTGGATTTACACCAACCTTTGTGACTTCTCGTCACTCGTCACTGTTCTGACACATACATTAACTTTTATTGTGATCAATAATTCATTATTGAGATTGGGAGCTGTAACTGGTCATCTCTTGACGTTGTACTGTTTTTTCGTCCTTGACGAAGTCGCCGTTTGTATTATCCAGCCCCATTGTATCGCTTTATTACATGAGAAACAGTATATTGATGGATATACAGTCTCTGCGTAATATCTTGTCCTAATTGGCGAAAGTAAGAATTTTAACACCAACTAACTCGCTTAAATGTGGCATACCAACAAGAAAACTGCAGGATAAAGCTAAAATATCAGAAAAAACGTAAAACTATTCAACGGACATATTCCAACTTACCTTTCAATACCAAGAAACAAAACAAGAATCATTGTAAGCCGCCAAAGCACAGTTTGCATACTGGAATAAAAATAATACATAACATATTTTCTGCTTCTTCTTCTTTTATTAGGATTATGTTCTGTTTCTTCTGTTATAGTATCCGCTGGGATTAGGGGCTCCAGCTGTCGTACCATCGTTTTGTACGTCTTTCTACGGTCGCTGGGTCGCTTGTTGTTAGGCTTCTGTGTATTCGCTTATTTCGCCATACGTTCAGGGTCCATCTGATCTACGTGGTCTCTCCACATGCGTCGTAGTGTTCTTGTCCATCCGTCTTGAAAACCTAGCTCTCTCAATGTGTCTTCGTTTCGTATTCTATCTCTGGGTGTGATACCTCTTATGGATCTTAGGGTTTTCAACTCTGTTGTTCTCATTATTTGTTTGGTCTTTGTTTTCTCGGCCCTTGTCTCAGCTGCCTATGTCAGTACGGGTCTAACACATCATGTCTTATAAATGCGGACTTTGCTTTCGGTGCTCCTATATTAATTCCTCCAGTTTATATCCCTCAGGAAACCAGTTCTTCTCGCTGATTTCGTTGCATGGCTGTTTTGTTTCTTACCACAGATCAATGTCGCTAGATATTTACACACCCAAGTATCTACAATCCATTACCTGTTCGATTATATGGTCGTTCACTACTACTTTACATCTAATTGGGTTCTTGGGTACTACCATCGATTGGGTTTTCTCTGTTGATAGTATCAGATTATAGGTACTTTTCGGCGGTTATTTTAAATTTTTGTATTAGGCGTTGTAAGTCATCTTTGTTTTCGGCTATTAAGATTGCATCATCTGCGTAGCAAAGTATTCTCATGGTACGGTTACCCATTTTGTGTCCCTGATTCATTTTGTTAACACTACCTATAACTTCATCCATTATTAAATTAAATAGGCATGGACTGACTCTGTCCTCTTGTCTAATGCCGATATTGATTTTGAGTTCTTCCGCGTGGAGTTTTTATTCGTGTTTTGTTGGATCTGTTGAACTCTTTGATTATATTTCTATATTTTTGACTTATGTTTTTCTTTCCAAGGATAGTGAGCACGTCCTTCAATCGTACTCTGTTGAATGCCTGTTTCTCATTCTGAATGCTCATTTCAAAGATAAAAAATAAACAAAAAATAAGGTTTGCGGATAAAATATGCAATATATTTGTGTTTGAGTATATTTTTTAAGTTTGTCTAATATTTTTATTTTTCTATGTAAATGTCAAAAGAAACAACTTTCGTAACAAAGTTAAACTTAGACAAAATATTCCGTAGCTAAAAACTAATGTTTCATTACAGCTATGGGACTAACGGGAGGAACTGTGGGTCTGGCAGTGTCTCAAGCTAGCACCTTAACCGGAATGATTCAAATGGCTATGCGAATGACAGCTGACATATCTAACCAGATGATGTCGGTCGAAAGAGTTCTGGAATACGAACAACTTCCACCTGAACCTCAACCGAAAAATCCAAAGCCACTTCCCAAGAATTGGCCCAGTTCAGGAAAGATTGATTTTCAAAATGTTAAGCTCCAATACTTCGAAGGTGGTCCTACGATTATAAAAGATTTGTCTCTAAATGTTAAGGCAACGGAAAAAGTAAGTAAATTCTCCTATTTTAATATTAGTTGCTAAATATTATCTAAATGTTGTTTATTTGAATAAGTCACTTTTGATTTCCTCATTTGTAGGATTTAAATCATGTTTTCATGCATTATACGATCGAATGCCTTCTGGTAATTAAAAAAGCAAGTGTACGGTTGTATTTGCCCTTCCAAATATTTTTCTGCCAAAAGCGTCAACCTCATTGCATGGGCGCACTGGGAAAATCCACTAACTCCACTTTTTTCAATTTTGACATTTTAAAACCATTAAATCCATAAACATCAATGTTAACCGTGCTTAAATCTGAACTATTTTGAAGAGTCTATACCGGTTTCGGAGGTTTTTTTCCCTGGTTTCGGACTACTGATGAGGAGGAAAAAACCTCCGAAACCGGTATAGACTCTTCCTGCACTCTCCGATTTAACCAGAGTATTATGCAGCTGCTGCATTTTCATGTTGCAAAGAAATTGAAAATGTTTTACATTTTAATTCATTTACTCTTTTGTTGAGTACTAAGGAATCTTTCTTGTTGAAACTTTTACCACGCTGTGCAGGTGGGTTGTGAATTATTTAAAATTCTCTCATCTTAATTTCCTCGGCATCCTGTATGATTTATATTTTTTGAAAATCTCGGGAGGTTGTAACCAAAGAAAGTATTCCACCTGTTGTCAATCTGGTGGTATGGGAACGATATTTATTGTCGTTTTCTATGCTACTTCGATTGATAACTTACTCTAAAATATTTTGCTTTCTTTTCTCTCTGTTTGGCTATTTTATATATCTTCGTTTCGCTTTCCCTGGTATCAAGTTGATCGTATAGGTTGGAATACGCTTCTGCTTTGGCTTTTGCTACTGCTACAAGATCTGTGTCGGATCTGGTTTCTTGCCACTTTTTATATAATTTTCCCTTCTCTTTTATTTTTCCTTGTACTTCGTTTGACCGCCACCAAGTCCCTTTATCCTCAAACTTTTTCCCTGACGTTTTCCCAAGTATTTCAATAGCAGTATCTCTAATACTACTGACCATTTCTCTCCAAATTGTATTAGGGCTTCCTTTCATGTTCCAACATATTTTGTCTACTATTCTTTCCCTAAATAGACCTTCTTTCTCATCTTTTAGCATCCACCACTTGATTTTTTGTGGTCCTCTCCGATGTTTTGGTTTAGCTTTACTTTTTACTTCAATGTCCAGAACAAGCAGCTTATGTTGTTGGCTTACTGTCTCACTATTACCTTGCAGTCCTTGCATTCACGTATACCTTCTTTCCTTATCATGAAATGGTAATTAATTAATATAGTATGTCTACTATAATTTTAGAATGATGTTATCAGTGGCTTGAACTGGTAGGAAGCTTTTAGCGTATTGGTTCTCATTTGTTTACTGAACCTGAATTGAGGATATATAAAATGAATAAATCCTTGAACATCTTTTAATCTTGTTTCATATATTAATTTTGTAGGTTGGAATAGTTGGTAGAACGGGTGCCGGCAAATCATCTTTAATCGCTGCTCTATTTAGACTAGCTAACGTAGAGGGCAAAATTGCAATTGACGATATCGATACGAGAGACATTTACTTGAGGGACCTCCGATCGAAAATTTCCATCATTCCTCAAGACCCTGTTTTATTTTCGGGTACGCTTCGGTACAACTTAGATCCATTTGAAGAATACTCCGACGAACAACTGTACAAAGTATTAGACGAAGTGGAGCTGAAAGATCCCAATAACATTATTAACAGATTAGAAAATAGAGTTATGGATAGAGGTTCCAATTACAGTGTCGGGCAAAGACAACTGATTTGTTTAGCTCGTGCTATCATAAGGAATAATAGGATCCTCATGTTGGATGAAGCTACAGCAAACGTCGACCCTCAGTAAGTATTTACTTTTGTGTACTTTTTCGACAACTAAGTAAATATTTGTTATATTGATATAAAGAAATAGAGGATTGTTCTTATTGATTATAAAGTCCATCAGCCATTTTGTTGCCGGAGAAGTAAAAACTAAATGCAAATATTTTTGATAATCTGATTTCATATATTAAGGTACTAGTACACTTTAGAAGACCAAAAATAAGCATTTTTTCAAGAATTTTTTTCTCAGAACCTGTATTAAAAATGAACATAAAACTTTTTACATATTAATATCTAACTCTTAGAGAGTACAAGAAATATATCTTTTTTCATTTATGCACGTGCACTAATATTGTAGAGGGCGCAAAATTCGAGGCCTCGAAAAATTATGGCGGACAGTTGTTAATCTCAGGATTGGGGTATCCGAAACAAAAAAATCGTACTACATTTGAAAAAGGAAGGTTTCTTACGTGACAATTTACCACAATTTGACCAAAAAATAAAAAATATTTTTTAACCATGAGAAACTGAAGAAAAACGGGCGGTTTTTTCACAAATTTTTTTCAAATTTCCGTAAAATCTTATTTTTACGGAATTTTTCACTAACGGTGGTAAATTGTCACGTAAAAGACCTTCTTTTTACAAATGTCGTCTTTGGTCATCCTTTTGATATCTGATCAGTTCAGTTTGGAGAGACCATTTCTTCAATTACAACTACTCTGATTTTTTCGGTAACTTTTGGCCATTCACAGATATTCTCTTTTTTTTAGTCTGGAGATATTTTATGATTTGTAATAATTACACCAATTACGTCCGTATAGAGAAAACCAGATATATGTAGGTACATATATAGGAGGAGATAAAAATGAGTTTCAATTAGAGGATGATATGGTTATCGAACCAAGCTCTGATTATGTATACTTTGGAAGGAGAATCCAACAAAGTGGAAGGACAGAATTCGAAATATAGGAAAGAATTATGAAAGGAAAGAAAGTATTAGTAGCTTTGAACCACTACTTTGGTCAAAAACCATATCAAAAGAAAAGAAAATACAGCTATATAATAGCATCTTTAAAATCGTGGTACTGTATGGATGTGAAACCTGATAATTGAATAAGCGAACAGAACAGAAGTTGCTGGCACTGGAAATGGACTTCTGGCGAAGATCGGTCTGCCTGCATCTATAGAGTCACACACATAACGAATGAACGAGTACCAGATATTATGAACAGGAAAACAAACATAATATAAGAAATCCAAGAAAAACAACTTTGTTGGTATGACCATGTACAAAGAATGGAGGAAGATCGAAGGAACACCAGCTGATAATGGAATGGCAACCCCTGG
The DNA here is from genome assembly GCF_917563875.1 of Diabrotica virgifera virgifera. Lineage (NCBI taxonomy): Eukaryota > Metazoa > Arthropoda > Insecta > Coleoptera > Chrysomelidae > Diabrotica > Diabrotica virgifera. Next base: position 215,866,590 of record NC_065446.1, read on the forward strand.
TAATAATGAAAAGGAGCAGACCGAAAACTACATGGATAAGTGGAACCCAAAAAGCAATGTCTGAGAGAGATCCATGACCAGGAGATTTGACGCGAAGGCGCAAGCTGCTAGACGTGTTATTATATTGAGTAAATGTGGATACCTCCGGTTCCTCCTGTACATAAGTTTTTATTAAAATTTTATTGAACTTACCGGAATAATTAGCAAAAAAACTGTGTGAATGTTGATGTCTCCGGTAAATGAGCTTCGGTTGCAGATTTATTGGACCCATCGGAAAAAACAAAATTTAAACAAAATATAATTTTTTGATAAGAGCTATTTTAACTTATGACAAGAGGTATACTTATAATGCCACTTATAATGTTGTTCGTAGTTTTTAATTTATTCTTTTTACATATGATTATATTATTTTTATTTAATTATATATTTCGCTATAAACATAGCAAAGTTTTTGTTACTGAACTGTAAATTTCCTGGTAAAAAAAAAATAAAAGTGATAAAATGTGAAAAATTTTATTTATTTTTTTAATAACAGAGTTGCTAAAAATTACTTTAAAACAAAACTAATCTCGTGTATGGGCTCCTCTAACTCGCCGTACTTCTGCAAAATGTCAAGGCATACTTTCAATTACATCTCGAATAGTTCCTTGATCTAGTTGTTCCCTCTTCCACGAGGACTTCCTCGATATGTTGTAGGTCTCTTAAGTGGTTAACGATCCTTCAAGCGCTTCCCGAGTTTATCCCAAAAATGTGTTCGATGGGATTTAAATCTGGACTCCTCGCTGACCACTCCATAATCTGAATATTGTGGGTAGTCAAATAATTTTGCACTATTCTGGCCACGTGGGGTCTCGCATTATCTTGCTGAAGGATAAATTCTCGACCCACATTTTCAGCAAATGGGACAACGTTTGATTCAAGAACTTCATTTATGTACCGCTCTGCCGTCATCGCCCCTTGCCGAATAGTCAGAACAGCCATTTAAAATTACCCCACCCCAAACCATAATGGAACCTCCGCCAAAAGCCTGGGTTTCTTGAATGATGGAGTCCAAAAACGCTCCCCTGGTCTTCTCCAGACTCTAACACGTCCAACAATATGGTTTAAAAGAAATCAGGACTCGTCAGTAAATATCACGTTACTCCATTGTGCCTTGGTCCAATTCATGTGCTCTTCTGCAAAACAGCGTCTGGCTATACGATGTTCAGAGGTCAAAGGAGGTACTCTAGCTGGCCGTCTTGCATTCAACCCATGTTCGTGAAGCCGATTACGTTTAGTTTAAGTAGATACTCTTGTACTTGTAGCTTCTTCTAACTCATTTTGTAGCGTTCGAACAGTACTTAGATAATATCTGACTGCCCATAGTTGTAGAAGTCGATCCTCTCTGGCTGCAATCGTCCTTGCATGATGTGTATAAGGTTGTCTTCTAATCTGTCTTCTAAATCTAATCTGTCTGTATAAGGAGGTCTAACTCCATACATTTCAGATCTGGTCCAGGCTCTATTTATAGCAGCATGACTACCATTTAACATTACTGCTATACGGAGTCTTGAGTAACCTTCTTGAATCAAAGTTATTGCCCTAGCAATTTGAATCTCTGTGGGATACACTCTGCGCCTCCGGGGGCTTCCAAGCACATCAAAATCCATCATTAATTATTAACAATCTTAACGTAAATATCGACAAAAATTCAATAACGAAGTAAATGTGATTGCAAAATGTTGTCACGTTTTGCTTTTTACTGAATACAAGAAAAACGAAGAAAATAAACTTATATTTTTTATTCATTTATGAAAAATTGACGTATGTACTAGGCGTACGTACATTTTTAAGTTCCTACCTAAAGAAATAAGCAATTTACATTAAATTAAGTTAGTGGCTCCTTTTTCATTTTGATCATGTACTTTAATAAAAATTCTTAATCCCAGCCAAGTTTACTTTAAATATACCTAATTTTATTTTTGCAAGTAATATTTTAAAATTAAAACTCAACTTTTCTCAACATTTTTGCTCTCAAAAACTCAATCCTCGTCAGTGCTTTCTCTAAATCCATAAAAGTTCATTCGAGCAAATTACAAGGTTCTAGAGTTAGATTAAGGTAATTTAGTTTTAAATGTCGAGTGTTCCAAAAAAATCATCATTGACGCCTACCAGATATTGATTAAAGGGTAATGAGATAATTGTATGTACATTGAGAGAGTATTTTAAGAGTTTTCGAGTATAATTGGAGTTCTTTGGGTGGGAAATTTTATAGATTAACTGAAAGTTTGACTAAAACCGATTATATTTTTCATCAATTATGCTGATTTGACTATATTTGTTTAATGTTACGAATTATTACTTTTTTAGGACTGACGCTCTCATTCAGAAGACCATACGAACCAAATTTGCAAATTGTACTGTCCTAACCGTAGCTCATAGACTGAACACCATCATGGATTCTGACAAAGTATTGGTTATGGATCAGGGAACAGCAGCAGAATTTGACCACCCACATCTTTTACTTCAGAATTCCAACGGTATCTTCTCTAAGATGGTGGAGGACACTGGTCCTGGTACGTGTGAGCAATTGAAAACAGTTGCGAAAAATACGTTTGATAAGAATTTGCTGATTGAAGAATGAATGTGATTAAACTAGTAAATTATTTAATTGTAGTAATAAAATTGTATATATTATGCTAAATAAATATTTTAAGTACAAAATGTATACTTTTTTATATAAACTTGGCTATCACTTTTTCCTCTTGCTGAGTATTTTGCAAAACATACATTGAAGCCACGGAGGAATCTGACAAATTTTAAAGCTATAAAAAACTATAGTTGTCTGTTTATGTTATAACTCTTCAACTTCATTCATTCCATTTACAACAACATACAGTTCAATTAAATTTGGCTGTCACATATTAATCAATTAGCACTTTTCAATTCCTACTTCCCATTTCTGATAGAGATTACCATTCATATTACCATTCTCCTCCGTCAGAGGAAAAAGTTATAATAGGAGGAGATTTCAATGCACATGTGGGCCAAGCCATGGCAGGATAGGCTTTGGAACTACAAATGAAACTGCAAATGATATGCTAGAAATTGGCAACAGCACTAGATATGGCGATTGTTAACACATTCTTTAAAAAGAGAGAAACTCATCTTATTACGTACAAAAGTAAACAACATCAATCCCAAATAGACTATTTCATGATAAGGAAAGAAGCCGTACGTGAATGCAAGGACTGCAAGGTAATAGTTAATGAGACAGTAAGGCAACAACATAAGCTGCTTGTTCTGGACATCGAAGTAAAAAGTGAATTAAACCAAAATATCGGAGAGGACAACAAAAAATCAAGTAGTGGATGCTAAAAGATGAGAAAGAAGGTCTATTCAAGGAAATAATAGTAGACAAAATATGTTGGAATATGAAAGGAAGCCCTAATACAATTTGGAGAAAGATGGCCAGTAGTGTTAGAGAGAGAGCAAAGAAAGCAAAAGATTTTAATCAGATTAGATGTATCCGAGATGAAAATAATAAAATACTTTTTCAAGAAAAGGATGTCAAAAAGAGATGAAGAGAGCACTTTGACACCTTATTAAATGAAGAATTTGACAGACAGCCTGTGGAGTTAACGGAGATAGTAGCAACAATGGTCACCAAAATAACAAACGTGGAAGTGGCTCAAGCGCTTCAAAAAATAAAGAAAGGAAAAGCAGTAGGACCAGATGATATTCTTCTGAAGCTATTTCCTTGTGGTATTTTTACAATCAACTATTTTTAATGGGAAACACGTAGTATTTTGTATTTTGACAACGAAACCCGATTTGGGCTTCGAAACGTTACTAAAATCATTTTTGGTAAAATTGTAGCTTGTTTCCCATTAAAAATAGTTGACAGATGATATTCCTGGGGAAGTATGGAGAGCATTGGGAGAGACAGGAACAAGGTGGCTAGCAGGTTTATTTAATAGAATTATGGAAGTTGGACAAATGCCAGACGAATGGAGAAGCAGTATACTACTACCTGTCTACAAAACAAGGGAGATATACAACAATGTACAAATTACAGGGCTATAAAAGTGTAATTGATAGACGGATACGTGAAGAGACCGAAATATCCGAGAATCAATTTGGCTTTATGCAGGGCAGATCAACAACAGATGCAATTTTCATTATTAGGCAGTTGATGGAAAAATACAGGAGTAAAGAAACAAACGCTCATATGGTATTTATTGATCTTGAGAAAGCATATGATAGAGTTCCTCGAGAGATTCTGTGGTGGGCACTCAATAAGAAAGGAGTCCCTTTTGGATGTGAAAGGATGTGAAAGTGGGATTGCACCAAGGCTCAGTGCTTAGTCGGTATTTATTCTCATTAGTTTTGGACCAAATAACAGCGAAACTACAGGGTAATATTCCATGGTGCTTAATGTATGCTGATGATGTCGTGTTGGTAGGAAATAGTGAAAGAGACTTAGAACAAAAACTGGAACAGTGGAGATAAGCTCTCGAGGAAAAAGGTTTAAAACTTAGTAGGACAAAGACAGAGTATTTGGAATGCTCATTTAAAGATGGAGTTACTACAAATAAAATGGTATCTTTGGATGGTGAACTGATTGTAAAAAGCAATAGTTTTAAGTACCTGGGATCGGTATTACAGAGTAATGGAGAAATAGATGGAGAAGCATGCAGTAGAATTAGGGCTGGATGGATGAAGTGGAAGGAAGCAAGTGGTGTGCTGTGTGACAGGAAAATTCCAATGAAGTTGAAGGGAAAATTCTATAAAACAGCCATAGGGCCGGCTATGATGTACGGAACTGAATGTTGGGCAGTGAAAAAGAAAGAGGAACAGCGAATGTATGTGGCGGAAATGAGAATGCTTAGATGGATGAGTGGAGTGACAAAAAAAGATAAAATTAAAAATGAGTATATTAGGGGAAATCTGGGTGTGGCACCAATTGATGCCAAAATGAGAGAGCATAGGTTGAGATGGTTTGGTCATGTTTAACGTCGAGACGGTAATCACCCAATACGAAGAATTGCTGAAGTGCAGATTCCTGGAAGAAGTAGGAGAGGAAGACCAAAAAAGACGTGGGGGGAGACGATTAGGCAGGACATATTGGTAGAGGGGATTAATATTGATCTGACCCAAGATAGAATTGTGTGGAGAAATGCAATTAGGGAAGCCGACCCCTCATAGGGATAAGGCAAAGAGAATGATGATGATTACCATTCATGTTACCTCTTCAATATTTAAATTCATTTAAATTATAATTAACAATAGGATACTGCACACCACAATTCATTCTGACAGAATCATTCAGCCATCTGGTAGTTCATATTCATTACATACTTTTAATTCTTCTGTAGTTTTATTAAAAATTATATTTTGAATCATAATCAGGTACTTTAATTAATCACTTACTACTTTAATTTTACAGAAAAGTCACCGTTCTTCCCTTTCTGATAGATATGACTACCCACTAGAATAATACATTGCTACATACTAACTTAAACCTACAACAATAGCTAGATTTCTATATCTTGTTTTTGCTCACATATTTGTTCTTAATATGTATATCCTGATTTATAATTTTATATTTCTAATTCACATGAATAGACACCAGACACCATTCCTTTTCATTCCTTTTTATTTCATTAATTTCATTCCTTTTCCTCACCATCATATTAGGCAACCAACAATACTCGTTTATTTTATTTTTATTTGTTGTTTTATAATATATTTTATAATACAGTGGAACCCCGTTAACTCGGATTAATCGGGACCGCGGCCGATCCGGGTTATCGAAAATCCGGGTTAGCCGGAGAAAATGGTAAAAATTAATAAAATATGGTATGCTTACAGATAAACTCCGTTATAATTGTCACACAGACACTGGTAAACCACGTTCGCATTCCACACAAAACCACACATACAAAGCGTCGTCAAGAGTCTCATTCTTAGCTTTATTAGCATTGCACCGATTGTCCAAACTGTCTTTTGTTATCATTTTGAAAAAAAATTCTTCGATTTTAGTTCTATTTTTCTTCCAATCCGATACTGTAGATGTACCGACACCATATAATGCTGCAAGATTCGCCTTTATCAATTCTACTTAATGCTTCTAGTTTCTTTTCCATTGTCACTACAACATTTTTACGTTTTGTTGCCCTTATAGAAAAAAAAACACGCAAACACAAAATCTGAATAGATTTACGAACGATTACAGAACGAAAGAGAATAATACGACTTTACTACACACAATACCGTCTCTGATGTTATGTTATTTAATAACAGTGATGACTAAGACCATTGTTAAAAAAAGAATTTTAATAGTCTTTTCTAAACAATGCTAAGACAGTTTCAAATAAATAAAGGATACTACAGGTGCCTGTTGTTTTCGATAACACGACAATGAATGTGGTGTGCCATGAGTCATTTTTACTATGGTATATGTAGTTCAAATTACACAAATACCCATTATCTCTCAAATATTATATTACATACATTTTTATTGTTGAAATGTTTGTCTGATAAAAATCGGTCCGGCTTAGCCGGAGTTCCGGGTTATCGGGGGCCGACTTATCGGGGTTCCACTGTATGTCTTTTCTTTTCTTTCCCTTTACAAACTATTATGTTTACAGTAAAACATAATATTTTTCATTGATTTCGTTTTAAAACTAAATTAATTTTTCATACTACCTATGATGTCATAGATTCAACCACGAATTATACTTTTAGTCCTGTCGCCAGGGGGGGTACAACGGCCTTCTTAATTCAGATGGACTTACCCAAGTTTTTTTTTATGTATTTTGGCCCGTAGAGCACGAATTTTTTGGGTAACAGTTGATCCGGATGTCGATAAGATTGTTATAAACAAAGAAGTTGAGGAATTACATAATAGCGATTTCTCGCAAAACAAAACATTTTTTTGTATTTTTTGGGTCATTCTAACCAAAAAATGTTCCTACAAGTTTTTTCGTAGGATGCATAGTTTTCGAAATGAACGCGGTTGAACTTTTAAAAAATCGAAAAATTGCAATTTTTGGTTTAAAACCTCAACTTCTTGGTTTATAACAATCTTATCGACATCCGGATCAACTGTTACCCAAAAAATTCGTGTTCTACAGGTCAAAATACATAAAAAAACTTGGGTAAGTCCATCTGAATACAGGAGGCCGTTGTACCCCCCCTGGCGACAGGATTATTTCATCAACTTAATAATTTATAAGTTCTTTCTCTAATAGAGCGTTGCATATTAAGACTTTTATAATAGATTCTAATAGTAAAATAATTTAAATTGCATTTTAAGACATTTAATAACAACCATTACAGTATAACTAAAATTTAAATCCAAAACTACAATCATTTTAAAGTCATGATCAAAAACTGACTACTTTGACATGTCATGTCACTTTTGGCAACTTGAGTTTTATTTCATACACATCAGTTGGTCTGTGTCTTTTGAACTGGCAAGAACCACGCGTACCAATCGAGCAAGGCACCATGTTGCTATTTAAGTACTAGGAAAAAATCCATTAACATCGACTTGAAGTCGCTTTACTTTATACAATTATATATTTCGATGTCACCACTTTCATTAGGATTTGACGATTGTTGAGGCTCCCGGAGGGAGGACGGTGATTTTTAATCCCAACAACTAGAACAATAAAATACATATCAACAATCAAGAAGATAAACCAACGTGTGCCGTCTGCCATTCTAATCGTCAGAGAGAGTAGCAGATGACAAGAATAGATTAAATGAAATTTAGATGAGGAGAATAGTTAAAATTTGATTACGAAACGTGCATATATGTAAATTAAATATATAATATATTTAAAACTAAAATATCAGAAACCATGCTTTTGACATTGGAGGTCAGATATAAAAAATTTTAGAAAAAACCGGTAGATTTAGAAATGTAATTACAAGAAAAAATAATAATGAATTCTTACCCCAAGAGAAAGATGATTTGAATAAAAATAATTTATTTTTCACATTACATGGTTATTTAAGAAATAACTTTTCCCTTCCATTTTGTGTTTCGGGTAGGGATGAAGTGACACTGTCATTGAAAACGACGACCAAGTATTATGAAGTAGCAGGCATGTTCCGTATTGAAAGACAGTTACTTACAGAGTAAGAATGTACGGGGTACGTTCAGTATGTTCAATCGATGATTTAAATGAAAAGAGATATAGTAAATATAAGATAATAAAAGAAATTAATAAAAGAGGATAATAAAAGAGGATAATAAAAAAATATAATAAAAGAGGATGATAAAAGAGGGCGCCAACGAGTTTTTAACGAAGAAAACAGGTAACACAAATAGAAGAAAATTAGTACTAATGAAATATTAAAGAAAATAAAGTAAAATAATTATTTAAAAATAAAATATCAAAGATGTGACGTTTGTAACGTTAAAAGGGAAAACCTACAAATAAAAGACATACAGGAAGACCATATATGAAGTACAGGTCAAAGAAGATATCAACCGATTAAAGCTACGTAGATAACAAAAGTAAAATTGACGATTTATCTAATTTTAGTAAATTGTAGTTGTTATTTGTTATTGATATTATTTTTCATTTGACTGTATGTAAGCTTTGTCCATAAAATTGTAAAAATTTTCAGTGACAATATAGCATATTTCTATTCTATTCTAAAAATAGAAAGGAATGGACCTTAATCACCAAGTGGACGGAATCACACAGCAGCCTGTGAAGTAAGATGACAGAGAACAATAAAACGAAGAAAAGACGGAGTGATACCCTGCCAAAACTGATCAGATGAGTTTATATTAATAGGCGGGTTATTAAACTTCTGTATAAAACATTACACTAGAGGAAAGGCTGTAAATATGGGCTGGTCTTGTAATATGGGCTAGGTGGGTTTCACAGCTATTCGTTGCAGATCTCTACATTTTGACTATTTCAAATGGTATTTGACGAAGTTAAACTATCACCGTAGCGATAGCACCACTGTGGTAGATATTTCCCAGTTTATAATAATTGTTTGTCGGTTGGTGCGAGTGTCAAAACTTTTTCGGGTAAGTTGATAAATTCCAGTATTTAAAAATAAACACGAATTTCAAAAAAAAGTCTGTGTCACGTTGAAGCTCTATTATTAGTCTTCGATATATGCTAATGAGTTTTCTTCAAATTGTCTGCTTTTAGACATAACTTCTTTTGTTGTGCAAAGCAAGCGTGTTTACAATATGGGCTATGCCTCTGTTTTCATTATGGGCTAGTGGCCCATATTTAGAACAATGTAGCAATGTAGGCAAAACGAAGTAGGAAAAGGCAAAGAAAAAAGAAAAGGAAAAGAAATAAAAAAAGAAAAACGTAAGCAGCTTACCAAAGTCACAAAGAACCAAAAAAAGAAATCGGTTTCTAGTAGCGAGGATGAGGAGGAATATGTGCCTGCAGATGATGAAAGCGATTACAATGAGTTTCCTTCCACACAGCCTCCACAAGACGCAGCTGACGTAACGTGTATGTTTTGCGAAGTACTTTTTTCAGAGGATAATCTTGGTGAAATATGGGTCAAGTGCTTCTGTTCCATTTGTGGGCACATAACGAGTGCGCTGGGGCCGAAAAAGAAGAATATGTGTGTGACTTTTGCAAATAGTTTTAGCCTATGAGTTATTTAATGTATTTTTTGTATTTTAGATATTAAAATATATTTGTCACGCATTTATCTCATTTCACACAAATTTAAGACACATTTTTCGGGGTAGCCCATATTTAGGATCATTATTCAAACGGCGCAAAAGTACAATTTTTCATTATTTATACATTTCAAACAGTTGTATATTTTTTAATCAATTTGCACTTTGGGCAGGTTATAAGTAACTAAATGTAGGTATTCTTGCATACCTTTGGAAATAAAATAGAATTTTTATTCTTTTTTTACAAAGAAAAATAAAATGGGTAGCCCATATTTGCATCCTTTCCTCTACCTGTGCCAATACATATATGAATTGGAAGCATGGACGATCTCTAAGGCAGACGAAAACCTTGATATTTATTTACAGATACCGAATATTCCTGAGAGACGTCTATCATCTGTTAAAACGGCATTTGTAGGAGTAGGGTCAATTATGAGAGATTATACAAATACAAACAGATATATGATGGTAAAAACGTAATATCTTTCATAAAAATAGGTAGACTAACATGAGTAGGAGATTAATCAAGATTACAGCAGAACAACCATCATGTACGAAACGAAATGCCCCACCCTTTGTAAAGTAGATGAAGAGATAGGCTTCGTCTACTGTTTAGAGACTTTCTAATTTTCAGTTTTACTAAAGCTTATTTTAGTTCGTTTTCTGGTTTTAAATCACATCGTTCTCTCTGTTGATTCCAAGTAAACATCGAGTCTAGTATTACTCTAAATCTAATCGCCCTAAATTCTTGTTTCATTTGAAGTCCATTCTGTAGCTACATTCGAAGCCTGTTGTAAAGGGTGATTCATTTAGAGGTACTTTTTTAAAAAAGAAAAAACAATGAAAAAATGGATTTTATTTAAAAATCTTTATTGTCTTAAAAAAGAACCATTCTTTACAATTACTTCTTAAAGATAATTTCTTTCAAATGTTGACCATGACTGCGGTTTAGACGGTTCATTCTGAAGGTCTAATTCTTGATGACGCGTTCAAGCTTTTCGATTGGTATTTGACTAGTGACTCGAGTAATACTGTCCTCCAATGCCTCAATCGTAGCCGGTTTATTCATGTAGACTTTGGACTTAAGGTAGCCTCAGAGGAAAACGACTAGACGTGTGATGTCACAGGATATAGGCGGCCAAGTCACTGGTCAAATAAATTGCTCACCGAACCGTTTTCTCAGTAAAGCTATGCTTTCACGGGATGTATGGCAGTTGGCGCCATATTTTTGGCACCAAATGTCACTTAAGCTACGAACTTCAATTTCTGGTACCAAATAGTTCGTTATCATGGCGCGATAATGGTCTTCATTCACCCTAACATTCTGGCTGGTCCAAAACATGGACCGACGATGACACCGGCCCATAAACCACACCATACAGTGTTTTTTTCTGAATGCATTGGCAACTCTTGAACCTCTTTGGGTTGCTCGTCAACCCAAATACGGGCATTTTGTTTATTCACTACCTCATTAAGCCAAAAACGGGCCTCATCGGAAAACATTTTTATTGCATTAAGCGCACGAAGCACATTCCTCATTGAACGCCTATTTTCGTAATACAGCTAAATAATTTCTAGACGTTGTGCCGAGTTAAGTCTTTCTAGGATGAAATGTCAAACAATACTGAATAAGAAAGAAACTTTAGGTGATACCATTCATGCACGATCTCCCAACAATTCCTCACCAAAAAAAGTACCTTTAAATGAATCACCCAATATTATACCTCGGACTCTGTCATCAACTCTGCCCAGTATATTTCTGGTGTTTCAGGTGTTCCGTTATTTTTCATTGTTTGGTTTATTTCTTTAAGATATCTTTTCCATTTATCCTAAGTAATATCTTAAGTAATTCCACTTGTTTCAAAATTTTAATTTCCCAGTTTTTTTTGTGATCGCAAACTGTTCTCGATCAAATTAAAATACCATGTAAACTGTTATGTTGTAACTAAAATTTTTGTGCCACGTGTTTCTTCTTTATTTTATTAGTTTTTATAAAATAGCTTTATGCAAATGCAGAACAAAGTATTTTTGGTATATTCTGCGTTTAATCACTTTTAGAATTAGAATAATCTTTTTAGTTTATCAATGTATAGAGAACGAAAACAATGAACTACTTAGTCGTAATATATTTATCTACTTACAAATATAAATATATGTAATTAATAATAATCAGTAATATTTGCAAATAATAATATAAACACTTGCAATTATCTGTAACGAAGCTAAAAAAATATATTAATGAGTTGTGAAATATGGAATATAAAATGGTGTTCTAAACAGTTTAATAATTAAATAAATAAGCAAAATAATTCTTGCAATAAATGTATATTTGTTGCTGCTTTGAGCAATGCCGCAGTGAACAGCGGTTGCTTACCAGACATCTAACTTTCTTAGTATTCTTAGTCAAGACATTCCTCTCCCTACACTTCTATTACCCAGAACTTTTATTAACGAATTTATTTCAGTTACTTATTATCAATGGTTTCATTTCTCATGATATTCCTAATTTTCCTCTTAAGTTTTTGAACATTCAGTTATGACATTTTTCAAGCATAATATATATCTTCATCAAAAAATACTAGTTAGATGCCGATCTTGCTGAAGGTCTTTATTTATTTAGCGTATGGCTTAAATACATCGCAGAATATATTTAGATTTATGCAATGCATCACAAACAGATGTCCAGTTTTTTTATATATTCGATTGACCCTTCGGTTGTCATTACAAAGTCTATAGGGTCGCCTGTGAATGCTCTGCGTGGGCAGTCCTGAACAATGTGACTGATCGTCTGTCTTGCAGCTCCGCAGTCACAAGAAGGCGAGGGAAGTTTACACCATCTGTAGAGGGAATCGGTGCATCTTCCACAGTTTGTTCGAATGCTGAAGGTCTTTCCCTTAATCTTCAGACCTCTGCCTTTCCTTCCACTACCAATAACTCCAAAGCCTGTTCTTCTGGTTAGGTGGCCTAAGTAATGTTGGTAAGTTCAGTTTACTTTTTTTAAAAGCCTGTCTTTATATTAATCTCTTGCAAAATTGACAGGATCTGTGTTCTTTCCAGGAGAGGCGTAGAATTCTTCTGTAGACCCACACTTCTAAAGCTTCGATCAACTTATTTCTATCGTTTTTGTAGAGTCCATGTTTCAGCCGCTTATGTAGTGAAGAGAAAAATGAGAGCATTGGTCAATCTGTACCTAGTATTCCTTGGCATTTTTCAGCATATCGCCACTGTTGGTTATCAAGGAAACTAAATTTTCAAATTTGTCCACCACTCATTCGGCTATTTACATGTGATCCATGATCTGTGTGACCAACTCCAGTTCAGTTGAATTCGGGACAAGGCTGAAAAAATACATGAAATCCGGAACTTTTCAATGAAAATCGGGCCATTTTTTTAGTGTAGAACTTATAATCAATGAAATGATAATATTAAAGAATGATAGTATTAAAGAATGATAACATCAATAAATTGATAATATTAAAGAATGATTAATCATTTTTATGTTAAGAAAGATATTTTTGATAGAATTAAGTCACAATTGGTTGTAATAATAATTACATTTTTGTTAGTTTTTGACGTTTCCACTTCCAATCTGGAAATCGTTCTCAAAAAAGGAACAATTAGAAAATCAGTTAATGTTGGATTTCCATGTAAATATAAGAGGTTAATATAAACAGTTGATTCATGTGTATACATTAATTGTCATTGTTTTTGAATCGTCTTTTCAGAAGACGATAATTAAAATATAAAAACGAAAAAAGTCCACAGTTTGAGTTTTCGTAGGACTATAATATTATGTACCACGATAGAAGAAAATGGATAATATTGTATTAGTATTAACACTCTAGAAATTGCCGACTTTTTTCGTCCCACCAATTCAATTTGATGTGAATTCTTAGAAGAATGACGTATTCAAAATTTCAAAATAAAGTTTTACCAAAACGTTGAAAATTCGAATCACCTGGAAGCCTTTTCCGGGACGCCGGGACATGACTTCGTAATTCGGGCCATGTTCCGAATTTTTCGGGCTAGTTAGTCACACTATAGTATATCCATACCATGTTGCAGATATCTAGTATTACATCTATGCCAATCTCGCTGATTACTGTTCTGTTCCTCTGATCCTATGTTTCTTCTGTTTGGGTAAATATATGCATAGTTTAAAGTTTCTTTGTATAATTCTCAGCAGCAGTTCTCTATGTATGTTTTTACTTATGGTTTTTAATACCCTATAAGTCGTGGCTTGAACTATCAGGCCAAATATTTAACTTTTTTAAATCGATTTTTTAAATAGTTCATGAACTGCCGTCTTTGTTGGAGGTATGTTCCTACTTAGCTGCGCTATTTCTTGGGTGTTATTTCCTGTTTTTGTGTTATGCTGTATCATAAATATTTTTTCTTCCACTAATTCTAAGTTTTCCCCTTACATCTAATGTTTATTATTTTGGTTTTTATACGGTGTGCACCCTTTTTCCATGTATGTATATATCTTTTATTCTGTTCCTTGTCTGTTTTATTTATGCCGTTATTTATGTCTGCTAATATTTGTAGTTTTTCCTTGTTTATCAGTTTCCTGGAGTTTTTTCCCAATATTTGCTCTTAACTTCTTGTCTCATTTATTTTTCTAGTTTTGTAGAATTTGAGCTTGCAGTTTTTTTTAACAACTTATAAACTGATCCACTGTATTGTCTACATCCAGACATACCTTTTACATTCCTTACTGAGGTCTTACATCTTTTCCGCACAAGTATGAAGTTAATTTGAATTTTGGGTTCTTTGGATTAGTCCACGTTGATGGTTTTCTTAGGTGGTTTTTATAAAGTGTATTTGTTATCACTAGATTGTTTTCACTGCAAGTAGATTTGCACAAGTTTGACTTGAATGTTTGAAGTTGACAAGTTAATTTCAAGTCAAACTTGACAACTTAATTTCAAGTCAGACTCAAGTCAATCCTTCTGACAAATAATTCAAGTCAAGTCAAACTGGTCAATGGTTACTGGTTTGAAAATTCAAACTGTTTGTCAAACTAGTTTGAAATAATTTGAAAAATAATTTAATTTTTAGATATACTTTTTGTCGAGATAGAAATGTTAGTTGCCAATTAAGATAACAAAATTAAAAATACAATGTGTCCCATATGAAAGTAACTTGATACGGGAGGCGATTAAGTCAAAATAGAAGTCATAAATTCAAGAAAATTATCTACTAACGCGTAAAATTGATTGCTGGTAAGTTTCGTTTTATCGATAATCGTTGATAATTTTATGCATTTCATTCACTTTTTATATTTTCATTTGAGTGTTACTAGATTACGACAAAAAATTCGTTGGATAGTTTTTTTATCATACCAAGTGTAATTTAATCTACTTTAACAACAATTTATGAAGAAACAACAAAATATAAATATATTTTTACAGAGTAGGTTTAATGAATTTTTTGTGACTTTGCATCAGATGTAATTTTAAAGAACTAGTTCCGGTATTTGTCACTTTATAACGCTGTTCTTTATTTTACATAATATGCACTTTGCAATTTTTATTGTTTTCAATTGCCTGTCGCAGCATCAAATTAATCAGTATATTTATTTTTCTTAATTAATTCTGTTTCGTCTACAGATTTTTTTCTCTTAATTTTTGCAGTGGGAATTCTTTCAAAATCAGATTCCATTTGTTCTGGTACGTATTCTGAGCCGAAAAAGTCGAAACTATAACTATAGCTATAACTATAACTAATTTGTGGAGTAGCAGTGTACAGGGTCAGACCTATCCAAATAAGTCAAATCAAAAAGCTCTCAATTAGAATTGGAAATAAACACGTTGCGAAATATGATATTCAAACTTCAAACTGTTTGAAAAAGTTTGATTTCAAGTCAAACCTAAAGGTATCGAAATCAAGTCAAGTCAAACTTTTTTACAAAAGAGGTTTGGTTTTCAAGTCAAGTTTGTTGAGTAAAATCAAACTAGTTTGACTTGATGCATCTCTAACTAGAAGATTCTAGGATGCGTTCTCCTTCTTCAGTTGTTTTTAATGCCCAAGCCAAATGAGCCTACATCTCTCAGATATGGTTCACTTTCAGTTTTTCCCAACTTGGCATTGTCTCAAATATTATATAGTGGTTCCTTATATGAGATTTTCTTCAAGGTGTTTACTATATTATATTGTTGTAAATATCGTCATCGTCTTGATCTGGGTATGTGTTGTGCACATACTGCATATATACTTTAATAACCTAAAGATTTTCTGGTTTGGTCTCTGTTGTTATTTTTATGAGTATATCGTTTATTATTTCATACTGCCTGATATATTTCGGCACTCTCTTATGTATTAGTATGACTATAGTTTTAAAAGAGTATAATTGATAAATGTCCATAAAATTCCCAGCTATTTTGTTTTCACCCAAAAACTTTATTTTATCGCAAATAGATCCCAATACAGGAATAAGAAAGGTCACAAATTGACAATTATTAGATATGTCAGTACTAACGGAACTTCTTCTTCTTCTTTTAGTGCCGACTCCACTAATGAAGGTTGGCTATAACCACTGCAAATTTGTCTCTATCTTCTGCTTTTCTTAAAAGCGTCTGTGTTTAGCTCGGTCGAGTCGCGAATGTTTTTAGCCAGGACATTCATAATAAGCTGCAACAACTCGTACTTATCATTTCTAAGTATATGCCCAAATATGCTGTCTTTCGCCTTTTAATTGTGGTCAAAAGTTCTCTGTTTCTTTCCATTGTGCAACACCATTTCGTTCGTAATATAATCGATCCGTGGTATTTTCAAAATTCTCCTAAAAAGCCACATCTCAAAAGCTTCCAGCTTTCTCGTTAAGTCAACATTAACAGTCAAGGTTTCGACACTATTAAGAAGAGTAGAGTGGATATAACATTTTACACTCCGATATCGGATTTGCAGATTGAATCTTTGGTTACTCAGAAATTTCCTCATCTTCAAAAAGGCTGATCTTGATTGCTCTATTCTTGATTGAATTTGATTTCGGATTTAGATCTTTCTTAATCCAGACTCCTAAGTATTTCATTCAAGTACAAAAATTAGTTAACCAAATCTACATTAATCTGAACGGTAAAAGATATTGCTCAGCAGCCTTCTTGGAAATATCACAAGCATTTGACAAAGTGTGGCATAGCGGCCTACAATTTAAACTGAAAGATCTCTTACTCTACCCCCACTATCTACTACTAAAATCCTACCTATCAGACAGACATTTCTTCGTGAAACAAGGGAGTGAACTTACTGCATTACATCCAATATTATTCTGGCGTTCCTCAGGGTAGCGTCGTGGGACCTATATTGTTCCTCATGTATACAGCTCATCTGACAAGAACAAGAACCACCATGGTAGCAACATTCGCTGATGACACAGCGGTCTTGGCATCACACACCAATCCGGTCTCAGCCTCAATTAACCTCCAGAAAAACCTTGATAAAATCCAAAACTGGCTAAAAACTTGACATATCAGAGTTGCTGAAAGAAAATCTACACAAGTGGCATTCAATTTACGCAGAGATACATGTCCACCAGTAAAAATCAATGACTGCCACCTTCCACAAGCTGACGATGCTAAATGTCTTGGCATGCATTTGGACCGAAGGCTGACTTGGAAGAAGCATATATATTCACCAAAATAAAATAGCTAAGCCTTAAATTTAGGAAAATGTATTGGCTGATTGGCAACAAAATACTTTTATATAAGGCCATTCTCAAACCTGTGTGGACCTATGATATACAACTTTGGGGAACCGCCAGTAACTCCAACATTGACATCCTTCAAAGATTCCACCACATCCATTGATGCACCATTCCACATCCCCAATAGGGTCATTCTATACGACGTCAAGCTGGAATCCATCAAGAAAGTGATCTACCAGTTCAGTGTTCGTTGCAGTGAAAGAGTGTCAGTGCACCCTAACGTGTTGGCCATTCGTCTAAATGTGTCCGATGACAATGAAGTGCCTAGACTTGGACACCTGCTGCCTGCCGACATGTCTACAGGACTCAGGTAAGTTTAAGCTTCTTTAGGAAATATAAACACGAATAAGTACACTCATTGTCAACAAAAACACTAAATTTAAACTTAGCTAGTTTTTTAAGGAGACCACTCACTGGAAGGATACTCTACATGTCAATCTCACAATTGTCAAAGCAAACGCTTATTGCCCTTCCGGCAGATTGCAGAATCCATTAGGGGTTACGAAAAAAAAGTATTTCATTTTGTCCACTTGTTCAGTATCTTCATTTTTTATCTGGATCCTTGTAATGACTTTGCCCCTCTTACTGATAACCAGGAATTTTGTTTTCTTTATGTTTATTGTTAAAACCAAACTAACGGAACAATGAACACATAATAATGTGAAACAACACGACGCTAATAGATTAAAAAGGAATGATTATTAAGAAAAGGAAAAACATTCTTGTCTACAGGATATATCGAGTATTGTGTTAAAGAAAATAAGTAACAATCAGTTAATGTCTAATCAGTTAACAATCAGTCTAAAATCCTAAATACTTCTGGCAATTTGTAAAAAATAAGAGAAATTCCAATAGTTTTCCAAACAGTTTGCTTACTGCTCAGGGCTCTACTACTGACGTACAGAAAATTTGTAACGTATTTTCTGATTACTTTGCTTCTGTTTTTGTACCTAGTAATGTTAGCAATTTTGGTAATATTTACACTAACACGCCTTTAAATATCTGTAAATATACTATTACTCGCGAAATTATTGAAAATAAACTTGAAAATTTACCTCATAAAGGGCCTGGACCAGATGAGCTACCTACTGATTTTATTAAAAACTGTAAACAATCTTTAACAGAACCTTTATTTCTGTTGTTTAATAAATCACTTAATGCCGGTCAATTTCCTGATAAATGGAAAAATGCTTTTATTATTCCAATTCATAAATCCGGAAATAAAAGCAAAGTTGAAAATTACAGACCTATTTCTAAGTTAAATATTTTTAGTAAGGTATTTGAAAGTATAATTTCTGATTTTCTTTATTATGACGTAAAAAACCTACTTAATATTGAACAACATGGCTTTATGAAAAAACGTTCAGTCGATACAAACTTATTCTTATACATTGAATACATACTTCAAAGTCTAAATGAGAGAAAAAGCGTTGATTCAGTTTATACTGATTTCAGTAAATTTTTCGATAAAATCGATCATTCGATTCTTATTTTGAAACTATCTGAAATCGGTATACATGGTAATTTATTAAGATGGTTTGACTCATACGTCAGAAATAGATCACAACAAGTAACTTTAGGAGCTTTTAAATCCAATGCTGTGATCACTACGTCAGGAGTGCCTCAGGGGTCCCATTTAGGTCCTTTACTTTTTAATTTATATGTTAATGATATTTTTGCCTGTTTTAAATTTGCTAAATTTATTATGTATGCCGACGATTTAAAGATATATCACTGTATTTCATGTCCTAATGATAGAATTCAATTTCAAGAAGACTTAAACAATTTATCTGATTATTGTGTAAGAAATAACCTGTTTTTAAATGTTTCAAAATGTAATTATATACATTTTTTCTCGCAGCAGCCCTGACTTAAACTATAACACATATGAAATTTCTAACTGTGTATTGCATGCAGTAGACAGCGTTAAAGATCTTGGTGTACTTTTGGACCGTAAGCTACTCTTTGATCAACATATCTCTAATATTACTAGAAAAGCCAATAAGCAATTGGGCTTCATATATAGAACTTGTTTTGAGTTACAAAGCCCTTTTACCATTAGAACGTTATATATGGCATATGTCAATAGTATTTTAATGTTTGGTTCTATTATTTGGAATCCGCGTTATTCGGTATACATCTCTAAAGTAGAATCCATTCAAAACAAGTTTATTTCCTATTGTAAAAGGAAATTTTATCCTGATATTGATAGACAACGCATTCGCTCTAATTTAAAAATAATTTCTCTTGAGCATAGTAGACAAATTGTGGATGTCTTATTTGTTCACAAGGTCCTAAATAATAATGTAGATTGTATTGACCTTATAAATTTCCTGAAAATTCGTACTCCAAGCCACACTACTAGAAATAATTATACTTTTGTTACGGACCAAGCATGCACAAATTACTTTTTAAATTCACCTGCTCATAGAATGACAAATACTTATAATAAATTGTCTAGCGTTGTGGATATCGATATCTTCGTTCATAAAGCGGATATGATTAAAAAACTATTGAAGAATCACTTCCTTGAAACTTAGTCTTTTGGTGTATTCAGTCTTGTTATCGCTTATTTTCTCATTTTTTTTTCTTCTCTTTTGTTCATACATAATATATCATTTTCTGTATTTATGTTCTTACTTCAATGAATATTTTTACTTTTAGTTTGTAGTTATACAGAGTGGCCCAAAAGTCTGGAAACGGCCAATTATCTCGTAAATTGCTAGTCATAATTGTACAAAATTTGAGGTACACCTATTTTCGGATACGGAGATTCCATATTTGATATTTGCAATGTTGCCAGATTTGCCGTTTTTCTTATATTATTAGTAACTTTGGTTTTTCAAATTCATCATCCTGTATATTCAGTCACTATTGGAATCTCCTATTCAATACGAGCTCAACCATATGTAACACTAATGATTTTATGTAGTCTGGAAGGTCTTAAATACATAAAACAGAAGTCTGGCAACGCCTAACTGTCTCAATAAATTTTTTAATACTATTTTCAACTACATTAAAACGTAACAATTGATAGATTACAACATTTTTTAACATAATGGTTACTTTATCAAGTGTTCAAAATATGCTCCATTTGTGAGTTGACAGTACCCGAGTACCCTAATCGATGGTAGAATGCGTCTACCACATTTCTCCATGATTGTCTAGAAATTATTCGTGATTCATCAATAATTCGTTGCCTCAGCTCTGCAAGACTTGCTGGTTTAGTTTTGTAAACTGAATTTTTCAAGTATCCCCAATAAAAATAATCTTTAGGATTGAAATCAGGTGAACGTGGAGGCCATTCAATTCTACCTCGTCTACCAATCCATCGTCCAGGAAATATCTCATCTAAATAACGCCGAACATTTACACCAAAATGAGCTGAAGCTCCATCTTGCTGAAACCATATCTGATTAAAATTGGCCCCAAACAAGTTTCTCAGTGTAGGTACAATTTCATTTCTAAGTAACATTTCGTAAGAATGGCCCAATTAACTGAGTACCTACTATACCTGACCATACAGTTAACTTTTGTGGTCTTTGAGTATGGTTTTTACGCATCCAGTGTGGATTTACGTCGTTCCAGTATCTTAAATTGTGTCGATTTACACTTCCACACAGTGTAAAGGTTGCTTCATCGGAAAAACATATTCTGTTACGAAATTTTCATCATTTTCAATTTTATCCATCATTATCTCAGTAAACTGTAATCTACGATCGAAGTCATCTTCACTTAATTCTTGCAATAAGTTAATTTTGTATGGTTTAAATTTATTCTTACGTAATACACGTAAGACTGAAGAACGACCTACATCATGTACTTACTTATGCAACCCTGCGTGAGGATGTATGTGGATCTTCAACAAAACTTTGTATTATATCTAAAGTTTTGTTGTCATTCATAACTCTTTTCGGTCTACCTGATCGGTATCTATCTTTCACTTCTCCAGATTCCTCAAATCGCTTTACAGTTTTTTGTACCGTCGCCTTATGAACAGGAGAACGGTTTGGGAAAGTATCATTGAACAAGTTGGCTACTTCACAATAAGATATTTTTCTGTCACCGTACCCTCTCATCATTAGAATAGTAATTCATTATTTTTCGTTAAGCGCCATTTTAGAGAAGCAATTTATCTTGCAGAACTTTTCAAAACATAACTACTGTCAGTTTTAGTCAATAATGTAAATGGTGAACAAATGTCAAAATCACAGCATTCTACATTTAAATATTTAAATTTATTATAATCTACATATTTTGCACTGTTTTATGTATTTAAGACCTTCCAGACTACATAAAATCATAAGTGTTACATATGGTTGAACTCGTATTGAATAGGAGATTCCAATAATGACTGAATATACAGGGTGATGAATTTGAAAAACCAAAGTTACTAATAATATACGAGAAACGGCAAATCTGGCAACATTGCAAATATCAAATATGGAATCTCCGTATCCGAAAATAGGTGTACCTCAAATTTTGTACAATTATGACTAGCAATTTACGAGATAATTGGCCGTTTCCAGACTTTTGGGCCACTCTGTATATCAGTTTGTAAAATTGTAAATGTATCTGAAATTCTGTAGTGGATACTTTTATGGGTTTGTCCTGTCTGTATCCCAAATAAAAATAAATAAAAAAAAATAAATAAATAAAAATGTATCATCCGTTTGAAATCAATTTCAGTTAATGTATCATCCGTTTGAAAACAATTTCAAGTTGGTTTCATTGCAGGAACTTTTAATTATATCCTATGTCTTTAAGAATTTACGCTTTGATAAACGCTTTGTGAGTCTGATTAAATCTGAATGAACAGTCTCATTTTTATTATCGGAAATGCCCACTACTCGAATTAAAATCTAATATAAGAGATATTAGAGAGCGAGACAAGGCAATATACACACAAACACCGATTTCGCAAAATCGGAAATCCCTTTTTCCAAGAGTTACAAGTGGAAATTTTTGAAATACACCGCTAGTCTGAATACACAATCGTAGTCGACAAATCGTATCAGAGGGGTTCAGCAACATAGAATACAAAAATCTCTGTTACTTGATGTGTTGCTATATATTATTATAAATTAAACAAATTATTATTATAGGTGGTACTTAGTAAGTATCCTTTAGAGTAGGCAATCAAACATTCTGAAGTTGATTGTTTTAGTCTAGTTCTCGCCTTCATTCTATGTCCACTACAGTTTTCGCCATCTAACAACTCAGCTCTGCACTGTAGGGATGGGAAAAACCTACCGGTTTAAACCTAAAACCGGTTTTTTTACTTTGCAATAACCGGTTTTACCGGTTGTTTTTTTGTCCCGGTTATAACCGGTTTTTTCTTTTTAAAGTAAAAACCGGTTATTAGGTTTTTACGGTGATTAGAATTAGGTTAGATATTATTTTGGATCCCAATCATAATTATTATTCTCCAGTAATTATTCCAAACAAAACCATTATTCAAATTTTATTTTATAAAATACAGAAGCAAACTGAAAGTGCAATCTTACGTCAGCCAGAAATAATTATTAAGTTTTATTATAATATTTTCTTGAAAAGGTATTTGTAATCATAATATTTACATAAGAAGTGATCTGGTTGAATTAGACCCAAACATCATCTATTTTTCACACTTAACTCTTGACATTGAAACTGGGTGAATGACTTTTTCTGATTACCAAAAATAATGCTCTGACTATGAATATCGAATTACTGATTACGAATACGAATCTCCAAGAATTTCGCTACGTTTTCAGAAAGATACACTTATACTTACAGAAAGTATTAAATGAGTTAAAATGTACCTATTCTACAAATATACAAACGTGTTAAAAGTAATACATGTTCTTTCGATAGTATTACTAATTTTGATCATATTGATATCGAGTCGAATGGAGTATCGCAAACTAAAGTGTATTGTAAATGTAACTTTGTCTAACGGATTAAAAAAACCGAAAACCGGTTTTTCCAATAACCGGTTTTTTGGCCGGTTATAACCGCCAGGTTAAACCGTAAGCAAAAAAAACCGGTATAACCGAAATCCGGTGTTTTGTCAAAAACCGCCATCCCTACTGCACTGCAACGAATTCCGTCTGATAAGTCTTATTACCCATGCAGTAAAAGTCCTATTAAAAGTCGTACATAATCGAATCTAGAGAAAGTGCGAAACAATAATCGAAGACGATCAGTTTAGATTCATAGGCGGCATGGGAACGAGAAAAGCCCTCTTCAGTTTACTAGTTCTCGCTCAAAAATGCTACGACCAACAGAAAGATATATAGACCAGGGTAAAAAAATAAATATGAGCGATTTCAGGGTAAAAATCAATACAGGTATTTGAAGGTGCTAAATGGTAGGATGAATATAGTTAATTAGAATTACATACAGAGGTACTCGTAAATCGACCTCATTTTTTTATAAAAAAAAGGCCAAAGTCAGAAAATATGGTTGTTTGCCTATAGCATTTTTAGTATCACATTTACAGCAAAAGTTGTTTTACGAAATTTGTGTATCATGAAAAGCGATTAATTTGAATTTTTATAAGTTAAAATCCATAAAGAATTAACCGAGATAATTGCAAAAAACCATGTTTTTTGCACTATTTTGTAACTGTTATTAACTTTTACCAAAAAGGCAGTAAGGAACTTATTGTACCTTTATCACGAGGCAATTAAGTGCCTTTATTAGTGTACAAAATTTCAAGAAGATCTATTCGTTAGTTTACGAGTTATGTTAAATGTTTTTCGCAGATATCGAATGTTTAAACAATCATTGTTGCCCTAGGAGTATTTTCAGAGCTTTTCGGCAAAGTGCAATGAGTTCTTAAAGACTCAAAGTACTAAGAAAGTTAAAAAAAGAATATATTTGTTTTTTAAATGTTGTTAAACAAGTCGCTAAAAAATGGTGAGTTTTTTCCTTATAAACAATTAGAATATATTTGTTATTTTTTCTGATAAATAATTATAATTGATTGTATCAAAAATCTGGTAAAAAACACACATTAAAAAAGAAAACCCAACTTCCTAGGACCAATAATAGTCAAGTTATACTTTTTTTTAAATCACATCTCTATTGTTTATAAATATTAAGATTGAAATTTTTACAGAATGATAAGAAATATCTATATTTTATATTTCAATTGATAAGTCCGGAATATCTTCTATTTAAAACGAGTAATAACCCTTTAAAGTGAAGTTACACACGCTGACTGTGCTGGGACCGTGTGATGGGGAAGATTGTCGGAGTCCAGTTTCGCGCGTCGAGATTTTGCTATAGAAAGTTCAATTTGGAGCCCTTTTTTTTAATTGGAGTAACTCGACGAAAGAACAGCAACTAGCTAATTTTCGTTTACCGGAAAAATCGGAAAATTCTGGAAAATGCACTTTTTTATTCAACATGCATTTACAACGTTAACAAATATACAGGGTGTTTGGTAAAGAGGCCATAGCTAAACCTCAGGTTCCTGAGGTTAAAATAGGCCGATTTAAGCTAACTTACCTTAGTACAAAGTTTATAATAACCGAGATACAGCGTGTCAAAGTTAAACTTTTTTTTTTATTTATTATTGAATATTTCCTCACAGGTCTGAGATAACAACATGAAATTTGGTATGTGGGTGTTTTTTGGAACGAGAAAACTAAATTTCCTACCAAAAATTATGTATTGCCCAGAGGGCGCCACATACGCCTTTCAGCATTCATTTATTACGTTCAATTTTTTTTATCCCTCACTCTGTATAATTTTGACATTAAAATTTTTATTCTCCTATTAGTTTTACTTAAAAAGGGTATACCTCTTTCATCTCCCTAAACTCAACCGTTTTCGAGATAAGCGCATTTTAAATCTGCGATACATCATCATTTTTAGCATAATATCATTGTAGTTCCACCCGAAAAATAACTTAAAACCATAATAATTGTGCCAGTTCTCAAATTTATGTCATTGCATCGCAAATTCCATTTGAAGAAATTTGCGATACATTTTTGGATAATTTTATGGTTTTAACTTATTTTTCGGGTGTAACTACAATGATATTATGCTAAAAATGATGGTGTATAGCAGATTTAAAATGCGTTTATCTCGAAAACGGTTGAGTTTAGGGAGATGAAAAAAGTATACCTTTTTTAAGTAAAACTAATAGGAGAATAAAAATTTTAATGCCAAAATTATACAGAGTGGGGGATAAAAAAAATTGAACGTAATAAATGAGTGCTGAAAGGCGTATGTGGCGCCCTCTGGGCAATACATAATTTTTGGTAGGTAATTTAGTTTTCTCGATCCAAAAAACCCCCACATACCAAATTTCATGTTGTTATCTCATACCTGTCAGGAAATATTCAATAATAAATAAAAAAAAGTTTAACTTTGACACCCTGTATCTCGGTTATTATAAACTTTGTACTAAGGTAAGTTAGCTTAAATCGGCCTATTTTAACCTCAGCAACCTGAGGTTAAGCTATGGCCCATTATTTACCAAACACCCTGTAATTTCATAAATATTGTCATAAAATATTATAAATTTGTGAATAAGTATTAAAATAAAATTATAGTATTGTCCTTTTCATGATCATTTTTCAGTGCGTAACAAATGATAGGAAAAAGGGTAAGTCCGTGATAATACACATTTATGACATTTATTCTAACATGACATTTTAGTTAAATCTGACAGTTGTCACATTTTATTTTCAATTTGGAATAAAAACACATCAAATGTGATTCTTGCATTTATAAAATGGTATTTTCTTTGATTTGTATAGTCTTATAAATTATACAGATTATATTTGTAATATTATTATCTAATTAAAAAAAAATTATTTTTTTATTATGGCGCCATCTATCGACAACTAGAATAACTAGAATAAATGTTATAAAAATGTCACCGACGAAATGTAATCACCGGCGTGCCTTTTCTTCTGTCACATACAATTTAATGCGTTAGAAAGAAATCGAAAAACTGTGACGCACTGAAAGATGATCATAAGAAATACGTTATATATCTATTTATATACAGGGTGGTTCATTTTATTCGCCTCGGTGTCTGTACGAAAAACGACTTGATTTAAAAAAAATTTAATAGAAATATTCCGGGCCATTAACACTGCAATCTAAAAATAATGTGAATTATACAGGGTGCTTCAAAAAAGAGTGGTATATCAAAGATATATTTATTTATGGAACACCATTTTTTTATCGACCTGTTCAACAACAATTAAGAAACAAATGTATTCTTTTTTAACTTTCTTAGTACTTTTAGTCTTTAAGAACTCATTGCACTTTGCCAAAAAGCTCTGAAAATACTCCTAGGGCAACAATGATTGTTTAAACATTCGACGTCTGGGATAAACATTTAACATAACTCGTAAACTGACAAACAGACCTTCTTGAAATTTTGTACACTAATACAGGCACTTAATTGCCTCATGATCAAGGTATAATAAGTTCCTTGCGACCGATTTGGTAAAAGTTATTAACATTTACAAAATAGTGCAAAAAACGTGGTTTTTTGCAATTATCTCGATTAACTCTTTATGGATTTTAACTTGTAAAAATTTAAAATAATAATTTTTCATGATACACAACTTTTATAAGAACAAATTTTGCTGTAAATATGATACTAAAAATGCTATAGTCAAAAAACAATATTTTCTGACTTTGGCCTTTGTTTATAAAAAATGAGGTCGATTTACGAGTACCTCTGTATGTATTTTTAATTAACTATATCCCCCCTACGATTTAGCACCTTCAAATACATGTATTGATTTTTCCCCGTTTTTATTTTTCGGCCCTGGACTAACATATTTGTATGCTTTATAGACATAGAAAAAGCATTTGATAGAGTAAGACACTACCTACTACTAGAACGTTTCCAAGAAGTCCGTTTAGATGGAAAAGACATCAAATTACTAAAAAACTTGTACTGAAACCAAAACGCCGGAGTTAGGATCGAAGATTCCACATCCGCAGAACTAGAAATTAGGAGGTGAGTTAGACAGGGATGTGTTCTGTCACTCCTGCTGTTTAATCTTTATTCCGAGTTTCTTTTTAAACATGCACTGGAGGATTTCAAGGATGGAGTCAAGGTTAACGGCGTAATTATCAACAGCATCAGATACGCCGATGATACGGTGTTGATTGCGGATTCCGACTTAGGTCTACAACCACTCATCGACAAGACTAACTCGACATGTGAGCAATTTCGTATGAAAATAAACATTAAAAAAACCAAAGTGATGTTAATCCGAAAAAATCAAAACGTACCACAAACTGGCACAATAAATGGGCACATTTTAGAGCAGGTCAATAGATTTAACTACCTGGGATGTTGGATCGATAGCAGCAGGCGCGGATACAGGGGGGTCAACGGGTCCATGGACCCCCCTATTGTATTTAGTCGATAAGTATTTTTTTATTATTTATTATTTTTTTCTGTTAACTCTAAACTTTAAGCCATCAGTACAACACTAAATTACACGACAACTGCTTCTAAAGAATTGAAAGAAGCCATAAAATCTAATAAAACATCCTTCTCTGAAAAATAATCTGCAGGCGCATTTGTTTGGGTACCGGTACCGGTGGAACCATAAACAACGGAAATATTTTTCTCAATTCAAAGAATATCAAAAAGATATTTTAAAATGCGAATACATTACAGTGGGTATAAACTTTATCTCATGAAAAGTCACGTTTCAAATTTGCGATACAATAAAATATAGAAATTTGTATTTTACTAGATAATCCATGCGTACCTACCCATTGATGGTAGAAAGGTTAATCTTTATGGTAAAGAACGACCAGTGAGATTAATAGTCGTGAATTGTCTATCACTCCTTTTGATACCGTAGGTATCTGGGATTATTATAGTGTATTTTATCCTTAGAGTAAGTGTGAGTCGTATGGCTAAATCTGGAAAATACATATAATATTTGTATTTTATGTCAATCTGGCTCCCCCTATTATGAATTTCTAGGTCCGCGCCTGGATAGCAGCCTAAATCTTGCTCTAGAAATAAAATCTAAAATAGAACAGGCGAGAAAATCTTTCGAAAAAATTAAAAATCTGTCTACGACATTCTGGGATATCTTCTTCCGTTTTTGACGAAGTAAGTCTACAACGCTATTATAATTTTTTATCATACATTAGGATTGAGTTCTTGTGGAAGTTTTTCCACTCTTTTTTTCATTTCCATAAGTTTATTTTGACGTTTCGATTTCCACTTCGGAAATCGTTCTCAAAATGTATTCTTGACACACAATACGACGACACACAATAAACTTAGTAACAAAATGCTTAAGTACACACAACTTATCCAAAATATAGCTTTGTCTCACACGGTCCATGGATTCTTACTAAATTACAATTGAACCTTTATAGGCGATTGAGAGGCAATGAAACCGTAAAAAGACCAAAACCTATCAAAGTACCCCGCACAAACCTTATGGAAATTAGGTCACAGTTAATTTCGTTCATACTTTGGGAAAATACTATTTTCCCAAGTACAATACCTATTGGACCATCCTGATAAAAAGTTCTCATGGGTACAACTCAATCGTATGAAAGATTTTCAAGATATAGAGGCACAAACTCGGAAAATTATAAGATTTACTGGGTATTCCAATTCCCTGAATTACTGGTTATCTGGCAACATATAGACGTTTGCATCAAGGAAAAGTACTAGTAGTCTAGGATTTTTTCCTGGCTATCTAATGGCGACCTTTACTTTGACCTTGACCTTCAACGGAAATCATCTTCTAGAGTTTCGAGGGTTTTCGACATTAAATTGATATAAACAGATTACTTATGGGTTTTAGGGATCGCTAAACACGAATATGCCATCAGAATTGACCTCCGGAGGACGTGGTGGCCAGAGCTACTGCAAGGGAGGTCATCTTTTAAAGTTTCCATGGTTTTCGGCATTAAATTGATGCAAATGAATTACTGGAGGGTTTTTTGAGGTCGCTAAACACGAATATGCCACCAGAACCGATGAAAGGCGCTCCTGGAGTTTCGAGGTTCTTTGGTACTACATTAATGCAAACGGATTAGTTATAGGTTTTTGGGGTTGCTGAACACGAATGAGTGATCTGCTCAGATACAGGAGCACCTGGTGCTTAAGACTGGTTATCTTCTGGAGTTTCGGAGAAATCAATGGAGGAATCAAATGGATTACTCTTAGGTTTTTAACTCCAGAAGATAACCTGTCTTAGACACCAGGTGCTCCTGTGTCTGTGCTGATCACGCATTCGTGTTCAGCAACCCCACAAGCCTATAACTAATCCGTTTGCATTAATGTAGTACCAAATACCCTCGAAACTCCAGGAGCGCCTTTGATTGACCTTGGAAACCAGGTACTACGGGAGTCGGTTCTGGTGGCATATTCGTATTTAGCGACCTCAAAAAATTCTCCAGTAATTCATTTGCATCAATTAAATACCGAAAACCATCTAAACTCTAGAAGATGACGTCCCTTGCAGTAGCCCTGGCCATCACGTCCTCCGGTGGTCAATTCTGATGGCATATTCGTGTTTAGCGATCCCAAAAACCCATAAGTAATCTGTTTATATCAATTTAGTGCCGAAAACCCTCGAAACTCTAGAAGATGACGTCCGTTGAAGGTCAAGATCAAAGTAAAGGTCGCCATTGGATAGCCAGGAAAAAATCCTAGACTACTAGTACTTTTCCTTGATCCAAACTTCTACATATTGCCAGATAACCAGTAACTCAAGGAATTGGAATACCCAGTAAATCTTATAATTATCCCAGTTTGTGCCTCTATATCTTGAAAATTATTCATACGATTGAGTTGTGCCCATGAGAACTTTTTATGAGGATGCTTCAAAGAGTATTTTCCCAAAGTATGAACGAAATCCACTGGGACCTAATTTCCATAAGGTTTGTGCGGGGTACTTTAATGAATCTCAGTGAAACTTCTTGCATTCGATTCATCAAAGATTTAAAATTTAACTTTAACCACGCCTTCAAAGGCAATAACTTATTCTCCAGCAAATAGGACTCAATCAACGAAATTCTGATGATCATATCTCAGCTCAAAATTCTCCCATGCTTTTTCGCAACGTTCGCAATACTGCACATGGCGAACTTGTTGGATTACATAAACACACTCAGAGCCTCTTATCTGTAAAGGAGTTCACAGCAGAAACAAATCAGCTTCAAAATAACATATTCCAATCGCCAGAAATCACTTATAGAAGAAATTACGACTGTAATTTTTTTGATAAAAAATCGCCAATCCATTTCACGACAGAATAACGGCTAACAAAACATGACACTTCTAAAACCTGCATTCTCCGGAATGAGAAACTTAAAAAATATTAATGTGAATCGAGAACGAATTACGTAATACTACAGATTTATGAGAAATGAAAAAGAATCACACATTTCCACGCAACAAACAAACACAATTTCTGAAACGGATTTACCATACAGGGTGGAGCAACAGTATCAGGAATTCGAAAACGTTAATGCCCTTTCCGCCCGTTACAGTGTTCAGCGACACCAAAAACCCTCGAGTAACGGCTTTGCTTTGATTTTGTATAAAATTTTCATAGAATTCCAGGACAGGATGCCCATCTTGGGCACCAGGTACTTCTAAGAACAACGCTGACGTGATATTAGTGTTTAGCAACCCCAGAAACCCCCAGTCAAAAGTACCAGGTGCCTCAACAACCATCGCAGGTATGATATTCGTGTTTAGCGACCGCAAAAACTTCCTGGCAGCCAAATTGAACTCATATACATCAATTATATCCGATTTTCAATATTTTGCAAAATGCCTTTTTCTTGTTTAATAGTACAATTTTCATTTCGTCATTATCATTTTTGTTCAGAAAGTTTTCTAAGGCTCTTACGAAGTGAGTGCAAAAAGTTTCATTGAGGTTCATCCAACTGCGGAAATTTGGTAGGTTTGTTGCTTCATTTCCTCGCCTAATAATGGTTACACTTAACAATAAATCACATGCAAACCACAACCCACAACCGTAAACTAGTTTACACGTTTACAATTTTATTATCTACTTCAGATTCCGTCAAGTAAACTTTATTCTAACTCTCGGATTACTTCACACTAACAAGTTTTAGCTTGGAGCAGTTCAATGTGAACATTACACGGAAATTCTATTCTACATACACGAATCTGCACGGAAAACACATCCAAAGCTGCATTCGAACGACGTTATCGAATGCTAGTGGAAATTCTCAGTGTTGGCCATTTTCGCTGATTCTTTATTTTTGGTTGTTTTGTTTTCTGTAACTCTTGCTGCCATTTAAATTAACCTTTAGTTTTATTAGTGAGTAATAGTGAGTATGTTTCTGTATCAGAATATTTTATTAATGATATTAATTAACATTATCAACGTAAGCAGTAAAAGCGTAAAAGCGTTGAAAAAATAAGTTGTTTTAGCTTTATTATTTTGTTCTCTTGTTGGAATGACGCATAATAGCCCAGTCGAGATAGCATTTGACCTTGCACTTGGAGCTGCCCCAAATTTTATTTTTCTAATCTTTAGGGAGGGTCAATATTAGCATAAATTTAAAATCTCGACTGAATTCCACAGTTGCGTTAGCCGCCATCTTGATTTTAAACGAGAACCGTTTTTGCTCAATATCTCCGCCATTTTCAATTTTTTGACAAAAAGTGTAGAAACTGAAATTGTTGAAAATGCGATTTTCTATAATTTAATTTATTATAATTTTTTTTGTGCGGTCGATATTTTCCGAGTTATGAGGGGAAAATAGTAACAGTTGTAGCATAATTATTGAATTATTAAATTATCTCATTTATTATTAGTTTTACAACAAATATATACCTATACAAAAATGAAGAGAATTAAATTTTGTACAATTTTGATGCCGTTAATTTTTTTAATAAAATCAATATTTAAGGTAGTACGTATGTGGTAAATGTGCGAGCGTAAGACCTGATTGATTTTGTAGCAATTGTTTTTGTTCAATATCTCCGCCATTTTCAACTTTTCGACAAAAAGTGTAAGAACTGAAATTGTTGCAATTACGATTTACTACAATTTTTCGAGAGAACCAGTGGCGGGTCTACAAGGGGGAGAAATGGGAAAATTCCTCCCCAACAGGGTCCAAAATTAAAAAAAAAATTGTTGAAACATCAGGATATTTTAGCTGACATAAAACTTAAAATATCGACAGAAAAATTCAACCAATAAAACCCGCTAGTTAATAAAATTAATTGAACTTATGCATATAATGTCTTTTTATGTCTTTTATATACTTAGTTTGGTTGATGTTTCATTGGAAGTTTCAAAAATTGTATAAAATATAATTCTCTTTATTTTTGTTTTTTACAATTATGTCGTAAATTTAATAATAAATGAGGCAATTCGATAATTATGCTTCCCTCCGCTTCCATTATTGTCCCCCTTAACTCTGAGAATATTGATCGTATAAAAAAATTGTGCCAAAGAAATTGTAGGAAATTGCATTTCCAACAATTTTCTTTCCCACCATTTATGTCAACAAGTTGAAAATGGCGGAAATATTAAGCAACAACAGTTCTCATTTAAAATCAATATGGCGGCTAATGCAACCGCGGAATTCAGTCGAGATTTTAAATTTACACAACTATTGATCTCTCCTAAAGGATAGAATTATAAAATTTGGGGCAGCTCGCAAACAAAATTCAATTCAATAATTATGCTCCCCCCACCACTTTTTACTATTTTCCCATGTAATTCGGAAAATATCAACCGCATGAAAAAATTTGTTAAAAATAAATTGTAGGAAATTATATTTTGAACAATTTTAGTTGAAAATGGCGTAGATATTGAACAAAAACATTTGCTATAAAATCAATCCGGTCTTACGTTCGCGCCATTACCGCATACGTACTACCTTAAATATTAATTTTAGCAAAAAAATAAAAGAAATCAAAATTGTGTAGAATTTAATTCTCTTCATTTTAGTATAGGTACATATTTGTTGTAGAACTAACAATAAACGAGATAATTCAATAATACAATAATTATGCCCAAACTGTCACTATTTTCCCCTCATAACTCGGAAAATATCGACCGCACGAAAAAAAGTATAATAAATGAAATTATAGAAAATCACATTTCCAACAATTTTAGTTTCTACATTTTTTGTCAAAAAATTGAAAATAGCGGAGATATTGAGCAAAAACGGTTCTCATTTAAAATCAAGATGGCGGCTAACGCAACGGTGGAATTCAGTCGAGATTTTAAATTTGGACTAATATTGGCCCTCATTAAAGATTAGAAAAATAAAATTTGGGGCAGCTCCTAATGCAAGGTTAGGCCTGTTATTCGTCTAACCCGACTGGACTATAAAGGATTAAAATATGTATGTCTCTTTTTTGTATGAATTTAAAAAAGAATCTAAGAAAGTACGAAAACTAATAAAAACATGTAAAAAAGGATATAGAACAAAAATAAATTAGAGTATTGGTATAAAACGGACTCGTACCCCCTCCACGTTGCCGAAGTGTCATGGCGGCCGTCGAGTCCTATTTTGCTGGCGTTTACATTATTTCTTCTTCTTGTAGTTCCTTCTCCTATCGGAGGTTGGCTATCATCACAGCTATCCGCACCTTATTGGCGGCTGCTCTGAAAAGGTCTACTGAGCTGCAACTATACCACTCTCTTAAGTTTCTTAGCCAGGAAATTCTTCTTCTACCTATAGATCTTTTACCCTTTATTTTACCTTGCATTATGAGCCTTAATATCTCATATTTCGCATCTCTGGTAATGTGGCCTAAATATTCTAGCTTCCTTGTTTTCATGTTCTTTATCACCTCGCAATCCTTTTGCAGCCTTCTTAACACTTCTGCATTTGTAACTCGTTGGATCCATGGTAATTTCAAAATTCTTCTATAGCACCACATCTCAAAGGCTTCCAACTTCTTTATATTTTCTACTTTTAGTGTCCAGCTTTCCACTCCATACAACAAAGTCGAGAACACGTAGCATCTTAAGGCTCTTATCCTCAGCTCCAGAGGAAGGTCTCGATTAACAAACATTTTTCTTATTTTTATAAATGCTTGTCTCGCAATTTCAATGCGTGTCCCGATTTCTCTACCCTGGTCATTGTTTTCACTTACCCAGGTTCCCAGATATTTGTAGTTGTTTACTCTTTCTACTTGTTTTCCCTCGATATCCAACCTTTCTACTGTATGTTGCTTAGAAATAATCATGAACTTGGTTTTCTTAACGTTTATTTGTAGTCCATAGTCCATACTGACTTGATGTAATCTATTTACTAATAGTTGCAGTGCATCTAGACTGTCTGCAAAAATAGCGGTGTCGTCTGCGAATCTTATGTTGTTTAAGATTTTTTCGTTTATTGATATACCCTGTTCTTTCTCTGATATTGCTTCCTTAAAAATAGCTTCGCTGTACAGACTGAATATCAATGGAGACAACACGCAACCCTGTCTAACACCTCTCTTGATTTTTATGGCCTCTGTTTCGACCTTTTTGATTTTAACCGTTGCTTCTTGATTCCAGTACAGATTGACAATAACCCGTATATCTCGACTGTCCACATTCTTCTCTTTTAAAAGTTTTATGAGTTTCTGATGTCGTACTCTATCAAAAGCCTTTTGATAAGCTATAAAGCAGACATAGAGATCTTGGTTCATTCAGACTTACATTATTTACATTATAGAAAAGTTCGATTTTTCAGCTAATAATGTCGTTTTCTAATGAAACAGAAGCAACTTTCTAAAAAAGTTAAATATTTTAAATGTGTTTTAATTGGATGCAACAGTAAAAGTCGTATAATTAACTACCTTATAGTTCATTTTTTGCTTCCTCCAAAATAAGGTTATGCGGTTTTAACTGATTATTTAGATAATAAAGCGGCTGCAAATAGAGGGCTGTATCGTCGCCCCCGTTAGCGAAATTATTCCGATTTGATTTTTTTGCACAAACTAACTCAAAAAGAGGTCCTTATAACAAATCCACAGGGTGACGGGAGGTGCCGCGGTTGGAAAATTGTTAAAACAATTTTAACACAATGGTACTAAACAACACTTATATTATTTACTTTTGTTTTCCATAGTGAACATATAGACACATAGACCAGTAAGGATCTGTTTTTAGGTGGATGTGAGAGGTGGCATTCAGATTTTTGCGGATAAAGTTAGGCGATAACTTCGTTAATAATAATTGATTTATGCTCCTTCTCAAATGTGCCCGGAACATTAATAAAAGAAATAAAATATTTAAAAATTTCAAAAAATTTCGTTTTTTTTCTGGGACCCAGGACCATGTTCGGGACACTTGAGCAGCCAGGTTGCAAATGAGTTTTTTGGGTACTATATACCTATACCATTATAAATACAAAAATGCCCGTCACAGTTTGGACGAGAAATTTAGTTATTAACAAATAAAAGTCAAAAATGAGAGTTTTTTCGTTTAAATCGTTACAGGTAAAAATAGGGTAATTAAGTGGCTTATTTATAATATTTTTCTTTTAGTAGATAAGCCAAGGTTTAAAATAGCGTTTTTTGAATTTTGGTCCGATTATTTGTTGCTTCGCATATTGCAAAATAAAACTAAAATTTCGAAAATAAAAAATTTGCTATAACTTTTGCGAAAATGAATTTAAGACTTTCATATTGCATGAAAAGTTGAGTAAAACAGTCCATACAATGCACAAAAAATTTTAAGACGATGCGTCAATTAGTTTAAATTTTATTCAATTTGTTTATCCCAAAGAGCTTTTTTTCGCAATATTATGTAATATTGTCATATTTATATTGTCATAAGAATAGTCATATTTTCAACGTATTTAAAAAAAATCATTAAAAAGTCATTTTTATCACTCAGAAAAGATTTTACTAAAATAGAGTCATTTTTGGCTTAAAAACAATTTGAATGACTTTCTTAATATTGACTGTAGGCTAAAACTACAATTGAATTTGAAAAAATGCTATTTTTATACGAATTTTCAAAGAAAAACTTTTCGCCTAGGTTAATTACGGTCAAAGTTGCCACTTTTTTATTTAATTGAGGGCTACTTTTTCTATAACAATTAAGCAACCTAACTAGAGACATTTTGAAGTTGAAGATGTATATGTAGGTTATGTGTAAAAGTTTGAGTAAACTTTGAACCTCAACAGAGTGGTTAATAAAGCTTTAAAAATGGCGTCCGAACGGAATTAATTCGTGGTCCGTGGAGGGGAATTACTAAAATAGGTGCACTCAAAAAATGAAACTGATTCTGCAAACATATGCTGCGATTAATATCGCTGGAACTTGTTGATGGACTGTGATCATAATTTTTTTAATTTGTATGTACTCGTAGTCTTATAGAGTACGTTATGTACACACAACCCCACCTAAAATTACAAAATGTTAGGGGAAACTCCCCTTATCACTCAGGGATATGAAAAATAGATTACGACCGATTCTAAGACCTACCGAATATACATATATAATTTCATAAAATCGGTCAAGCGGCCTCGGAGGTGTATGGAAACTAACACTGTGGCAGGAGAATTTTATAGATGTAAATATATAGATGGCTATTAACAAATAGGGGTTGGTGATATAAGAGTGAACATTAAGGGTTGTATGTATTTTTTAATTCTACATCATATAAAATTAAGGTAGATAATTTTGTCCAAAAAAATAAAAAAAATATCAGGGGGCAACCCCCCTTATAACTTATGGGTATAAAAAATAGATTAAAACCTCTTCAACGTCCTACACGATAAAGGTGTAAAATTTTATAAAAATCGGCCCAGCCGCTTCGGAGTAGTATGGTAACTAACACTGTTACAGGAGAATTTGATGTATATAGAAGTAACTGCGAATTAAATAATAAAAATGGCTAACTTTGAACCTAATTAAACTAGGCAAAAAAGTTTTTTTCCTCAAAATTCGTATAAAAATACCAGCTTTTGAAATCCCAAAGTAGATTTACTCTATAGTCAATATTAACAAAGTTATTCAAATTGTTTAGAAGCCAAAAATGACTCTATTTTACTAAACTTTTGTCGGAGTGATAAAAACGACTTTTTAATGATTTTTTTTCGATACTTTAAAAATATAACTATTATTATTGCATGTGGTTTCCACAGATATGCTATGTCATTATTATTTTCTGAACAATTGCGAAAAAAAAGCTCTTTGCGATAAACAAATTGAATAAAATTTACACTAATTGAAGAATCGTCTTAAAATTTTTTGTGTGTTATACGGAATGATTGACTCAACTTTTCGTGCAATATGAAAGTCTTAAGGCCACTTTCGCAAAAGTTATAGCATATTATTTATTTTTGAAAAGGATCGGACGAAAATTCAAAAAGTGCCATTTTAAACTTTGGCTCACCTACAAAAAGAAAAATATTCTAAATAAGATATTTAATTACCCTATTTTTACCTGTAGCGATTTAAACGCAAAAACTGCCATTTTTGACCCTTATTTGTTAATAACTAAGTTTCTCGTCCGAACTGTGACGGGCATTTTTGTATTTATAATGTATTAGGTATATAGACCAGTAAGGATCTGTGAAAAAACGTCTACTTTTGGATGTGAAAGGTGGTATTCGGATTTTTGCAGATAAAGTTAGGTGACACCTTCAGTAATAATAATAATTGACTTATGCTCCTTCTCAAATATGCCCGGAACATTAATAAAAAAATTAAATTATTTAAAAATTTCGAAGAACGTCGATTCTTTGCTTATAACTTTAAAACGATTCGTTTTGGAACAAAGTCGTACAAAAATAAAATAAAGATAATTGAATTTTGTATGATATACGACTGGTAAAAAATGTCTTACGATATTATAGGCCTTGGGCCCGCATATACAATTATTATTTATGACCACACCGTTGAAACTTTTTGTACTTGTTATTAAGGTGGAGTCGGACAAATTTTGAGCTTGGCGCATTATGGTAGTGGGGCGTTTATCTGTCAAGCGGTGACGAAGTTGTCAATTTTATGCAAGAAAAAAATTTATTACCACATTGGTCATTCTATTTTAATCAATGGATTTTATCATATAAACAACGAAAACAATTTTGTCGGACAAAAATATTGGGGCATACGACGCGTCGGACACGCTAAATATGTCAAATTTATGAAAATAATAAATTTATTACCACATGGATAATTTTAACGGTATCTACCATAAAGCATTTTTACAATAATGTGGTAACTTTGTCGGACAATTTTCACGGGGCATATGCGCAGTCGGACGCGCCGAAGATGTCAATTTCCTGAAATTTTTTTATTTACAACCATTTTTCCGACAACATTAGTAGGTTATAAGTAATTATATTCCTTATCAAAAAATCAAAGTGTCGGACAAAAATATTGGGGCAACTCGACAGTCGGACAAAAAATTTAATTTTTATTAGTAAACTATACTTTCCAATTATGCTGGGTTCGTCCATCCCTTATTTTACAACCATTTTTCCGACAAAAGTAGTAGGTTACAAGTAATTATATTCTTAAACAAAAAATGTAATTGTCTGACAAAAATGTTGGGGCAAACGAACAGAAAACTTAATTCTTTTAGGCTATCGACGAGGAGGTATTATCAAAAAAAAATTTTAAAACAGAGTTTCTCGGTTACTTTTGAATCGATTTAGCTGAAAATTGGTACACACACTAAGTAAAGCATTTAAAAGGGTATGACGTAGGTCGGAACCCAAAATTTTCTTAAAAAATTTTCCGACAAGAGGGAAAATTTTAGAAAAATTGTGATCTGATAATGTGTGTATATACTCCTTGAACAACGACAAACATCGTTCTGTATTTTTTTCTCGAATTAAAAAAAAAATTTCAGCACATGTATCAGGTTATAAGTAGTTATATTCCAAATCAAAAAATCTAAGTGCCCGACAAATAGTGGGGCACATCCAAAGTCGGACAAAAAATTTAATTTTTATTAATAAACTATACTTTTAAACTATTCTGGGTTCGTGCATCCCTTATCTTTACAACCATTTTTCCGACAAAAGTAGTAGGATACAATTAATTATACTCTTAAACAAAAAATGTAATTGTCTGACAAAAATGTTGGGGCAAACGAACAGGAAACTTAACTCTTTTAGGCTATGGACGAGGAGGTATTATCCAAAAATATTTTAAAACAGTTTTTCTCGGTTATTTTTGAATCGATTTAGCTGAAAATTGGTACACACACTAAGTAAAACATTTAAAAGGGTATGGCGTAGAGCTGTACCCAAAGTTTTCCCAAAAAAATTTCGGACAAGAGGGAAAATTTTAGAAAAATTGTGATCTGATATTTGCGTACATACTCCTTGAACAACGACAAACATCGCTCTGTTGTTTTTTTTCTCGAAATAAAAAAAAATTTCCGACACAAGTATCAGGTTATAAGTAGTTATATTCCAAATCAAAAAATCTAAGTGTCCGACAAAAATATTGGGGCAAATCCAAAGTCGCACAAAAAATTTAATTTTTATTGATAAACTATACTTTTAAATTATGCTGGGTTCGTGTACCCCTTATCTTTACAACCATTTTTCCGACAAAGGTAGTAAGTTACAAGTAATTAGATTCTTAAACAAAAAATGTAATTGTTTGACAAAAATCTTGGGGCAAACGAACAGAAAACTTAATTTTTTAGGCTATCGACGAGAAAGTAATATCAAAAAATTTTAAAAGAGTTTTCTCGGTTATTTTTGAATCGATTTAGCTCAAAATTGGTACACACACTAAGCAAAACATTTAAAATGGTATGACGTAGAGCTGTACCCAAAATTTTCTTAAAAAATTTTCTGACAAGAGGGAAAATTTTAGAAAAATTGTGATCTGATATTTGCTTACATACTCCTTGAACAACGACAAACATCGTACTGTAGTTTTTTTTCCAATTAAAAAAAATTTCCGACACAAGTATCAGGTTATAAGTAGTTATATTCTAAATCAAAAAATCTAAGTGTCCGACAAAAATATTGGGTCAAATCCAAAGTCGGACAAAAAATTTAATTTTTATTAATAAACTGTCTTTTAAAAAATACTGGGTTCGTGCAACCCTTACCTTTAAAACCATTTTTCCGACAACATTAGTGGGTTATAAGCAATTATATTCTTAATCAAAAAATCAAAGTGTCGGACAAAAATATTGGGGCAACTCGACGGTCGGACAAAAAATGTAATTTTTATTAGTAAACTATACTTTCAAATTATGCTGGGTTCGTGCATCCCTTATCTTTACAACCATTTTTCCGACAAAAGTAGTAGGTTACAAGTAATTATATTCTTAAACAAAAAATGTAATTGTCTGACAAAAATGTTGGGGTAAACGAACAGAAAACTTAATTCTTTTAGGCTATCGACGAGGAGGTATTATCAAAAAAAAATTTTAAAACAGTGTTTCTCGGTTACTTTTGAATCGATTGAGCTGAAAATTGGTACACACACTAAGTAAAGCATTTAAAAGGGTATGACGTGGGTCGGAACCCAACATTTTCTAAAAAAATTTTCCGACAAGAGGGAAAATTTTAGAAAAATTGTGATCTGATAATTTGTGTACATACTCCTTGAACAACGACAAACATCGTTCTGTATTTTTTTCTCGTATTAAAAAAAATTTCAGCACATGTATCAGGTTATAAGTAGTTATATTCCAAATCAAAAAATCTAAGTGCCCGACATAAATAGTGGGGCATATCCAAAGTCGGACAAAAAATTTAATTTTTATTAATAAACTATAATTTTAAATTATTCTGGGTTCGTGCATCCCTTATCTTTAC
Organism: Diabrotica virgifera virgifera; assembly: GCF_917563875.1. Lineage (NCBI taxonomy): Eukaryota > Metazoa > Arthropoda > Insecta > Coleoptera > Chrysomelidae > Diabrotica > Diabrotica virgifera. The sequence continues at coordinate 215,907,696 of NC_065446.1, forward strand.
AACCATTTTTCCGATAAAAGTAGTAGAATACAAGTAATTATACTCTTAAACAAAAAATGTAGTTGTCTGACAAAAATGTTGGGGCAAACGAACAGGAAACTTAATTCTTTTGGGCTATGGACGAGGAGGTATTATCCAAAAATATTTTAAAACAGTTTTTCTCGGTTATTTTTGAATCCATTTAGCTGAAAATTGGTACACACACTAAGTAAAACATTTAAAAGGGTATGACGTAGAGCTGTACCCAAAATTTTCCCAAAACAATTTCGGACAAGAGGGAAAATTTTAGAAAAATTGTGATCTGATATTTGCGTACATACTCCTTGAACAAAGACAAACATCGTTCTGTAGTTTTTTTTCTCGAAATAAAAAAAAATTTCCGACACAAGTATCAGGTTATAAGTAGCTATATTCCAAATAAAAAAATCTAAGGTTCCGACAAAAATATTGGGGCAAATCCAAAGTCGGACAAAAAATTTAATTTTTATTAATAAACTGTCTTTTAAAAAATACTGGGTTCGTGCCACCCTTACCTTTAAAACCATTTTTCCGACAACATTAGTAGGTTATAAGTAATTATATTCTTAATAAAAAAATCAAAGTGTCCGACAAAAATATTGGGGCAACTCGACAGTCGGACTAAAAATTTTATTTTTATTAGTAAACTATACTTTCAAATTATGCTGGGTTCGTGCATCCCTTATCTTTACAACCATTTTTCCGACAAAAGTTGTAGGTTACAAGTAATTATATTCTAAAACAAAAAATGTAATTGTCTGACAAAAATGTTGGGGCAAACGAACAGAAAACTTAATTCTTTTAGGCTATCGACGAGGAGGTATTATCAAAAAAAAATTTTAAAACAATTTTTCTCGGTTACTTTTGAATCGATTTAGCTGAAAATTGGTACATACACTAAGTAAAGCATTTCAAAGGGTATGACGTAGGTCGGAATCCCAAATTTTCTTAAAAAATTTTCCGACAAGAGGGAAAATTTTAGAAAAATTGTGATCTGATAATTTGTGTACATACTCCTTGAACAACGACAAACATCGTTCTGTATTTTTTTCTGGAATTAAAAAAAAATTTCAGCACATGTATCAGGTTTTAAATAGTTATATTAAAAAATGAAAAAATCTAAGTGCCCGACATAAATAGTGGGGCACATCCAAAGTCGGACAAAAAATTTAATTTTTATTAATAAACTATACTTTTAAACTATTCTGGGTTCGTGCATCCCTTATCTTTACAACCATTTTTCCGACAAAAGTAGTAGGATACAAGTAATTATACTCTTAAACAAAAAATGTAATTGTCTGACAAAAATGTTGGGGCAAACGAACAGGAAACTTAACTCTTTTAGGCTATGGACGAGGAGGTATTATCCAAAAATATTTTAAAACAGTTTTTCTCGGTTATTTTTGAATCGATTTAGCTGAAAATTGGTACACACACTAAGTAAAACATTTAAAAGGGTATGACGTAAAGCTGTACCCAAAATTTTCCCAAAAAAATTTCGGACAAGAGGGAAAATTTTAGAAAAATTGTGATCTGATATTTGCGTACATACTCCTTGAACAACGACAAACATCGTTCTGTAGTTTTTTTTCTCGAAATAAAAAAAAAATTTCCGACACAAGTATCAGGTTATAAGTAGTTATATTCCAAATCAAAAAATTTAAGTGTCCGACAAAAATATTAGGGCAAATCCAAAGTCGGACAAAAAATTTAATTTTTATTGATAAACTATACTTTTAAATTATGCTGGGTTCGTGTACCCCTTATCTTTACAACCATTTTTCCGACAAAAGTAGTAAGTTACAAGTAATTATACTCTTAAACAAAAAATGTAGTTGTCTGACAAAAATGTTGGGGCAAACGAACAGGAAACTTAATTCTTTTGGGCTATGGACGAGGAGGTATTATCCAAAAATATTTTAAAACAGTTTTTCTCGGTTATTTTTGAATCCATTTAGCTGAAAATTGGTACACACACTAAGTAAAACATTTAAAAGGGTATGACGTAGAGCTGTACCCAAAATTTTCCCAAAACAATTTCGGACAAGAGGGAAAATTTTAGAAAAATTGTGATCTGATATTTGCGTACATACTCCTTGAACAAAGACAAACATCGTTCTGTAGTTTTTTTTCTCGAAATAAAAAAAAATTTCCGACACAAGTATCAGGTTATAAGTAGCTATATTCCAAATAAAAAAATCTAAGGTTCCGACAAAAATATTGGGGCAAATCCAAAGTCGGACAAAAAATTTAATTTTTATTAATAAACTGTCTTTTAAAAAATACTGGGTTCGTGCCACCCTTACCTTTAAAACCATTTTTCCGACAACATTAGTAGGTTATAAGTAATTATATTCTTAATAAAAAAATCAAAGTGTCCGACAAAAATATTGGGGCAACTCGACAGTCGGACTAAAAATTTTATTTTTATTAGTAAACTATACTTTCAAATTATGCTGGGTTCGTGCATCCCTTATCTTTACAACCATTTTTCCGACAAAAGTTGTAGGTTACAAGTAATTATATTCTAAAACAAAAAATGTAATTGTCTGACAAAAATGTTGGGGCAAACGAACAGAAAACTTAATTCTTTTAGGCTATCGACGAGGAGGTATTATCAAAAAAAAATTTTAAAACAATGTTTCTCGGTTACTTTTGAATCGATTTAGCTGAAAATTGGTACATACACTAAGTAAAGCATTTCAAAGGGTATGACGTAGGTCGGAATCCCAAATTTTCTTAAAAAATTTTCCGACAAGAGGGAAAATTTTAGAAAAATTGTGATCTGATAATTTGTGTACATACTCCTTGAACAACGACAAACATCGTTCTGTATTTTTTTCTGGAATTAAAAAAAAATTTCAGCACATGTATCAGGTTTTAAATAGTTATATTAAAAAATGAAAAAATCTAAGTGCCCGACATAAATAGTGGGGCACATCCAAAGTCGGACAAAAAATTTAATTTTTATTAATAAACTATACTTTTAAACTATTCTGGGTTCGTGCATCCCTTATCTTTACAACCATTTTTCCGACAAAAGTAGTAGGATACAAGTAATTATACTCTTAAACAAAAAATGTAATTGTCTGACAAAAATGTTGGGGCAAACGAACAGGAAACTTAACTCTTTTAGGCTATGGACGAGGAGGTATTATCCAAAAATATTTTAAAACAGTTTTTCTCGGTTATTTTTGAATCGATTTAGCTGAAAATTGGTACACACACTAAGTAAAACATTTAAAAGGGTATGACGTAAAGCTGTACCCAAAATTTTCCCAAAAAAATTTCGGACAAGAGGGAAAATTTTAGAAAAATTGTGATCTGATATTTGCGTACATACTCCTTGAACAACGACAAACATCGTTCTGTAGTTTTTTTTCTCGAAATAAAAAAAAAATTTCCTACACAAGTATCAGGTTATAAGTAGTTATATTCCAAATCAAAAAATTTAAGTGTCCGACAAAAATATTAGGGCAAATCCAAAGTCGGACAAAAAATTTAATTTTTATTGATAAACTATACTTTTAAATTATGCTGGGTTCGTGTACCCCTTATCTTTACAACCATTTTTCCGACAAAAGTAGTAAGTTACAAGTAATTATACTCTTAAACAAAAAATGTAATTGTCTGACAAAAATGTTGGGGCAAACGAACAGAAAACTTAATTCTTTTAGGCTATCGACGAGGAGGTATTATCAAAAAAAAATTTTAAAACAATGTTTCTCGGTTACTTTTGAATCGATTTAGCTGAAAATTGGTATATACACTAAGTAAAGTATTTCAAAGGGTATGACGTAGGTCGGAATCCCAAATTTTCTTAAAAAATTTTCCGACAAGAGGGAAAATTTTAGAAAAATTGTGATCTGATAATTTGTGTACATACTCCTTGAACAACGACAAACATCGTTCTGTATTTTTTTCTGGAATTAAAAAAAAATTTCAGCACATGTATCAGGTTTTAAGTAGTTATATTAAAAAATGAAAAAATCTAAGTGCCCGACATAAATAGTGGGGCACATCCAAAGTCGGACAAAAAATTTAATTTTTATTAATAAACTATACTTTTAAACTATTCTGGGTTCGTGCATCCCTTATCTTTACAACCATTTTTCCGACAAAAGTAGTAGGATACAAGTAATTATACTCTTAAACAAAAAATGTAATTGTCTGACAAAAATGTTGGGGCAAACGAACAGGAAACTTAACTCTTTTAGGCTATGGACGAGGAGGTATTATCCAAAAATATTTTAAAACAGTTTTTCTCGGTTATTTTTGAATCGATTTAGCTGAAAATTGGTACACACACTAAGTAAAACATTTAAAAGGGTATGACGTAAAGCTGTACCCAAAATTTTCCCAAAAAAATTTCGGACAAGAGTTAAAATTTTAGAAAAATTGTGATTTGATATTTGCGTACATACTCATTGAACAACGACAAACATCGTTCTGTATTTTTTTTTCCAATTAAAAAAATTTCCGACACCAGTATAAGGTTATAAGTAGTTATATTTTAAATCAAAAAATTTAAGTGTCCGACAAAAATATTAGGGCAAATCCAAAGTCGGACAAAAAATTTAATTTTTATTGATAAACTATACTTTTAAATTATGCTGGGTTCGTGTACCCCTTATCTTTACAACCATTTTTCCGACAAAAGTAGTAAGTTACAAGTAATTATACTCTTAAACAAAAAATGTAATTGTCTGACAAAAATCTTGGGGCAAACGAACAGAAAACTTAATTCTTTTAGGCTATCGACGAGAAAGTAATATCAAAAAATTTTAAAAGAGTTTTCCCGGTTATTTTTGAATCGATTTAGCTCAAAATTGGTACACACACTAAGTAAAACAATTAAAAGGGTATGACGTAGAGATGTGCCCAAAATTTTCTTAAAAAACTTTCCGACAAGAGGGAAAATTTTAGAGAAATTGTGATCTGATATTTGCTTACATACTCCTTGAACAACGACAAACATCGTTCTGTATTTTTTTTTCCAATTAAAAAAATTTCCGACACCAGTATAAGGTTATAAGTAGTTATATTTTAAATCAAAAAATCTTAGTGTCCGACAAAAATATTGGGTCAAATCCAAAGTCGGACAAAAAATTTAATTTTTATTAATAAACTGTCTTTTAAAAAATACTGGGTTCGTGCAACCCTTACCTTTAAAACCATTTTTCCGACAACATTAGTAGGTTATAAGTAATTATATTCTTAATCAAAAAATCAAAGTGTCGGACAAAAATATTGGGGCAACTCGACAGTCGGACAAAAAATTTAATTTTTATTAGTAAACTAAACTTTCAAATTATGCTGGGTTCGTGCATCCCTTATCTTTACAACCATTTTTCCGACAAAAGTAGTAGGTTACAAGTAATTATATTCTTAAACAAAAAATGTAATTGTCTGACAAAAATGTTGGGGCAAACGAACAGGAAACTTAATTCTTTTAGGCTATGGACGAGGAGGTATTATCCAAAAATATTTTAAAACAGTTTTTCTCGGTTATTTTTGAATCGACTTAGCTGAAAATTGGTACACACACTAAGTAAAACATTTAAAAGGGTATGGCGTAGAGCTGTACCAAAAATTTTCCCAAAAAAATTTCGGACAAGAGTTAAAATTTTAGAAAAATTGTGATTTGATATTTGCGTACATACTCATTGAACAACGACAAACATCGTTCTGTAGTTTTTTTTCTCGAAATAAAAAAAATTTCCGATATAAGTATCAGGTTATAAGTAGTTATATTCCAAATCAAAAAATCTAAGTGTCCGACAAAAATATTGGGGCAAATCCAAAGTCGGACAAAAAATTTAATTTTTATTGATAAACTATACTTTTAAATTATGCTGGGTTCGTGTATCCCTTATCTTTACAACCATTTTTCAGACAAAGGTAGTAAGTTACAAGTAATTATATTCTTAAACAAAAAATGTAATTGTCTGACAAAAATCTTGGGGCAAACGAACAGAAAACATAATTCTTTTGGGCTATCGACGAGAAGGTATTATCAAAAAAAATTTTAAAACAGTTTTCTCGGTTATTTTTGAATCGATTTAGCTCAAAATTGGTAAACACACTAAGTAAAACATTTAAAAGGGTATGACGTAGAGCTGTACCCAAAATTTTCCCAAAAAAATTTCCGACAAGAGGGAAAATTTTAGAAAAATTGTGATCTGATATTTTGTGTATATACTCCTTGAACAACGACAAACATCGTTCTCTATTTTTTTCTGGAATTAAAAAAAAATTTCAGCACATGTATCAGGTTTTAAGTAGTTATATTAAAAAATCAAAAAATCTAAGTGTCCGACATAACTAGTGGGGCAAATCCAAAATCGGACAAAAAATTAAATTTTTATTAATAAACTATACTTTTAAACTATTCTGGGTTCGTGCATCCCTTATCTTTACAACCATTTTTCCGACAAAAGTAGTAAGTTACAAGTAATTATACTCTTGAACAAAAAATGTAATTGTCTGACAAAAATGTTGGGGCAAACGAACAGGAAACTTAATTCTTTTAGGCTATGGACGAGGAGGTATTATCCAAAAATATTTTAAAACAGTTTTCTCGGTAATTTTTGAATAGATTTAGCTGAAAATTGGTACAAACACTAAGTAGAACATTTAAAAGGGTATGACGTAGAGTTGTACCCAAAATTTTGCCAAAAAAATTTCCGACAAGAGGGAAAATTTTAGAAAAATTTTGATATGATATTTGCGTACATACTCTTTGAACAACGACAAACATGGTTCTGTAGTTTTTTTTCTCGAAATAAAAAAAATTTCCGACATAAGTATCAGGTTATAAGTAGTTATATTACAAATAAAAAAATCTAGGTGTCCGACAAAAATATTGGGGCAAATCCAAATTCGTACAAAAAATTTAATTTTTATTGATAAACTATACTTTTAAACTATGCTGGGTTCGTGTATCCCTTATCTTTACCACCATTTTTCCGACAAAAGTAGTAAGTTACAAGTAATTATACTCTTAAACAAAAAATGTAATTGTCTGACAAAAATCTTGGGGCAAACGAACAGAAAACTTAATTCTTTTAGCCTATCGACGAGAAGGTATTATCAAGAAAGTTTTTAAAACAGTTTTCTTGGTTATTTTTGAATCGATTTAGCTCAAAATTGGTACACACACTAAGTAAAACATTTAAAATGGTAGATGCAGAGCTGTACTCAAAAAATTTTTCCAAAAAAATTTCCGACAAGAGGGAAAATTTTAGAAAAATTGTGATCTGATATTTGCGTACATACTCCTTGAACAACGACAAACATAGTTCTGTAGGTTTTTTTCTCGAAATAAAAAAAATTTCCGACACAAATCGGGTTATAAATAGTTATATTTCAAATCAAAAAATCTAAGTGTCGGACAAAAATATTGGGGCAAATCCAAAGTCGGACAAAAAATTTAATGTTTATTAATAAATTATACTTTTAAATTATGCTGGGTTCGTGCATCCCTTATATTTACAACCATTTTTCCGACAAAGTAGTAAGTTACAACTAATTATATTCTTAACCAAAACATGTAACTGTCTGACAAAAATGTTGGGGCAAACGAACAGAAAACTTCATTATTTTAGGCTATCGAGCAGGAGGTATTATCAAAAAAAATTTTAAAACAGTTTTTCTCGGTTATTTTTAGATCGATTTAGCTGAAAATTGTTACACACATTAAGTAAAAAATTTAAAAGGGTATGACTTGGAGAATGGAGAAGAAGACACAATGATGAACTCCAGACAATATACGGAGATGAAAACATAGTACGCTACATTAAATCAAACAGAATACGATGGGCGGGTCACGTACTAAGATCAAGTGAGGAAAGACTTCTAAACGCCACATTCTGGGAAATGCCCGATGGAAAAAGGTCAGTTGGTCGCCCAAGAAAGAGATGGAAGGACGCAGTAGCCAGCGATCTACGCAAAATGGGAGTACAGCAATAGGAAATAGCTGCTCAGGACCGACAACAATGGAGGGAAATAGTAAACGCGGCCAAGACTCACATAGAGTTGTAGAGCCAAATGATGATGATGATGATGATGACTTAGAGTTGTACCCAAAATTAATTTTGGGTATTAACTACAGTTACATTATTAACTACAGTTAAGAATTTAATTTTCACCATTGGCGCGCATACGGGTAATATGAGCCGAAAAATACGTAATTTAATATGAAGTCAAAAATGTATAAAAATTAGTTTTTTTTTTAAATTGTACCAAAACGCCCCATTATTTTTGTCCGACAAGTGATCCAATATGCATTACACATGTAAAAAAACAGTACAAAATAAAAATAACATCTGTGGTAATAAATAAAAAATTTTCAGGAAATTGACATTTTCAGCGCGTCCGACTGCGCATATGCCCCGTGAAAATTGTCCGAAAAGGTTACCACATTATTGTAAAAAGGTTTTATGGTAGATTTCGTTAAAATTAGCTATGTGGTAATAAATTTATTATTTTCATAAATTTTAAGTTATTTTTCGGGTGTAACTACAATGATATTATGCTAAAAATGATGGTGTATCGCATATTTCAAATGCGTTTATCTCGAAAACGGTTGAGTTTAGGAAGATGAAAGAAGTATACCTTTTTTAAGTAAAACTAATAGGAAAATAAAAATTTTAATGTCAAAATTATACAGAGTGAGGGATAAAAAAAATTGAACGTAATAAATGAGTGCTGAAAGGCATATGTGGCGCCCTCTGGGCAATGCATAATTTTTGGTAAGGAATATAGATTTCCCGACCCAAGAAACCCCCAGGTATAAAATTTCATGTTGTTATCTCATACCTATCAGGAAATATTCAATAATAAATAAAAAAAAAAGTTTAACTTTGACACCCTGTATCTCGGCTATTATAAACTTTGTACTAAGGTAAGTTAGCTTAAATCGGCCTATTTTAACCTCAGGGACCTGAGGTTAAGCTATGGCCCATTCTTTACCAAACACCCTGTATGCATAAAAATTACTTTTTATTTTAATTGTACCAAAACGCCCCATTATTTTTGTCCGACAAGTGATCCAATATGCATTACACATGTAAAAGAACAGTACAAAATAAAAATGACATCTGTGGTAATAAATAAAAAAATTTCAGGAAATTGACATCTTCGGCGCGTCCGACTGCGCATATGCCCCGTGAAAATTGTCCGACAAGGTTACCACATTATTGTAAAAAGGTTTTATGATAGATACCGTTAAAATTATCGATGTGGTAATAAATTTATTATTTTCATAAATTTGACATATTTAGCGTGTCCGACGCGTCATATGCCCCAATATTTTTGTCCGACAAAATTGTTTTCGTTGTTTATATGACAAAATCCATTGATTAAAATAGAATGACCAATGTGGTAATAAATTTTTTTCTTGCATAAAATTGACAACTTCGTCACCGCTTGACAGATAAACGCCCCACTACCATAATGCGCCAAGCTCAAAATTTGTCCGACTCCACCCAAATAACAAGTACAAAAAGTTTCAACGGTGTGGTCATAAATAATAATTGTATATGCGGGCCCAAGGCCTATTACCTTTTCTGCAATATAGCAATAAATACAAAATAAGGGGGCAAAATACGCCTGTTGTTATTCAATATTTTTAACCTCTTTGGTGGCACTTAGAACCTTAGTAATTCACTTAGGAAATTTTTTGTAACATACTTAAACTGTGTACCAAATTTCATTAAAATCGACCTAATCGATTTTGCATAATAAATTTGCAATCTAAATGTTTTTAAAAAAGTTCAAAATTTTTAAAATCTTTCTGAACAAAAAGTAGACCATTTAGAAGTTGGCTAATTTTTTTACATATAAAGAGGTGCTCTACCTATCTAACACACTTTACAGAATTAAAATCGGATTATTTAAGGGGCCTCAGCAATGTTTTAAACTTATAAACAATTTTTTGGCTTATAAAAAAATAGCTTTGTTTAATAATAAAAAAAAATCATTTCTAGCAATGCAAATAATTAAAACCGGTCTAATTTGACTTAAACTTTCAAATGCTGTCAGCAGAATTGCTATTTTATTTCTTAATCAAAATTTATTCGCGTTCAAAAATTTAAATTTTTCGATTTTTTGAAAGTTCCACTGCATTTATCTCGAAAACTATGCATCCTACGAAAAAACTTGTAAGAACATTTTTTACTTAGAATTGCCCAAGAAATACAAAAAAATGTTTTATTTTGCGAAAAAACGATGTTATGTAATTCCTCAAGTTCTTTGTTTATAACAATCTTATCGACATCCGGATCAACTGTTACCCAAAAAAATCGTGTTCTACGGGTCAAAAAATACATAAAAATCTTGGGTAAGTCGATCTAAATAAAGGAGCGCGTAGCACCCCCTCCTGGCCACAGCACTAATTTGTTTATAAGCCAAAAAATTGTTTATAACTTTAAAACATTGCTGAGGATGCTTAAATAATCCGATTTGAATTCTGTAAAGTGCATTAGACAGGTGGAGTACTTCTTTATATGTAAAAAAATTGACAAATATTTGTATGTTCTAGTTTTTGTTGTGCAAGATTTTAAAAAATTTTAATTTTTAAAAAAAAGTTTGATTGCAAAATTATTATTCAAAATCTAGTACGTCAATTTTAATGAAATTTGGTGTACGGTTTTAGCACATTACAAAAATTTTCTAAGCGAATTAGGATGATTCCAAGTGTAACCTAAGTAATGGAAAATCATTGAATAATGACAGGCTTGTTTTGTCCCCTTATTTTATATTTATTGATATTTTGCAGCAAGGGTGATAAATTAAGACATTTTTAGCCAATCGCGTCTGATAGAAAATTTAATTATCTTTGTTTTATTCCTATACGACTTTGTTCCAAAATGAATCGTTTTAAAGTTATAAACAAAAAAATTAGAAAAAAATCGATGTTATTCGAAATTTTTAAATATTTGAATTTTTTTATTAATGTTCCGGGCATATTTGAGAAGGAGCATAAATCAGTTATTATTAACGAAGTTATCACCTAACTTTATCCGCAAAAATCTGAATGCCACCTCTCACATCCACCTAAAAACAGATCCTTACTGGTCTAATATAGTACAAAAAAAAATCCATTTGCAAACTGGCTGCTCAAGTGTCCCGACAAAAACCTTATTTCTCTGGACTATATAGGAATAAAACAAAGATAATTAAATTTTCTAACAGATGCGATTGGTTAAAAATGTCATAATTTATCACCCTTGCTGCAAAATAGCAATAAATAAAAAATAAGGGGGCAAAACAAGCCTGTCCTTATTCAATGATTTTCCATCACTTAGGTTACACTTGGAACCTTCCTAATTCGCGTAGAAAATTTTTGTAATGTGCTAAAACCGTACACTAAATTTAATTAAAATTGACTTACTAAATATTGAATAATAATTTTGCAATCTAAACTTTTTTAAAAAATTAAAATTTTTTAAAATCTTGTACAAGAAAAACTATAACATACAAAGATTTGTCAATTTTTTTACATATAAAGAAGCACTCCACCTATCTAATGCACTTTACTGAATTGAAATCGGATTGTTTAAGCAGCCTCGGCAATGTTTTAAAGTTATAAACAATTTTTTGGCTTATAAACAAATTAGTCCTGTGGCCAGGAGGGGGTGCTACGAGCTCCTTTATTTAGTTGGACTTACAGAAGATTTTTATGTATTTTTTGACCCGTAGAACACGATTTTTTTGGGTAACAGTTGATCCGGATGTCGATAAGATTGTTATAAACAAAGAACTTGAGGAATTACATAACATCGATTTTTCGCAAAATAAAACATTTTTTGTATTTCTTGGGTATATACTCAAAGCAAAAAATGTTCTTATAAGTTTTTTCGTAGGATGCATAGTTTTCGAGATAAACGCAGTGGAACTTTCAAAAATTTGAAAAATTGCAATTTTTGAACGCGAATAACTTTTGATTAAAAAATAAAATAGCAATTCTGCTGACAGCATTTGAAAGTTTAAGTCAAATTATACCGGTTTTAATTATTTGCATTGCTAAAAATTAATTGTTTTATTATTAAACAAAGCTATTTGTTTATAAGCCAAAAAATTGTTTATAAGTTTAAAACATTGCTGAGGCCCCTTAAATAATCCGATTTTAATTCTGTAAAGTGTATTAGATAATAGGTAGAGCACCTCTTTATATGTAAAAAGATTAAACAACTTCTAAATGGTCTACTTTTTGTTCAGAAAGATTTAAAAAAATTTTAACTTTTTTAAAAACATTTAGATTGCAAATTTAGTATGCAAAATCTATTAGGTTGATTTTAATGAAGTTTGGTAAACGATTTAAGTATATTACAAAGAATTTCTTAAGCGAACTACTAAGGTTCTAAGTGCCACCAAAGTGGTTAAAAACATTGAATAACAACAGGCGTATTTTGCCCCCTTATTTTGTATTTATTGCTATATTGCAGAAAAGGTAATACGTTAAGACATTTTTGACCAGTCGTAGATCATACGAAATTCAATTATCTTTATTTTATTTCTCTACGACTTTGTTCCAAAACGAATCGTTTTAAAGTTATAAGCAAAGAAAGCAGAAAAAAAGACGTTTTTCAAATTTTTAAATATTTTAATTTTTTTATTAATGTTCCGGGCATATTTGAGAAGGAGCATAAGTCAATTATTATTACTGAAGGTGTCACCTAACTTTATCTGCAAAAATCCGAATGCCACCTCTCACATCCAAAAATAGACGTTTTTTCTCAGATCATTACTGGTCTAACACACAATTCAGTACTATCGCTTTAAAGTATTAAACTCCTATACTAAATTTACAATTAAGATGCAGTAGAAATAAACAAACCAAGACACGTTAAATGCTACTAGGAACACTCTCGAATCATAATTTACAATGTATAAACTTTGGAAATCATGATTTCGGATTTACAATGTATATAGGGTGAGGCAGATAACTGGCCTATTAGAAATATCTCGAGAACTAAAGGCAACAGAATCATGAAAATTGGAATAAAGGGGTTTTGAGGGATGATCTATTAAATGAAAATATTTTCATCTCTTTGCAACTTCCGGTTATACCGGAAGTTGCTTATAGCTTGGTTTTTTTAAATGGGACACCCTGTATATTTTTACATTTTTGGATTCTCCTCAATATCTTCTTTCTTAAAATATGAGATTTTGTAATATTGTACAGGGCATTTTAAAAGATTTACGTTTTTTTTAATTTCGTAGCAATATTCACACCCTGTAGAATTGTAATAGTTTGACATTAAAAACTCTGCTTACGCTTCCAGTATAGTCTATTATCGTCAAGGATCATTAGTACAGCTAATTTTGAAATATTAGTATACAGGGTTGGTCGAAACTCGGAATGAATATTTTCTGAGTTTTCTTAAATAGAACACCCTGTATTTTAGTATTGTAATGAAATGATATTTCATAGTACTTTTTTATTTTATAAGTATTCCCTATACCTAACTGCTTTAATTTGTGAGTTATTGGTGATTCAAGCTAAACATTAATTGCAACAAAAAATACGTAAAATTTTATTAGGTTGGCCATGAAAATATTCAATCACAAACAATTTTTCAGAAATAAATACATATTAATCCAGACCGATCCTTAAAATTATCAATAATGGTTTAGCTATCAAAATAGCTACGTAGTTAAGATTGTTGGTGCGACTAACAATTAAGCACAAATTAAAGCAGTTAGGTATAGGGAATGCTTAAGAAATAAAAAAGTACCATATAATATCATTTCATTACAATACTAAAATACAGGGTGTTCCATTTAAGAAAACTCAGAAAATACTCATTCCGGGTTTCGACCAACCCTGTATACTAAAATTAAAAATTTAGCTATACTAATGATTCTTAACAATAGTAGACTATATTAAAAATGATTTGAACGTAAGTAGAGTTTTAGTTGTCAAACTACTACAATTCTACAGGGTGTGAATATTGCTACGAAATTAATAAACAAACGTAATTATCTTTTAAAATACCCTGTAAAACATTACAAATCCTCATATTTTAAGAAAGAAGACATCGAAGAGAATCCAAAAATGTAAAAATATACAGGGTGTCCCATTTAAAAAACGAAGTTATAAGCAACTTCCGGTATAACTGAAAGTTGCAAAGAGATGAAAATATTTTCATTTAATAGATCATCCTTCAAAACCCCTGTATTCCAATTTTCATGATTCTGCTGCTTTTGGTTCTCGAGATATTTCTAATAGGCCAGTTATCTGCCTCACCCTGTATACGTTCTAAATTATGATTCGGGAGTGTTCCTAGTAGCATTTAAAATGTCTTGGTTTGCTTATTTCTACTGCATCTTGATTGTAAATTTAATATAAGTAAACAAAATGGTATATAATTTTTCGTACTTCCGGGCCTAAAGTGACAACTTCACTCCCTTGTGACAGGTACTAAAGTGTCACATTTAATCCCTCCGGGATTAAATATTGACGAAACTCCCGGAACGATTAAATCACAAACAAACGAATTTAAGGGATATTTTATTGAAAAATATAATTAATTAGAATGGTAATTAACGTTAATATTCAAATTAATATTGTGACAGTTCGTCATATTGACCAGTCTTATTGATTTCTTAAAATTTCTGAATATAAACAAATTTCCAAATTTACCTTAAGCATTAAATATTTATCATCCGGAGCCTCCCGTAAGAACTGATCTACCTGCTCAGACGTGAGAATTCTTGACTTCTTTGGCTTAAATCCCTCATTTCTTCTCTTCAAAAAAGCTAATAATTTTGGAAATTTACTTATATCAATATCTTCTCTAATGTTAATAACCGATTTCAGCATTGAGTAATGTGCCCAGAGAGTTGAGGCACAAACCGCTTTTGATTTATCATCGAAGTAGACTAACAGCGCATTTTCAGTAGGTTGTCTCACATTTTTTAAGCGGCACCACTTTTTAAAAGCATCGTACTGCTGCTCGTATAGTTTTCTAGATTTCGGTGGTAACAATTCTTCACCTACTTCGGCTGCTCTTTTATCAATATCAGATACACCTTCTTCACTCATGATACCAATAATTATCAATAACAATGTTTCTTTACAATGACACTAGTAATGACAATGTTTCTAAATTATAACTGTCACAACGCAATGTTACTATGGTAACTTATTTTAAAGACAGTTTATTAAATGAGTTGAAGAGAGAAAAAACTGATTGAAATTATTGAAATAATTAATAAAATCATACCGGAAGTACGAAAAGTATCGTATATACCTTGCGACTGAAGTACATTTAATCCTTCAGGTAAATTATGGCCCTCCCTGCGGTCGGGCCATAAACTTTACCTTCAGGATTAAATGTACTACTTCAGTCCCGCGGTATATAATGTACTATTATGAGACATTAGAAATGTCATTACAAAATATTATGATATGACGTCACAAGGGTTCGTGAGCTTTTTCGATCGTTTGAAATTATTTAAATGCACAGAAGATTACACAGAAGATACACAAAAGATGCACAGAAATCATGATGTTTTGAGGCGTGTAATTTTGGAAATCTTATTTTTTAACGAAACCGAACATTATTATGTATTAAAACAAAAATGTGCAAGTTCCCTATTGATAGATGTCCTATTAAAAACGTATTCGTTACGGCATTGGTTCAAGGCATTTCCTGAAGTTTTGCGATAGTCGCCGGCAAAATCAAATAATAAATTCCCTATAAAGGAGACATTTTCCGCTAGGGTGCGTTTGTGTCACGCGTAATATAGCAGGGCGGCTGGGCACACAAGGTCGAGAGATGAGGGTAGAATTTGAGTAGTTACTGGTACATCATCCTCCATCGTATGATATCAAATTTCAAAGAAAGAAACTACATCACACAACAACCTCATACAAAGTCCAAAGGGTGTGTTAATAGAATTGAACCGAATTAAATTAAAAAACTTTAAAAGATAATAATAATAAAAGGTTTTGCAAAAGTATTTCATGTTTATTTAAATATTTTGTTTCATGATTTTTAATATTTTTAACATATGACCTTATCTCTTCTTCTTCTTCAAGTGCCCTATCCTCAAAAGGGATCGCTCACTACACTTGCCTGTCTTCAGCTGTTCTCATTAGCTGTTCAAAATTTTAGCCATGTCCATCTTCGAATGCTTCTTAGCCACGATAGTCTCTTCCTTCTTAGTCCTCTCTTTCCCTCGATATTTCTCTTCCCTTTCAGTTTAGCATATGTACTTATTATTTCTCAGTATATGGCATAGCTATGAAGTTTTTATAAGTTTCACTGTGTTCAAAAGTTCTCGTTCTGTGCCTATTCTATGCAGCACTTTGTAATAATATTAGAACAATCTGTATTAAATCTGTTTAAACCTCATAAAAAAGTCAATAACCAAGGTATTATAAATTCATTCGATTCAGTGACCTCGAATAATATTGAAATATCATGGTTGTTATTATCTAAAGGTGTATATGAACATTACTCTGCTGATATAGAGTGGTAGATAGTAAGTACTAACGAAAAGGCGATGTCGACACGATATTAGGCTAGGTCGCGATAGTATTATTGTAAACAAGTTGTTATGGTTTAGTCATAGATAGTGTGGATTGAAAATAAATATTGTATTTGAACAAGAAATAGAGTTTTAATTAATAAGAAGGCACATGATCCGAACCCCAACATATTTATTTATTACAACTTCTTCGTTTGAGGTATGCGATGTCCATGAAATTTTGAGGGTTCTCAGGTAGATCCACATTTCAAAGGCCTCCAATTTATTTACGGTTGATGTTTTAAATGTCCAAGTTTTAACTGCATAGAGAGGAGTCGACCAAATTTAATATTTTGATAAACACAGTCGAATTTCGAGTGTTTTTCGAGAATCAGCAGTCTTTTGCTCTTTTCGAACAATTTCCTCGCCTTTTCTATTCTAGATCTTATTTCTATGACCTTATTCAAATCGATAATTTCACATCTTTAAATTCCCACGTTAAAATTGGCTGATTTATATAGTTTTTCTTTTAATCAGGGAACCACTTGCCTAAAATTACCTATAGATCTCTGGGAGGTCATTAATTTGAATTTTATTGCTTGAGAAAACTCAAACCGCTTTTAAAAGATCGATTTTTTGAGATGTTTATATAATTTTTTGTCTCTCTCAAAAATGGGGATGCACGCGCCATTTTACACAAAAGCTTGAGATAACAAATTTAAAGATTAAAAATAATCTACAGTGCACAGATTCTAAACGTGCCCTTTACACGAGCGGGACCCCCTCAAAAAAGCGCTTAGTTTTCGAGATACTGACCACGGAGGGCCGAAGGGCTAAGTTTATTCATACTTTATATTTTCGAGGGTGCTGAAAACGAAAATGAGGTTTATTTTGAATTTTATGTGGGGGAACATTGTCAAAATCGCAATTTTAACCTAAAAATAAAAAAAATTAAATCACTTTTTTTGCGTTTACCTCGCTACAACTCTGTTCCGTTTTAATATTTTTTTCTGAAGTTTTTAAAGTATATAGCTCTAATATTTCTGAAGACAACGGTACCTGTTTCAAGCTTTTATTATTATCCTGATAAAGGTTATGGGTTTTTAAAAGGAAAGGTGCGGATTTGTGCATTGCAAAGTTTAATTGCAAAAGTTGTGTGACGAAGTTTAAAATTTAGCTTTTTAATTGCGTTTATGTTAAAATAAAGAGTACAAAGAAGTTTTCTGGAAAGTTTTAGATCAAAATGTTAGAGGTGTAGCGAGTTAAACGCAAAAAACCGTAATTTCACTTTTTTTTTATTTCTATGGTAAATTGCGATTTTGACAATATTCCCCCACCTAAAATTTAAAATAAATTTCATTTTCGTTTTTAGCACCATCAAAAACATAATTTAAGACCAAAATTAGCCATTCACCACACATGGTCAGTATCTCGAAAAATAACCGTTATATCGGGGATTTCTAATGTCGATAATAAAAGTTACACTTTTTGTTTTCTATAAAACATTTTGATCAAAAATTTTCCAGAAAACTTCTTTGTACTCTCTACTTTAACATAAACGTGATTAAAAGGCTAAATTTTAAAATTCGTCACTCAACTTTTGCGATTAAACTTTGTAATGCACAAATCCGTACCTTTCCCTTTGAAAAATTCATAACCTTTAACAGAATAAGAATTAAAGCTTAAAGCAAGTAACGTTGTCTTCAGAAATGTTAGAGCTATATACTGTAAAAATTTCAGAAAAAAATATTAAAATTGAACATAGTTGTAGCGAGGTAAACGCAAAAAAAACGTGATTTATTTTTTTTTATTTTTAGGTTAAAATTGCGATTTTGACAATGTTCCCCCACAAAAAATTCAAAATAAACCTCATTTTCGTTTTCAGCACCCTCAAAAATATAAAGTATGAATAAAATTAGCCCTTCGGCCCTCCGTGGTCAGTACCTGGTCATTTTAGGGGTATCTCCCGCTCGCCTACTTTAGGGATGGCTTCTATGCGCTGTATTTATAGGTATGGATCCCGCGTATGAAAAAAAAGTTGATTAATAGCAAGCTGAAAATTTGTTAATAGCTTAAGGGTGTTTATTCGGATAAACTTTCATATATGGGAACACTGGAACAGGGGCAGTTTTAATTGTGGAACACTTTAAAAATTTGAAACGGTCAGACCACGAAAACGGCACGTTTATTTTGTCCGACAAAAAGACTTAAACTCTCCGAACAGAGATTAAACTCTCATGCAAAAATCAGACTGCTATTTATCACCTGTCATAATTCCTGTCATTTGACATATTCTACATGTTCCACTCATTAAAACGCCCATTTGGTGATTAATAGCAGTCTGATTTTTGCATGAGAGTTTAATGATAGGGTAACAAATCAATTGGAAGTTCTGTCAAACAAAATACATGTGCCGTTTTGGTGGTCTGACCGTTCCAAATTTTTAACCTGTTCCACAATTAAAACTGCCCCTGGTCCAGTGTTCCTATATATCAAAGTTTATCCGACTAGACACCCTTAAGCTATTAACAAATTTTCAGCTTGCTATTAATTAACTTTTTTTTCATACGCGGGATCCAGACCTATTATAGACGATGTATGAGAGAGAAAGTATTCGAAATAGTGAAATAAAATTTTTTATATTATTTATTGTTTTATTATTTCAAATACTTTCTGTCTTATACACCGACTATAATACAGCGCATAGAAGCCATTCCCCATCGGCACGTTTGAATCTGTGCACTTTAACTTATTATGCCTCTTGAACAGTGGACTTGACCCAGAGTTTCTCATTTCAGAGACATTCCCAGAGTTTTTCGTCCTCACTCAGGGCCGCCGCTACCATGTGTGCAAGGTGTGCATCCAATAGTGCCAACAATAGAGGCGGCCAAAGGCAGGTCACTGATGATATGTACTTTTTTTAAAATGAAAATAAATTCAAATAATTAAATAGTAATGATTCAGATAATTCTAATTAAAAACCCTATTATTCCAAACAATAATTATTATTATTATCTGATAATACTAAAATGCATTTCATTTATCGTTTATAGTTATTTTTTCGAGAATATAATTATTTTTTTATTCTATTAGATTGTAGCCCAGATATAACGCGCGTAGAACAAACAACAAATTATATAGTAAGGTGTGTTTCCACTTCAACACCAGTTCAGATATTTGAATAGGTCTTGGGCTTTTCTCCTGTAACTGACGTAACTAGACAAGGTCTCTTTGAATTTATAGAGAATAAACTTAACCTTTAACTACACGCGCTGGCGTATTTTGTACGCCAGATATAAGAATTCTACTGCAAATATATTTAAAAACTTAATTTTTGACCTTGTTTCTCTAATTTTCTCTCTAACCTATCACTGGAATGTGCTTTACAATTTGGTTTTAGTTTCGTTATAATAGGGGAGTGCATTTAGATTTTCACTTCGGAAAAAATCAAACAAGATAAAACTTTTTGTAATTTCTACAAGAAATGTTTAATAAACAACATATCAAAAAGTTCTACTCGAGAAGTGGGTGCTTCATTTTTTATTAAACAAATGAACAGTGAAGTTAGATGTTTTTTTAAATAACTCCGAAAATATAACTTTTAGAAAAAAACTGACTTGACCATTGAAAAATTCAGAAAATTTTACAAAAAAAACCTTATATAAAGATTTTTCTAAAATTAAATCTCTAGCTTATTTAATTTTTTATTTATAACGCTAAAGTCACCCTTCTCACACACATTGTCGCACTGTAAACTAGCGTTGGAAGAATTGCACGGTTGAGTTTTTTTAATGTAATTCTTTAACTAATAGATCAAATGAAATTTTACAAATTGTACATGAAAGAAGATGAAATAAGCTATCTTATGGTTGTAATATAAAGAAATAAAATTTATGGACATAAGTACGGTGTGAGCGGAAAATGAGCCTTACATGAAGTTTGTTTAAAAATGATTTAAAAATGTGTAACTAATACAGTTTTATTTATAAAACTCCCAAATTTGCACAACTTACCTCTCAATCATCTTACTAAACGGTGTTTTATTCAAAAAAAATCTCAAAAATTTAATTCAAATAATACGATGTCTCAAAAAATGTAATTTTTGAAAACTTCGTAGTTTTACAGAATTCCCACCAACTTAAGACGGTAT
Organism: Diabrotica virgifera virgifera; assembly: GCF_917563875.1. Lineage (NCBI taxonomy): Eukaryota > Metazoa > Arthropoda > Insecta > Coleoptera > Chrysomelidae > Diabrotica > Diabrotica virgifera. Next base: position 215,928,346 of record NC_065446.1, read on the forward strand.
TACTCAAGTTTGAATAAATCTAATACAATTTTTTTGCTATTTTTTAAAGTCTGGGATGTAATCTTTAAAAATCACTGAATTATTTTAGTTCAAAAATGAAATAAAAAATTTCTTTTTGAGAAAACTAAGAATGATAACAAAAATGTAATACAAAAACCGAAAATTACCAGCTGAAAAAATGTATATACAGAGTGATCAAAACTTTTTTCTGTAAAACTCACCTAAAATACATTTAATAATAAGCTTCAAACATAATAAATGTTCAACAAAAAAATTTTTTAGCTCTTATACAGTATGTCTGCGTAACTTGGAACCTATTGATAACTTTTTTAATATCAGTTTTACGAAAAAAGTTATTCTTTATAACATACTCTGCATTGTATATAACATAAGATGCAACCATCAAATATCAAATTTTGTTAATTTTGTACGTGGTATGTCAAAAAATATGAATTTCGCTCAAGAGTAAAGTACCTTTATATTTCACAATATCGAAAATTTTTAAAAAGAAAAGTTGTTTGGAATTAAAAACTATGTTCCAATATGTAACTATACCCTTCTAATCGAAAATTTGTTTTTTTTAATATTCTTTCTAATACATTTTAATTTTTAATATTGTGAAAATTATTTGTTTATCTCTTTTTTAAGAATGAAATTCCATATTTGTTTGATTGGATTCTACTTGTTTTTCATTTAAATATCCGCCATTTTGAAATTTTAATTTTTAATCTTTAATTCAGATTCAACAACCTGTAAAAAATAAAGACAATAAATTTTTTAGAAAAATGTTCTTTTTTATGTTCTTTTTAGAAAATCCGCATTTTGGATCCGCCATTTTTTAGTTTATAATGTTAACATTTAAGTTAGGTTTATCAAAGCTCTCAAAAATAAATATATGTAGAAATAAATACATTTTGTAAAGAAATTATGATTTTATAACTGTTTTTTAAGTTATTCGCCATTTTGGACCTGCCATTTTATAACTTAAATTATCAAAATTTGATTCAGGTTCAGCAACCTCTTAAAAATATCCACATATATGTAAACAAACACGTTTTATAAAAAAAATTCGGATTTTACAACTACTTTTTAAGGATTTTTAGGAAAAAATCCGCCATTTTGAATCCGCCATTTTGAATTTGCAAATTGTAATGTCATATTCGGGTTCAGCATAATCAAAACTAAAATAAAAACATTTTTTATCAAAAAAAAAATGTTGAATTCACCCATATGCTTAACATTATTTATACAAAACAATTGTTATTGTTTAAACAGTTAATAAACAATTAGCGGCGAAATTTGTGAGTAGAACTTTTTACTTCAACATATTTATAAACTAACAAAAAAAGTTTTAGAAAAATATAACCTTGTTTGATTTTTTCCGAAACATTGTATATTTTCGTTCTAATTGCACTCCCCTATAATCGGCGTTCTGGAAAGATCGTAATTTACAGTTTATTATTTGTTGTTTCTGGTTGTGGACAATATACGCCACGATTATATTAATATAAGTAGTAATATAAGTACATATTGCAATTGTTTTTTAGTCATTATGACACAAAATATATTTTTCTTTATAAACAATACTTTTTCTCCTGTAAAAAATCACATTTCAAAAAAAAATTTATTAGTAATTTTATTTATCATGGAATCCAGTTATTCCATGATTCCAGTTATAAATCCCAATTGGCTTGCTGAGAAGGAACTCCAAGTATTCACTGATGCCGAATAAGCTTTATAACAAACAACTAAGAGTATTTTTTCAAAAAAAAAAAAGTAAACAAATCCGCTGTTTTTAAGTGTATTTTCTTGTGGCGTATAAAGTACGCCACGCGTGTAGTTGATGCGCGGGTAGTTAAAGGTTAAAGATGTCAATATAAATATGAATAATTTGCGTGGACAGGGTTACAATAATGGAGCCAATATGTGTGGTAAACACATTGGATTGCAGAAAAAAATCTTAGAGAAATATCCTCGAGGATTTTTTATTCCCTGTTCTGTTCATAGCCTTAATCTGGTGGTGAATGATACAGTAAAAATAAGTTTTGAGTCGGTAGAATTTTTTAATATGGTACAGGAACTATAGGTATGTATTTTTTTCTTCTTCGAATATTAGATGGAACATTTTATTAAAGTACCTTCCAAGGTTGACATTAAAGCATTGTCGGACACACGATGGGAGAGTCGGATCGATGCAATCGTACCATTAAAATGCCAGATAAGTAAATATGATGCTTTAGAAGAATTGTAAACTGATAACAAAAGGAATATGAATACAAGAACTTTAGCAAAATCTCTTAAAAATAAAATTTGGAAATTCAAATTCATGTGTTATGTTGTGTGGCAAGATATTTTAAGTAAAATAAAAGTGGTTAGCAAAATCCTTTAAAATCCAAAAGTTGACATAAAATCTTCACTTGATGGTTTAACTTTAACTTGATGGTTTAATTTAAAAATATATTTCATAACTAAACGTTCTGACGAACATTTTAAAAATTTTGTAATCGAATCCAGAGAGATATCTACAAAAGCTGACATTGAAGAAGATTTCCCTAGCTCCTCTACCGAACGAATTAGAAGAAAAGTGAATCGCTTATTTCAGAAACAACCTTAGTCACATTTTGGCGATTTTGAGCTTACTACACCAACATGTATTTCTGTTGGTTACACACAATTTAATGCAGAATACACCTAAGTACCGCAAGCATAGTTGATTTGATAACGATTTAAAATATTTATATATTTCTGAAACAACCCAACAAGTCCCACAGAAATACATGTTGGTGTAATAAACTCCAAATCGCCAAAATGTGACTTAGGTTGTTTCTGAAATAATTGATTCAAGTGCACTTTGAGTATGAAGGAAATGATGAACCTATATTATCTCCGGAATTGTCATTTAAAATAAATTTTTATTTTAAGATTTTGGATACTGTCATAACAGCAATTAAAGAACTGTTTCAATTACTTTAACAACACACAGACATTTTTAGTGTATGTAATATATAATATGGCATATTATTTTAATGTGTTCCTTGCCAGGAGATCTAGAGATTCTAGATTGTCTGGCTGCCTATTGTGCTAGTTCATTTAGCATTACCCAGGGTGCACCTGTAGTATTCTACTACCGACGCGAACTAGCTTTACATCCCTATAAAGTCTATAAACTGTTGGAACGCTTAATCCACAACAGAATTAGTAACACCATATTGGGGGTGATACCTATTGAGCAAGCAGGGTTCAGACCTAACCGCAGCTGCACAAATCAGATCCTATCCCTAACAACACATATTGAAGCAGGTTTTCAAAGAAAACAAAAAACATCCGTTGCTTTCATTGACCTATCAGCTGCATACGACACCGTCTGGAGACAAGGACTAATCTGCAAACTGATCCGTGCCATCCCATGCCAAAAGTTAACCAAACTCATTGATAGCATGCTCACCGACAGACCTTTTCACGTCACAATGGGCAACTTAAGAAGTGTCCAAATGAAGCTCAGCAATGGACTGCCACAGGGATCTGTTTTGGCACCCTTACTCTTTAATTTATACATCGCGGACCTACCTAGGACAACTTCGCAGAAATTTGGCTACGCTGACGATTGGACCATTGCCGCAAGACATAATAACATTAATGTTACAAAAACAATACTAACGGATGACCTTGCTGTTATGGGTGAATATTTTCGCAAATGGAGGCTACGGCCCAATGCAACGAAAACTGAAGTGTGCTGTTTCCATCTGAATAATGCCCAAGCCAACATAAAACTCTCCGTTCACTTTGAAAACAGACTACTCACTCATAACTCAACACCAAAATATCTTGGAGTGACTCTTGACAGAACCTTAAGTTTTAAGGAACACCTACAAAGAACGGCAGAAAAACTGAAGACGCGAAATAATATAATCCAAAAGCTATGTGGCACCACATGGGGGTCCTCAGCCTCCGTACTCAGATCATCCGCTCTCGGACTCGTATACTCGGCTGCTGAATATGCTTCGCCGGTATGGCTCAATAGCAAACACACGAAGATCATTGACACCCAATTAAACCAGACAATGCGAATAATCTCAGGTACAATTCGACCAACACCGAACTATTGGCTTCCCATTCTGAGTCACATTCCACCGCCGAAACTAAGAAGAAGTCATTCTCTTCTCAGAGAATATCGAAAAATCGAGGCTAACCATCAACTGCCCATCCACCATGATAAGCTTGATATCGAAATAAACAGACTGCGCTCTAAATATCCCCCATTGTTAAGGGCCACCTCCCTACATCAGGAACATTTCGACCTCACCAACTTTTGGAGAAGACAATGGGAGAGCGACTCACCACAGGAATCACACCAAATGGCCTGTATCGATCAGAAACCGCCAGGCTTTGAACTGCCCCGCAATACATGGACGGCGCTGAACAGAATAAGAACAGGTACCGGTAGATGTGCTGACAGCTTGCATAGATGGGGAAAGACCCTTACTCCTGAATGTGACTGTGGTGCGCAACGGCAGACCGTCCGCCACATTATTGAGGAATGCCCCCGAAGGCGGTACCCTGGAGTTTTCGATGAGTTCCTGAATGCGACCGAAAATGTTTTACATTATATTAATACATTAGATGTTCGTTTGTGATACTTCATGTAATGTTTTATATACTTTTTTTAAATTATGTGTTCTTATTGTATCTACACATATGTCCGGACAGAAACTATTTTCATTTATTAATTTATAATAAACGAAAAAATTCCTGACCCTAGTGGGATTCGAACTCACTACCATTCGGAACTTTCGATCCAAAGGTTAGGCGCTCTTACCACTGAGTCACAGAGGGGTTGTCCAAAAGTTTGGAATATTGCAATATTTCGTCTTTTTATTAATTTTTACATATAAACTTTTCTAAATAGTTAAACATCATTTTGTTTCAATTCTTAACAATACTAAATAAATCTCAAAACCAGATAAACGATATACAAAAAAAATATTTATTCTCTTGGAGTAAATCTTAGAAAGTACAACTTACATTTAAAAATAAATTATGCAGTAAAGAAAAAAATAATTTTTAATAAAACTAATAATTAGTATTTCCTCCATTGGCCTGTATGCATGCCTGTAGGCGATTTGGCATGCTGCCGATTAACTGGTCGAGCTGGGCTTGCGGAATTCTTTCCCATTCTTCACGAGCAACATCTTTTAGTTCGCGAAGTGTAATAGGGGGATTGTTTCGCTTTTTGATGCATGTTTTGAGAATGTCCCAAGCATGTTCAATAACGTTCATATCGGGGGAATTCGAGGGCCACTGTAATGTAGATATTCCTTCTTCTTCCAGAAAATTTTGTACTGCTGCTGTTCGATGAGGAGGTGCGTTGTCATTCATAAACACAAATTCATCACCTACTGCCCCTCGGAATAGACGTACGACAGGATTTAAAACTTCCTCGATGTACACAGCACCAGTGACACTTCTCTCCAAAACCAGCAGTGGCGTCCGTGTACCACTCATAATGCCACCCCAAACCATAATACTGCCACCTTCAAACGGAACACGCGGTTGGGCTGTTTCTAGTCGGGCTTGTCGTCCTGGGGCCCTCCAAACCAGTGTTCTTCGCAAATCAGATACCAAGCCAATTTTTGACTCATCAGAGAACATCACGCTATTACAGTTAGGACCATGTTGCACCATTTCTCTACCCCATTGCAACTTTACTATTTTGTGTTGGTAGGTTAGTCTAGGAATATATAAGGGTCTTCTACGATACAATTTTACCGCGTTTAGTCGGCGTGTTATTGTTTGCCATGAAATATTCAGTCCTTGCAGCCTAGAAATTTCTCTGGATATACGAGAATATGGATATTCCAGACGATTTCTTCGAGCTATCAATGTTATCTGCCGATCTTGTGCTGCTGTTGTACATCGACTTCTACCACTTCTGGGACGATCTTTGACGTCATTTGTCTCGGATTTTTTTTTAATTTTAGATACAGCACTCTGAGTAACATCAACAATATTCGCGATATCACTTTGACTAAAGCCCTGTTGTAACAAAGCAATTACTCTAGATCTATCAAAGTGAGATATCACGTTTCTAGGCATTTTTAAACGGCTCAATTCAAATTTTAACACAGACTGAAATAATGTGTAAATACGCTAATCAGTTGAATGTGACCAAAATGGGCAAAATGATACAAAAACGATTAAAAGTTTTTATGATTTTCATGTAAAAACGCTCTAAAATGAATATAAACAACAGTTTTGAAACCACCGTAGGCGTAGATATATTATTTGTACGTATTCCAAACTTTTGGACATGTGTGTATGTCATACGATAAATAAATAATATGGCATAACCAAAGTTAAAAACGATGATGAACTTAAAACCATTTGTGAGAAAATGTATACAGCCCTTACTTACAGATACAAACAGCTCAGAGACTGACATTTAAAGCTATTCAACCATATATTACCGCATAAAAACTCCTAGTGATATTCTTGAATACATTTACGAAAATAATTTTATATCAACATTTCTAAACTTAACTAAAATCGTACCACGATTATAGAGTTCATAACGGGACCGTGCAAGTGCGGAAAAGCGACACCCTGATTCTAAATCAAATTTCGACCAAAAACAAGTCGCTTTCAATATGGCGACTGTCGAAATTATTTGACACGGAGATGAATGAATGGCCAAAAGCGAGGTTAGGTTTAGTTTAGATGTGTTTTGTTTATTTCTTGCAAGGAAAACTAAATCAAAAGGTATTATAATATAGCTGGGTTTAATTGAAATTTGCTTGTTTTGAGGAATTAGATAGAATAGTATTAAATTAGAAATATAATAATTGAGAATGTCCACAACATGAATCATCAACTCAATGAAAGATGTGAGGTAATAATCTGGGAAAATTAGTAAAAAACAAGGAAAATTAATTATGTACCAGCTATTTTATTGCTGGACATGCTGAAATCAAATCTTAAGATTTCCTATATTAGTAATATAGCTGTGCAAAGTCCACAGAAAGTGTGCTATTTTGTTTATAAACAAATTAGCGCTCCGAAATCTTTTTTTTTATTATTGCTCTATAACTCCGAAAATTTTAACTTTAAACCAAAACACTCACATAAAAATTGACAGTAATTTAATTCTGCACATTGATAATTTATTCCAATTTCCTTCGACGGAAATTTTCTTCGGAAAATTCGGGTTTTCCAAACAAAATCTTTAATTTTCAACTAAAATTTGAGGGAAGTAATTATTTATCAATAATTAAATAATTTGGTGACAGTGACATAAATCTTTTTTGTTATGAGTGTCTTGAAGATATGAAAATTTGTATGTACAAAGAGGACCGGAATTAAAAGGTATCTAATGGTTCAAAGATTAAAATCCTGTTGTTTATAACTCTGTCGCAAATGCCGGTCAAATTTGACCGGTTATACCTGGAATCACTCCTCGCAATTCAATTTGTTTTTCTTCGAAAAGGACACAGAAGCCGTGCTCTTTTCAACAGCGTTAACTTAATTTAATTTAATCTAATATTTTCTGAGGGGTTCTATTTGTTTATAAGCCAAAAAATTGTTTCTTTATAACATTCCTGAGACCGCTCAAATGGTCCAATTTCAATCCTGTAAGGTACGTTGAATAGGTATAGTGCTTTTTTATATGAAAATCATAGTTATTCTGGTGTATCATAATCTTTCTGGTTATTATTTCGACCGAAATTTTTTAATTAATATTTTAATTATTGCTAAACTATTGGTTAGATTGTCGCCGGTCTCCTGATATACAGAGAGGGGCTAAATTATGGAATAAATTCATTTTCTCTAAAATGGACGATTTTAGAGAAAAATCCCGAAACAGGTCGATTTTTATTTTTAAATTAAATTTCTTGGCATATATTTCAAACTAGTGACGTCATCCATCCGAGCGTGATGACGTACTTATTTTTTTAAATAGGAATATGGGTTCGTGTTGTAGCTCATTTACAAAGGCGTTCAATTCTCTATTCAGTATTATAAACATTAATATCAATATTTATACAGGGAGGCCAAAAAAAATTTTGAATTAAATTAATTGACGCAAGAAGAAGAATGCATGTAATTTATTTAACTCAAAATACATTCTATTGCTGTCAGAAAATAGAAAAAAATGTTTATTTTGCAAATAAACATTGCTTTTAGCTTAAATTAAAAGTTCAAACTGCCAATAGGTAGGAGGGAGGCTGTTTGTGATTTAATTTAAGCGAAAAGAAATGTTTATTTGTGAAATAAACCTTTTTTTCTATTTTCTGACAGCAGTACAATGTATTTTGAGTTAAATAAATTACATACATTCTTCTTTTTGCGCCAATTAATTTAATTCAAAATTTTTTTTTGGCAACCCTGTATAAACACCTAATGATATTAATGTTTATATTACTGAATAGAGAATTAAACGCCCTTTCAAATGACCTACCACACGACCCCTATTCCCATTAACAAAATTATCGATTACGTCATCACGCTCAGATGGATGACGTCACTAGTATGAAATATATGCCAAAAAATTGTAATTTAAAAATAAAAATCGACCTCTTTCGGGATTTTGCTCCAAAATCGTCCGTTTTAAAGAAATGAATTTATTCCATAATTTAGCCCCTCTGTATAATCTACTATAATAAATCTTTCATGTCTTCAATTATTTAATTATTGATAAATAATTAGGTACTTCCCTAAAATTTTAATTGAAAATGGCAGATTTTTTGGGAAAACTCGGATTTTCTGAGTAAAATTTTTGTTGAAGGAAATCGGAAAAAAAATAACTTTGTGCAGAACTAAATTACGGTGAATTTTTATTTGAGTGTTTTTGGCTCAAAGGAAAAATTATAGGAGTTACAGACCACTAATTGAAAAAAAAAAGAAGATTTAGGAGTGCTAATTTGTTTATAAATAAAATAACACACTTTCTGCGGACTTGTCATACCCCATATTACTAATATATGCAATCTTAAGATTCGATTTTAGCAATAAAATAGCTGGTAAATAATTTTTCCCAAAAATGGTATTATTTCGATAATTTTCCCAGACTATCAACAAAATCCAAGAAACCGAAGCGCCAACCCAAATTCTGAGCAGTCTCAACATGATAAGGTTAATATCCCCAGTTGCTGTCATGGCGGTGTCGAAATGAAATTGCGACTGTCGAAATGAATTAGAATCAGGCCCCAGGCCCGGATGATCCCATGAACGAGTTTCCGTCTGCCGCACGCATGACGTCACTCACAGAGTAATCGCTGGCGGGATATATAGAAACGTATAGAAACCAATATAAATAACGGCCAGGTTTTCTTATTTTATTCAAATTACAAAAGGAAAAAATCTGAACTTTACACAGAAGTTTTATAATATATGTAAATACAACTTTTTGTCCAAGAAATTTCAAAATAATTGCCCACAAATTATAATTCAAAAACATATTAGAAGACAACCAAATTTGTTTAAATAACTTAAAAACTAAACAAGTAATGACAAAATATGTTCGAGCATTGTTTTATTTTTAGTTAGGTTTGAGTAGAGCTTAATACTAGAAAAATAAATATGTGCTGTTTTCGACTTAACGTTTGTTTAAATAAAATTCTTATTCCTATTTATTACTAAACTTGGCAAGTATGCTAATAAAAACGTATGAAATATGCGCATAATATGCAGTATTTTAAATAAAATATGCATGTTGTTTTCACCCAATCATGAAAAAATGTGAAAACGTTGAATTATTCACGCCCGTCTGTCCGTCCGTCCGTCCGTAGACGCAACTCCTCCGTCATTATACCAGATAGAATGACAAGTGAGGTGTCGAATGAAAGCTTATATTCCAAGGATGGTACTAAAGGTGAGAAATTTGACCTAGGACTTCCGGTTTTAGAGTTGCAACCGGAAGTACTGTTTTAAAGTCACCGGCATAGTACAAGCGATATATTATTCGATGCGCCTAAGCAAGAGGAGAACAAATATATACTTCCGGTTTCATGACTGTCTGTCCCTCTGTCCGTCCATTCGCGAATATAACTCCTACGTTACTAATACAGATATAATGACAAATGAGGTGTCGAATGAAAGCTTAAAACCCAAAGCTTATGACCCCTAAAGATCAGAAATTTGACATCGGGTTTTTTGTTTTAGAGTTGCAACCGGAAGTACCGTTTTAAAGTCACCGAAATAGTATAATCGATATATTATTCGACGTGCCTTAGCAAGAGGAGAACAAATGTAGAGATACTTTTGGTTTTTATATAATTTCCGGTTAAAAAGTTCTAACCGAAGTGCCGTATATTATAGTCGCAGAAATAGTACATGTGACATGTCAATAAAATCGTATTGAAGAGTTGAGCATGAATCTTTAGTTCCGGTTTTGAAGTAATTTCCGTTTAAACAATTTTAACTGGAAGTTTAGTAAAAACGACTCAAAATTTCAAATATCCACTTCCGGTTCTACTTTCGATCACTCTGGGTGAAAATCTAAGACTTACAAAGTCCAAATAGTTGTTTATCTAGAAAATATGCATGTACCTAATAATAAAACAATTCAAATAATATAGAAAATAATATCCATTTTGTCTACTATTTTCATATTTTACCTGTTACAGTTAGAGCTCCATTTTCCCGGCCCTTTTGATTTCCCGGGAATATGGAAATTTAAAAATAAAGAGAAATTGTTTTTTTTATTCTTTATTATTTTTCAATGCAATTAGTCTAGTATAAAAACGTATATATTTGATTAAATATTAAATATTTTCAGAAAAATTCAAAAATTTAAAAGAAAATTCAAAACTTCAAAAGGAAATTTGAAAAACAGGAAAATTATGAATTTGTGTATAATCTAAATTTTCGTTGTTTTTGTTATTGAAATAAGTTTTAAGAAAATAATTAAATTGTTCAGTGTTTGATCTTTTCGGCTGCCTCCTTTTTTATACAGAAATTTGCTGAAGTTATAAACACACATTCCCTTACTGTTGATGAAGGTCAGAAGGTCTGATGCTTTTTAGTGCAGTGAGTAATTTTTTAAATGTCCGATCAGCTGATTTGAATTGTCGTACAACGCGACCTCTTTTTTAACGACCGTTTATAATTCTTCATAAACACAAATTTAATTTAAAATAAATATTTACCTTAAGGCTGTATGACACTATGCATTTTCTTGTATCATTTCTAATATCGTTTCTGATATCGTTTCTTGTATACATTTTCTTGTATCATTTCTTATATGTACATTTGTGCCCTGTATGACACTATGCAAGTTCTTGTATCGAAAATTGTATGAAATTCGGCACGTGATTGGTCAAAATTTTGTTTGTCACCCTGTGTCACGTTATGGTAGTACTGCATCTACAGCTGATTTTAAGGATTTTATAAAATTTATAAACTTTTAATTAACATTAACATTTTAATGTTAACCAGAATGTTACGTTGACTGTTTGAGGTTGATTATTTGTGTTTCTATTTTGTTTTGATATTTATGTTAAAATATTTTCATTAGAATTATCTTCAGTCATTGATTAATAACTACATGGGTGATTTATAATCACTGCTTCAGTTCGATCCAAATCGTCTATTAAAAAATTATGCACCATGAAACCTAAATTTATAGTTTGAACTTTACTAGGAGCTAAATATATGGTTATTAGTAGAACAGTAGTCCATACCAAACGGTATATTAAGTATCAATAAAAGATTTATAAATAACACAAAAACACAAATAAATTCATCAATACATGATCCCATTTTCATTTCAGCCGCCATTATGAGTAAGTAATTATGACATTTTAGATGTTTTACCAGCAGGTTTTACGTTTTTGCTCTTTGCGCAGAAATTGGCGCAGTTCTTGTACAAAAATCTCAAATTCTTGTATCGTTTCTGATATCGTTTCTTGTATCTGTGTATGACACTATGCATTTTTTGACATATCAGAAACGATATTAGAAATGATACAAGAAAATGTATAGTGTCATACAGCCTTTATAATTCTGGACGCTTCAAAATGAATCAGATCGGTTGGATAAACAATATAATGTTTATGCTGACCGATATGGTACATTCTGATTTAACGCCAAAATTGGAAGGTTTAGCATATAATTAAAAAAGAAATATTTTAAGTGGAATACTACAGACAGAGATAATTACTTTTAAACACTTCTCATTTTATAATGGGATTCAAAAAGAAGTCACAAAAGCTCAAATAAACACAAATTTAACGAATTTATAAGTGAAAACGTATATTTACTGCACGCTAACTTTTAAAACAACTCTGTGAGTGACGTAGTTCGCGCCAAGGAGGATCCGTCCACGACTGCGCACCATCCTATCTCTGGTTAAGTGTATCGTGCAACTACCTAACATAATTAGATTCGCATAATCAAGGTGATTTTATTTCCATTTTGGAAGAAAGAAATGTAAGTAAATCAAAGAATTAAAACTTAAAAAAATAAGTATATAAAGTCATAAGGATTAGAAATACATTTCCATAGTTTAATCAGACAACAATATTGTTTTAGAAAAAAAAACATTGATTATGGTGAAAAAGTTTACTGGAGAGCTTGAACAAGAGGTAAATCAATTTTAAATTAGTGGAAAACTGATGATTTGTACGTAAAGAAGACAAAGACAAATTTAAATAAAGACAAGCCAGCTAATGAAACAGATGCAGTGGTAATTTTGTTTACATAATTATTATATGTACACAGCGATATGTACATAATCGATGGTGTCACCCCCAATCATAAAAATAAATATTGTTAAAATCAACAAAAATCCGATATGCGTATGTTTTGAATAATGAAAATATTAAGAATTATAGTTAATGAAATTGCAGTACATAGTATGTAACAGTTTATTTATTTTTTGTTTTACATTGTATGAATGAATTAAAAGTATTTTTCCACCTACCTCTACCGAAAGTATACTTTTCCGGACCTGATTGTAGGGAGCAAAGTTGTACTTTTCCTCCCTAGGGAGGAAAAGTAAAAGTGACGTCATGGTATTTCATTCGTGAAATATAACTTATTGACGCCCTGTACAATATATTTTCTATTACGTAAGTATCTATACATTTTAATGTTTATTTATAAAACACCCTGTATTTTGTAGGATGGTAAAAAACAGTAAATTTTTATTTTGATTTAACAATGTTTACATTAATAATTTGACTTATATTTGACAGTTGACAGTTATATTGTACCTACTTGTTAGTTTTAGTTCTAATAAATTTTGTTGGTTAGTTACATAAATAAATTAAGTAAAAATGAATAAATGACTTGTTAATTGAGGAAGGTGGAAAAACCATATGTATAACATGGGAGTAAAGTGCGTTTTCCTCCCTTGAATGATTACTGCCCTCCGCTACGCGTCGGGCAGTAAACTTCATTCTCGGGAGGAAAAGCAGCACTTTCCTCCCTTGTTATACAAATAGCTATTTCTCTCTCGCTTTATTAGCGGCATCTCTGAAAACAGATTTTGTATATTTTATGTTTTGTGTTGCTTCATGTTCGATAGTTAATAAACCGAGGTTATTTAGCCTTGTTTGCGTCACTGTTGCTCGCAAGTATTTCTTGATTAATTTTGGCGTATCTACTAAAACTTCTCTAACATAAAGCAACCGATTATCCAAATGGTCATAAACAATTTTAATGCGACCATTAAGTTTGCTAGGGATTCCATAAAAACACATTCCACAATGACTTTTAAAAAGTCTACGGCTAACCATTTAGAGGCTGTAGTATTGGCCGCTTGTAAATGTCTTCTGAGCCTTGGTATTTCTAGCAGGTCTGCTTCTGATACCTCTTCATAGTAAAAGTCACAAATTATTGAAACAGCTAATTTCAACTGTTCACTGTTCTTGAAAAGCAAAGTGTGTGTCTGCACAATCTCGAACAATGGAGCCGCATCATGAATGGACTTTGATCTGGTTTAGAGTTCAACATTGAATAGGTCAGAGCATTTCAACATAATTTTTTGAAGTTTGGCTTGAAGTGTGAGTCCTGTATCGGTAGCTAAGTCACCATCGATTCGTTTTTGACGTCGAATTCGTTTTGCGGTAGGAATGTCGTCTTCATATTTTTTCGTGGCAAAATCTATTGCTTCATCTATAATATATATATTTAGCACCACGTTTTTCTTCAATATAAAGACAAAATGCTCCTATTTTGGTCGCTGATTGATCAACGGTTATGCCTTTACATTGCAATTCAATTTGACAAAAATTGATTTCTCAGTACATCATTCCAAAAGAAAAGATAACAAAGAAATGTGAAATTACACACAGCGTGCATAAGTTTATGTGCAGCACCTGTGGTGTCGAAATTTTCTTGTTCATGACATAATTCCTCAATAATTGCAGCAACAACACTATCAAAATGTTCTGCCAATACGTTAACTGCAACATAGTGAGCACTCCAACTCATTGAGGAAAGTCGTTTAACAGATGCTTTGCTGTGCACTTCCCAGCAGCTAGTAGAAGCAGAAAAAAAAAATAAAAATTGCCTCTACACATCCGAAAAATCTGTTTTGTGAAAAAGAGTGCTGGCAACATAAATTAATTAAATGATCAATACATCCAAAGAAAATGGCCTTTTTGTTTGTTGCTTTGATAACAGCTTGTATTCCTCCGCTCATAACAGCTGCATTATCGTATTCCTGTGAACGACACTTAATATTATCTAAACTAAACCATCAAGCTTCTTGAGAATTTCGTTACTTAGATCAACTGCTTTTTTTCTTTTAACGGTTCAAATCCACTTTTACCTCGATTTTTCTTGGTTTCGTGTGTTCACAAAATAATATCAAATGGTATTTTGATTGCAAAGTGAGTATACGAGTAGTTACAAATTACCGATTCATTCTTTTGTGATCGGGGCGGACCGCCCCCTCCGCCCCACCCTAGCTACGCCACTGTATGTACATACATGATTATTAATATCTATTACTGTTCAATGCTGTAAAAATTTGTTAATGTGGGGAAAACTTTTATTTCAATTCAATACTATATTTCTGTAGTGTTATAGCAAAAATTTGATATTATGTCTGATTTTAGCCAGAATGAGATTATTTGCTTGATATGCTATTTAGTAACATTTCTTCAAGTTGGTAGTTTGGTATGTGTATGATAAAGGTAAAACCCCTCCTTGGTTCCACATATCTTTTGTATAAAAGATATATCCCCTTTTAACTTACAGTAGAACCCCGATTATCTGGGTGGGGATTATCCGTGCTATGATTTTCTATTACTCAAGTTGCATTTTTGAGGTTTTATCAAAATAGCGTCATTGTAAATCACTTGACGGAAACTATATGACGAAAGAGAGATAATGAAAGATTTATTTTTCTGTTATCTTTTTATGGTGAGTACATATGTGTAAGTGTATACGTATGTATTATACTTAAGAAATACATGTTCAGATTATCCGTGCTTTTTAATTATCAGTGCTACACCTTCGGTCCCGAGGAGCATGGATAATCGGGGTTCTACTGTATTAGGTAGACCAGAACGGGTTGGCAGAACATGATTTAAACTTTCAAAATGCTCTTCTGAAAAATTAGGCTAGATGTACATATCAATCATTGTCAAAACGCTACAGATTTATAATCCATCCAACTGGTATATTGAATAGTAAACTACAGTGGTGTCATGGTGTGGGAACGCGTGGGAACGCCGTTCCCACACTGGTTAAGAGAAGAAGAAAAAATAAATAGAGAATTTAGGTTTTGTAAACAAAAATTAGCAGTGCGTTCCGGCACTGCTAATTTTGCCATGACACCACTGGTAAACTAGGGATAAACCAACTATGTATATCAAAACACAATATTTTTAAAGATTGGATAATTTACATGGTAAATTGAAGAATCCCAATAACAAGAATAAAACCTAATTTTAATATTTGTTAGCAGATACCTTTCACTTTTCTAAATAAAAAAATTAGTTACAGATATGACAAACATCTAGAATATGGAATCCTGCGTTCTTAAAGAAAAAAGCTAGTTCCAGAAGTAAGCTACCAATAATAAACTAGAAAATGTACTACAAAAAAGAACAACGCTAATACTCAACATCGCTCAATTGCTTCAGATAGAAAAAGAGGAGGAAAGGGTACAACACAAGCGTGCCAGAGGAAATGAAAGCGCAGAAGCAAGACACAAAAATTTCATTGATTTATTAAATTTAAAAATTAAATTATACAAAGGACAATTAAATAAAGAATAAAAAAAATGATACATGTATATTAATGATCCTTCTATTTCCCCATAAAGCTTGTTACTGACCAGGAGGTATACTATAATAGATATATTACATCTCATATTGCTCACTATTATAATTAGTGAGCCTGCATAAACTGAACCATAATATACATTATAGTTCCGTGTATGCAGCTTCACTCATTACTATAGTGAGTGACATTATGAGATATATTTTAGTATAGCTTCCCGTCCGTGACAAGCTTAACACAAAAAATTTTTAAGGTTATTTCTGGTCTATACTTAGCAATTAATTTTCAAAATTGTCTTCATTTTCATCTCTCTATGTTATAAATATATTGCTTCAGTGTAAGATAGGACAATTGAATCAATTTAATTGTTTTGTTTTCTGCCCTATACAAAAAGGGATGTATTTGTGGACTCGTTAAAAATGGTTTCAGGGGACAAGCAGAATCTCCAAATAACAACCCATTGCTATGATCTGAATTTAAACAGCAATAATACAGAATTATTTATGTTTGGCACAAAAAATATTAGTAAGAAGTTACATATTTAAAACATATTCAGCTGGTCTGTTTCTCCAAACATAACAGTGGGTGAGTACGAGAGGAACATGGACGAGATCATGCAGGAAGTGGGAACACAGGAGGAGAATGCGTAGTGCTGGGAGACTTTAATGCAGCGGAGTGGGGATCTCCTATCACCGACACTCGCGGCAGGATACTGACCGACTGCGTGGGTAATCTGGATCTGGTAGTACTGAACACAGGTCTGGAGCCTACGTTTGTTAGGAGGGGTAAGGATATAAGATTTGTTAGTACATCGACGTGACCATAGCGACACAAGGAAGACTACACCGGAACGGAGCATCAGTACATCGGATTCCCGATAGTCGGGATGGGGACCACTAACGCGGTCCGTGTATACGAGGAGCTGATCAAATGGAGAGTGAGTATGATGCAGGGTCAATCACCGACGGTCGAAAACCTGGAGAGAGTAATACTCTGGGCTAATTAGCAAAATACAAGGAGAAGTTATTTACCAGCAATTTTATTGCTGGAATCGAATCTTATGATTGTACGCAATATAAAAGCTCTTTTCGTATAATTCCAGAAGCCCATGGAAATATAATAAACAGTTTAGCAACAATTGAATTGTTAATTAAAAATTTACGGTCGCTATAATAACCACAATAATTATGATACATAAGAATAACTATGATTTTTGTATAAAAAGACACTATACCTATCTAATGTACTTTATAGAATTGAAATTGACTATTTAAGCGGCCTCAGGAATATTTTAAAATTATAAACAATTTTTTGGCTTATAAACAATTAGAATATCTCGGGAACGGGAAATATTCAATTAAATTAAGTTATGAAAACGGTATTGAAAAAAAAAGCGGCAGGACGCTTCTTTTAAAAGAAAAAAACGTTTAATTGTGATTAGTGGTTCCTGAGATACAACCGGTCAACGTTTACCGGTATTTACGGCAAAGATATAAACAATAGGATCCTAATTTTCAAACCATCATCTTTTTAGTTTTGTCCTTTTTCTCCACACCAATTTTCATATCTTTAAAATACTCATAACATATATTATTATAATAAAAACTATCGATATTACGAGTCAAAATTGCCAAAAATAGCAAAATTTCAATCAAAAATTAGGTTGGAGAAAATGTAATCTCAAAGTTCAAAATCGGTATACGTTAAAAAAATGCATTTTCTCGGCTTCCCATGGGGCAATTTTCTTCATTCTTTTTTTGTTCCCAAGTAACTCGAGGAGAGCCATCTAACTAAACTTGCTTTTGTTTCGTTATAATAGATTAATTTATTTGTAAGAAAAGAATACTATATATTTTTTCCAGTTGTAGACTTTTTTTAGGTAAACTTACTACAAGTGTACCTTGTACCATTAAAAAAAAAACAAATATTCTCAAAAATAAACAACCATTTTCAATTTCGTTGCAAAGCGAAAATCCAGCAGCACCATATTCTAGTCCAATCAGAGAGTGCAGCAAGCATCTCTACCGGTTTCGAAACTTATTAGTCTCTCATCAGGAGGTACATATGCTGCTCTCTCCGATCCAACCAAAACAAACCCCGGCGGCGTGCAGTCCCGGATTGCAACGAACGAAATGGCATAGATGCCCTAGCGGCAACTGCTAGCAAAAGACTAAGTTTTCACTCTAATGGCATATAAAACAACATAATGTTGCTCTACATCCCACCAGACTGAAAACAATGGGAACCTTCTCTGGTTATATTAAAAATATTCTCATTTGAAAGCTGTATAATTATTTAAACAATCTTTATTTAAACAAATTAAATTTTTTTGTTATAATCAATAAATTAATTTATTATAATAAAACAAAAGCAAGTTTGACATTTAATAATGCGTTAGTTAGGTGGCTCTACTCGAGTTACTTGGGAACAAAAAAAAAAAAAGAATGAAGAAAATTGCTCCATGGGAAGCCGAGAAAATGCATTTTTTTAACGTATACCGATTTTGAACTTTGAGATTACATTTTTTCCAACCTAATTGAAGAGCTTATTTCCAAAGTGTCTTAAATCCATGTAAAGTAAAACTGAGAAATTACAGATTATCGTTCAAATTTAACATACAACTTATACAATTTTCATATGCACTTTTAAATAGTAAATAAGTCGTTTTGGTACATAAAACTTCATTCTAGACCTGAAGAAATCTAAAAAGATTAAAAAAAAATTAAAAAATCGAAATTTTGGATTTAAGACACTTTGGAAATAAGCTCTTCAATTTTTGATTGAAATTTTGCTATTTTTGACAATTTTTACTCGTAATATCGATAGTTTTTATTATAATAATATTTGTTATGAGTATTTTAAAACTATGAAAATTGGTGTGGAGAAAGAGGACAAAACTAAAAAGGTGATGGTTTGAAAATTATGATCCTATTATTTATATCTTTGCCGTAAATGCCGGTAAACTTTGACCGGTTGTATCTCAGGAACCACTAATTACAATTAAACGTTTTTTTTAAAGAAGCGTCCTGCCGCTTTTTTTCAATACCGTTTTCATGACTTAATTTAATTGAATATTTCCCGAGATATTCTAATTGTTTATAAGCCAAAAATTGTTTATAATTTTAAAATATTCCTGAGGCCGCTTAAATAGTCCAATTTTAATTCTGTAAAGTACATTAGATAGATACAGTGTCTTTATACAAAAAATCATAGTTATTCTTATGTATCATAATTATTGTGGTTATTATAGCGACCGTAAATTTTTAATTAACAATTCAATTGTTGCTAAACTGTTCATTAAATTTCCATGGGCTTCTGGAATTATTATCTATATTTATATGAAAAGAGCTTTTATATTGCCAAGTTATTTAATTATTGATAAACAATTACTTATCTAAAATTTTAGTTAAAAATTAAAGATTTTGTTTAAAAAATCCGCATATTCCGGTGAAAATTTTCGTCGAAGTAAATCGGCAAAAACACGTCTCTGTGCAGAATTTAATTACGGTGACTTTTTATTTGTGAAAATTTTGTGAAAATCAACAGAGTAAGAAAGAAAGTTCGTAAAGAAAATCTGTGCAATTTTCAGGTAGATCGGACAGGTAGTTTTTCAGTTAGAATGTCCACCGCATTTAAAAAAGCAGTTTTGATAAAAGTGCTAAAGTTTTGACAGCTGCATCTTCATCTTTTATTTGTCTACCAAATCGTAAAGTGATACACACTGAAATGTTTTTTGAATCGCGGAGTAATCTACAAAAGAAAAGGGGAACAGTTGTTTAACCGTTGATTGATAAATACGGAAGGATACGAAAGCCTATGCATTATTTTGTTGTCTTTAAAACCTGCCCGTACAGTGGCGCGCCTAGCTTAAATTTGTTGGAACTAGCCTTAGAGGAAGTGTAAAATTCTCCCTACTCAAGGAACTAGCCAAGAACACGCGGTTATTTTACGTGGCCCGTATTCAAAATTTTGACGCAGCAGTCACTATCATATTAATCTGTATTATTTTTTTTTGTTTTTGTTTTTGTTTCTGCAAAAATGTTGAAAATATAAATGACTATAAAGTTTTTTTCACTAGTCTTGACCTCACAAGTAAATACTTTTCGAGTTATTTGCGAGTAAATATATTCATTTCTCAAAAAATAGTACGTTTTTAGATGGATTTTCGCAAATAACTTAAAAAGGAAGTATTTCACCAAAAAACATTCATAGCAAAAATACAGCTTATCAAAAAGTGAAAAAAAATGTTTTATATAAATATGACATATGAAGTCGTAGACCCAGTAAAAGCAGAGCTGTAGCTAATGAAAAGTAGGTTCTTATTATTTGTCAAATTCAAAATTGAATATTTCTACATGAAATAACCAAAAAATTAAGAACTTTTCGGGGAAAACTCATCATAACTTTTTTAAAAAGTTTAAAAACAGATTTTTTTTTTGAGTTTCTAGTATCAGAAGTAAACAAGTTGATCCCTTTTTTCGTAAAAAAAAATCTAAAAATCACCTTCTAATTAGCATCTCAAATGAAATTAATCAGTAGCGCTTCATAAGTTACTTTGTTACTTTACGTATGTATGCTTATAGAGTTTCAATTTTAACTATTTATGGGAAATAAGCCACAATATTATTAAAAAATGATTTTTATTAACGTTTCGACGCCCAAATCGGGTGCCGTTGTCAAAATACAAAATACTATTGTATTTTGACAACGGCACCCGATTTGGGCGTCGAAACGTTAGTAAAAATAATTTTTTAATAATATTGTGGCTTATTTCCCATAAATAGTTAAAATTGTAAAAATGCCACAAGAAAATAGCTTCAGAACAACATTATGCTTATAGAGAATCTGTAAGTTTCATCGGTTCAAAGTGCTTATTTTTGAAAGGCTGTAGTTAAAAGGGCTTCAATGAGTTACTAATCACGAGTATATGCAAATTCGGAACAGCCATATCTTAACCAATTTTTGTATTACAGAAAAACAAAATATTCAGAAAAGCAAAACCTTTACATTTTGGGATATTTCGTATCACTGATAATTAGAAAGTTATTTAAAAAAAAGGCATTTTTTTTCAAAATAAAAAAAATACTGTAAAACTAAATTTACGATGGAACTTACAGATCATATTATAAACAATACATAAGTAAAGTCACTTGTGAAGCAGTAACAATAATTTGATTTTATTCGTCTTGAGGGGCCAAACGAAAAACACAAACAACTTTTTTTCTTTTTAAATCGTGTTCTGTTGTGATTTATAGCAAATTTATAGTATCTCTTTCGAAATAAAAATTTTATGCAAGTTCCCTTTTAGAGGGTTATTTTCACGCTTTTTTAAAACTATCTTTTACAAAAAAGGACCAACTTTATTTTCAGCGTAACGTGCTTACTTTAATGCTAGAAACTTTTTTAAAAACAAAAACAACAGTTTTTTTTAAACACTTTAAAAAAGTTGCGATGAGTCTTCCCAGAAATATGCTTTATTTTTTGGTTATTTCACGTTGAAATATTCGATTTGGAATTTGACGAATAAGAACTTAGTTGTCATTAGCTACAACTCTGCTGCTACTGAGTATAAAGATTTTATACAGACATTTTTTTTAAATTTTTTATAAACTATATTTTTATTGAATACTTTTTTCGATAAAATACTTACTTATTGTGTTATTTGCGTAAAACCGTCTAAAAACGTGTTTTTGTTTTTGTTAAAAAACGAACATATTAACTCGCAAATAACTCTAAAAGTATTAGCTTAGTGAAAAAACTCAATAGAACAAAACTTGCTACAATTAATCAGTTTATCCACTTGATAGATTCTAGATAGTATTAGACTTATTGATATTATAGCTACCTAGCCTTATACAAAGTGGATTTAGAAAGCCACATCTACATTAGACAACCTAGTGGATATTGAATCTGTAATTCATGGATCATTTGGATGTGATCAAGTATGTTTGGCTTATGGCTACCTTTTATTATAGTTTATAACGCGTGCCATTTGGGGATTAGATATAAGAATTCTATTAAGTTGGTCAATTCCAGGAAATATAAAATTTATTAGTAATTTCCTATATAGACGAAACTTATTCGAATAGATAACATTCTTTTAGACTCAAAAATCCAATTAAACGACATTCCTCAATGGTCTACTCGTTGCACTTTTCCTTATTGCCATCAATGACATCGCTAAATCACTTAACCCACTAGTCATTTAGAAATTAGAGAATTGGTCAAACACTACTGGCCTAGAATTTTCTCCCACTAAAACGAAAACTCCAAAGAAGCACATTATACTACCAAAAATCTACGTAAAGAATTGCTTCTTCTACTTTTTCTTTTATATAGGCAGTACTGCCTGTTTTTCTTCAACGGTGCCTTTCATTCTGTCACTAAATTATCATTCCACCTTTTCCTTGGGCGTCCTATACTTCTTCGGCCTAACGGTGACTTGTCCCTGGCTATTCTTACTATCCTTGATTCAGACATCCTGCTTATGTGTTGATTCCACTCTTCTTTTCTATTCTTTACCCAGGTATTTATATTGTCTACCCCACATATGCATCTGATTTCCTCACTTCTTACCCTGTCCCATAGTCCTTTTCCAGCAATCCTTCTTAAGATCTTCATTTTGTTGGTCTCCAGACGTCTTTGTATTTTGCTTGCATCTGATCTTGTTTCGGCAGTGTAAGTCATAACTGGTCTAATAACTTCAGTCAATTGACTTATATATTCGGTCCTTTGTTTCCACTCTAAGGTGTTTGTTTCTCGAAATTGTGTCGTTTAGGCATCCGGCCGTTCTACTGGCTTTAATTATTAGTCTTTAACCTCTTCTTCGATATTATTGTCGGCTGATAGATTAATTCCCAGGTATTTACTTTTATTGTCTAAGTCCAATTTGCATCTTATTGGTTCTTTGGATATTACTAAGCTTTTTGTTTTTTTGGGCTGATATTTTCATATTCATTTCTTTTGCGTTAATGTTGAATTCGTGCAGTAATCTTTGTAAGTCGTCTTCGCACCCTGCTACTAACACGGTGTCATCAGCGTAACAGAGTATTTTTATCTCTTTATCGCCCATTTTTTACCCTCTTTTTTTCTTCACTTGTTTTATTATTGCATCCAGCGTTATGTTAAACAGTAGAAGGCTTAGTGAATCACCTTGCTTGATTCCTGTGTTTGCTTCTATATGGGTTCTGTTATTATTCCGTTGACTTTCATTTCTATTTTATTTCGTACATAAATGTTTTCTATCAGTTTTATAATATCCAGTGGTCAATTTTTGTCATATAGTAGGTGTGTCACATCTTTTAATTGTATTCTATTAAACGCTTTCTCTAGGTATATAAAACAGAAAAACCCTCGGTTGTTATATTCTAATGATTTCTCCGCTATTTATCTTATCACAAAAACTGCATCGTTATGATCTTCCACTTCTAAATCCTTGTTCAACCGATATATTTATGCACGCCATTATTGTCTTCATCAGTATTTTTGTTATGAGTTTCAGTATAGTGCTCCGTAAATTTATCCCTCTATAATTACTGGGGTCTGCCCTATCACTTTTCTTAAATAACGCTATCATCTGAGTGGTACTCCATTCTTCTGGAATTCTTCCTGTAATTTATTATTTTACTTATCAGGATATTCAGTTCTTTGTGAAGTCTCTCTCCTCCGTATTTTAAAAGTTCATTAGCTATTCCATCTTTCCCTGGTGCTTTTCGATTTTTCATCTGTTTTAAGGCGTTCGTTATATATTCCTCTTTAATTTCTGTTTGCTCATCCGATTCTAATCCTGGTTTTCCAGTTCTTCATGATTAGCTGTGTTGTATTAGTTGGTAAGCTGTTCTCCTTTTTAGTTATATCTCTGATTTGTTCTTTGTAATTTTAAGTTGGTACCTACTGTTATCTTTTATAGGTTATTTTGATATTTTTATGTTGGCGACACTGAATACAAAATGACAGTCACGATGTAATAAAAATTTGTACTTTGAAGATAAAAATTAATAAAAACCATAATTAAATAAAGTAGTTTTTATTTGAAATATAAGTAAGTAAAAAAATAACACTACATGAAAGCAAAACATGGTGTCAGAAGTGATTTAAAGCCATTGGATTGAAAGGAAAAAGGCAGGGAAGTTGCAGGTTCGTTTCCCTCCAAAATTTGAGACTACAAAATCGATAAAAATATACAAAATTGCAAAACAGTACCTACAATGGAGTATTCTAAGCCTCCTGAATCCTTCAACGTGAATGAACCACAAGGTTGGACAAAGTGGAAACAAAAATTTGAAATCTTTTTGTTGGCTTCTGGAAGAAGCGAGGCTGCAGAGAAAATAAAAGTGGCATTGTTGCTGAATATCCTTGGTGAAAGTTGTCTGGATATTTTCAACACATTTCCCGAAAACAAAAGAGACAATTTTGATGATGTTATATCTTGTTTTGATAACCACTTTCTGCCCAAACAAAATATTTGTATGGAAACCTTCAAGTTTAATAATATCCAGCAAAAAGAAGGTCAGGGCATTGATTCATTTTTAACAGAACTTAAGAAGCAAGCTGCAAATTGTGGATTTATTTGTGAGAAAGACAATTGCAAGCAAAGTTATGCAGATCGAATGATTAAAGATAGGATGGTCTTGGGCGTGCTTGATAAACAAGTTCAGAGACATTTGCTGAGAGAGACAACCGTGACTCTGGACAAAATGCAAGAATATTGTAGGAGCATAGAGGTGACCTTAAAGCATGTCGAACTGTTAAATACAAAAGAAGAAACAGAAGAAATAAACGCAGTTAAATTTAAGTTTACAAGAAACTGTATACGGTGCGATACAAAGCATGAGGTGAGAAAGTGCCCTGCATATAACCAAACCTGTGAGATTTGCAATAGAAAAGGACACTTTTCTAACCTTTGTTTCTGGAAAAATAAGCAGAGAAATGATGAGCAACCAAGCTCGTCAAATGAACAGGGAAAAAAGGCATCTGAGGTACAAAAAAATGTAAAAATTCAAGAAACAAACTGTGTCGAAACTGAGGTCGATGGTTTTGATAACAATGACGAAAAGATTGAAGAAGAGTCAATATTTATTTTTGAACAAAAACAAGACTCAAATAAAGTAAGTTGGTATGAAAATATTCAGGTGAATAATATAAATATAAGATTCAAATTAGATACAGGGGCTGAATCAAGTATTTTGCCACTAAAATTTTTTAAGAACCTTAATATTAGTGAGTCAAAAATATTACCGACAACCATGACCATAATTTCATATGGCAATTTTAAATCAAAGCCTGTAGCCTGTAGGTCATATAACCTTAAAATGTTTGTATAAGGATACTTTTAAGAACATAAAATTTTTAATAGTGGATCTTGATTCAGAACCTTTATTAGGATTAAATGATTGTATAGATTTTAATATGATTTCTCGAATAAATTCTGTACATACGAAAATTTTTAATGAAAATGAACTGCTGCCTAAAAATGGAGAGGAGTTGTACTCTAACTTTAAAGATCTTTTTGGAGGTTTGGGTTGCATGCCAGGTTTAGTAGATATAAAATTAAAAGATAATGCTGTACCTGCGATCCAAACATAGAGGAAGGTCCCATTAGCCTTGCATGACAGGTTGAAAAAATCACTAGATGATCTTGAACAGAAAAGTATAATATCTAAAGTTGATTATCCTACGGAATGGGTAAATTCGCTAATGATTGTAGAAAAACCTAATGTGTCCCTTCGTCTTTGTTTGGATCCAAAACCAATAAACAAATATATTTGTAGAGAGCACTATGTTATTCCCAGATGTGACGAAATCCTCTCTAAGTTAGAAGGAAAAACAATTTTTTCAGTAATAGACATGAATGATGGTTTTTGGCAGGTCCAATTAACTGAAAAAGGTTCAGATCTCTGCACATTTAATACTCCATTCGGAAGGTACAAATTTCACAGAGTGCCCTTTGGCCTAAGTAGCATTCCAGAGATATTTCAACGTAAAAATATGGAAATTTTTGGAGATATTCCCAATGTAAGTATTTATTATGATGACATTATTATGGCTCTAATCAGCAAGATCATGATGTTGCATTTAAAAAAGTCCTTGAAAAAGCTTTAAAATATAATGTAAAATTCAATTTCGATAACAGTATAAAATGTCGGAAGTTAATTTTTTGGGTCAAAACATATCAAAACAAGGGATTAAACCTTCACAAAAAAATATAGAGGCAGTGTAAGCTATTGAAACACCATTAAATAAAAAAGATTTGTTGAGAATTCTTGGTCTTTTTAAATTTTTTTCAAAATTTATCCCTAATTTGTCACAGTTAACTTCTGGGATGAGAAATCTGACAAGAAATGACATAAATTTTGAATGGTTAGATGTTCATTAACAAGAATTGGATACTTTAAAAACTTTAGTAACAAATAAACCGATTTTGAAAATATTTGATGAAAATTTGCCTATAGAAATACAAACAGATGCTTCAAGTCAAGGTCTTGGAGTTGTCCATGTATTTGTATCAATATGTTTTACTTCTATCAATTCTTTCATCTCTGCTGTTTGACCTCTTATCATTTTCCACATTTCTTTTTGCATCCCGTATAAGTCGTGTTACATCTCTTTTGAAAATGCTTACCAATGTTCTGTTTTCTTCCTTCTTACTATTGAGTTTAACTAATTTCAAACTCTTTTATATTCTTCATATGTTTGTCTCGTTCTTTTGAATTTGTATTCTAGCTAGATTTTCTTTTTTTCTTGGCATTTTATTTTTATTTTTTTACAGATCCATGGTGTTCTCCTTTTCTTTCGTATATGTTTACTTATCTTACGTTCTCCAAGGGCGTCCGTTGTTGTCATTTTGATATTATCTCTAATCTTCCTCCAACTTTCTTCTAAGTCTTCATCTGGTGTTATGTAGTTTTCGTTGAGTACTTTTTATAGTCTTCTCTGGTATAGATCTCGTGTTGACAAGTCTTGTAGCTGTTCTACCTTTATTCTTGTCTCACATTCAATAGGGTCTTTTTTCCTGTTTTTTTTTTTGTAGATGTATTCTGATTTTTCCAAGTACTAGGTTGTGATCACTTCCGATATTAGCTGCACTTAAACATCTTATGTCTAGTACTTGAGAATGATGGATGTTTCTGTTTGTCAATATATAATCAATATCGGATCTGTGTGCTCTTGTATTTTTGAATGTATATTTTTGTTGATCTTTGTGTCTGAAGAACGTATTGTTTATTCGAAATTCGTTCTGAGAGCAAAAGTTAATAAGTAGGTCCTAAAGAGTTTACAATAAATTATTCAGAATTGATTAACTTCTTGGGAATAAAACTGGATAATCGTCTATCTTGGTAAGACAATTTACACTCACTCCGACTGTCAGCTCAAACGGGCTCAACTTAATGAAAAATATCTCTCATAAACAATGGGATGTCGACTTCCAAACTCTTATGACTGTTCACTGAAATTTGGGTTTCAACCTGAGATACAATACGCTAAAGTGTTACGTTTGGCTTGTTTTCTTGTATGGAATGAAATCATGGATAATAAAGGCCAGCTCCACTAACAAACTTGAAGTCTTTGAAATGAGGTGCCTGCACCGAATGCTTAAAATATCATGGGCATACTTAGGGACATATTGCGAGGAGAAAGATATACTTGTCGGCAACTGGAACTCGAAGAAAACATAGAGGGTAAGAGAGGTCTAGAAAAAGATGTCATGGCTGGGCAATATTCGCCAAATGATATTAATGAAATTACTCTTAATAGAATAATGTAATCGTGACTATCTAATATCTCACCTGACAATACAATGCACGGTGGACGCCTACGCAGAAATACACGGCACCTTTAAGAAGTAAAGTTAATAATAAATAATTCAATAATTATACTTAGTCACTATTTTCCCCCTAACTCGGAAAATATCGACCGCACGAAAAAACTTGGAAGAAATTGTAGGAAATCGCGATTGCAACAATTTACAAGTCCTTACCATTTTTCTCTCGAAGAGTTTAAAGTGGCCGAGCGGGTTACTAAGTCAATTTCATTTAAGTAAATACGGTTGCAATATCTCCAAACAAAATATACAATCATCAGAAGAGACTGTAATTAACGAAAATAACTACCTAATTTTTTATCGAGATTATGAGGCAAATAAGAAATGTACAATATCTAAAATCACCCAGTGAGTATTTTTCTCGTTAAATAAATTTTTTATTAAATAAATTATATTATATATATTATATAAAATTATTAAATAAACTTTAGAATATTCAATGATTTGTTTCAAGAATTCAAATTAAAATACAAATTACAACACAATTATTCTTGCTAATTTAAAAACGAGTTTAGAAAGTAATACATAGGTACACTCCAATAATTATTTTAAAGATCGCCATTGTTATCGTTGAATGAGAACTCAAATTTAAAGGCATCAAAAGAAATAAATATTTTTTACTGTAATCCGATCGACCCGACCGACCCCAAATTCCGATAACCAAAGCTACCTGAGTACGTCTCATCGTTGTCTAAGGTAAATTCAATCTCGTACCTAGAAAGCTGCTAACGCCATCTATTTCTAAAACCACTGATGTCGTACATAAACGCTCATTTAGTTTCGTATCTTCCAGTATATTTATCAGCCAACGGTTTAACGTTTCTCACTACGCTCAAGCATGCCGGCGCGAAGCCGCAGCGAAGTGAGTCGAAAGTAGTGATATTCAACATGCTGTATCTCTAGTAATTTTACTCCGATCAATCTGAAATTTTCAGAGAGTATTCTTGAAAATATGCAATTTTATTTGAAATAATAAAAATTAAATACTTCAAACCATACCCCTCCCTTAACGCGTTTGAAATGTGGACATTTAGAAGAGTGTTAAAGATTTCATGGGTAGAGTCACGAATATAGAAGTGTTAAGGAGAATAGGCAGAGAAAGAGGCAAATGAAAAACACAATAAAAGAAATGAAATTGCAATGTATCGGACATGTGACGAGAGACGAAAGATACATCTTGAGACTCATAATTTAAGGAAAAAGGGAGGGTATGAGAAACTTAGGAAGGAGACGTGTTTCTTGGTTGATGAACCTGAGAGAATTGTTTGGTTGCAGCTCAAGGCAACTGTATAGAACAACTCCCTCGAAGGTCAGAATAGCCATGATGATTGCCAACATTCGTCACGGAGTTGGCACTTAAAGAAGAAGAAGGATTGTCTGCAGTGTGCACTCTCAAATGTTTTTTTAAATTACCTGGTTGACTAAATTGCTTGGAACAAATTTCACACTTGTGAGGTTTGTCTCCACTGTGCACTAACAAATGTCTTTTTAAATTACTTGTGTGAGAAAATTGTTTAAAACAAATTTCACACTTGTGATGTTTTTCTCCAGTGTGCACTCTCAAATGTGTTTTTAAATGATTTGCTTGACTAAACTGTTTAGAACAAATTTTACACTTGTGAGGTTTTTCTCCAGTGTGCACTCTCATATGTTCTTTTAAATTACCTGCTTGACTAAACTGCGTAAAACAAATTTCACACTTGTGAGGTTTTTCTCCAGTGTGCACTCTCAAATGTTGTTTTAAATTAACTGCTAGACTAAACTGCTTCAAACAAATTTCACACTTGTGAGGTTTTTCTCCAGTGTGCACTCTCAAATGGTATTTCAAATGACTTAACGAAGTAAACTGCTCAAAACAAATTTCACACTTGTGAGGTTTTTCTCCAGTGTGCACTCTCAAATGTGTTTTTAAAGTACTTAAATCACAAAATTTCTTAAAACAAATTTCACACCTGTACGGTTTTTCTCCAGTGTGCACTCTCGAATGTACTTTTAAATTACCTACTTTACTAAACTGCTTAAAACAAATTTCACACCTGTGAGGTTTTTCCTCAGTGTGCACTCTCAAATGTATTTCTAAACGACTTGCTTCACTAAACTGCTTAAAACAAATTTCACATTTGTAAGGTCTTTCGTTCATGTATTTAGTTAATGTTTTTCCTTCAGCATGAATGTTTGCTTCGTACGATGAATGTTCAGGTAGTGCTTCCATGATTTCCATTTTGGTGTCTTGGAGATAATCTAAAAATGAAACTGACTATAATATAAATATTTCAGTACAATATTTACATTCAAAAAATGAATGTAAAGATAATCAAATTAACACCCAAGTTATTTTTTTTTTCAACTTTCTACACGTGGGAGACAATTAACGAAAGAATATTAAAAGTAGAATTGACAGGCATATACGGAGAAAACTGCACAATATTAGCTGTATATTGACCAAGCGAAGACGAGAACTCAGCAGTAAAAGATACATTTTGGGACGAGCTAACAAGAATGGCAGCTAATCTGGAAAGCTCAACGTAGGTGGCATTTGTGTAGTTGGAGGTCAAGTCAACTTACGTCAATTCGTCAAATCAATCGATGTGAAATCAATCTATGTGTGAATTTAATTTGAGAAAATAAAATGCCTCATGTGCTGTACCTTTGTGCTCATCGAGAACATCAGGACACAGGTTTCCCAAAGATATTCTGATGAGAAAAAAATTGATTGTAGCAATAAGAGGGGATAAATATGTGCCGACAATAATTGCACGTAATATAAACATTTTGTTGAAACGTATTGCGTATTGCCCCTGGATTTGTCCTCAGACGCGGGTTAGTATTCGGCCAATCAGCGCGCTGAGAACATCTCTGACCAAAACCTCAAAATGCCATTGGTTCGATTACTTGGGGAAAATCCATCTCCTACGTCATAATCCCCAGAACAAAAGAAATCTGGGTATAAAAGGAGGTGGATTTCCTATCGAAATTCTCTGCTCTCAACTACCTCTCGATACAACCCAAGACTCCTCTTCAGAAGAGCACAGGCTCTGTTGGACGGTGTCGGCGAATGGTGTTGTAAGTGGAGAGTCACGCTCAACGCGAACAAAACAACAACAATTGTGTTTCGCGCCCCTACTGTGTCAAATAGAATCATTCGCAATGAAGACGACCAATATCCTCTGAGTTTGTTGGGAGAAAGGCTTGTTGTTAGCCCGACTGTGAACTATTTGGGAGTACTGTTTACCAGGACTCTCAACTGGGACGCAGATCTAAAGGCAACTTTAGATAGGGTAAGGAACAGGGCCAGACTTCTCAACGCTCTCTCGGGAAAAATTGGCAAGACACACAAGAAGACTCTCATTCACACTTACAAGACCTTTATTCGACCCGTCATGGAGTACAAATCATGTATCTACTCTCTTTGCTCAAGACAAAAACAAGAGAGGTTGTTGAGGACGGAGCGCAGAGTCTTGCGTAGATGTAACTATGAGCACTGGCGATATCCCTCAAACGAAATCCATAACATCTCGAACATCCCCAAAATCACCGAGAGAATAAACTCTCTGAACAGGAACTTCACAATCAAAGTAATCAACGGCCCCCCTTCCGACACACAAGAATCTCTCAAATGTTCCTGTTCATCTTCCGGCCACGTACTCTACCGAAAGCCCAAACGCAAAAAGATTCACGTACCGTCCGCTCTAATGCAAACATGCATTGACGAACTCCCGGTAGAGTACGAAAACATCCTTGAGGCTACCCCGTTAGCCTTCCGTACCCACCTCTAACATTTCCTCTTCCTTACCCCGAACAGGGAGAAGTTGGTTTTTTGCGGTTTCCCAACTTCATTGCACAATTATACCTGTTCGTCCCAAGAAAATAGCCGCAACTATTTTCTCCACTCGAACGCTCACTGTCCACGCTGCGCTCAAAGCCACCTCCTGACCGCCGACGAGGGACGCAGGTTCGCCTGTCGTTGTACAATGGTTTCTAGGGAGCTTGGTCGAAAGCAAAGCACGGACAGTACACGTAAATGTCTATGGAACCAACAACAATCCATCAAACTTTCTTCTCTGTTGACTTCTGGCCTTCTGGACAACACCGTCTGGCATAACCCAGGATCCAAGAACACCAGGACACGGCGCTTGCCCCGGTGTGGTTTTCGGACTGTTTGCTTTGCTGCCAACACAATACATTCACCTCAAACCCTGAAGAGGACAAAATCCTAAACGGGGAAGCACATTGAACGCATTTCTTCTAAACATTATCTAGACAAGCAAATCAAACAATGTGGCATGGTGGCTATCGAAATTCAGTCTGAGATTTACCTCGTAATCGAAGACTTTTAGGTTCGGTGTAGCAATACATCCACCTAGAATCTGCCTTTTATTTCTTTGCTATTTTTAATGTGAGAAAGTTGATTATTGTTTGATATTTTATATATTGCTTATTTTGTGTTATTTCAGTGGTATCTCTGTCCGCAGACCAAGCACTTGAAAAATCGCATTTCTTTGCCATTTTATAGTTGCATTGTTACTGTTGGAAAATAGTCTCTTATGGTATTCCTCTTGTAGGTCAAGCATTCGAGACATTTTCCCGTTTACTTGTATCATATTATTTGATGTTTGTTTTATGTTCTGTGCTAAGTCGATTTCCTTTCGTAAGTTACGGAAAAACTTAGAATATTGCCATTTTATAGTTGCATATAATTTTTTCTCTTTTCTAAGTGTTTCTTCCATAAGTCAAGAAACACTTAGGCATTTACTTGCTATATCTGTTTATTTTTCTCTACTTTTTCTAAGTCTTTCTTCTTGTAAGAAAACACTTAGACATATTTCTTTATGCATTTATTTCTATCAACTCTACTCTTAGGCTATTGATTATGTACTATACTACTATAGAAAGGAACTACAACGTTAACGGGGTTTTATTATTTCATATGGTCAATCAATCTCTATATATGAAAAAACCGCGGAGTGCTACCATTTAAAGGGGTGCGTTTTTGAGAAATGGGTGAATTAGTCCCTGGGCACAGGTTACATTAGGGTAAGTTCTATGCACTTTTGGTACAAACACGTCTACATAAAAATTGTTCCTGGTTAAATTTCCTATCTAAATATAACTTTTTCAAGTCAAAGATACTTTTTTTTTGCAAAAATATAGTCAAAAGAAAAAGCACAAAGAAACCCAAAAGAAAGAAATTTTGTTTTTTGTCCCATAATGTTTGTCTACGGGGATATAGGTATAGGTCATTAGGATTTACAGTTTTCGAAATATGATTTTTCAAACTTCGCCACTCACAGCAATTTTGGGCAATTTTCCTTGTTATTTCGCAAATATTGTTCTGTAACTTTTTTATACGCAACTTTAGGCATATGCAATGGTACATGTAAGAGGAATAGAAATCAATTACCTTTAAAATGTTCTACTGTATAATGTTGTACGACTTCTTTTAAAGAGGTTATCTTTTTCAAGATTTTATACTTTTAACGAGTTTTTATATTTTTTACGATTATTTTTTAAATTTCCCATTATAACTTTTGTTTTCTACATTTAGGTATATATTATATAATAAAAAAGAAAGCTTATTCTGTTTACTTTAAAATGGTGTATTATAAAAAATTCTAGGATTATTTTTGAATAAGATATGCTTTTTCAAAATGTAATAAGTACATACTTGTAACGATTTTTGATTTTAGGATTATTTTTTAAATTTCTCATTATAACTTTTTTATGTGATTGTGTGTTATGATTGAATCTTATTTTTTATAGGTAATACTTTGGATCCACTTGACTCGGCCGGGCAAACTTCAAAATATGGATTAATACTTTGCTTGAAAAAATAGCATGTAAATGTACCAAAGGATGTACAAAAAACTGCGGTTGTAGGAAGATAGGAATTAGTTGTTCAATATTCTGGAAAAGGGTGCATGTGCATGGGTACTAATTGTGGGAACTCGTAAGATAACTGTGCTGTCAGAGGAAGATATTGAAGCTAATGCTAACGAAGAGATGGACTTTGATTTTGAAAATTTTTTAAATGTCAACGTTTAAATAATTTTAACTAAAGTGATTTTTTCTAAGACTAATGTTTATGTAATTTTTGTAAAAGAAATAATTTTAAATAATACAGGTAAAAAAATATCAAAGAATCACTTGGTTTCCATTATTTAAATATAGATGATACACCATTTTAAAGAACAGAAAGTAAGCCCTCTTTATTGAGCAATATATAGTATATTCATGTACAAGAAAAAAAGTTATAATGAGAAATTTAAAAAATAATCCTAAAATCAAAAATCGTTGCAAGTACTTATTACATTTTGAAAAATAATATCTGTAGTTTTTTTACATTTTTGAATTTTTTGAGGTACACCATTAAAGTAAAAAAATTAAGCTTTTTTATTATATAATATATACCTAAATGTAGAAAAAAATAGTTATAATGAGAAATTTCAAAAATAATCGTAAAAAATGATATTTTTTATATTAGGTATTATATAATATATTATAATATTATATAATATATAATATATTATATAATAATATTATATTATAAAATAAAAGTATAAAACCTTGAAAAACCATAATCTCTTTCAAAGAAAGTCGTACAACGTTATACAGTAGACCATTTTAAAGGTAATTGATTTCTATTTCTATTACGTGTACCATTGCATTTAGCTAAAGTTACGTAGAAAAAAGTTACAGAACAATATTTGCTAAATAACAAGGAAAATTCCCCAAAATTACCTCTACTAAACAACATTTTAAAGAAGAAATATGTAGTTTGTTTTTCTGTAAAGCAATGTCTATACCTATATCCTCGTGGACAAAAGTTATGGGACAAAAAACAAAATTTCTTTCTTTTGGGTTTCTTTGTGCTTTTTCTTTTGAATATATTTTTGTAAAAAAAAAGTATCATTGACTTTAAAAAATGATATTTAGATAGGAAATTTAACCAGGAACAATTTTTATGTAGGTATGTTTGTACCAAAAGTGCATAGAACTCACCCTAATGTAACCTGTGCCCAGGGACTAATTCACCCATTTCTCAAAAACGCACCCCTTTAAATGGTAGCACTCTGCGGTTTTTTCATAAATAGATATCCATTGACCATATGAAATAATAAAACCCCGTTAACGTTGTAGTTCCTTTTAGCTATCTTATTTTGAATATAATCAATAGCCTATCTTTGTTCTTCCGTAAGTCAAGAACACTGATAGAGATATTATTCTGTGCTATTTCTGATATTTTATTGACTTATCTTATTTTCTTATTTCTCGAAAAATACTAGCCTTGTGGTACTCCTTTTACAGGTTAAGCACTTGTAGTATTTTTCGCATTTCTTTACAACTCTACTCTTTGTTCTTCCGTAAGTCAAGAACACTGACAGAGACATTATTCTGTGCTATTTCTGATATTTTATTGACTTGTCTTATTTTCTTCTTTCTCGAAAAATACTAGCCTTGTGGTACTCCTTTACAGGTTAAGCACTTGTAGTATTTTTCACATCTGTGCATATATAACTTGTCTGATTCTTAATATCTGACTGCCCTAGTGATATTCCTACCTCTGTAGGTCACACACCTGAGCATCATCTCACTGAGACAGTGGTATTTTCCCTGCGAATCACGCACTTGTTCTCTGTACGCACGAGAAAAACAACAAAGCATCATGGTAGACACTAGAAACTCATCTCGGTCTAATTCTCAGGACCGAAAGGAGTCCCAGGAGTCCGGTACAGCCTATTCTGCGCAAACCAGCGACCCTAGGGAACAGATTCGGCAGTAAAATTCGAATGCTTCACTATAAAAGTGAGATCAACATAAATATTTTTATTTTGGTATGAGCTATAGAAATAAAACATTAAGACGATGATAAATGAGGCGCTCAGAGCAACAGTAGCCTAACCCCAAAAACGAAGTTTTGAGATAAATGCAATCTTTGCATTCGCATTTCCATTATGCTTATGGGATAGCGCTACATAATTTGTAGAACATTTAACCAAATATAAAGGTAGATTGTGTAGATCATTGTTAATCTGATGATTTAATGTTGCAGCTTTTATTGATATTTGAATGCTATGCTGGAACAACGTTGTAACCGCCAATAGTTTCAAATGTGGGTTTTCCATGGAATAATGTTCTAAATGTGCAAAATAATGTACTGCTGACCGTGGGGAATATTATGAGACTTAACTTGCCTGTTTTGCTAGTTTGAAAATTAGTCAATCTTCAACTTTTGGTGTAACAACGTTGTATATGTTAAAGTGGGTCATCTTTTACATCAAATTTTTTGAATTTGTTTTGTAAATTACCGTTTTCAATCGTGTAATTTGTCATTTCAAGCTAAAATGGATGTTAGTATAATCAAGTCAGTGATTACCCAAATTAATAGAGAGAAAACACGTTTCTTAATTTCACGCGTACTTCATTTTTTATTTCTAAAACTGTGTCGCGAGATTTACGAATACAATATTTTTTTACTTGTTATAATATAACATGCATTCAACCATTTTTTTAACTATTAGGTATATACCACGTTATACCAATCAATAAAGTGCCAATCCGTAATTGTTTCCTCTCTAACTGTTTTTAAAATTTTACCGACATAACTTGCGTTATGAATAGTTGCGCAAAGCGGGAGATCTTGTTACCTACCACTAGCAAAAATTTGTACATATAAGGGTGTCACGAATCTGTAAGGAGTACGTTAGTGCGTCGCTGAGTAAAAAAGGTTGAGAACCGCTGCAGTATAGTCTATCATATTACGCTCATACATATATTTTTTTTTCAAAATAATCAATTATAAAGTTGGAAATAAATCCTTTGTAAAAGGTATAAAATTTTTTTATTAAAATCCCTTAAAAGGGCTACATCACAACAAAACGTTTTCGATTTTTATAAAAACTCATCATCAGTGTTCGATAAACTGGATGCTAGCTGAGCCACAAAAGAAAAATATCTGGGTAAAAACCCTTTACATATAATATAGATGCCTTAAAAGTGCATACTTCAATAAAAAGCCCAGAGGTTTTTACCCAGATATTTTTCTTTTGTGGCTCAGCTAGCATCCAGTTTATCGAACACTGATGATGATTTTTTATAAAAATCGAAAACGTTTTGTTGTGATGTAGCCGTTTTAAGGGATTTTAATTAAAAAATTTTATACCTTTTACAAAGGATTTCTTTTCAATTTTGTAATTGATGGTATACAGCCAACTACAGGAAAAACATTTTCTTTTCCTTGTGGATTTTTTAATTATAAAGTGTTTTTTTCAATTTGTCAACAAAATGTGATTTGGCGTTTACAACGTTGTTCCAGCATAGCATTCATTTAATCTAAAAACGCTCAATCTGTGGCTTAGGCCACTGCTGCCCTGAGCGCCTCAAATATAGTTTACCTTTCGATAAGGGCTTCCTTTTTTCCAATAACTCTCGCATTCCTTCTCCACAATTCGTTTTTCAATGCACAAACAGTCCAAGATCCGTTTTTTATATCCGCATAAACAAAAACACCATACACAAACTTCAGGAATCGTCAAAACGTTGACCCCCAACTACACTAGCGCCGCAAAGGGGGAACAACTGTGTCCATAGCTGCCATTACACAAGAATGCGCAGGAAGAATATTCATCGCTGGAGACTTCAACAGCAGAGTTGTTAAACAAGATCACAAATATAACAAAGTAATCGGTGCACATGGGGAAGATACGAGGAACAATAATGGCAAGAGACTGCTTGAATACTGTCAACTACATAATCTAATATGTAATAACAAACACATTCTTCGAACATAAAACGAGACGACAACTTGAAGAAAGAAAGGCTGCTGGTGAAGTTAATTTAAGTATAAAATATCTCAATGGTGTCCCTAAAATAATAGAAACCAAACGAAAAAACTAGTCTCATGCCCATTAACAGTATATTTTCAAAATGTTGGTGGCCTTCGAACCAACATTTTTACATAATCATTTTTAATAATAATAATAATAATAATAATGACTTTTTTTTCCTGTGGGAGTTTTTTGTCAGTTCTTCTATCAGGCGCGGCCCCCTGCGAATGGGGGATGCTTTCTGGGTATTCGTAGCGCCAATACCCAGAGAGTAGCAGGAATACTTGCCGTGGAACAAAAACTGACACCTGGCAGTAGGTATAAAATGCACACCCATGAGAATGGAGATTAATAATTTATGTTTAGGATCGCTGCCTGGGGATCGTCAGGGCACGTCTGGAGCCGGCGCTGGACGTGACAGCATGCGGGACGTCGGTGGCAGGGTGTTGAGGAGGCGGGCCCCTGCCATACAATCAGCTACAGCCCAACCACAACCACAACCACAAGCGAGCCAAACAACAACAAGAGCTCCACCCGCCGAAGGTGCTGCGCTGGATCATCAGCCGGCGCTCACTCAAGCGGGACGACCGAGGCAGCGCATGAAATGGACTGTGTCCATTAATGAAAACATTTTGCGCTTCTACTACAAGGTGATAAACCTCGGTCAAGAAACAATCGGCTACCGACAACAGTTGTATGCCGAATTTTGCAGGACATACCCAGATATTCAAGTATCGGAGCAACGAGTATCAGACCAATACCGGGTAATTATAAGAAACAACCTTATCCCAGAGGCTAGACGCAATACCATCAGAAGCGAAGTCGAACGGGAGATTCAGAACGATGTTGTAATTGAAGATCAAGTCCCTGTTGAAGTTCATGAGCAGATTTCTGAGCTTGCCATACAAGAAACTCAACCTGACAATACAGAGCAGGAAAACAACGAGTTACGTGATAACCTAGTAAGCGAAATGGCACGTGCGGTACAGGAGTTTAATGGAACAAACCCACTTAGCAGACCACCGCTACCACGAATAAACTCTTGTAAGAAACTAGGTGCGCTGTTACAAATTGTGAACACTGAAGTCCTACCCAATTATGTCGCAGAAGCCCACACATTAGAATATTTGCACATGCTAATCTACTGTGCAGCAACAGCAATTGCTAATGTAATGGGCGTTAAGATCAGAACACGACGGGGTACTAATAACGAAAGAACTGGTAACAGAATTGCACCTTGGGAAAAAAGACTGCTCGGAAAGATTGAATTACTACGTAAGGATATTGGTATAATCACAGAATACATACGAGGTGTAACAAGTAGAAAAGTCATCAGGAGAGCTGAAGAAATAATGCTGAGTACCGCAAGACACTCAAGATATGATCCAAAAAACAACACAGCCCATCAGTGTCTGGA
Source organism: Diabrotica virgifera virgifera (assembly GCF_917563875.1). Taxonomy (NCBI): domain Eukaryota; kingdom Metazoa; phylum Arthropoda; class Insecta; order Coleoptera; family Chrysomelidae; genus Diabrotica; species Diabrotica virgifera. The sequence continues at coordinate 215,967,638 of NC_065446.1, forward strand.
TACATTAAAACAAAAACTATCCGTTTATTCAGGGCGACTAAAGAGGTACAAAGTTAGTAACAACCGCAAAAGCGACAATGCTCTTTTTGAGAGTTCTGAGAAGGCGTTCTATCGAAAACTCAATTCCACTGTAGAACGTGTCGATAAGACTTACCCAAGCCAAGAAGAAATTCATGAGTTTTGGGGAAATCAACTTTCCACACCAGCTGCTCTTAACAACAATGATGGATGGATAGAAGATACGACACAGAACTGCCAACACTACATTACTACCCTTTACGAACCCTTCACTACTGAAGAGGTCTCAAATATCATCAAAGAGCTTCATAACTGGAAATCTCCTGGACCAGATGGAGTTCAAAACTTTTGGCTCAAGAAGTTTTGGAGTGTTCATGAATGCTTATCAACATTAATTAATCATGTTATTTCTAATCCGCAGGATATACCAGCATTCCTAACTCAGGGTACCACTTATTTAATACCGAAGGATCAAAATAACACCCAAGATCCAGCCAAATACCGCCCAATTACTTGTCTTCCAACTTTGTATAAATTGGTCACATCCTGTGTAGCCCGGCGTATCTACCAACACTGTGCTCTGAACAATATCATAGAACCTCAACAGAAAGGATGCGCTAAGGGTTCCATGGGATGCAAAGAACAACTCATCATCGACTCAGTCATTTCTAACCAGGCATATTCCAAAAAGAGGAATCTTTTTACTGCCTTTATTGATTACAAGAAGGCCTTTGATTCAGTGCCGCATGAATGGCTTATAGATATATTGAGAATATATAAAGTCGATGATAATATAGTGACCTTTTTAGAGCATATAATGACAGAGTGGAAAACTAGAATTCACCTTCAAATACCTGGTGAAATTAACATCGAAACTAAAAATATCGCAATCAGCCGCGGCCTGTTTCAAGGAGATTCGTTGAGTCCTCTGTGGTTCTGTCTAGCTATGAACCCACTATCTCAACTATTGAACTCCACAGACGCAGGTTTTAGCATCAAAAATAACAACAATGTGGTGGCGAAGCTTAATCATTTATTGTACATGGATGATTTGAAATTAATGGCTTCCACTCGAAACCAACTCGATGAGATGCTAAAAACTGTAGAAACTTTTTCTAATGATATTAGTATGCACTTCGGACTAGACAAGTGCCGTATTTTAAATATAGTCAGAGGAAAAGTACAGCCCGGAGGATTCGATATGCAAAATGGCCAGAACGTCGAGGCCATGGGTGAAAACGATATGTATAAATATCTTGGAGTAAAGCAAGCGCGGAAAATTGACCATAAACAAATGAAAACAGAGATAACTACAGAGTTTATACGAAGGGTAAAACAGCTGCTTCGCTCACAACTTAACAGTAGAAATCTGTTTAAGGCACTAAACACCTACGCATGTTCCGCGCTTAGCTATTCGTTTGGCATTGTTAAGTGGACAAAAACGGATATAGAGAATATTCAGCGAAAAGTAAGAACACACCTCACAAAGGCACAAAAACACCATCCTAAAAGTGCAGTAGAAAGAACAACATTACCACGGAATCTAGGAGGAAGAGGACTTATGGATATAGGTGAGCAATTAGATAAACAAATTGCTAATTTAAGAAATTATTTTCAGTTGCAAGCTGAGACATCTACTTTACATCGCGCTATTTGCGCAGTAGATGACACAACACCGATCAAACTGAGGGAACCAGAAATGCGCATAAACCACCTCACTAAAGACGAAAAAATGCGCACCTGGATGGGTAAACCTCTGCACGGGCGACCTCCCAATGAGGTCAGCCAAGACTATGTCGACAATACAGCGTCGAACTATTGGTTGACATCAGGAAAGATGTTCCCTGAAACGGAGGGTTCATTACTGGCCATCCAGGATCAGGTTATACCAACCAGAAATTACCTGAAATATATCGTCAAAGACCCTCAGGTTCAAAACGACAGATGCCGATATGGATGTCAAGCCCAAGAAACCATCCAACATATTACAGGGGGCTGCCAGGCATTTGCTGCAACTGAATACAAGGAACGGCATGACGCAGTGGGAAAAATCCTTCATCAGGAGATAGCTTTCAAGCTGGGACTTCTCCAAACGGACCATCTCCCGTATTATCAATACGTCCCTGAGAGTATGCTTGAGGATGGCAACTACAAGCTATACTGGGACCGCACTGTGCTCACAGACCAAACAGTGGCACATAATAGACCAGATCTTGTACTAGTTAATAAATTAACAAAACAAACAACACTAATTGATGTGGCGATACCTAACAACAATAATCTACGTAGTAAATTTACTGAAAAGATCGCCAAGTACAGAGATCTGGAAATTCAAATACGAAGGCAATGGAGAATGCAAAGTACCCAGACGATACCGATTATCATGTCTACTACTGGAGTCATTCCGAAAACCCTCCTCGAAAGCATCAAAAAGCTGGGTCTGAATGAACATCTTTATAAGACCATGCAGAAAGCTGTACTACTCGCGACGGCCAGAAGTGTACGAAAATTTTTGGGAGATACACCTGCATTCCAAGTCACCTAGGGCTCGGTAACACAGAAAGAGTCCCACCAGAGCTCAATCCTTTTGATACCGTAGGTATCTGGGATGAGTCAATTTTCCCCTTAGAGGGAGTGTGAGCCGTATGGCTAAATCTGGATAATGACTTTGCTTTTTTTCAAAAAAAATACAAATTTTATTGAAAGTAACTTGAACGAAAACATAACTAACAGAGTCAGATTAAATGTAACGGTTTTAGTGTCTACAGATATGATTGATCTATGAGGACCAGTGCCAAGAAAAGTGGTGGTGGTCTTCTAGTTTTTGTCAGTAACAAACTACAATATCATTGTATCTAATTAACTTTTACTGTAACTTTTCGGTGATTATAATTTGCCTAATGCCTTATGGTCAAACGACGAATTTGGACTTGTGGTCCAGTGTCCAATGGGTGATTCTGCGTTAAATGTGGCACAAACATTTGGATATCTTAGACTATTTCAGATTAATACTGTACCTAATGATAGGAATGTTTTCTTAGATTTAGCTTTTAGTAATGAGAGATATTGTAATTACAAGGGCTTCAGATAAACTTTTTGACAGTAGTCTTCATCATATTGGATATGAGTGTTCTTTACCTATTAGCTCTTCTAAGAACGGTAATCTGGTTTATAATGAATCTTATTATGATTTTAGAAATGCTAACTATAGAGAACTTAATAGTTTCTTGGTTTCTTTTGACTGGCAAATAATTCTTAACACAAATGATGTAAATTTATCCACTAATACTTTTTATGAAATACTTGCTATAGGTATAGCTTACTTTGTTCCTTTGAAAAAGTATAGAACATCATCATTTCCAAAATGGTTTACAGTTGATTTGAGAAAATTAACACATTCTATACAGGGTGTTTCAATAATAATTGTCCATATAGTAACTGGAGAAACCTTAGCACAAAATACGAAGATTTAACATAAAACACTTAAATAAAATGTGGTTCCTTACTAAGTTACAGGGTGTTTTATCTAAAAATTTAAAATTTTTTTTTGCTAAGCATTTTAAAACTATTCGACGTATCCTTTTCATACTTGGCAGGAAGTATAGGTACTGTACAAACTACGAGATTATGCTCAACAAACGTTTCTGTCTATTACCAGACGCGTACGACGGGGGAAAGTGAATGGTTGACCCTTTCCAAATTCTACGCCACTGGCGGAATTGCTATTTTAGTTCAATTTTTGGATTCTCCAATACTTTCTATGAAAATAATATACTCTTCATTCGTAACGATAAAGTCATTAGTTTTCGAGATCTTTGAAGTTAAAAATGAAACGAAACGGTTATTTTGATTAATGTATTGTGTCGCTTCATTTTTAATTTCAAATATCTCGAAAACTAATCATTTATCGTTACGAATGAAGCGTATATTATTTACATAGAAAGTATTGAAAAATTAAAAAATTACACTAAAATAGCGATTTTGTCAGTGGCGTAGAATTTAGGAAGGGTCAACCAGCCACTATCCCCTGTCGTACGCCTCTGGTAGTAGCTAGAAAGATTTATTTATCTTAAGGGTTTACAGTACCTACACTTTCTGCCAGGATTCATTAGAATGAAAGATTCATCTCAATGATCTAGATTCATTAAGGGCCGGTTGTTCGAACGCTAATCAAGAAGTTGATTATAATCAAGTCTCCTTAACAACCATCAAATAACAAAATCCGTTGTTCGTACGCCAATCAATTGATTGTAATCAATTATGTTAATTATCATTATGATCATTAACATAATTGATTACTTAATTCATTATTAATTATTAATTAACATAACAATTGTTAACATAATTGATTAACTAATCAATTAATCTCATAATTGTACTCAATTATGTTTTCAGCAACCCAATAAAAGTTGACTTTGACAGTTGGTGATAGTAATTAAATATTTGATAATGATCAGTTGATTCCATTTTTGATTAGCGTTCGAACAACCGGCCCTTAGTCTGATACAATTATAATTACTTTGAGTTTTTTAACTTGGATATACCCAGTTATAAGATCTAACCTGTCTTAAAAATTTAACTTATGTTTTTGTACTGTTAATGGGGGTTTCCCGTAAATAAATAAAAATATTCACAAATACACACAGGAAGTTATAAGCAGAGGAGAAAAATCAATAATCGATTATGTAATAGTGGAAAACGACTACAGGGCAAACATTACCGACACCAAAATAAGAAGAGGTGCAGAAATCAATAGTGATCACTAAAGCTCGGATTTATAGACAACAAAAATTGAAGAAAAAGGCGCCTATATAGGCAAAGATTTTTATTAAAAAAGGCAGGAATATTAACATTTAGGCAAAATATAGGCAATAAAGGAATATAACTTAGGGAGCGTTCAAGTATTACGTAACGCAATTTTTGAAGATTTTTGACCCCCCCTCCCCCCCAGGTAACGCACCGTAACGTTTTTATGTACCCCCCCTCCCCCTACCTAAACGTTACGTAACACCCAAGTCACCATTTGAACCTAAATGGAAAACTAGGTTGCGAAAAGTACCGGAATTATTATTTTAATCGCATTTGAGGTAATAATAAAAACTTACAATCATCATCCAGCCTCAAAAGTCCACTGCTGAACATAGGCCTCCTCCCCTCATTTCCAACCACGTCTATCCTGCGAGGCTCTCATCCAGTTTTTATTTAGCTTTCTTACGTCGTCTGTCCATCTTGTAGGCGGTCAACCGGCGCTTCTCTTGTCTTCTCTTGGCCTCCATTCCAATAACCTTTTTGTCCATCGCCCATGTGTCATTCTCGCTATGTGTCCTGCCCATCTCCACTTCAAGTTAGCTATCCTTTTGATGACGTCAGTCACCTTTGTTCTTCTCCTGATTTCTTCGTTTCTGATTTTGTCTCGCAGAGTTATTCCTAACATTGACCGCTCCATCTTCTCTGCGTTACTCTTAGTTTGGTAGCCGAGGCTTTAAGTAAGGTAAGTGTTTCTGATCCGTACGTCAAGACTGGGAGGACGCACTGATCAAATACCTTTCTCTTTAGGCATATGAGCAACTCACTCTTAAAAGTTTCTCTCAGTTTTCCAAATGCTGCCCACCCAAGAACGATTCTTCTTTTTAGTTCATGTGTCTGGTTATCCCTGCCAATCGTAATTTCATGTCCCATGACATGAAATATGTCCAAAACTTAGAATAATAATCTTTTATTACTAATTTTACATTTACATTTACATTTTCCCTGCTTGGCCCCATCCTTACATACATTTTTGGCTTCATCCTTTATTGTTCTTCTCATGCATTCTTCTATTTGATCTTCTTTAATAAAAACTTAAAATAAAATAACATATTTATTATTTCAATACAGTGGAACCCCGATAAGTCGGCCCCCGATAACCCGGAAGTCCGGCTAACCCGGACCGATTTTCATCAGACAAAAATTTAACAAATAAACAATTTAACAATTTTATCAAATAAAAATGTATGTAGGCCAAATATTATTTGAGAGATAACCTGTCTGTATTCCTTTTCCTTTATTTATGCCAAACTGTCTTAGCATTGTTTAAAATAGACGTGACTATTTAAAAATTCCTTTTTAAAACAATGGGCTTAGTCTGTTCTTAAATAACAACATTGTTCCTTGTAACCGTATTGTGTGTAGTAGTCGTATTAATCACTTCCGTTCTGTAATCGTGCTTCAGATTGTGTTTGTGTGATTTTTGTCTACGTAATGGTAACAAAACGTAAAAATGTTGTAGTGACAATGGAAAAGAAACTAGAAACATTAGGTAGGATTGATAAAGGCGAATCTTTAAAATAAATTTATTGCAGCATCATAATATGATATTATGATACCATAGGTCTGGATCCCGCGTATGAAAAAAAAGTTGATTAATAGCAAGCTAAAAATTTGTTAATAGCTTAAGGGTGTCTAGTAGGATAAACTTTGATATATGGGAACACTGTAACAGGGGCAGTATTAATTGTGGAACAGGTCAAAAATTTGGAACGGTCAGAACACGAAAATGGCACATTTGTTTTGTCCGACAGAACAGACATAAACTCTCCGAACAGAGATTAAACTCTCATGCAAAAATCAGACTGCTATTTATCACCTGTCATAATTCCTGTCATTTGACATATTCTACATGTTCCACTCATTAAAACGCCAATTTGGTGATAAATAGCAGTCTGATTTTTGCATGACAGTTTAATCTCTGTTCGGAGAGTTTAAGTCTGTTCTGTCGGACAAAATACATGTGCCGTTTTCGTGGTCTGACCGTTCCAAAGTTTTAACCTGTTCCACAGTTAAAACTTCCCCTGTTCCAGTGTCCCCTATGTGTCCCATATATTAATGTTTGTCCGACTAGACACCCTTAAGCTAATAACAAATTTTCAGCTTGCTATTTATCAACTTTTTTTTCGTACGCTGGATCCAGACCTACCATATTATGGTGTCGGTACATCTCTACAGTATGACTGAGTTTTTTACCAAGAAATGAACAAAACTCTACACTCTATACAACTATACGTAATTTAGATGTGTACTGTGCATATGTATTTCATGTTTTTGTAATTATAATGGAGGTTATTTATTAATTTTTACTATATTCTCCGGCTAACCCGGATTTTCGATAACCCGGATCGGCCGCGGTCCCGATTAATCCGAGTTATCGAGGTTCCACTGTATTTTATTTTGCTTAGTAAAAATTTTTGTATAACAAATAATATACGATGTTGCCAGTAGTTTCGGAAAAATAGTGAAAAAAATGTGTAAAACTTTTTGTTCTTCAACGCCCTATATCGTGAAAACGCATGCCGTTACAAAAATTTTATACTAAGCAAACCCCAATTATTTTTCAGTTTTTCACCTATCTTAGAGATCGTGTTACCTTTTTCTGAAACACTCTGTATATGTAAGAAGGCACTTATGGAATAAAATTATTTCTGTCCATGTTTTAATCAATTTTAAAAAACGCTTAGACCCGTAGATTTTAATATATAAAAATGTGTGCTTTTTAAACATAAATTTAAATGTACAGGGTGATTTATGCAAGACTACCGTAGTCCATAAGCTTTATTTTTTAACACCCTGTATATTTTTATATGTTTAAAAGCTGCTTAACAATCTGAATTTATGGTCTTTATGAATAATACAGGGTGATCATTTAAAATTATAATGTATGGAAACCACTTATGGAATAAAATTGTTTTTGTCATGTGTTATTATTTTAGAAAATTATAAAAACGCTAGAATACGGCAACTTTTAAATTCAACTATGGACTATTTAAACATAAATTTGAATATACAGGTTGATTCACTCAAGTCTAGCATAGTCCATTATCTTTAATTTTAATTAAACACCCTGTATATTTTTGTTTTTAGAAGCTGCTTAACAACCTCATCTCAAAAATGAGTATTATGTAGGGTCTATTATGAATAATGCAAGGTGAAATTTTGAAATTCTGTCACTTGAAATTTTTGAAATCACACTTTAAATAAGGGTACTATTTTTTTAAATATCTATCAATTTTCTAAACTAAGCATCAATATAGTGGGTTTTGTATTTAATGCTTTTTATTTAAAGACATTTTTAAATAATTTGAAAATTTGCGTATTTAAAACATTAATGAATACCTACTGCAGAAAACGATTTCAGAAAACATACAAGATTTATTAACAAGTTCCCTTCTGCAACCTCTTAAATAACATCTGTATCTTTTAATCTTTTGTTGTGGAGACAGGTCCATCTAATTATTGGAAACAAATGTTACTGTGCTTCATCTGTGTTACAAATTTTAAGGTTTTTTCACTTGAAAACGTACTATTATGTATTGTCCTCTTGTCGGAACGAGCGTGAGAGTGCAACATAAAACAATTCAGGGGTCTATGTAAAACATAAATGAAATTCCGTAGTTTTTTTTCATTTAAGTTAAAAAAGAATCCACAAGGAAAAAGTTTTCCTGTAGTTGGCTGTATACAAAAAATAGTAAATCCTTTATAAAAGGTATATATTTACCTTAAAATATATACCTTTTATAAAGGATTTACTAATTTTTAAAAAAAGAATGTTACGTAACGCGCTGTTCGAACCCCCCTCCCCCCATGTAACGCGCTGTAACGTTTTACAAGACCCCCCTCCCCCCAAACTGCGTTACGTAATACTTGAACGCTCCCTTATTATTTATTGTACAAAGTGAATTAACGTAATATTAACTTAAGGCAGGTATATTTACACATCATAATCATAACATTAGTATAAATAAACTAGTAACTAAATAACTGTTAATTAATAATTAAACATTGTAACCACTTAAAATTTTATCATTAATGATAAAATTTATTAATAGATATTTATTAATTAATAGAAACAACTAAATGTTTTTCAATATTTTCGGTCTTAAAACTATGTCTTCGATCACTTAAAATTAATTTGTACATTGAAAACGAACGTTCGACATCGACAGATGTAATTGGAGCATATTTCAGAGCGGATAATAAATCTGGCGTAATTTGTAATTCCACGGAAAATGTCCCATTCAAAACTTTAACAACATTAGATAAAAACGAAAAACCTTCATTCTTGTCGAAAACATATTTCATTTTTTTTAAAATTAATTGACTGTTACTTCCAGGTGCCGATTTAATTTTCGTCTTTAAATTATCTATTAATTTTACTGACACATAAATTTATCTCTTGTTTTTCTAATAAGGTAATTGTGGTAACTATTAATTTATAATTGTCATTGATATACGCGAGTTCCTGTTTCAATTTGGGATTTTTTAATATTTTTTTTGCTTCTCGAATGGCTTCGGAAATATCATCATCAAATTCTGACATAACTAATTCTATTTCATTGCAGTGTTCAAAGTAAAAAAACTGCTTCGAGCCAGGTTCCCCACCTTGTAATTACTGGTTTAGGTGGCAAAGGGACATCGGGACGTCTTTCTTTATATATTTGCACCCTCAACGGAGCTTTTACAAAAACTTTTTTCATAAAATTTATAAAATTATTTACCAACGGAAACAGATTTCTTATTTCTTCAGCAATTCTATTTACCCCGTGGGCTACACAAGTGCAATAAATTAAATTAGGATAAAAAATATTTAAATTAACAGCAGCTTTTAACATATATGCCGCAGCATCTGAAAGCATTAAAACTATTTTATTCATTGGTGTAGGGTTGGGTAAAAAGAGGTTTGTTAAACTATCTTGTATAAATCGACTTATTGTTAAATTGTTTGTTTTTCCAATTCTTTAACGGCAACTAAATAAGGTTTTCTCGTAAATTTTTAACTTTAAATTAGCTATATACCTGCCGCATACATCTGTCGTTTCATCCACAATAATATACAAAAAAATAGCCCTCTAACTCCCGCTTAATTTTTGAAATACATTCCACATAACATTTTTCCACAGTATGTTTTCTCAATGTACTCTCGTCCGGTAAGGATTTATTAAGATATTTTTCGAAAAAGCATTTAAAACTAGGGTTATTAACTTTATATACAGGACATACTCTGAACGCCATAAAATCAGGGGTACCACAGGGCAGTGTACTCGGACCTATCCTGTATTTGTTGTACACAAGTGATCTTCCTACTACACCGATGGTTACAATAGCCACATTTGCGGACGATACAGCTGCTCTCTCTTCACATGAAGACCCAAAGATGGCATCAAGACAACTTTAAATCTGCCTTAACAAGATACAAAAATGGCTGTCGAAATGGCGCATGAAAGCTAACGAACTAAAATCTACACATGTAACATTTACACTCCGTAAAGAAACTTGCCCACCAGTACAACTTAACAACAACAATTTACCTCAAGCCGAAGATGTAAAATACTTGGGAATCCACCTAGACAGAAGACTAACATGGCGAAAACATATTTTCACTAAACGCAAACAGTTAGGACTAAAGCTAAGCCGTCTATATTGGATTATCGGCAGAAACTCGAAGTTGTCTCTAGAAAACAAACTACTGGTCTACAAAGCCATTATAAAGCCCATTTGGACCTACAATATCCAGCTCTGGGGAGCAGCTTCTAATAGCAACCTAAATATAATACAGAGGTTCCAAAACAAGACGATAAGGCTGATTCTTGATGCTCCATACTACGTACCCAACTACGTGATCCAACGAGACTTAGCAATTCCAACAGTGCAAGAGGTGATAAGTGAATATAGTGCAACATATCGTGAAAGAGTGTCTGAACATCCTAACGAGTTAGTCAAGCGGTTGTTTGAAGACTTACATGAACATGAAGAAAGAAGATTAAAAAAATTCAAACCAAGAGACTTAATTAATGGGTTTAAGTAATTAGTAATATACATATCTTTGTAAATAATAACATATTGTAAATATTAGAGGTAATGCCACAAAGTTAGCAATAGCTACATTATAAAACAGGGTGCTTAATGGAGCATCCTGTACATGTCATAATCATTTATCAACAAAGACGCTTATTGTCATTACTGATAGATTGCAGAATAAAGGAGTTAAAAAAAATATATATAGGAATGTTGGATGCAATCATCATCTGGCATAAATCAAATTTAAATGCGTCTTCCTCCTTTTTTTTGAACTGCTTAAACTATCCCGCAGAGATATTTGGGCTAACTTAGAGGAATTTAATTTTTCCAAATTACGTTTATGAAGTGGGGTTCCACAATGCTGGTCAATAAAGTACTTTTTTCTACTTGAAATCTGACAATTTAAAAAAAAATAATTGGAATTCTAAAACCGCTTTAGAATTTAGTTATGTTGTGGGACGAGAAAAAATAAAACTTACTGATTTGCCGCATGGTCCATCTCCTTCTAGAGAAAGTTCCGAATAAGGTGCGATTCATAGCCTTAATTTAGATGTCATCTTTTCACACAAATGTCTAAAACGTTTTAAAACATGTTCTTTGCTTTTCGGTATACGCAACAAAACTAAACTAGGATATAGCAATTTGTAACTAAACTCTGATACAGTAACCGACTGTACAACTGATAATAAACTAATAAAGCTTAGGGATTTCCAAATAGTTAACCCTTAAGTCTCGATCAGGTACATTTTCCTAGAAATCTGTTATATAAACAAACCATTGATATTTTATTATTGACCCAAAATTTTATTATAGGATGGTTTAGTAATAGAATAATATCATGGGTAGTACCACGAAATTTAAAAAAAGGCACAAATAGGCGGAAATTACGAAAAAAGGCAAAAAGTGCAAAAAACAATTATAATAGGCAAAATAGGCAAAAAAAAGGCATTTTGCCTATAATCCGAGCTTTAGTGATCACTATCTGGTGGTAACAAAAATTACACACCAATTATGAATTATGAAGAACGAGGAACAGAAAAGAAATTCTTCTTTTTCTTATGCAATCCACTAATGCAGTGGTCGGAGAACTTTTTTAATCATTACCCCAAAATAGTTTTGTGTAAGTGGATATTACCCCATGGCGAAGAGCAAAACAAACGAAATTGCCTCTTTTTAGCATCTTTCATATTATAGCCCCCCATAACAATTTAAAAGCATACACTTTTACTTACAAAAGTTTCATTTTTATCCCTAAAAATTTCATTTTACCCCATATTTGGGGTAAATTACCCCAAAATTTACCCCTGTTCCCAGATTGCTGCACTAATGGATACTCGCGATCACGTTTGACCATTTTTCTCTATCCAAAAAAAATAGAGAAAGAAAAGTAGAATTTGAATCAATAAGACCTTATACAAGTTGACAGAAGAAAATGCAAGAACTACTTAAATATGAAGAAATAATAAATCGAGAAATTGAAAAAAGGCAATTAAAATGAGAAATGAAGATGTGGATCAATTATGGAATAGTATAAAAGAAATTATTATTGAGACATCCAAGGAGGCTTGCGGCGTAAATAGAACAACTAACAACAAGAAACAGACATCATGGTGGAATGAACAAATTAAATCAGAAACAAAGGAAAAGAATAGAAGGTGGAAAATATACCTATCAAGCAAAACCACTGAAACACATGAGTAATATAAAGAACAGCAAAAAATAGTAAAAAATATGATAAAAGATGCAAAAGAAGAAAGTTGGAAACAATTCGGGCAAAAATAGAAGCAGATAGTAAAAGTAACCAAAAGCTATAAGACCATGTATAAGACCATAAAGCTATAAGTATAAGACCATGAAAACTCTAAGAAGGGGAAAAATACAGTTCAATTAAAAATTAGAGACGAAACAGGAAACATTTTGACACAGGAAGAAAAAATAATGGAAAGGTGAAAAAGGTATTTTCAAGAACTATTGTCAAAAGAAAACTAAACCCCAGAATGTACCACTAACGTGTCAAACACTGGAGAAACCATAGAAGGAATGCAAGATATTGCAATAACATGGGAAGAATTTACACAAGCACTGACAAAATTGAAGATTGAAGAGCTCTTGGGAGGTTGCCTTGTTGGATTCTTCGAAAAGATGTTCGTGGACTAAGTCATAGGTGACTGGGTATCTCATTCTTTGATTTCTCTATAAAACATCGAGTAAGCACAATACAACACAACCATAAAATATTTTCTTCATCTATAACACTGGGTCCAATAGACCGATAACTACAAATACTTAAAATACAACAACGCATCAACAGCAGTTTATATCCGTTTGGCTACAAACTGCCACTTTCTGGGAATACCTAAATTAGAAGGCCTCTAACTCCTACGCAAGCAGAAGGAACTAAAAAAATAATCTTTTTTAGTCTACTAGACAGGGTGTTACATACGAAGTCACAGTATATAGAGGTTCCAAAGTAAAATCACTCCTCTGTCGGCGCTTTGATCTCACGAAGTAATACAGGCAGTACGCAATTGGTAATTCACCAGTGGTGGATGCTGGTTTTCCCTGTTAAAATCCATACGTTTCTATGTGACTAGCAATGTGAGAGTGGGGCAAAAGCGACTAAGAACATTGCATGGTTGCCATGCACGACTACAGATTTTACTTCCAATTTTTCGGAGAGTGGTTCTACTGTCCCTCTTTATACTGTGACGAAGGGCTAAATAAAACAGGGTAATTATTTAGTGTTGACTCACCGCTCCCACAAGTCTGACAACTGTATATATGGTATCTGCCTTACCTTCTTATCATTTTAAAATTAACAATTAACTGCGCTCGGCTTTAATTTTTGTATTTATCTCATTTAAAAATGTGAAATTTTCACATCAATTTCAAATTATGGCCGCCATTACAGTATGCGCAGATCGCTTACGTATGGATTGATGACAGTTTATTTCTGCAATGTTGCCTAATTTAAAATTTTTTATAATTTCTTGTGCAAAGACGGAAGGTGCTTTATTTTTTTTAAATTTTATTAATAATTAACAAAACACTCTACACTCTAATACCCGAAAGTTAGGTTTGGACCGAAGGGTTAGGTCTTCCTCCTTTGAGAAATTGTACTGTATAATACATAATATATTAATTTTTTAATTTTATTATTTTTTTTTTTATTTTTTTTTTTATTTATTTAACGGAAAATCTCCTTTTTACAATATAAAGATATATAAATATTTTTAACACTAACCTACTAACAAGTAAATATATCATAATAACATATTACCTACATAAAATACTTAAAATATATAAAATACAAAAATTACATAAATTACACAAATACTCCCTCAGTTGGTTCCTAACAAATAAATATATCACAACATATTACATTAAATACTTCCTCAGTTGGTTCTTAAACCTGGTTTGACTAACTCCCAGCAGATCTGTAGTTTTATTAATTTCATTACCCAGTCTATGAAATCTAGGTATAGGACTATTATATCCGTAGTTGGTATAATGAAAACTAATTGAGAATAATGGTTTATCTCTAATATTTACAGTGTTTAATTTAAAGTTGATTAGCTCCAACAAATCCGGGCAAGTTATATTACCCTCCAAGATTTTATGAAGAAATAAAAGATCATTAATAATTAAAGTTTTTTCAATAGACAACAACTTTAAATGATTATTTATTCTCTGATAAGAAGAAAATTGAGGCATATGTAATCTCCACCGACAAGTTTTCAAAAACCTATTCTGGACTGCTTCCAAAGATAAAATATGTGATCGATAATGAGGTGACCACACTGGTGAAACATACAATAGGATGCTGCGTACTAAAGATAAATACAAAGTCCTGAATGTAGAAACAGAAAATTCTCTAGAGTTTCTAGTTATAAATCCTAAAGTTTTCAAAGCTCTACTAGTAATAGATCTTAAGTGTGAGATAAATGTCAAAGAACTGTCAAAAATTACTCCTAGATCCTTGATTTCCCTAATTTTCTCTAAAGGAACAGAATTAATATTATAAACAAAATTTACAGGATTTGTTGATCTTGAGAAAGTTATTGTAAAACATTTGCGTGGATTTAAAGACATGGCATTATTGGTAGCCCAATTAATAAAGCAATTTAAATCATCTTGTAACTTGAAACAGTCAGATAATTCAGAAATTTCCATAAATAATTTCAGGTCATCAGCAAATAATAAAAACTTACAATATTTAAAACATGAAGCTACATCGTTAATGAAAATATTAAATAGTAAGGGTCCCAAATGTGATCCCTGTGGGACGCCAGAACTTGCGTTTATAGGAATCGAAGTAAAATTTTTTATTTTCACATACTGAATCCTGCATTGTAGGTAACTTTCCAACCAATTCACTAAATAGTCTGGAAATCCGATTTTAATGAGTTTTTGTAAGAGTAAATCGTGGTTCACTGTATCAAATGCCTTCGAAAAGTCAGTGTAAATCGAATCAACTTGGCACCTCTTTTCAAAGGCAGAAGTGATACAATGTTGATAAAGCAGTAAGTTTGTGTTGGTAGACTTACCACTCGTAAAACCGTGCTGTTGTTCGATCAGAATATTTTTACAATACCATGACAAGGGTTTATATAACAACAGTTCAAATAATTTAGGTATTGCAGAAAGTAATACTATGGGACGATAATTAGCAATATCATTTTTCAGACCATTTTTGAATACAGGGGTAATAAAACTATCCCGCCATTTAACAGGAAATTGTTGTAATTTTAACGAAGAATTAAATAAATAATTTAGTGGTTTGGAAAGACTACATTTACAATTTATCAAAAAATAGGCAGGGATACCATCCGGACCACTAACCAGTTTACCTTTTAAAGAGCTAATTCCTTCATAAACTTCGCTTAGGGAAAATTGTATAAATGGAATGTCAGGCTGCCTAAAAATATCGTATTGCACATTTGACACATCTATATTATCACTTTTATAAACACTAGAGAAATGAGTAGCAAATAAATTACTAATGTCTGTACCACTTTCAGCAATTGTACCATTATAATGCATTTTATTGGGGATACCGTGATCTTGTTTCAATGAGTTAATGTGATTCCAGAAGTATTTTGTATTTTCACTAACCTTCAGATCAGTACTAGAAATATAATTATCATAACATGTTCTTGTCAAAGTTTTACACTGAGCTCGAAGATTAGAAAAGTTTAAATAATCACCAGCTGAGTTAGTACTTTTAAACTTAGCATGAGCTGCCTTCCTACAAGATATCAACTTTTTAAGTTCAGATGAGAACCAACGAGGATATACAGATGGTTTGTATCTTCTAATAGGTACAAACAAATCTAATGCTAATTTTAGAATCTGATAAAAAATTTCAATGCTAATGTTAATATCATCATTAGCTAAGAAATACTCCCAATTAATTGGAGCAAAATAATCATTTAAAGCTATATAATCAGCATTCTTAAAATCATAATACAGAATATCGCAAGACAAAGGATTAATATCACTAACAGTTAATTCACAGGAAAGTGCAACATGGTGGTAATTGTTTGACAATAAAGTGTCCACCGCTGTGTCAACAGTAATTGATTCCAGAGCATCATCATTACAAAAACATAAGTCAAGTAATACTCCATGCTGATTTGCAACTACATTGGCCTGCCTTAAATTCAAATATGAAAAACTTTCACAAACCGTTAATGCAGGATATTCTGCAGGGCAAGAGACAGAAAGACCATCCTCAGTAGAATAATTCCAAGTTGCATGTGGAAGATTATAGTCTCCAAAAAGATATAAGCTACTATTAGGGTTGTTTTCAACAATAAACTCTACTGCAGAGCAATGATCCACATAAATATCCTGATTTGATGATGGTGGAATGTAAACAGCTCCAATAATAACAGTTTCGTTATGGCTTGACAAAGAAACAAACAGATGTTCAACATTAATAAAGTGAGTGGTAAGATGCGTAGATTTAAACTTACTATTAACTAAAATTAAAACTCCACCACCTCTATTCTTTGAACTAGTATTTAAGTTTCTATCAGCTCTGAAAACACTATAATTGTTGAAACAAAGCTCATGATCAGTAAAATTATCTGTCAACCATGTCTCGACCAAAATAATAACATCATATACACAATGTGCA
This sequence comes from Diabrotica virgifera virgifera, assembly GCF_917563875.1. Classification (NCBI taxonomy): domain Eukaryota; kingdom Metazoa; phylum Arthropoda; class Insecta; order Coleoptera; family Chrysomelidae; genus Diabrotica; species Diabrotica virgifera. Next base: position 215,984,628 of record NC_065446.1, read on the forward strand.
ATAGCGTTACGTAGCTCAACTAGCTTTGTACGGATCCCACCAACATTCTGGTAATAAAGTAATAAAGGAGAACGTTTCAGTTTTTTGGAGCTTTTTTCACAATTGTTGGCATACCACGGATATATTTAATAGAAATATCAAGTTCACCATTATCTTTTCTTGCCTGAAGTTCAGACCGAACCATTTTTAGCTGGTCTTGCTGAAATTTAGTGTTATCGTAACTAATTTTAACTCCATCGGTAAGTTTATTTTTAGATTTCATTGCATCTTTTATTACATAAGAATTATTTGTAACAACTTTAATAGGCCTGGATCTACCATGATTTATTTTGCCAACTCGTATTACTTTAAGCACAACATTGGAATTTATACCTAGTTCATGAAGGATAGGTTCCAAACTGGCTTTATCACTATCAATCCTTTCTTGTAAATTGGTACTAGAAGACTCTTTAACATTATACACCATTAAGTTGTTTGCCCTAGTAATACGGTCCTGAACTTCATAGGATACTGTGTCTGAGTTTATGGAACTAGCGCCTGAATTTTTTAAAACTTGAACTTCCTTTTCCAAATTGGCAATCTTATCCACCAAGGAAGAAACTTTGTTCTCAAGAGCAGCAAATTTATTAATTAATTGGGGAACTTTCTTGAATGCAGATTTACAATCATCACAAAAGAAGATCAATGAACGTTTTTGAACTACAATAGCCCGCTGTTCACTGGCACACAAACTAGAACATTTTTCTTCCAAATGGAAATAAACACCACAGCTATCGCAAGGGGCCGATTTTTCATCATCAGCAATATTAAGACCGCATTTTTCACATTTCAGTGGCATTCTAACCTCAATTTATTTGCCGTTAAATAAAACTATAAAAAATGATATTTCCACTCGGAAAAATTATAACAGGATTACAAGTACACCATAAATTCAAGATCCAACAACTTTTTTTGTTTCAATTTTAGTTTAAAAACACAAAAATACAAGAATTATTACAGACAAAAATGACAAGCATGTGCACGATTTATAGGTTAGTGCAATAATATTAATAATTAATATTATATTAATTGCAGACATAAACTGTATATTATGTCAATTGCAGACATAAACATTGCAGAAATAAACTGTCATCAATCCATACGTAAGCGATCTGCGCATACTGTAATGGCGGCCATAATTTGAAATTGATGTGAAAATTTCACATTTTTAAATGAGATCAATACAAAAATTAAAGCCGAGCGCAGTTAATTGTTAATTTTAAAATGATAAGAAGGTAAGGCAGATACCATATATACAGTTGTCAGACTTGTGGGAGCGGTGAGTCAACACTAAATAATTACCTAAAACAGTATTTCAGTTCTATGAAGGATACACAAGACAGAACATCCTTAAATTGTATTTAAGATCAAAATTATATTTATACTAGGTCTAAATATGGAAGAAAGGATTAAATATAATATTTTACTAACCTGTTTCATTTTGTTGGTTTTCTTCAAATGGGTTAAGTTTATTCCCATGTTTTTCTATTTCAGTTTTTATGGAATGTTCCTCCAAGTCTAAATAATCATAGGTGTCATGTGTACTTAGCCCACTGGATTCCTCTTTAAGTTTAGGTTCACATTTGAAGCCATCCAAAACCAAAAGGTCATCATCCAAGTCATTATACTCTATTTCTACTTTACAGGATTCATCACTAATCTCTTGTTTTACCTCCATTTGATTACAATTGAGTTATGTATTTAATTAATAATTTCACACACAAAAAGTGAAATCACTACAACAAATCCCTAATGAAACTGAATGAAACACTCCATTATCTCCTGTGCAACTAAACTAAAATGACAATAACAAGAACAAAAAAAAATGCTATTAAAAATAAAATGACATTTATTATAATGACAATGACATATGACATATAACATCTGTCGTTATGACTCGTTTTTTGGTTACAGCGTTGCCAGGTCCATAAACTTATAAAATATTATGCATCGGAAAAACCGAATATCCAATAAATTAGTTTTTTTTATGCAAGCCAGATGATGCAACTGATGGAACTCGGTGGTTATGTCACTAGTCAGATTCGTTACAGCTTTGCCAAGTCCATAAACTTATAAAATATGGACCATGATATCAGATCAACGGCATATGCAATTGTCGTAATAAGGCAACTGATGGAAAAAATACTAGAATAAAGAAACGAACACTCATAATATGAGTATTATTATAACATATTATGGTATTCATTGATCTTGAGAAAGCATATTGAGTTCCTCAAAGGATTCTATAGTGGGCACTCAATAAGAAAGAAATCTCTAGGAGAGGCCCAGCCTCGCTGCTTAATCCTTATTTATTTTCTTTAGTTTTGGATCAGATAACTAGATACAGACTAACATTCCCTGGTGCTTAAAGGCCGCGTCTCACCATCAAATAATTTGATCAAACAGGGCCCTGATTCTAATTCATTTCGACAGTCGCAATTTCATTTCGACACCGGCGATTCTTAAGGCGGCTGCACAATTGACCGGGAATGGGAACGAGAACGGAAACGGGAACGAGAACGGAAACTGAAAGCATCAGCAGATTCGGTAACAGCTGTTTTGTGTCACTGTCACTTGTGCTATTAATTTATTTTTCTTCTCAAAATAAATTTTGTAGAACGATCTTTTTCTAATTTTATTAAAAGAACATGTCTGTTAACTCTAAAAATATGGATTTATTTGATGACGAGCTTTTATATTTTCGTTTTTTATAATCTTGGAACTAATTTACACAATATATGTGTGCAATCGCAAAGGTTTGTCAGCATAAAGATAAAAAGCATATCATTCAAATATTTCTATTATTATTGTATCTAATTACCATATAAGTACGTGTACTATGCTATGATCTACATCAATCATACGGATGAGGACATTTTTCCAATAAAGAAATCAATCGTTCGTCATTTATTTTAATGCAAAATGTATAAAAATGGTCACTAAAACTTGATCACACACGATCACACACTTCTAATAACAAATTTTTATTGGGCATTTGACAGTATTTTTAATACTGACTTCTGATTGGTTCCGGGAATACAACGGGAACGAGAAAGTTAAAACATGGTCAACTTTCCCGTTCCCGTTACCGGACAGCTTCTCGTTGTCGGTTATTGTGCATCTACAACATTAATTTACATAGAGGTTAACTTTTTTCCCGTTCCCGTTTCCGTTCTCGTTCCCGTTCCCGGGCAATTGTGCAGCCGCCTTTATTCATTTCGATATTAGTTACAACTGGGGATATTAATCTTATCATGTTGAGACTGCTCAGAATTTGGGTTGGCGCTCCCGTTTATTGGAACTTGTTGATAGTCTGGGAAAATTATCGAAAAAATGCCATTTTTGGGAAAAATTATTTACCAGCTATTTTATTGCTGAAATCGAATCTTAAGATTGCATATACAGTGCGTTCATAAAGTAACGCATAAATTCATTATTTCGTAAACCAGCGACATTAATGAAAAATCCTGAAACGGGTCGATTTTTATTTTTAGATTCAGATTTTTGGCATATATATCATACTAGTGACGTCATCCATCTGGGCGCGATGACGTAATCGATGATTTTTTTAAATGAGAATGGTCATGTGATAGCTCATTTAAAAGGGTATTCAATTCTCTATTCACTAATATAAACATTTATCTAATTATTTATACAAGGTGTTCAAAAAACATTTTTTTAATTAAAATAATTGAAACAAAAAGAAGAATGTACGTAATTTATTTAATTCAAAATACGTTTTACTGTTGTCAGAAAACAGGAAAAAAATGTTTATTTGAGAAATAAATATTGTTTTTTGCTTAAATTCAATGTTAAAGCTGCCACCCACCTGTCGCTTGGCAGTTTGAACATTTCGTTTAAGCGAAAATCAATGTTTATTTGTCAAATAAAATTTTTTTCTGTTTACTGACAGTAGTAAAATGTATTTTGAATTAAATAATTACATTATATTCTTCTTTTTGTCTCACTTATTTTAATTAAAAAATGTTTTTTGAACACACTGTATAAATAATTATGTTAATGTTTATATTCTTGGATAGAGAATTGAATACCCTTTTAAATGAGCTATCATATGACCAATATTCTCATTTAAAAAAATCATCGATTACGTCATCACGCCCAGATGGATGACTTCACTAGTATGATATATATGCCAAAAAACCGTAATTTAAAAATAAAAATCGACGTGTTTCGGGAATTTTCCTTAAAGTAACCAGTTTACGAAATAACGAATTTATGCGTTACTTTATTAGTAATATGGGGTATGACAAGTCCGCAGAAAGTGTGTTATTTTATTTATAAACAAATTAGCACTTCTAAATCTTCTTTATTTTTCAATTAGTGGTCTGTAACTCCTAAAAATTTTCCTTTGAGCCAAAAACACTCAAATAAAAATTCACCGTAATTTAGTTCTGCACAGTTATTTTTTTTTCCGATTTCCTTCAACAAAAATTTTACTCAGAAAATCCGAGTTTTCCCAAAAAATCTGCAATTTTCAATTAAAATTTTAGGGAAGTACCTAATTATTTATTAATAATTAAATAATTGATGACATGAAAGATTTATTATAGTAAATTATACAGAGGGGCTAAATTATGGAATAAATTCATTTCTTTAAAACGGACGATTTTGGAGCAAAATTTCGAAAGAGGTCGATTTTTATTTTTAAATTACAATTTTTTGGCATATATTTCTTACTAGTGACGTCATCCATCGGAGCGTGATGACGTAATCGATAATTTTGTTAATGGGAATAGGGGCCGTGTGGTAGGTCATTTGAAAGGGCGTTCAATTCTCTATTCAGTAATATAAACATTATTATCATTAGGTATTTATACAGGGTTGCCAAAAAAAATTTTTGAATTAAATTAATTGGCGCAAAAAGAAGAATGTATGTAATTTATTTAACTCAAAATACATTGTACTGCTGTCAGAAAATAGAAGAAAAGGTTTATTTCACAAATAAGCATTTCTTTTCGCTTAAATTAAATCACAAACAGCCTCCCTCCTACCTATTGGCAGTTTGAACATTTAATTTAAGCTAAAAGCAATGTTTATTTGCAAAATAAACATTTTTTTCTATTTTCTGACAGCAATAGAATGTATTTTGAGTTAAATAAATTACATGCATTCTTCTTCTTGCGTCAATTAATTTAATTCAAAAATTTTTTTGGCCTCCCTGTATAAATAATGATATTAATGTTTATAATACTGAATAGAGAATTGAACGCCTTTGTAAATGAGCTACAACACGAACCCCTATTCCTATTTAAAAAAATAATCGATTACGTCATCACGCTCGGATGGATGACGTCACTAGTTTGAAATATATGCCAAGAAATTTAATTTAAAAATAAAAATCGACCTGTTTCGGGATTTTTCTCTAAAATCGTCCATTTTAGAGAAAATGAATTTATTCCATAATTTAGCCCCTCTCTGTATATCAGGAGACCGGCGACAATCTAACCAATAGTTTAGCAATAATTAAAATGTTAATTAAAAAATTTCGGTCGAAATAATAACCAGAAAGATTATGATACACCAGAATAACTATGATTTTCGTATAAAAAAGCACTATACCTATTCAACGTTCCTTACAGGATTGAAATTGGACCATTTGAGCGGTCTCAGGAATGTTATAAAGAAACAATTTTTTGGCTTATAAACAAATAGAACCCCTCAGAAAATATTAGATTTAATTAAATTAAGTTAACGCTGTTGAAAAGGGCACGGCTTCTGTGTCCTTTTCGAAGAAAAACAAATTGAATTGCGAGGAGTGATTCCAGGTATAACCGGTCAAATTTGACCGGCATTTGCGACAGAGTTATAAACAACAGGATTTTAATCTTTGAACCATTAGATACCTTTTAATTCCGGTCCTCTTTGTAATTTTCATATCTTCAAGACACTTATAACAAAAAAGATTTATGTCACTGTCACCAAATTATTTAATTTTGTTCTGAAGCTATTTCCTTGTGGCATTTTTATGATTAATTATTTATATGGGAAATAAGCCACAATTAAAATGAAAAAAATAATTTTATTAACGTTTCGACGCCCAAATCGGGTGCCGTTGTCAAAATACAAAATACTGCTAATGGAAACAAAAATGTTGTTGCTTAGTAAAAAAATTCTTCTAATAATTTATTTAATTTGACTCATTTATATCGGCAATTCAGATACATATGATACATTTTAAAGTAGAAGACTTTAAAATGATATTGCCAATATTTATGAGTTGCGTTCCTGGGACGACTTTACTGAAAGATAGTTCATTCAATTACATGAAATCAACCCCAACTCAAGAATATCCGTCACAAAAAAAATCATAGCATGTGATCTGTCTTTAAAAAGACAACCACATGCAACGGTGACATTAAAATTCTAGTGTTAGAGATCTCATAGTAAATCACGAGGGAAAACCAGGAAAAACCTCGTGATACTATCCCGACATCGTAAGTATTTGGTCTTACATTTAAATTACTCTCAAAATTAATACCAAATTCTGACTTTACTATAATTTTGTTTAAATTATAAATAATATCAATAATATATGGATATATAAGTAATACTAAAATATAAAATATGTACTAACTCGACTATTGACTTATTAATTGTGGTATTTTCTTTCTATTGACTTCCTCTTTCAGTATGGGCATCCACATCCTACTGCTTTCCACCGAGGAATTTGCGACACAATTGGTTTCGTTTAGCATAATTAGAGCCGTTTCTTTGATTTTTCTCTTTTTACTATCTGTTTCTTTCAGGACTATACTTGAATCTCTCCACTGAACTCTATGTTCATTATCCCATACGTGTTGACATATTTGAGATCTATCAAACTCTCTATTTTTAATATAAGATTGATGTTCACTTATTCTAACGTTTAATGGTCTTGATGTTTCACCTATATAAAACTGTTCGCATTCACAAGGTATTTTATAAATACAATTCTTTGTCCTTTCTTGTTCATTGTTAGGTTTAGTCTTAGATAGAACAGATCTCAATGTGTTGTTTGTTTTGAATGTTGTTGAAATGTTGAATTTATTTCCTATTGTTTTAAGTTTCTCGGATAGTCCTTTTATGTATGGTATTGATATTTTCCTCGTATTATTTCTTGTGAATGTTGTAGGATCCCGTTCTATGTTGTTCTGTTCCATTCGATCCAATCTTGACAATTCCTTATTTATAAACGATAAAGGATAATCAGTTTTTAATAAAACAGATGTTAAGAATTGTTTTTCTTCTAAAAATGAATTTTCGTTAGAACAAGTAATTTTGGCTCTATCATATAAGGATTTTATGATTCCCTTTTTAACGCTGATGTTGTGATTTGATTTGTAATTGAGATATCTGTTGGTATGTGTTGGTTTTCTATACACTTGAGTCTCATATCCAGTATCCTTCTTTGAGACTAAAACATCAAGGAAAGGCAGGGTGTTATTATATTCCTTTTCCATTGTAAATTTTATTGTCTCTTCTTGATCGTTTATAATATTCAGGAATGTATCCAACAATTCTGATCTATGAGGCCATATTGAAAACACATCATCTACATATCTCCACCATACAGTGGGTTTTAAATTTTGTTTAGAAATGATATTAGTTTCGAAATCCCCCATAAATATATTAGCCAATAATGGAGATAAAGAGGAGCCCATTGCTAGACCAAAATTTTGTTTATAAAATTCATTATTTAGTTGAAAATAGGTATTATTAGTACATAATGTCAATAACTCCATTATAGCTGATACATTTAGTTTTGTCCTATTTGTCAATGTATCATCATTCTCTAATTTCGTTTTGATTATGTTTAAAGTTTTATCTAATGGCACATTTGTAAATAAACTGTTTATGTCAAAACTTACTAAAGTATTATTTGGATTAAACTCAATAGTTGATAATTTGTTTAAAAAATGTTTTGTATTTTTTATAAATGTGTCATCATTATTAGCAAATGGTTTTATAATGTTTAATAAAAATTTTGATAGTTCACTACAAGGAGAACTGATGGTACCAGCGGCGGCTCGTGGGTCAATCTTCAGGGGGGTCATTTTGGTTTGAAAACTTCAAACTGTTGATTTTTTAAAGTATTTAAAAGATCTTTTAGCATTTATATTTTAGATAAAAAATACAGACTTAGATAAAACTCAATACTATTTACCCTAGTTTTCCGAAAATTAAATTTGTCTTTTTTTAGAGTAAATCTTTTAAAAAATATAGGAAAAATGGTATGAACAGGTTATTGACTGATATATAGATAGGAATATTTATAGTATAATAAATTGTAAATTTATTAAAACGAAACTTACTTTAAATATTTTTATATTTTAAGTCAATTCTTCTATCCTTTAGTTCTGCAAAATAGTCTATGACCTTCTCATTGAAATTTGGAATGCTCTTGACAAGCGTTTTCTCGATGCTCAGCATAGACAAGGCACTAAGTCTAGGTTGTCCCATCGTATTACGCAGGAATGTTTTTACTCTTTTTAAAGTAGAAAAACATCTCTCACTTTCCACGGTTGTCATAGGGAGTGTGCACAAAATATTTAATAACTTCACTGCTTCAGAAAATGTTTCAGACAAATTCATGTTAATAAAAAGCTGAAGTATGGCTACTGCACCAGCACTATTGCGAAAATCCTCACGACAATATAAGACTTCAAGTTCCGATTTTAGTTTGGAAATATTCACTGTGGGATAATTAGCCGTCACCATTTTTAAAATATTTTGCGGAAAGTTGGTAGTGTATGCTTCAAATTTCTCTATGTAGAATAACTGTGAAATCATGAGATGATCATTGAAACTAAACCTGTGATTTATTTCAGATATAATAATATCACAAATTTCAAGTGCAGTTCGTCGCTTTGGATCCTCTGCAGTAGTTTTTCTTTTTTTTGCTGTTGATGTGCTTGGTACTTCTGATTCCAAAATAGTATTTCTAATTATTTGGATATTGTTGTTAAAAGACAGGATACAATTTTTGACAGATATAACATCAATGTCTCGCATTTGCAATTGTTTAAACAATATATCAACATGGGGCATTATTTTATGGAAAAAATTTAACCAAAATAAAAAATGCTCATCTTCCAAATGTCTTTTTAAACCAGTTGCTTGATTTATATTGTTACCATCTTGCTCCTCATCAATAATTTCCTCTAAGCAAGATTTTAAATCATCTTTATAAGTGTATACAATTTCAACACATTTTGTATTGAAAGCCCATCGAGTAGGCGCAGCTTTAGGTAGCCTTACTTTAACCACTCTATCCAGAACCATCGTACGTTTTGGAGATCGGCCGAAAAAGGACGAAAATCCGTGTAAATTTGCAAAAAATATTTTTATCGGTTTGTGTTGACTCGCCGCTTTTTGGAGGATAAGATTAAATTGATGGGCATAGCAGTGAATGAAGTGTGCATTTGGGTATATTTCTTTAATTTTTGTTTGTACTCCTCCCAGTTTACCGCTCATGACTGATGCACCATCGTAACTTTGGGCAATCAATTTTTCAGGTGCTTCATTAATTTTTAATAATTGAAGTTCTTCCAATATTACATTAGTTAAATGTTGTGCTGTAGTACCTAGGGGGTTAACAAATTTCCAAAATCTTTCATGTACAATACCAGTTAATACATATCGCAATATGATAATCATCTGCGTTTTATTGGAGCTGTCTGTGGTCTCATCTACTTGAATGGCCACAAAATTTGTCTGGCCAATCTCCTTCATGATATGAGTATGCACAATGGCTAACATTGATTCTAAAATATCGTTCTGAATTGTTTTCGATGTTCCTTTAAATACTGTACTTTTTTCAATGTGTTCTTTAAACATTAAATCCAGTTCAGAAACAAAATCGATAAGGCCCAGAAAAATTCCACGATTATTGGAGCTGTCACTTTCGTCATGACCGCGCAATGCAATTTCGAAAACTCCACAAAATTTTACACAGTCGATTAGTTTGTTTAAAATATACCTATTTTTAGATACCAATTCATTAAAGTCATGCACAGATTTACGATATACACTATCAAGTTGCTGTCTTATGTTAACACGTCCTAAACTTGCGTAACTCATTGATGAATTTATATGAGTAGTTGAAGAGGCATGTTTTGTAATTTTCACTTTTAAATGCTTAATGTCAGTTACTCCATTTTTCGCCCATACAGCGTCATTCGAAAACAGTAAACACGGATAGCAAAAAAATGCATTTCTCACACTGCAGCCACAAATCCAATCACACAAATTGTACATTGATTCTTTAAAATATCTTTGAATGTCCTTACCCCTATCCTTTGTTGTTTGTTTTAAATTCATGTTTGGTTTTGGTCGACCACTTTCTTTTTTCTCAAGCCGCCGTTCATAATTTAGTGTTCCAGCAGATTTTAAGGCAATTATTTCGTCAACAACACTCATCTTGTTTTTGTTACAATCACAAAAAAATCCAACAAAACAAAATAAATTACGCAAATACGCCGCGATCGATATAGACCTGCCGTGAAGTGCGGTCAGCAGACGGTAACTAACTAAACGTGAGGCCGTCGACTCTACTAGAGGTATACGACGGAAAGGTCACTCCCACTCTCGCCCACGAAATTGCTATCTGCCGTCTCTTTTCTATTTTACATGCATTTGTCCATAAGCCATAAGAACTGTATATAGACAATTTAAAATACGGCCCAGCCACGGGCTTGTGTATAGCGCGAGGCGCGACGTTATTATATCTATTATATTTGTTTTGCCAATGCAGACTGCTGAGAGAGAATTTTATATTTCAGAGTGAAGTTTTAGATAAAAGATATTTTTAATAAAATTGGTATTTTTATGAGATTATTTTAGGGGGGTCATTGACCAATTGACCCTAAGGAGGAGCCGCGCTTGGATGGTACTACAAATGGGTCTAAGTGGTATGTTCGCTTTATGAATTTTCGGCACTCCATAAAAATGTGGTGACTTACTGTAATGAGGTGTCATTAATTTTCTTTGATAGTATGTTAGATCATTTTTAAATTTGAATAAAGTTCTATAGATTTTGTTTTCCAGTGTTTTCGTTGGATCCTTCGTTAATTTGGTATAAGGTCCATTTGTAATTAGATCTGTAATTTTGTCCTCATATTGTATTTTATTCATTATTACAGTTGCATTGCCTTTATCCGCTGGTAGGATTGTTATGGAGTCATCATTTCTTAAAGTTTTTAAAGCTTTCATTTCCTCTTTGCTGATGTTCTGTTCAATTTGATTAGACTATTCCAATTCAAGTTTACATAGTACCCTATATTGTTCTTTTTCGTGAGTTGGTAGACACTGGGATATTTTCTCCACTGAGCTGATTATGTCTAATTTTGGAATAGATGGATGAGTAACAGCATAGTTTAAACCTTTTGACAATACCAAATTTTCCGTTGCATTTAAATGTCTATTTGATAGATTGACAAAGAATTGTATTTATAAAATACCTTGTGAATGCGAACAGTTTTATAGGTGAAACATCAAGACCATTAAACGTTAGAATAAGTGAACATCAATCTTATATTAAAAATAGAGAGTTTGATAGATCTCAAATATGTCAACACGCATGGGATAATGAACATAGAGTTCAGTGGAGAGATTCAAGTATAGTCCTGAAAGAAACAGATAGTAAAAAGAGAAAAATCAAAGAAACGGCTCTAATTATGCTAAACGAAACCAATTGTGTCGCAAATTCCTCGGTGGAATGCAGTAGGATGTGGATACACATACTGAAAGAGGAAGTCAATAGAAAGAAAATACCACAATTAATAAGTCAATAGTCGAGTACATATTTTATATTTTAGTATTACTTATATATCCATATATTATTGATATTATTTATAATTTAAACAAAATTATAGTAAAGTCAGAATTTGGTATTAATTTTGAGAGTAATTTAAATGTAAGACCAAATACTTACGATGTCGGGATAGTATCACGAGGTTTTTCCTGGTTTTCCCTCGTGATTTACTATGAGATCTCTAACACTAGAATTTTAATGTCACCGTTGCATGTGGTTGTCTTTTTAAAGACAGATCACATGCTATGATTTTTTTTGTGACGGATATTCTTGAGTTGGGGTTGATTTCATGTAATCGAATGAACTATCTTTCAGTAAAGTCGTCCCAGGAACGCAACTCATAAATATTGGCAATATCATTTTAAAGTCTTCTACTTTAAAATGTATCATATGTATCTGAATTGCCGATATAAATGAGTCAAATTAAATAAATTATTAGAAGAATTTTTTTTACTAAGCAACAACATTTTTGTTTCCATTAGTAGTATTTTGTATTTTGACAACGGCACCCGATTTGGGCGTCGAAACGTTAATAAAATTATTTTTTTCATTTTAATTGTGGCTTATTTCCCATATAAATAATTAATCAATTATTTAATTATTGATAAATAATTACTTCCCTCACATTTTAGTTGAAAATTAAAGATTTTGTTTGGAAAACCCGAATTTTCCGAGGAAAATTTCCGTCGAAGGAAATTGGAATAAATTATCAATGTGCAGAATTACTGTCAATTTTTATGTGAGTGTTTTGGTTTAAAGTTAAAATTTTCGGAGTTATAGAGCAATAATAAAAAAAGATTTCGGAGCGCTAATTTGTTTATAAACAAAATAGCACACTTTCTGTGGACTTTGCACAGCTATATTACTAATATAGGAAGTCTTAAGATTTGATTTCAGCATGTCCAGCAATAAAATAGCTGGTAATTAATTTTTCTTGTTTTTTACTAATTTTCCCAGATTATTACCTTACATCTTTCATTGAGTTGATGATTCATGTTGTGGACATTCTCAATTATTATATTTCTAATTTAATACTATTCTATCTAATTCCTCAAAACAAGCAAATTTCAATTAAACCCAGCTATATTATAATACCTTTTGCTTTAGTTTTCCTTGCAAGAAATAAACAAAACACATCTAAACTAAACCTAACCTCGCTTTTGGCCAATCATTCATCTCCGTGTCAAATAATTTCGACAGTCGAAATTATAATATCAACACCCTTTTTAAAGTCGCTATTAATTTCGATAGTCGCTATTTCATGACGTCACTTCGTTAGTTCAACTAAAATCCACAAGGCTCGCACAATCGCATTTCAACCGTCGCCATATTGAAAGCGACTTGTTTAGTGTCGAAATTTGATTTAGAATCAGGCCCAGAATTTACGTACACTCGATACGCATCGTATCCGCCATGTTTTACCGTAGGGAGTGATTACGAAACCTCTTTCCCTACGCTGTCGATGCGAGTCAACTCGAAGGCACTGCTCGATACCAACGACCCTGTCGAGTTGCCAACTCGAACTATCTATCTCTCTCTGATAGATCGCTGATCTCCTATAACGCTTTCTCTCTTGCCGATCCAAGTATAAAAATTAAGAAAAGTGAATACATAACGACATAACCTACTTACTTCATACTTTGATTTCTTCAATTTAAAAATAATGTAAATCGTTAATCAAACGATATTTAGATTATACGATTTTGATAATAATTCTCATGTTTTGAACATTAAAAAAATATATTGTTTAAATCTCCCAGTGAGGTGTTATTACACTCATTACATGGACAGAAGTTCTCTAATACTTATTCCTATTTTAAAAATATGTGAAGGAAACGTCCATGGTTAATTGTTATCCTTGTAATATTTGCAGAGTAAGATTTAATGGCGAAAAGGTAAGATAAGGAATGCTCTGAGACATAATTCGATGAAGGGAATAGGTAGTTAGCAGTGATCGACCATTACGACCTTTAGTAATATTTTTATGTAACGTCTCCCATATTTCCCTGGCCATTTAATCTTTAATAACGATAAAAAATCATAATTAATCTCAAATTCTACTCAAGTTCGAAAATCATATATTTATATATCTAGGTACACGTTATCACTGTATCATCCTTAGAATATAAAATAAACGTTTATAACAAATAAATATGTAATAAAAACTTTATTTTATATTCTATTGTAATAATTATTGAGGTTAATGAGAGAAATTCCTTGGCATTTATAACGTGCACATCATTCCATTTGTTCAAAATATTATCCCGCAGGTTCAAAAATACGATAATTGCCGATCATTTTCTGACAGTCTACTCGAACCCAGTTCGTAATCACTTTTTGGCTTCGATGCGTATTGGCATCGAGTTTGCCTACGGTTCGTTTTGCGATCTCGCATCGAGTGTTCGTGTTCGTAATCCCGCCGCTGGTTTCTTCGCTCTGCACTTTTATTCGCACTTTTAATTATATTGGCCAATCATAAGGTACTGGTTGCTGGATAATTGTCAAGGCCATAGTCCAAAAAAATAATAAGAAGAAAAAATAAGATTCAGGTTATGTTATCAAAACGTAAACAATTGTATGTAGTAAATAAAATTAGTTATTAAAATGCAGTAATGCAAGCAAAATACAATTAATTGCATTTACCTTTATATAATAATTGCATATCATATCAATATTGTGGAGCAATATATAATTTTTCTTCTTCGTTGACAGTAGATATGAAATATACGTCAATTTGACAATTTCAATTGACAATGAATTATTTAAGAAAGTTACAATATTTCTTCGCTATTCTCGCACGATCGTTTCTCGTATCGCCTCCAAGTACTTGCACACCGCGAACCACTGTAACTACTGGTGAGCGGTAGCAAACTTAAAATTATTAAAAACTATTTGCGATCCTCAATGAAGCAAGATGAAGAAGCAAGATCCTCAATGAAGATCTTCTGCTTTAGCAATGGTATCTATCGAACATGAAGTGTGTGCGACATGGGATATTAAAGACATTGTCAAAAAGTTTCCCGAAACGAAAGCCCGAAAAGTTCGTTTTAGTTTTTTATGTGTTTATGTTATATGTACAGTAGAAAGTCAATAATCCGGATTAATTGGGACCGGACCCCATCCGGATTATCAAATTATCCGGATTATCGAAATGACCCCAAAAAAGGCCAGTATACACATTAAAGTACAACGAACGTTTTAAAATTTTATGTTTTCTCTTGTACAGTAAAGTGTCTAGAGGTGAAATTAATCAAAACATTTTTTTATGTTTAAACACTGTATTGTAATTAATTTATAATAGCACCATGTGTACAGTAAAAACATCAGACACTATTTGGGCTTTTAAAAAAATGTGTAAAATATTTTTGAACTGCGGTAGAGGTTCGTTTTTCGCAGCGAAGTTCTTAATTTATTTTAAAAGAATCAGATATTTTTGCTAGATACAAATCCGGATTATTGACGGTCCGGATTTTTGACGTCCGGATTATCGACGTTCTACTGGTAGAACGTCAATACTCCGGATTAATTGGGACCGGACCCCATCCGGATTATCAAATTATCCGGATTATCGAAATTACCTCAAAAAAAGGCCAGTATACACAATAAAGTACAACAAACGTTATAAAATTTTGTGTTTTCTCTTGTACAGTAAAGTGTCTAGAGGTGAAATTAATCAAAACATTTTTTTATGTTTAAACTCTGTATTGTAATTAATTTATAATAGCACCATGTGTACAGTAAAAACATCAGACACTATTCGGGCTTTTAAAAAAATGTTTAAAATATTTTTGAACTGCGGTAGAGGTTCGTTTTTCGCAGCGAAGTTCTTAATTTATTTTAAAAGAATCAGATATTTTTGCTAGATACAAATCCGGATTATTGACGGTCCGGATTTTTGACGTCCGGATTATCGACGTTATACTGTACTGACACAATATCCATGTCAGACTGACAGAAATATCCATGTCATAAATATGTAACTTCGAGATAGAATTGTACATCATTCAACAAATACATAGCAGTAAACAAATGGGTAAAAGGAACAAACAATTAACAAAATCTAAAATCAAAAACTGGATAAAAAAGCCCTGAAATTAGTCTTCCCATTATCATAGAAAAAACCCAGTACCTACCTTCTGCTCTATCACATATACATTTATAAGATATCAACAAATATGTAGCGAAACACATAAAAAGAAAGGAATAACACCAGCTTTCAGAACTAACAACTTAAACAAATATTTTAAATAGGAAAATCGTGTGGGAAGATTGAAAACAGAAGTTTTGTGTTTATTGTTAGATATGAATTTCCACCAAGTAACCATGGAACCCATCAATTGTTTTAATTGCACCTTAAGCACACTACACTCTAAAATAAATGTGTAGTAAAGTGTTCAATCTGATAAAATAATAGCGTCTTTTCCGTTGGCATTGGTCCATTTTAATTCGTATCTACTTATCTAATCTATTTGAAAATATTTTCATTTAACCTAACCTATTTCTTTTTAGTTTAGACTTGCTTCATTTTTTTCTATCACATATTTAAATGATAAATAATTATTTAATTGAAATCTACACTAACATTTGTTTAAAAGCACATTTAGATACTATGAAAGTATGAAATCTAGTAGTTGAAAAAATAATGATATTATTTATTATCTTTTTTCTTAGCCGTGATAAGTCCACTGCAACTACACATGATTTAAATTTTGGCACTAAATTCAATATGACATTGCTTGCACATGCGCAAATAGAGGAACGAATTGGACAAATTACCGTCTTCTCATGATTTGGAGTGATCGTGAGTGGGCTATGATTTTGGCGTCAATCCATTTGACTGATGCTAGTTGGCATGACTCCAAATGGATTGACCGTGAATGCCGAGAGACTTAAAATGAAAGATATTCGTGAACCGGTATACACACTGAGCAGGGCCGCCGAGAGAGATGAGCGGGTCCCGGTATGAAGTGAAGAGCGAAAAAAATTATTTAATTTTTATAGAAATAAAATTATAAATAATAAGAAACAGTTCAAATATAATTTTTATTAAATTTTGATTATATTTTTATAATAGTGAAAATATAATACCCGAGCTTTTCCAGTTTTTGATTGGCAAAGATGTCTAAGGTTTGTTCCAACACGACCGAGAACCGTCACGAAACGGTAACGCTCCTGCGCAGTAAACAAAATCCGTTCCAACAAAAATATGATCGTCATCGAATCGTCCTTCCCACTGTTCCAACAAGAATTGTGATCTTTTAGTGACGGTTTCGTGATGATCATTTCAGTAATCGGGTAATAGGGTTTTTCTTGATTGTCATTTGTTTCGAGCTTCTGCCACGTGTCACATAATATTAATACCTATATCTACGGCATACGTCTTTGGTTTTTATCATTGGATATACCAACAACAATATACATATTGATAGATAAATCAGTTATCAGTCAGGTAACCGTTCCAAGATCGGTTTCCAAATTACCGTCATGGGACGATAATTGGGCGATACAATTACGAACATGCGCACAACAAACGATACAAGTAGTTTCGTGACGGTTTCTGGACCGTCCAAAAGTTCATGTTGAACAAACCTAATAATTTTCGAAAAATGGCATGGTTTTACCAAATCATTCTCAAGACACAACGTTGCTAGGCCAGTTAACCGACCCTGTTTCATTGTAGATCTCATAGCATTTGTTATGCGAGAAAGAAAACTAAAAGATCTTTTCCCTTCTGCGACTATCACCGGTAATGTGCAAAAGATTCTTGGCGCAATACCGACGTTAGGAAATACTGAATCTAATTTGAGATGTTTAATTTTATTAAGTAAATCTGTTGGAGAAAGTTGAGATCCACAAATATTATCCTTGTATATCGCTCTATCGTCTTCTTTATAAAACTCGCGCAATATGTCAATTTTTTTCTTAATATTGTCGTTATCTTCGTCTCGGAATGTCCATAAAATGTTAAATAGTGAATGAATGTCAATTACCGCATTAAATGTTCTGGTTAAGTTGCTTATAATTTATAATACAATCTATGACAATCTATAATATATAAAAGAAAGTCGAGTTATGTTAGTTACACCGTTAATAACTCGAGAACGGCTCAACAGATTTTTATGAAATTTTACAAGTGTATTCTACCGGACTGGGAATAGGCATAACTCTGATTTCATGCCCGTACGTCATAAGGGGGCTTGCCCCCCTGATTTTTTTTTAAATTTTTTGACAAACCGTTTTTTCTTAATTTTGTATGATGTAGAAGCAAAAGATACATACAATCCTAAATTTTCACTTTTTTATCTTCAACCGTTATTTGTTAATAGCCATTTAAATATTTTACATCTATATACAGTATGTCCCTGTAAGTTGTATCCATATGGAAAACTTTTTTATTATTAATTTACGAAAAAAAGTTATTCTTTATAAAAAGCTCTGCATGGTCCAAAGCCTAAGATTTAACCATCAAATATCAAATTTTTTGAATATTATACGAGGTATGTCAAAAAGTTTGAATTTCACTCAAGAGTAAAGTAGCTTTATTTTTCACAATATTGAAAATTGCTATTATGAAAAGTTGTCTGGAATTAAAAACTATATTCTAGTATGCAATTACATCCTTCTAATTGAAAAATTTCTTTTTGAAAAGTTATGAATAACTAACATTATTTTCAGCTATTTCAATTCAGATAACTCTTTTATTATTAATTTTGCGAAAAAAAGTGATTCTTAATAAAAAGTTCTGCATGGTCTAAAAACTAAAATACAACCATCTTATGTCAAATTTTATCAATTTTATACGAGGTATGTCAAAAAATATGAATTTCGCTCAAGAGTAAAATACGTTTATTTTTCACAATATCGAAAATTTTTATTATGAAAAGTTATTTAGAATTAAAAACATGTTTCAGTATGTAATTATATCCTTCTAAATGAAATATTCTGAACTATAAAGGTACTTTACTTTTGATCTAAAGGCTATAGCGGGATAAGATGGTCAAAAATGACCCCGCACCGATCAGTCCCGCTATTAATTTTTTCGATAAAGGATATAAAATTATGCCCTGATGCAAATTTTTAGCTTCCCAAAGGTCCTAGAACCTCTTAAATCGAAAAAAGAAGAATTTTTAGGTTTTATTTTTTTGTGAGCGCAATTTTAACTTAAAAAATCTGAAAAAATTCGAGATGATGTATATTTTGAATACAAAACAGCCTGATTTTTTTCAGATTTTTGTAGTAAAAAATGAGCTTAGGAAAAATTTTTGAAATTTTCAAAAAAATTTTAGGTTATGTAAATATCATTTGGCCAACCTGTAAATAGTATTTTTTTGTGTGTTTTTCATCGTTCTTTCGAATGGCAGAGTCAGAATTTTTAATATCTGAGCGGAAAGAACAAAAAAATTGAAAAAACCGTTTTTTGCTGTCTCGAGATGCATCTCGGGACAGCCAATTTTAGGATTTAGGATTCTGACTACAACAACTAAAAAAAGCACTAAAAGTGTGAATTTTGTCATAAAATTTGGTATGTGGGCTTATAATAATATTTGGAACAGCTTTTAGGAATAACTTTTTTCGATATCTCTAACGATAAGCAAATCGAATCGCATATCGAAAATTCACCCTGTTCGTGGATTCGCAGTAGACCGCGTTTAAAATTTAAATTTCAGTTGACCATTTTAAAAATTGTGAACCATTAACCTGTATGACTGTGCCAAATTTCAAATCTGTATATGTTTTGATTGCCGAAATATAGGGATGTCTTCATCTTAAATGCGACACACTGTATATTATCGTATATAATATCACAAGAGAGAAAATTTTGCCGGCAATATTTTCGACTGGTATGAAAGTTTGTTGCCTGGCAATTTTCGCGAATTAAATTTTGACTTAAATCACGAGACGTTAGTCGAGTGATTTTGTCAAAATTTCATAAGCGAAAATTACCAGAAGGCAACGAACTTAAATGAAACCAGGAGAAAATTTTGCCGGGAAAAATTTTCTCTCGAATGATGTTCGACAAGACTATTTCACGAGACAATTAATGCACCATATCAACGAAATATAATCTTTTTTTTACGTCTTGGCGTAGTAACGTATTTATTTTTTATTACCAGACACTTTCGTGACGGATCTGTCATAATTTTGTCGCTGAGAAATCACGTCGCTAAGGAGTTTTGTCAGTAGAAAACGATACGTTGCTATGCCGTTTTATCAGTAAAAACAGTCTAGTGAAATAGTCAATTTGATAATTTATTGCAACTAATATAGTTGTATTTTTTATACCTAGATTCAAAATATACATTCAAAATATGTACTGACTAATTCACTAATTTTATCATAAAAAGTCAAATTGATTGCATTGAAGTATTGAACCAATTAATACGTCTTAATATAATATTATTATAATAATTATAATATACAGAGTGAGTTTTATGTATAGAAACCCTCAATTATCTCGGAAACATCTTGCATAATTTTTATAGGTTTTGGTGGGTAGGGGTTTTCTAATACAGCCGATATTACAGTGATAATTACATTGTTGTCAGATCTTCCGTTTTTCTGGAAATCTAATGAACTTTCTTATTTTTTTGCGTTTTGAAGTCCTTAAGAAATACTGATTATTTTTCATGTTATATTCTCTATACCTAAATGCAATAGTTTCGGAGTTATTGCTACATGTATTTAAAAAAAAATTAAACAAATTATAAAAATCAATTTTTTTGGCCCGTGTAGTTTACATTCTTTGGATCATTGGGAAGAAAAAAGGTCTTTTGTAATTTTTCTCTAAAGTTAATGGTTTTGGAGCTCCAAACAATTTAAAACTGAAAAAAAAAAAATGAATAATGACGATTTTCAAGGTTCAAAAACACAAATAAAAAATATTATTTTTGAACTGCTGGGTAGTCAAATTCAAGCTAAGCCCTTTTTCTAGGGGCTCGCTATAAAATTTTTTGGCCCGTTTTATTCTAAAACATTGGTTTTTAATAATTGTTAGTGAAGCGCATATGAGAGGACGGGCGATTGGGGTGCATTAACAACTAAAAAACAATATTTTAGAATGAAACAAGCTTACATTACTTATTCGTAACTGATAAAATAAGGCTTGAACTTGAATTTGTGTACAGGACAGTTTCAAAAATAATATTTTTGATATGTGCTTTTGAACCTTGAAAATCGTCATTATTCGATTTTTTTCAGTTTTAAATTGTTTATAACTCGAACTCGTTTAACTTTAAAGAAAAATTACAAAAGAACTTTTTTGTTCCCAATAGTCCAAAGAACGTAAAATAATGTATACCCGGGCCGAAAAAATTGATTTTTATAATTTGTTTAATTTTTTTTAAATAAATGTAGCAATAACTCGAAATTATAGCGAAATTATAAATGAAGCGAAATTATGATCTTTAGGTATAGGGAATATAACATGAAAAATAATTAATATTTCTTATGGACTTAGAAAAGCAAAAAATAGAAAGGGTATTCCAATTGAAGTAAAAAAAATTAGATTTTTAGAAAAACGGGAGATCTGACAACAATGTAATTATCACTATAATATCGGCCGCATTAGAAAACCCCTACCCACCAAAATTTATAAAAATTGTACTAACCGATTCCGAGATATTTGAGGGTTTCCGTACATAAACCTCACTCTGTATATTATATTATTACATATTAATTGGTTCAATACTTCAATGCAATCAATTTGAACTTTTTATGATAAAATTAGTGAATTAGTCAGTATTTTGAATGTATATTTTGAATCTAGGTAGAAAAATACGACTATATCAGTTGCAATAAATTATCAAATTGATAATATACAGTGTATCGCATTTAAAATAAAGACACCCCTAATATTTCGGCTATCAAAATATATTCAGATTTGAAATTTGACACAGTCATACAGGTTGATGGTTCACAATTTTTAAAATAGTCAACTGAAATTTAAATTTTAAACGCGGTCTACTGCGAATCCACAAACAGAGTGAATTTTCGATATGCGATTCGGTTTCCTTCGCGTTAGAGATATCGAAAAAAATTATTTGGAAAAGCTGTTCTAAATATTATTATAAGCCCACATACCAAATTTTATGACAAAATTCACACTTTTAGTGCTTTTTTTAGTTGTAGTCAGGATCCTAAATCCTAAAATTGGCTGTCCCGAGATGCACCTCGAGACAGCAAAAACGGTTTTTTCAATTTTTTTGTTCTTTCCGCTCAGATATTAAAAATTCTGTCTCTGCCATTCGAAAGAACGACGAAAAACACACAAAAAAATATTATTTAAAAGTTGGCCAAATGATATTTACATAACCTAAAATTTTTTTGAAAATTTCAAAAATTTTTCCTGAGCTTATTTTTTGTTACAAAAATCTGAAAAAAATCAGGCTATTTTGTGTTCAAAATATACATCATCTCGAATTTTTTCAGATTTTTTAAGTTAAAATTGCGCTCACAAAAAAATAAAGCCTAAAAATTTTTCTTTTCTCGATTTAAGAGGTTCTAGGACATTTGGGAAGCTAAAAATTTGCATGAGGGCATAATTTTATATCCTTTATCGAAAAAATAAGTAGCAGGACTGATCGGTGCGGGGGCATTTTTGACTATCTTATCCCGCTATAGCCTTTATCTTTTTTGACATACCTCGTATAAAATTGAAAAAATTTGATAAAATATGGTTGTATTATAGTTTTTAGACCATCCAGAACTTTTTATGGAGAATCACTTTTTTTCGTAAAATTAATAATAAAAGGGTTATCAGAATTGAAATAACTGAAAATAATGTTGGCTATCCATAATTTTTCAAAAAAAAAAAATTTCAATTGGA
This sequence comes from Diabrotica virgifera virgifera, assembly GCF_917563875.1. Lineage (NCBI taxonomy): Eukaryota > Metazoa > Arthropoda > Insecta > Coleoptera > Chrysomelidae > Diabrotica > Diabrotica virgifera. Next base: position 216,007,304 of record NC_065446.1, read on the forward strand.
AGGATGTAACTGAATATTAGAATATAGTTTTTAATTCCAAACAACTTTTCATAACAGCAATTTTCAATATTGTGAAAAATAAAGCTACTTTACTCTTGAGTGAAATTCAAACTTTTTGACATACCTCGTATAATATTCAAAAAATTTGATATTTGATGGTTAAATCTTAGGTTTTGGACCATGCAGAGCTTTTTATAAAGAATAACTTTTTTTCGTTAAATTAATAATAAAAAAGTTTTTCATATGGATACAACTTACAGGGACATACTGTATATAAAAGAAAGTCGAGTTATGTTAGTTTCACCGTTAATAACTCGAGAACGGCTCAACAGATTTTTATGAAATTTTACACGTGTATTCTACCGGACTGGGAATAGGCATAACTCTGATTTCATGCTCGTACGTCATAAGGGGGCTTGCCCCCCCCCTGATATATTTTTTTAATTTTTTGACAAACCGTTTTTTCTTAATTTTGTATGACGTAGAAGCAAAAGATACATACAATCCTAAATTTTCACTTTTTTATCTTCAACCGTTATTTTTTAATAGCCATTTAAATATTTTTCTTCTATTTATATAAAAGAAAGTCGAGTTATAACCCGGTCTATATAGACATTTCAAATAACAAAAATTGCCGGAGAGCCAAATTTTGGTGGAGAGCTAGGGTATACCATAACAAATAAAGTTTAAAAAGTCCCCATCGATCCCATGTGTGCGTCAAAAGTTATTCGGGGTCAAAGGTCAAAATTTGAGATTTTTTGATTTTTTTCAAAAACGGTAAGTTTTATCAAAAAAAAACCTTAAACCAAAGTTGTAGATCTTAAAATTCTCTACAAAAATAGTCCTTACTATTTTTTTCCTAAGAGTTGCCATTCCTGAGATATCGCGATTCAAAGAGTCACATTATACATGATATGCACACGTTTCCACACCACCTGTGAGGTAGTGTACTCGGCGCGTTTTTTTACCGTGGTTTCCCCTGTAGGCCTACTCCACTAACTGTTTTGACAATTTTAGGATAATTTAAGGAAACAATACCGGTCAAGTTCTAGATATTACCTTATTATTGATATTGATTATTGATATTGCTATTGATTATTAGGTTAACTATTGTTTTGATTTCTTTAGACATTTTAATCAGATTCATATTCTTGAAAGCCTACTTCAACAGTCAAGTCTTCTTCGATTTCATCTTCTTCCTCTTCCTCTTGCTGGATGGTCAAAAATTGTTCAAATGTGACTGAGTCATTGGTCTCTTCATTAAAATCACAGGAGTCTTCCTCTGTTGTACTAAACTGGACATTTGAGCAAGACTGACCTTGGCAGTTGATACACACTAGAGAACACAGCAACCCGACTTTTTTACATCCACATTTGGCACTACAACCTTTTTTGCAATTGCAAAAAATAGTGTTAAGGAGTTTTTCTGGAACAGGTGGGAGTAAGGTTTTAATCGGTTTCAGAGTATTATCTATTAATTTCCAACCCCAGTCTTCTGGATTCAGTTCATTGCCTAGCCATGTTTGAACTTGATAATATACTCGATACAAATGTTGAAAAGCAGATGCTGATGTTGGAGGAAGACATGATAGTTGTACTTGTTTCTTGTTTCGCGAATTTTTTACAAAAGTTAGGTATCGGTATTTATCAAGGCAAATAATTTTTTTTGGAGCTCCATAAACCGCAAGAAGAAAGCGAATTCCTTCCGTAATTATTGTTTGCGGTGTAGAATCAAGTTCTTTAAAAACTTTACAGCAGTCAGTCAAATCTTTTTTTTTTTTTTCGAATAATTTAAGTACTGACGTTTTGCCCCTTCTGTACATTGCGGACGTAGTGTCGCAGCCGGTTATCGCATGTAAAAATAAATTTTACTTTTGGCATTTGGGATAAGCCGAAAAACTATTCGAAGAATATATCTCTGTTCGCTGTTGAGCCCTTCCAGGTTTCAGAAATTAAATAACTTTATCTACTGGAGTCCTTGCAGTAATCAGTACCAACAAATCAACATCTTCACCAACTACAATTGTTGTGTTTGTTGCCTTAAATTTTTCAATTGCTGTCTCAATTATAAGGACATCTGCGTCATTTTTAGCTTGTTTCACTTCAATATTCAATATGTAAAAGTTTATTGCAAATAAAGCAAAACTGAGACATTTTTAAAACTATAAAATTGTACAAATAACGGTAACGGTACTAAATGGTAGACGCTTGTAATAAGTACTTATATTCACTTAAACTGAACCTTTAGCACTAAAAGAAACAGATAATATTATGAACCAGACCTATGGACAATACTGTAGCCATTGCCTATAATAGACAATCTGTTCTTTTTTAAACAATGGTATAGCCAAATGTTTTTCAAGGCCACGTGGATAGAGGAAATTCAGTTTGGGACTGATTACCTTTTGAAGAAATATTTTCAGAATAGTATAATATACTATATAAAAGAGACACAAATAGGCATTTATACTTGTCTTAAGGGCCACATATGTATATACGTGGCTTATATGTACATATAATGTATAAAGTAACTTTTAAAATCGCGATATCTCAGGAATGGTGACTCTTAGGAAAAAAATTGTAACGACAATTTTTGTAGAGAATGTTAAGATCTACAACTTTGGTTTGAGGTTTTTTTTTGATAAAACTTACCGTTTTCGAAAAAAATCCAAAAAATCTCAAATTTTGATCTTTGACCCCGAATCACTTTTGACGCACACATGGGATCGATGGGGACTTTTTAAACTTTATTTGTTATGGTATACCCTAGCTCTCCACCAAAATTTGGCTCTCCGGCAATTTTTGTTATTTGCCAAGCATTTTGATGTCTAAGTTGACCGGATTATTATGTTAGTTTCACCGTTAATAACTCGAGAACGGCTTAACAGATTTTTATGAAATTTTACACGTGTATTCTACCGGACTGGGAATAGGCATAACTCTGATTTCATGCTCGTATTAAATATTTCACAGCGAAATATTGCGTCGGGCTCAAAATTATCAGTCGCACTATTCCCTATATTTCAAAATAGAGGTAAAGGTCATGATTAAATGTAACCGAGTATTAACTAAACGCATTATGCACATAAAGTGAGGAACAAAAAAACGGAAAAAAGTACGTCTTTGGTCTGGTCGACCGACGCCGGGCCCCTTACATCGCCGGGCCCCGGTAAAATGTACCGGCTGTACCCCCCTCTCGGCGGGCCTGACACTGAGACGACCGCACTATCACATATTAAGAAATGCGGTATAATCTCACATTTATATGATAAATTTCGGCAAACAAATTTTTATATAAATTGGGATAAGCAGTCGACCTTGTATAATAAATTTTACGCTTGTGAATTCTGAAAACAGTTTCTCCACACTCAACAATACAACAACTATTAACTAACACGCGACGTAGTCTCCAATTATTGCGACAAACAAGTCTTACTTAAACAACACTATTCTTAACAACACTTTATTGACAATCGCAAGGCATTTTGAGAGTATCGCACATAAATATTTTGGATTAGCTTCGTGTCTTATCTTATTGTAGAGGTATATCCCTCATTGATGATAAAGTTATCGTTATTAATAAAATTCCCGTGATCTGGTGAAAGTGTTGTGTTTGTTATATGTACATAGTGTATAGTGGGTCATCGCGTCGACATGGAGGATTTCTTAAAATACGAAGCCGTGTATTCGAAAAAGCAAGAAGAAAATATCGCAAGTGAATTTAAAAGAATCGACAGTGAGTATTATTTTAGTACTTATATCTATAATATAGATAACATTATCATAGAATATTGTTTACTAGTAATCAGCTGGTGTAAGTTTATGTACTATTATTTGTTTAGCAAACTTGATCTAGTGAAGTGAAGCGGAGATTTTTTGCTAATTAATTGTTGCAGGTCTACGCCAAAAATAAATTTTTTGCTTCACCCCCTAACGAGCAACAATGGCTACTGCGGTTTTATACTTAAGCTACAATACCCAACACTCATATTTCTGGAACGAAAATAGGTAGAGGGTCGCTTCCGGCGGCATATTTTATTTCTAATTAATTGCGGAAAATGAGGTATACAAGAATTTACACACTCACCCCCTCCAACCCGTACCGTTATCATCATTTCCCGGATTTCGCAAAAAGTGAAAATAACCAGTTTAAATACCTAAAACCAGGTGAATATTTTTTGCTAATTTATTGCTGCAGGTCTACGCCAAAAATGAATTTCTTGCTTGATCCCCTAACGAGCAACAATGGCTATTGCGGTGTAATACTTGAGCTACACTACCCAACACTCATATTTCAGGAAGGAAAGTAGATAGAGGGTCGCATCCGGAGTTTCTGAATACCCACTTGGTTCTAGATCTTTAAACTGGTTATTTTCACTTTTTGTGAAATCCAGAGAATGATAATAACGGTAGGGGTTGGAGGGGGTGAGTTTGTAAATGCTTGTATAGCCCATTTTTCAGCAATTATTTAGCAATAAATAATGCCGCCGGAAGAGACTCTGTATCTGCTTTCGTTCCTGAAATATGAGTGGTGGGTATTGCAGCTTAAGTATTAAACCGCAGTAGCCATTGGCGCTCGTTAGGGGATGAAGCAAAAAATTCATTTTTGGCGTAGACCTGCAGCAATTAGCAAAAAATACCCGCTTGGTTTTAGATCTTTAAACTGGTTATTTTAAATTTTTGTGAAATCCGGGGAATGATGATAACGGTAGGGGTTGAAGGGGGTGAGTTTGTAAATTCTTGTATTTTTTGTAATTCTTTCAGCAATTAATTAGCAATAAAATATGTCGCCGGAAGCAACCTTCTATCTACATTCGTTTCTGAATTATGAGTGTTGGGTATGGTAGCTTAATATTAAGTTACAATATCCACCTGTTTCTCTGAAGGGGTTGAAGCAATAAATGTTTAATTTGCATAATAAATTAGCAATAAAATAGTAATAAAATATGGGGTAAGTCTCATAGCTCCCTTATGAAATAGTTATTGTAGCTTAATAGACATGTTAAATATTACATCATACATATCCCAGTTTTTACAAAATCGGCAGAAAATCTTTTCATATTCAATTTTTACTACAAAATCTTTTGTTTGTAAAGTGTCCATGTTAAAAAAGTGTTTCCTTATCAATTGCATTGTTAGTTTAAAATTATTATTTTACCTTATTTGTTCTAATAATCTAGTAACATAAAACAATGAAACTTAAACCAATCATAAATCTATTATTGTATTAGTCAACAACATTTTTTTAATTTATTTTGGGGCCTCGGTTTATACTTATGAAAAAATAAATCCCGTCTGATCAACTATTTTGTAAAAGTATTAAAAGAATTACTTTATCTAAGTTACACTTGTGACTTACGATAGTAATATAAAATAATGAAAACAAAAAAGGTTAAATTAATTGTATTTTTCTAATATAAATTCTTCTTCTTCTTGTGCCGTCTTCTAACGATGGTTGGCGATCACTTCTTTAAACGCTTCTCTGTCTTTTGCAACGTGAAATATCTGTTCAACACTGAGGTTACTCCAATCTCTGATATTCCTCAGCCAAGATTTTTTCTTGCTTCCCAACCCTTTTTTCCCCTCTACTCTTCCTTGCATGATGACGTGTAGCAGAAAGTATTTATCGTTACGAAGTATGTGGCCCAGATATGATGTTTTTCTTATTTTAATTGTGTTCATAAGCTTTCTGCCATGTCCAATTCTTCTTAACACTTCTTCGTTTGACATTTTGCAGTCCAAGGATATATAAATACATATACCAGGGGTGGCCAAACTGTGGCTCGCGGACTATTTCTGGCTCGCGGACTATTTGTGGCTCTCAATAGATGTACCTGAATTACTTTTAATTTTTGTGTTAAATGTCTTAAATTACTGAAAACAAATATAAAAGACTAAGTGTAATATCAAGTCTTAGATAAGGAGACCCCGTATCACCGTTGTTATTCAATTTGTCCTTGGAATATGTAATAATTAAAATATCATCTGAGCTGACAGGAGGATTTGCGAATCGATGATCAAAACTATTGTTTGCCTTTGCTGATGATCTAGGGGCTGTCGCTCATTCTACAAGGGACGTGAGAGAGGTGTTTTTACAACTCAAGGAAGAAGCGGGGTAGTCTGTGCCTTCGAGTAAATGAAAATAGGGCGAAATACATGCTAGTAACTAAAAACCAAGATCAAGAGTTAGGCAGAACATAACTATTATTGACGACAACTTCGATGTAGTAAAAGCGTTTAAATATCTAGGATAGCTACGTGGAGTAAGCATTATATTACTCGATATTATCATTATTAAGATCTAAGCTGCTAAAAAGACAATCTAAATTAAGATCATGCTTGCAAATTATTCGCCCAATTATTAAATTATGGAAGTGAAACATGGCCTCTCCATCAGCGGGAAATCAATATGCTGCTGGTTTTTGAAAGGAAAGTGTTCAGAATGATATTTGGCCTTCAAAGAGATGAATTGACAGGAGAGTGGAGGTTAAATACAGTAATTTTTGATGACCAGTCAGTAGAAGATGAGTAGGCCGTCCCAGAAAAAGATGAAAGGATGATGAAGTATCCTGAAATAGTAAAGGCTGCTTTTAGAATTATAATATTTGCATATTTGAAACAACAATGTTAACCATTTAAATTCGTGACCATTTAAAAACTTTAAAATGCATGAAATCCAAATCCATCTGCACTGAGAGAAAAATTTAATACATTTTTTACACTTTTTAAATAATGGTTTAATTGCGGCTCGCGAAAAATTTCAAATTTTCAAAAATTGCTCGGACTATCAAGGAATTTGGCCATCCCTGACATATAAATTTTTTATAAGAATAGAATTGTTACGAGTATGCTATAAATTAAAGACTATGACTAAATGTTTAAGAGCACAGAGATAACAAAAACAATAAAAATTCAAAAGTTACAATATTTCGGCCATGTAATGTAATGACACACCCAGATACAGGCGCGGATCTAGAAATTCATAATAGGGGGGCCAGACTTACCTCATCAAATATTATATTTTTCAGATTTAGCCGTACGACTCACAGTTACTCTAAGGATAAAATACACTATATAATCCCAGATACCTACGGTATCAAAAGGATTGATAGACAATTCACGACAGTTAATCTCACTGGTCGTTCTTTACCATAAAGATTAACCTTTCTACCATCAATGGGTAGGTACGCATGGATTGTCTAGTAAAATACAAATTTTTATATCTTTGTTGTATCGCAAATTTGAAACGTGACTTTTCATGAGATGAGGTTTATACACAGTGTAATGTATTTGCATTTTAAAATATCATTTTTGTTATACTTTGAATTGAGAAAAATAGTTCCGTTGTTTATGGTTCCACTGGTACCCAAACAAATGCGCCTGCAGATTATTTTTCAGAGAAGGGTGTTTTATTTGATTTTATGGCTCCTTTTAATACTTTGGAAGCGGTTGTCGTGTAATTTAGTGTTGTACTGATGGCTTAAAGTTTAGAGTTAACAGAAAAAAAAATAATAAGTAATAAAAAAATACTTATATACTAAATACAATAGGGGGGACATAGACCCGCAGACCTCCCCCCTGTATCCGCGCCTGCTCAGATAGGTATAACCTTCTACACCTCATAATACAGAGCAAGATCGTCGGAAGAAGGGGCCCAAGCCGAAGAAGAACATCCTGGCTCCGAAATTTTAGGGAGTGATACCAAGAGCCCACCGCTAATCTGTTTAGAGTTGCCGTGAACAAAGTGATTATTGCCAATATGATCGCCAACTTTCGATAAAGGAGCAGGGTATTGAAAACAGAAGAGATGCTATAAATTACAGGACAAGTGCATACTAAAAAGACACAGAATTAAACAAGAAAATACTCAGAAAGATTTTACAGTAAAAGATCAGAAACTCTCTAAATTTTTTCACCAAAGGGATTAAAGATATTCAAACAAACCTTTAGTACAATAAAGAGAAACCAATTATGTACTTGGAAATTAGGGGCCAAACTAGGAATTAGTAAAGATGATGCTAAATAATACCACAAAAAACGAAGTCGCGTTGAAAAAATTGAACTCTGAAATTTGAAGTAAAAGAAAATTGGTTGCACTATATTTGAAAAAGGAAATATTATTAGAAAAAATATTTACCATTTGCTTTTTGTTTTTCTGTCTTCCTAAATATTTTTATTATGATACCGATTAATTGATGACACTATATTTTCTTCTGTATTTCTGCAGTTGCTTTCCGTGAATTTTTTATTGCTTTAATGTTGACTTTTGAGCAGATTTTAAGAATTTTATCATTCAGTAAACTATTTAGATGGGAAATAAGCCACAATTAAATTGAAAAAATAATTTTATGAACGTTTCGAAGCCCAAATCGGGTTTCGTTGTCAAAATACAAAATACTACTAAATTAAACAAAAATGTTGATGCTAAGTAAAAAAATTCTTCTAATAATTTATTTAATCTGACTCATTTTTATTGGCAATTCAGACGTATATTATATATTTTAAAGTAGAAGACTTTAAAATCATATCGCCAATATTTATGAGCTGCGTTCCTGGGACGACTTTACTAAAAGATAGTTCATTCGATTACATGAAAGCAATTCCAACTCAAGAATATCCGTCACAAAAAAATTAAAGCATGTGATCTGTCTTTAAAAAGTCAACCAAATGCAACGATGACAGTCAAATTCTCGCGTTAGAGATTCCATAGTAAATCACGTGGGAAAACCAGGAAAAAACCTCGTGATACTATCCGGACATCGTAAGTATTTGGTCTTACATTTAATTTACTTTCAAAAACAAATACCAAATTCTGACTTTAATATGTTTAAATTATAAATAATATTAATAATACATAGGTATACAATAAGTAATACTAAAATATAAAATTTGTACTAACTCGATATGTTATTGACTTACTAATCGTGGTATTTTCTTTCTATTGACTTCCTCTTTTAGTATGGGTAACCACATCCTACTGCATTCTACCGAGGAATTTGCGACACAATTGGTTTCATTTAGCATAATTAGAGCCACTTCTTTGATTTTTCTCTTTTTACTATCTGATTCTTTGAGGACTATACTTGAATCTCTCCACTGAACTCTATGTTCATTATCCCATGCGTGTTGACATATTTGAGATCTATCAAATTCTCTATTTTTAATATAAGACTGATGTTCACTTATTCTAACGTTTAATGGTGTTGATGTTTCACCTAAATAAAATAAAATTGTTCGCATTCACAAGGTATTTTATAATTTCAATTCTTTGTTCTGTCTTGTTAATTGTTAGGTTTAGTTTTAGATAGAACAGATCTCAATGTGTTTGTTGTTTTGAATGTTGTTGAAATGTTGAATTTATTTCCTATTGTTTTAAGTTTCTCGGATAGTCCTTTTGTATAAATATGGTATTGATATTTTCCTCGTATTATTTCTTGTGAATGTTGTAGGATCCCGTTCTAAGTTGTTCTGTTCCATTCGATCCAATCTTGAAAATTCCTTATTTATAAACGATAAATATTAAATATATCAATATAACATAGAGTTCAGTGGAGAGATTCAAGTATAGTCCTCAAAGAATCAGATAGTAAAAAGAGAAAACTCAAAGAAGGGGCTCTAATTATGCTAAATGAAACCAATTGTGTCGCAAATTCCTCGGTAGAATGCAGTAGGATGTGGTTACCCATACTGAAAGAGGAAGTCAATAGAAAGAAAATACCACGATTAGTAAGTCGATAACATATCGAGTTAGTACAAATTTTATATTTTAGTATTAGTTATTGCATACCTATGTATTATTAATATTATTTATAATTTAAGCATATTAAAGTCAGAATTTGGTATTTGAAAGTAAATTAAATGCAAGACCAAATACTTACGATTTTCCTGGTTTTCCCTAGTGATTTACTATGGAATCTCTAACGCGAGAATTTGACTGTCATCGTTGCATTTGGTTGTCTTTTTAAAGACAGATCACATTCTATAATTTTTTTGTGACGGATATTCTTGAGTTGAGATTGATTTCATGTAATCGAGTGAACTATCTTTTAGAAAAGTCGTCCCAGGAATGCAACTCATAAATATTGGCGATATCATTTTAAAGTATTCTACTTTAAAATGTAAAATTTACGTCTGAATTGCCAATATAAATGAATCAGATTAAATAAATTATTAGAAGAATTTTTTTGCTTGGCAACAACATTTTTGTTTAATTTAGTACTATTTTGTATTTTGACAACTAAACCCGATTTGGGCTTCGAAACGTTAATAAAATTATTTTTTCGATTTCATTGTGACTTATTTTCCATCTAAATAGTTAATGATAAAAATGCCACAAGGAAATAGCTTCAGAACAACATTTATCATTCAGATTGATCGAAAAGAAAATTTGTACTGCTTTTAGATTTTACTTAATAGAACGAAGTTAGCCCCCCCCTTTTTTTAATTCATATGTTCTTGCAAAATCATTTTGCAATATTTAGAATTATTTTTTGTCATTTTTTTTAATTAAATTAATAGTGTAAATCTTCTTCTTTCATAAACTATACAAATTATTACTGTAACTTCATCATTTTCTGACTTATAGTGTTGCAAAAAAAATTAATTTGGGATAAACAAATTAAATAACCTTTAAACTATTTGACCGATTGCTTTGAAATTTAGGGTATGGTTTAAGCACCATAAATCACAGCATTTCGTGTAATAAGAAGGTTCTAAGTTAATTTTTACATAAGTTATGAATATTTATAAAAACTCAAAATTAATTATTTATTTTGCAATTTTCTAAGCAACCAATAAGGATAGACATATTCAGCGACCGCCATATTGAAGTTTTTTATACAATTTATGAATTTCTTACTCTCAAATTTGTTTGAAATGCCTAACTTTTTGGTAATAGACGAAAAAAGCGAAAATTTACTGTTTTTTTATCTTCATTTGTTTATAACTATGTATATCATCAAAATCGGCTGGAGGAAACATATAGGTTATTATTATAGTCAGTGGTTCCCAACCTTTTATGTCTGGCGACCCACCTTCTGATGTTTTTTCATATTCGCGACCCATCCCTCACCCATGATGATATAATGTACTCAGCTACTGTAAGAGCCACGCGCGCCGTAACCCACCTGAAATCTGCTTAAGACTAAGACCCACTAGTGGATCGCGACCCACCGGTTGGGAAACACTATTATAGATGTCCCTACTACTCAAAAAATTTAGCTTCGGCCTGGAGGGGGTTGTGTCACCAACAGGATATTTTTTTTCCTTATTTCTCTGAACTATAGTTTCTTCAGCTCCTTCCATCCTCTAAGTTCGGTTCGGAAAGGCCGCAACTGCACGTCGCTTACAAGTAACGCCCTACCCTCTAAATTTTTTTCCATATTCCTTTCTTCCATGGTTTTAGCAAGGTTTTTACTGCCGGATGCCCTTCATAGCGCAAACCCTCCTCCTTTATCCGGGCTTGGGACCGGCACTAATAGTTGCTGAGCTACTCAATTCACTCAGCAACTACCAGAGGGGGAGTTATATTTAAACTGATACCGTATCTAATTATTGTTTAGTTTCGCTATTTGCAAACAACATTTTCAATCGTTTTATATCCAATAATAGATGTGGAAAATGGTCGCTGAGATTTCGTCGTAATCAGTTTATACGCTATTCTGGATATCTGGAAGAAACTGGAGCACCGACAATCGCTCTGCATGTTTATAGTTACTGTTATGGTTTAGCAAACAACAATTGAGAAAAAAAGAAATATCATAAGATAGAATAAACCGCAAATTGTTTAGTAGAGGTTTTAACTTTAAATCGGTTTTATGGATCTCTTTAATCGCTATATACAGGGTTGCGAAAAAGTCTGACAACACGGTAATTTCTCGGAAACTGCTAGAACGATTTTTATGGATTTTGGTGGGTGAGGGTCTTTTAATGCGGCCGATATTATAGTGGCAATTACATTGTTGTGAAATCGTCCGTTTTTCTGGAAATCTAACGAACTTTCTTATTTCAAATGGAACTTGAATGGAAATGGAAATTTCTTGCATTTTGGAATTCTTAAGGGATAATGATTATTTTTCGGAATTGTTGCTACATTTATTTAAAAAAATTAAACAATTTATAAAAATCATTTTTTTCGGCCCGGGTAGACATCACTTTAGGTTCCTTGGTTGATTGTGAACAAAAAAGTTCTGTTGTAATTTTCTAAAGTTAATCGTTTCCGAGTTATAAATAATATAAAACTGAAAAAGTCGAAAAATGACGATTTTCTAGGTTCAAAAACACAAGTCAAAAATATTACTTTTGAAACTACGAAGTGCCTAAATTCAAGTTCAAGCCTTATTTTATCACTTACCGATAAGCAATTTGGTCTTGTTTCATTTTAAAATAATTATTTTTTAGTTGTTAATGCAGCCCGATAGCCCGTTCTCTCATATGCGCTTCATTAATAATTACATATAATAAAAACAATATTTTAGAATAAATCGTGCCAAACATGCTTATAGGTATCTGATCGAAGAAGGCTTGATCTTGAATTTAGGTATTTTGTAATTTCACAAATTATTTTTTTTACTTGTGTTTTTGAACCTAGAAAATCGTCATTTTTCGTTTTTTTTTCAGATTTAAATTGTTTATAACTCGAAAACGATTAGCTTTAGAGAAAAATTACAAAAGACCTTTTTTGTTCACAATGATCCAACGAACCTAAAATAATGCCTACCCGGGCCGAAAAAATTGATTTTAAAACGTTTTTATACACTTGGCTTCGTCTTTGTCACAATGTCCGCAAATTTTGTAATCCATTTTAAATATAGTTCTAGGCTACCTAGGCACATTAAATGTTGCCCTGTGAGACGAACCACCGTCGTTAATTAGCAATGGCAGCCCCAACAGTTACAAGACGCCCAAGAGGATGATCCATGTATAAAGAGAATATTGGATTGGATGCGTCAAGGTGAGAGACCTAGTTGGCAAAGCATTAGTGCATGTAGTCCGGAAGTCAAGGCCTACTGGAGCCAATGGAATTGCCTGGTACTAAAAGATGATCTTCTGTACAGAACCTTTGAGAACGATGGTGGTACAGAATCTAAGCTTCAGTTGATTATACCTAAAAGTAAAGTGTCAGAAGTATTGCGTCAGCTGTTGCATGACGGTACATCAGGTGGACACTTTGGTATTACGAAGACTTTGCAAAAGGTTCGAGAACGGTTCTATTGGGTGAACTGTAAAGATGATGTACGAAAATGGTGCCAGAAATGTGAACTGTGTGCATCCAGTAATGGTCCAGTTGGTAAAAAAGCACCCATGAGACAGTACAACATTGGTAGTCCTATGGAAAGAGTAACGATTGACATTGCAGGTCCATTTCCGGAAACCGATGCTGGAAATAAATATATCCTGGTAGCCATGGATTATTTTACGAAATGGACCGAGGCCTATGCATTACCGAATCAAGAAGCTGCTACCGTTCCAGAGGTACTTGTTAAAGAATTATTCAGTCGATTTAATGTTCCCTTGGAGATCCATTCCGACCAAGGGCGAAACTTTGAGTCGCCCCTTTTCCAAAACGTTTGTAAATTGATTGGTGTCAATAAGACCAGAACGACACCCCTGCATCCTCAATTAGATGGAATGGTCGAGAGGATGAACCGAACGATGGGTAAACATCCAAAGTTGTATTTGAACATCAGCGAGATTGGACCAACACATTCATTTATTCCTGATGGCCTACCGCTCGACCGTGAATGAAACTACAGGTCAGACACCAACCTGCCTGATGTTGGGTCGTAAAGTTCGTTTGCCCTGCGACCTAAAGTTTGGCTGCAGACCTTCCGACGAACATGTTGCAGGTGAAGAATAAGTCGACCGCCTGAAGTTACGAATGAACAACATTCATGAACTTGCCCGACAACACATCCAGATAGCCAGTGACAGAATAAAAGATCAATATGATTCTCGATAGAAAATCTGGATTGGAAGATTGTGAGAAGCATGCTTGAAGTGGTCTTCAGAGAAACTGGCGTACGAATTACTGTGTGCTGCATGAACCCGAAGATGTCATACCCTTCAAAGACAGTAGACTTTTACTTTTTTTCTAGGGGTGTATGTAGAGCTGGAGAGTCCTGTAGATTCCGCCATCCTGGGCCATCTAGAGTTGCTGATCGGGACGCTGAGATCTTAAAAGGGGAGCAGTGTAACAAAAGATTACTTTTGACCGACCCTCGTATAACAGGTCCCATCCCATCTTCACACACGCATTCTAAGTCGATCTTTCTAGATAAGACGCGATGTAGCGAGGCAGAAGACGAGCAGTTCTCCGAAGGTCGGGACAATAACTCGAGATGGGCAGAATCTTCGAGAAATAACGGCTGGGCTATAAATAGGAACGGATTTTGTAAATAGGTTTAGTTTAAGCTAGAGATTTGTAAAATAAACTTGTATAAATAAATTATTAAAGTCGTATATAAATACGAATCGCTCGTTTGATTGTTACAATATTTTAGGGTTTTTTAAGTGCATATTTCCCGAGCTCTAGTTATGAATAACCTGGTAAATAAAATCCAACCAACAAATAGTAGTGAGTTATATTAGAAACTACTAATATATCATTTAATCGTAAACCTATTATAGTATTCTCGTATACTAAAATTACTTCGACAGTTTTGACATCCCTTAAAAAGATCGATCTGAGGTGTCACGTACACGTGTCGTACTACAATTTACAACAGTCGACTGATTCTTAAAACTGAAAATAAAAGAGCAGTTTGAAGTTTTTGAATAATGGCGCCTATAATATTAATGGTAAATGAATTGAGCATATTATGGTGATATAAATTTTAGTAATTGAGCGTGCATAAAATAGTATATTCGTAAAAAATTGTTCTTTATTCATTTGTAAAAGGTATAATTATCACGATTTTGGCAACCCTTATACATATTTACAGAGTTTACGAGTATTACACATTTAGACAGCACGAATATCCTGTAATTGCTATGAAGCTGTGGTATGAGCTTTAAGGAAGGAGAGTAAAAATTAGTTGCCTCTAGTAGAAACAGTGGACGAGAGAAATGGCGAAAAAACTTGGTGAAGAATATCTGAATGAGGAATATAGGAGGAAAATGGAGGAATAGTGAAGGCATTGCGAGGAGATAGAACATACTGCAGGAATATCAAGACTCTATAAAGTTCTCTCAAAGCAGTCAGGTGAGTACACTCAGAATGATGAAGAGACCCTAAAATAACTTTTCAGGGTGAACTTTACTGAGCCTAAAACAAAACTGATACCACTAAATACATGGCAGCAGATTGTAGTGAAAACCTTGACTTATGGTTCTAGGAACCACTGGCGTGGTGAATGAGGACAGAATAAAATGAGCTCATTTGAGCCAGTTATCCAATACTTCTACAGAAGGGGCATAACCTTATGTACAAAACACATACCCTTATGTACAAAAAAGTATGCATTGTATTACAGGCTAACTTAAGACTGGGGTACATACCAAAAGCATGAAGGCTAATAAGACTGGCATTTATACTCAATGGCAAAACTAGACCGGAAATAGCTAAGTACTTGAGACCGATGTCTGATGTCATTCCTACTGAAAACTCTAAAGAAGTTGCTCGATAGGCACATTAGGGATTAGGGATGGACTCGAGTCTAGCCGAGCCGAGCTTTGGACAAACTTGAGCTCGTGATGGAAGCTCGGCTTGAACTTCGAGCTGCAGATTGAGCTCGTAGCTCGTGTCGGCTCGGCTAAAATTTATTCCATATTTTACGGATACACTGTATATTGAAAATACATATTTTTAGTCTGAATTACTTCTTCTTCTTCTTGTGCCACTCCTATCGGAGATTGGAAATCATCAACGCTATCCTGACTTTGTTTACAGCTGACCTAAAAAGTCCATTAATGGTGCAGCCAAACCACTCTCTCAAATTCCGCAATCATGACAATATTCTACGGCCTGGATTACGTTTTCCTTCTACTTTTTGTTGCATTATATTTTGAAGTAATGCGTATTTATGTCCTCTCATCAGGTGACCCAGATATTCGAGTTTTCTCAAATTAATTACTTATTCTCAAAAGTATTAGTTGTAGCAGAAATAAATGAATTATAAAAAGTGTTAAGTATTAGCTGAAATGTTGACAAGCTCGTTAAGGAAAGCTCGGCTTGGTTCGAAAAAAATTTGGTTCAGATCGAAGCTTGACTCAAAAGAAACAAACCGGCTTGAGCTCGAAGAGCCGAGCTAAGCTCGAGGTTGTGACCATCCCAATTAGGGATGGTGTATTAATTAGTTAAAAGTTCGATAGTATGCTTAGCGAACCGGACTCTACAGAAACGGCACTGCACTAGCTCGTACAGAGAATGGAGTACATGAAAATCAAGAGGTGATGTTATAGTGAAGAATGGGTATACAGGGTCGGCACAAGTAGCTAGAGGCTGTCCATAGGGGGAATTTTATCTCCTCCCTTGTGAAATATTTTCATGGATGGGTTGATAGGTAGGCTCATCATATCCTGAGCTATGCGAATAATAATCACAGTCAGAGATAGAATGCAACAGGCTGTGACTGTTGTTATAGAATGGACTTCAACTTTAGAGCTCAACGTAAGTTCCCAAAGTAAAAGTCCAAAATCTTGAAACATACTAGAAGGGGGAATTAAGAAGTATCGAGTTCTATAAGGCTAAATATACACATCTAAGTCTGTTACGTAAAGTACAAAGTACATATATTGGAGTAACTAGCTGACCCGGCAGACTTCGTACTGCCTCAATAGATAAAAACAAACTGTTGTATACAATAAACTTAAAATTAACAAAAGGAATTCGTAATTAATAAACAAAAATGCTCGATGTGAATGAGGTTTTATTATTATTTTTAATTAATTACACATGATGTTTGAAATAATAAAGTTTAGTTAGAAGTAACAAAATAAAGTTTGTAGTGCAACAGTTACAATCTTAAATTTGTTTATCTTATAATGAATATAACAGCTTTATTATATCTACATTCAAAACAACCATCTATTTATTATTAGGTTCGGGGAGATTCCAAGTCTATAGGTGTTGATTAAATAAAATTAAATTCAATTAAAATTAAATAAAAAGTAAATGAAGTAAATTAAAATTAAATGAAATTGAATAAACGTAAATAAAAATAAAAAAAACTGAATAAAATTAAATACAAATAAATAAAATCATATTAACTTAAATACAATTAAATAAAGTTAAAAAAGAATTAAATAAAAATAATAAATAAATTAAAAAATAATAATAAAATTAAATAAAAGAAAATATAGTCTAATAAAAATAAATAAAATTTAATAAAATGAAATAAAATAAAATAAACAAAAATAAATAAAATACTTAAACTAAATAAAATTAAACAAAATGAATTAAAATTAAATAAAATTTTATAAAATAAACAAAAATAAATAAAATACTTAAACTAAATAAAATTAAACAAAATGAATTAAAATTAAATAAAATTTTATAATTTGCTGCTTGTTCTTTTCGTGTGCTCAGAATTTTTCTCCTGCTTACGGTTCCGTTTAGAGATATTTTTTGAAAATTTCGCAAAATTAAAAAATTCATATTTTGCCCAATTTGAGTCCCAAAGTTAAACTGTGCCACTTCTCTTCTATGAAATTTGTCGCTCGTTCTTCTTCTGTCCTCAGAATATTCCTACGGCTTGAGATATTGTATTTCGGACACCGATTGTGCTAGACAAAAAATTTTAGTACGGTTCTGCTCGGAATTCAGCAAGGAGTCTACCTACTTAATTTCATATTTTTCACGTCATTATTGTGAGAGTTACGGCGTCATGGGCAACCCCCTAATGACATACGGGTATGAAATATAGACAGCAACCTACTCCCAGTACAGTCCAATATACCTGCAAAATTTCATAAAAATCGGTTAAGTCGTTTCGGAGGAGTATGGTAACAAACACTGCGACCGGCGAATTTTTATATAGATGTAAAATATTTAAATGGCTATTAAAAAATAACGGTCTGAGATAAAAAATTGAAAATTTAGGATTGTATGTATCTTTTGTTTCTACATCTCATAAAAATAGTAAAAAACGGTTTTTCCAAAAATTAAAAAAATATATCAGGGGGGGCAACACCCCTTATGACGTACGGGTATGAAACTCCATATTATCCTATTCCCAGACCGCTAGAATATACATGTAAAATTTCATAAAAATCTGTTCAGTCGTTCTCGAGTTATAAATGGTGTAACTAACACAACCTCGACTTTCTTTTATATATATAGATGTAAAATATTTAAATGGCTATTAAAAAATAACGGTCTGAGATAAAAAATTGAAAATTTAGGATTGTATGTATCTTTTGCTTCTACATCTCATAAAAATAGTAAAAAACGGTTTTTCCAAAAATTAAAAAAATATATCAAGGGGGGCAACACCCCTTATGACGTACGGGTATGAAACTCCATATTATCCTATTCCCAGACCGCTAGAATATACATGTAAAATTTCATAAAAATCTGTTCAGTCGTTCTCGAGTTATAAATGGTGTAACTAACACAACATCGACTTTCTTTTATATATATAGATGTAAAATATTTAAATGGCTATTAAAAAATAACGGTCTGAGATAAAAAATTGAAAATTTAGGATTGTATGTATCTTTTGCTTCTACATCTCATAAAAATAGTAAAAAACGGTTTTTCCAAAAATTAAAAAAATATATCAGGGGGGGCAACACCCTTTATGACGTACGGGTATGAAACTCCATATTATCCTATTCCCAGACCGCTAGAATATACATGTAAAATTTCATAAAAATCTGTTCAGTCGTTCTCGAGTTATAAATGGTGTAACTAACACAACCTCGACTTTCTTTTATATATATAGATGTAAAATATTTAAATGGCTATTAAAAAATAACGGTCTGAGATAAAAAATTGAAAATTTAGGATTGTATGTATCTCTTGCTTCTACATCTCATAAAAATAGTAAAAAACGGTTTTTCCAAAAATTAAAAAAATATATCAAGGGGGGCAACACCCCTTATGACGTACGGGTATGAAACTCCATATTATCCTATTCCCAGACCGCTAGAATATACATGTAAAATTTCATAAAAATCTGTTAAGTCGTTCTCGAGTTATAAATGGTGTAACTAACACAACATCGACTTTCTTTTATATATATAGATGTAAAATATTTAAATGGCTATTAAAAAATAACGGTCTGAGATAAAAAATTGAAAATTTAGGATTGTATGTATCTTTTGCTTCTACATCTCATAAAAATAGTAAAAAACGGTTTTTCCAAAAATTAAAAAAATATATCAGGGGGGGCAACACCCCTTATGACGTACGGGTATGAAACTCCATATTATCCTATTCCCAGACCGCTAGAATATACATGTAAAATTTCATAAAAATCTGTTCAGTCGTTCTCGAGTTATAAATGGTGTAACTAACACAACCTCGACTTTCTTTTATATATATATAGATGTAAAATATTTAAATGGCTATTAAAAAATAACGGTCTGAGATAAAAAATTGAAAATTTAGGATTGTATGTATCTTTTGCTTCTACATCTCATAAAAATAGTAAAAAACGGTTTTTCCAAAAATTAAAAAAATATATATCAGGGGGGGCAACACCCCTTATGACGTACGGGTATGAAACTCCATATTATCCTATTCCCAGACCGCTAGAATATACATGTAAAATTTCATAAAAATCTGTTCAGTCGTTCTCGAGTTATAAATGGTGTAACTAACACAACCTCGACTTTCTTTTATATATATAGATGTAAAATATTTAAATGGCTATTAAAAAATAACGGTCTGAGATAAAAAATTGAAAATTTAGGATTGTATGTATCTTTTGCTTCTACATCTCATAAAAATAATAAAAAACGGTTTTTCCAAAAATTAAAAAAATATATCAAGGGGGGCAACACCTTTTATGACGTACGGGTATGAAACTCCATATTATCCTATTCCCAGACCGCTAGAATATACATGTAAAATTTCATAAAAATCTGTTCAGTCGTTCTCGAGTTATAAATGGTGTAACTAACACAACATCGACTTTCTTTTATATATATAGATGTAAAATATTTAAATGGCTATTAAAAAATAACGGTCTGAGATAAAAAATTGAAAATTTAGGATTGTATGTATCTTTTGCTTCTACATCTCATAAAAATAGTAAAAAACGGTTTTTCCAAAAATTAAAAAAATATATCAGGGGGGGCAACACCCCTTATGACGTACGGGTATGAAACTCCATATTATCCTATTCCCAGACCGCTAGAATATACATGTAAAATTTCATAAAAATCTGTTCAGTCGTTCTCGAGAATGGTGTAACTAACACAACCTCGACTTTCTTTTATATATATAGATGTAAAATATTTAAATGGCTATTAAAAAATAACGGTCTGAGATAAAAAATTGAAAATTTAGGATTGTATGTATCTTTTGCTTCTACATCTCATAAAAATAGTAAAAAACGGTTTTTCCAAAAATTAAAAAAATATATCAAGGGGGGCAACACCCCTTATGACGTACGGGTATGAAACTCCATATTATCCTATTCCCAGACCGCTAGAATATACATGTAAAATTTCATAAAAATCTGTTCAGTCGTTCTCGAGTTATAAATGGTGTAACTAACACAACATCGACTTTCTTTTATATATATATAGATGTAAAATATTTAAATGGCTATTAAAAAATAACGATCTGAGATAAAAAATTGAAAATTTAGGATTGTATGTATCTTTTGCTTCTACATCTCATAAAAATAGTAAAAAACGGTTTTTCCAAAAATTAAAAAAATATATCAGGGGGGGCAACACCCCTTATGACGTACGGGTATGAAACTCCATATTATCCTATTCCCAGACCGCTAGAATATACATGTAAAATTTCATAAAAATCTGTTCAGTCGTTCTCGAGTTATAAATGGTGTAACTAACACAACCTCGACTTTCTTTTATATATATAGATGTAAAATATTTAAATGGCTATTAAAAAATAACGGTCTGAGATAAAAAATTGAAAATTTAGGATTGTATGTATCTTTTGCTTCTACATCTCATAAAAATAGTAAAAAACGGTTTTTCCAAAAATTAAAAAAATATATCAGGGGGGGCAACACCCCTTATGACGTACGGGTATGAAACTCCATATTATCCTATTCCCAGACCGCTAGAATATACATGTAAAATTTCATAAAAATCTGTTCAGTCGTTCTCGAGTTATAAATGGTGTAACTAACACAACCTCGACTTTCTTTTATATATATAGATGTAAAATATTTAAATGGCTATTAAAAAATAACGGTCTGAGATAAAAAATTGAAAATTTAGGATTGTATGTATCTTTTGCTTCTACATCTCATAAAAATAGTAAAAAACGGTTTTTCCAAAAATTAAAAAAATATATCAAGGGGGGCAACACCCCTTATGACGTACGGGTATGAAACTCCATATTATCCTATTCCCAGACCGCTAGAATATACATGTAAAATTTCATAAAAATCTGTTCAGTCGTTCTCGAGTTATAAATGGTGTAACTAACACAACATCGACTTTCTTTTATATATATAGATGTAAAATATTTAAATGGCTATTAAAAAATAACGGTCTGAGATAAAAAATTGAAAATTTAGGATTGTATGTATCTCTTGCTTCTACATCTCATAAAAATAGTAAAAAACGGTTTTTCCAAAAATTAAAAAAATATATCAAGGGGGGCAACACCCCTTATGACGTACGGGTATGAAACTCCATATTATCCTATTCCCAGACCGCTAGAATATACATGTAAAATTTCATAAAAATCTGTTCAGTCGTTCTCGAGTTATAAATGGTGTAACTAACACAACATCGACTTTCTTTTATATATATAGATGTAAAATATTTAAATGGCTATTAAAAAATAACGGTCTGAGATAAAAAATTGAAAATTTAGGATTGTATGTATCTTTTGCTTCTACATCTCATAAAAATAGTAAAAAACGGTTTTTCCAAAAATTAAAAAAATATATCAGGGGGGGCAACACCCCTTATGACGTACGGGTATGAAACTCCATATTATCCTATTCCCAGACCGCTAGAATATACATGTAAAATTTCATAAAAATCTGTTCAGTCGTTCTCGAGTTATAAATGGTGTAACTAACACAACCTCGACTTTCTTTTATATATATATAGATGTAAAATATTTAAATGGCTATTAAAAAATAACGGTCTGAGATAAAAAATTGAAAATTTAGGATTGTATGTATCTTTTGCTTCTACATCTCATAAAAATAGTAAAAAACGGTTTTTCCAAAAATTAAAAAAATATATCAGGGGGGGCAACACCCCTTATGACGTACGGGTATGAAACTCCATATTATCCTATTCCCAGACCGCTAGAATATACATGTAAAATTTCATAAAAATCTGTTCAGTCGTTCTCGAGTTATAAATGGTGTAACTAACACAACCTCGACTTTCTTTTATATATATAGATGTAAAATATTTAAATGGCTATTAAAAAATAACGGTCTGAGATAAAAAATTGAAAATTTAGGATTGTATGTATCTTTTGCTTCTACATCTCATAAAAATAATAAAAAACGGTTTTTCCAAAAATTAAAAAAATATATCAAGGGGGGCAACACCTTTTATGACGTACGGGTATGAAACTCCATATTATCCTATTCCCAGACCGCTAGAATATACATGTAAAATTTCATAAAAATCTGTTCAGTCGTTCTCGAGTTATAAATGGTGTAACTAACACAACATCGACTTTCTTTTATATATATAGATGTAAAATATTTAAATGGCTATTAAAAAATAACGGTCTGAGATAAAAAATTGAAAATTTAGGATTGTATGTATCTCTTGCTTCTACATCTCATAAAAATAGTAAAAAACGGTTTTTCCAAAAATTAAAAAAATATATCAAGGGGGGCAACACCCCTTATGACGTACGGGTATGAAACTCCATATTATCCTATTCCCAGACCGCTAGAATATACATGTAAAATTTCATAAAAATCTGTTCAGTCGTTCTCGAGTTATAAATGGTGTAACTAACACAACATCGACTTTCTTTTATATATATAGATGTAAAATATTTAAATGGCTATTAAAAAATAACGGTCTGAGATAAAAAATTGAAAATTTAGGATTGTATGTATCTTTTGCTTCTACATCTCATAAAAATAGTAAAAAACGGTTTTTCCAAAAATTAAAAAAATATATCAGGGGGGGCAACACCCCTTATGACGTACGGGTATGAAACTCCATATTATCCTATTCCCAGACCGCTAGAATATACATGTAAAATTTCATAAAAATCTGTTCAGTCGTTCTCGAGTTATAAATGGTGTAACTAACACAACCTCGACTTTCTTTTATATATATATATAGATGTAAAATATTTAAATGGCTATTAAAAAATAACGGTCTGAGATAAAAAATTGAAAATTTAGGATTGTATGTATCTTTTGCTTCTACATCTCATAAAAATAGTAAAAAACGGTTTTTCCAAAAATTAAAAAAATATATCAGGGGGGGCAACACCCCTTATGACGTACGGGTATGAAACTCCATATTATCCTATTCCCAGACCGCTAGAATATACATGTAAAATTTCATAAAAATCTGTTCAGTCGTTCTCGAGTTATAAATGGTGTAACTAACACAACCTCGACTTTCTTTTATATATATAGATGTAAAATATTTAAATGGCTATTAAAAAATAACGGTCTGAGATAAAAAATTGAAAATTTAGGATTGTATGTATCTTTTGCTTCTACATCTCATAAAAATAATAAAAAACGGTTTTTCCAAAAATTAAAAAAATATATCAAGGGGGGCAACACCTTTTATGACGTACGGGTATGAAACTCCATATTATCCTATTCCCAGACCGCTAGAATATACATGTAAAATTTCATAAAAATCTGTTCAGTCGTTCTCGAGTTATAAATGGTGTAACTAACACAACATCGACTTTCTTTTATATATATAGATGTAAAATATTTAAATGGCTATTAAAAAATAACGGTCTGAGATAAAAAATTGAAAATTTAGGATTGTATGTATCTTTTGCTTCTACATCTCATAAAAATAGTAAAAAACGGTTTTTCCAAAAATTAAAAAAATATATCAGGGGGGGCAACACCCCTTATGACGTACGGGTATGAAACTCCATATTATCCTATTCCCAGACCGCTAGAATATACATGTAAAATTTCATAAAAATCTGTTCAGTCGTTCTCGAGAATGGTGTAACTAACACAACCTCGACTTTCTTTTATATATATAGATGTAAAATATTTAAATGGCTATTAAAAAATAACGGTCTGAGATAAAAAATTGAAAATTTAGGATTGTATGTATCTTTTGCTTCTACATCTCATAAAAATAGTAAAAAACGGTTTTTCCAAAAATTAAAAAAATATATCAAGGGGGGCAACACCCCTTATGACGTACGGGTATGAAACTCCATATTATCCTATTCCCAGACCGCTAGAATATACATGTAAAATTTCATAAAAATCTGTTCAGTCGTTCTCGAGTTATAAATGGTGTAACTAACACAACATCGACTTTCTTTTATATATATAGATGTAAAATATTTAAATGGCTATTAAAAAATAACGATCTGAGATAAAAAATTGAAAATTTAGGATTGTATGTATCTTTTGCTTCTATATCTCATAAAAATAGTAAAAAACGGTTTTTCCAAAAATTAAAAAAATATATCAGGGGGGGCAACACCCCTTATGACGTACGGGTATGAAACTCCATATTATCCTATTCCCAGACCGCTAGAATATACATGTAAAATTTCATAAAAATCTGTTCAGTCGTTCTCGAGTTATAAATGGTGTAACTAACACAACCTCGACTTTCTTTTATATATATAGATGTAAAATATTTAAATGGCTATTAAAAAATAACGGTCTGAGATAAAAAATTGAAAATTTAGGATTGTATGTATCTTTTGCTTCTACATCTCATAAAAATAGTAAAAAACGGTTTTTCCAAAAATTAAAAAAATATATCAAGGGGGGCAACACCCCTTATGACGTACGGGTATGAAACTCCATATTATCCTATTCCCAGACCGCTAGAATATACATGTAAAATTTCATAAAAATCTGTTCAGTCGTTCTCGAGTTATAAATGGTGTAACTAACACAACATCGACTTTCTTTTATATATATAGATGTAAAATATTTAAATGGCTATTAAAAAATAACGGTCTGAGATAAAAAATTGAAAATTTAGGATTGTATGTATCTTTTGCTTCTACACCTCATAAAAATAGTAAAAAACGGTTTTTCCAAAAATTAAAAAAATATATCAGGGGGGGCAACACCCTTTATGACGTACGGGTATGAAACTCCATATTATCCTATTCCCAGACCGCTAGAATATACATGTAAAATTTCATAAAAATCTGTTCAGTCGTTCTCGAGTTATAAATGGTGTAACTAACACAACCTCGACTTTCTTTTATATATATAGATGTAAAATATTTAAATGGCTATTAAAAAATAACGGTCTGAGATAAAAAATTGAAAATTTAGGATTGTATGTATCTCTTGCTTCTACATCTCATAAAAATAGTAAAAAACGGTTTTTCCAAAAATTAAAAAAATATATCAAGGGGGGCAACACCCCTTATGACGTACGGGTATGAAACTCCATATTATCCTATTCCCAGACCGCTAGAATATACATGTAAAATTTCATAAAAATCTGTTCAGTCGTTCTCGAGTTATAAATGGTGTAACTAACACAACATCGACTTTCTTTTATATATATAGATGTAAAATATTTAAATGGCTATTAAAAAATAACGGTCTGAGATAAAAAATTGAAAATTTAGGATTGTATGTATCTTTTGCTTCTACATCTCATAAAAATAGTAAAAAACGGTTTTTCCAAAAATTAAAAAAATATATCAGGGGGGGCAACACCCCTTATGACGTACGGGTATGAAACTCCATATTATCCTATTCCCAGACCGCTAGAATATACATGTAAAATTTCATAAAAATCTGTTCAGTCGTTCTCGAGTTATAAATGGTGTAACTAACACAACCTCGACTTTCTTTTATATATATATAGATGTAAAATATTTAAATGGCTATTAAAAAATAACGGTCTGAGATAAAAAATTGAAAATTTAGGATTGTATGTATCTTTTGCTTCTACATCTCATAAAAATAGTAAAAAACGGTTTTTCCAAAAATTAAAAAAATATATCAGGGGGGGCAACACCCCTTATGACGTACGGGTATGAAACTCCATATTATCCTATTCCCAGACCGCTAGAATATACATGTAAAATTTCATAAAAATCTGTTCAGTCGTTCTCGAGTTATAAATGGTGTAACTAACACAACCTCGACTTTCTTTTATATATATAGATGTAAAATATTTAAATGGCTATTAAAAAATAACGGTCTGAGATAAAAAATTGAAAATTTAGGATTGTATGTATCTTTTGCTTCTACATCTCATAAAAATAATAAAAAACGGTTTTTCCAAAAATTAAAAAAATATATCAAGGGGGGCAACACCTTTTATGACGTACGGGTATGAAACTCCATATTATCCTATTCCCAGACCGCTAGAATATACATGTAAAATTTCATAAAAATCTGTTCAGTCGTTCTCGAGTTATAAATGGTGTAACTAACACAACATCGACTTTCTTTTATATATATAGATGTAAAATATTTAAATGGCTATTAAAAAATAACGGTCTGAGATAAAAAATTGAAAATTTAGGATTGTATGTATCTTTTGCTTCTACATCTCATAAAAATAGTAAAAAACGGTTTTTCCAAAAATTAAAAAAATATATCAGGGGGGGCAACACCCCTTATGACGTACGGGTATGAAACTCCATATTATCCTATTCCCAGACCGCTAGAATATACATGTAAAATTTCATAAAAATCTGTTCAGTCGTTCTCGAGAATGGTGTAACTAACACAACCTCGACTTTCTTTTATATATATAGATGTAAAATATTTAAATGGCTATTAAAAAATAACGGTCTGAGATAAAAAATTGAAAATTTAGGATTGTATGTATCTTTTGCTTCTACATCTCATAAAAATAGTAAAAAACGGTTTTTCCAAAAATTAAAAAAATATATCAAGGGGGGCAACACCCCTTATGACGTACGGGTATGAAACTCCATATTCTCCTATTCCCAGACCGCTAGAATATACATGTAAAATTTCATAAAAATCTGTTCAGTCGTTCTCGAGTTATAAATGGTGTAACTAACACAACCTCGACTTTCTTTTATATATATAGATGTAAAATATTTAAATGGCTATTAAAAAATAACGGTCTGAGATAAAAAATTGAAAATTTAGGATTGTATGTATCTTTTGCTTCTACATCTCATAAAAATAGTAAAAAACGGTTTTTCCAAAAATTAAAAAAATATATCAAGGGGGGCAACACCCCTTATGACGTACGGGTATGAAACTCCATATTATCCTATTCCCAGACCGCTAGAATATACATGTAAAATTTCATAAAAATCTGTTCAGTCGTTCTCGAGTTATAAATGGTGTAACTAACACAACATCGACTTTCTTTTATATATATAGATGTAAAATATTTAAATGGCTATTAAAAAATAACGGTCTGAGATAAAAAATTGAAAATTTAGGATTGTATGTATCTTTTGCTTCTACATCTCATAAAAATAGTAAAAAACGGTTTTTCCAAAAATTAAAAAAATATATCAGGGGGGGCAACACCCTTTATGACGTACGGGTATGAAACTCCATATTATCCTATTCCCAGACCGCTAGAATATACATGTAAAATTTCATAAAAATCTGTTCAGTCGTTCTCGAGTTATAAATGGTGTAACTAACACAACCTCGACTTTCTTTTATATATATAGATGTAAAATATTTAAATGGCTATTAAAAAATAACGGTCTGAGATAAAAAATTGAAAATTTAGGATTGTATGTATCTCTTGCTTCTACATCTCATAAAAATAGTAAAAAACGGTTTTTCCAAAAATTAAAAAAATATATCAAGGGGGGCAACACCCCTTATGACGTACGGGTATGAAACTCCATATTATCCTATTCCCAGACCGCTAGAATATACATGTAAAATTTCATAAAAATCTGTTCAGTCGTTCTCGAGTTATAAATGGTGTAACTAACACAACATCGACTTTCTTTTATATATATAGATGTAAAATATTTAAATGGCTATTAAAAAATAACGGTCTGAGATAAAAAATTGAAAATTTAGGATTGTATGTATCTTTTGCTTCTACATCTCATAAAAATAGTAAAAAACGGTTTTTCCAAAAATTAAAAAAATATATCAGGGGGGGCAACACCCCTTATGACGTACGGGTATGAAACTCCATATTATCCTATTCCCAGACCGCTAGAATATACATGTAAAATTTCATAAAAATCTGTTCAGTCGTTCTCGAGTTATAAATGGTGTAACTAACACAACCTCGACTTTCTTTTATATATATATAGATGTAAAATATTTAAATGGCTATTAAAAAATAACGGTCTGAGATAAAAAATTGAAAATTTAGGATTGTATGTATCTTTT
Source organism: Diabrotica virgifera virgifera (assembly GCF_917563875.1). NCBI lineage: Eukaryota > Metazoa > Arthropoda > Insecta > Coleoptera > Chrysomelidae > Diabrotica > Diabrotica virgifera. Next base: position 216,035,932 of record NC_065446.1, read on the forward strand.
GCTTCTACATCTCATAAAAATAGTAAAAAACGGTTTTTCCAAAAATTAAAAAAATATATCAGGGGGGGCAACACCCCTTATGACGTACGGGTATGAAACTCCATATTATCCTATTCCCAGACCGCTAGAATATACATGTAAAATTTCATAAAAATCTGTTCAGTCGTTCTCGAGTTATAAATGGTGTAACTAACACAACCTCGACTTTCTTTTATATATATAGATGTAAAATATTTAAATGGCTATTAAAAAATAACGGTCTGAGATAAAAAATTGAAAATTTAGGATTGTATGTATCTTTTGCTTCTACATCTCATAAAAATAATAAAAAACGGTTTTTCCAAAAATTAAAAAAATATATCAAGGGGGGCAACACCTTTTATGACGTACGGGTATGAAACTCCATATTATCCTATTCCCAGACCGCTAGAATATACATGTAAAATTTCATAAAAATCTGTTCAGTCGTTCTCGAGTTATAAATGGTGTAACTAACACAACATCGACTTTCTTTTATATATATAGATGTAAAATATTTAAATGGCTATTAAAAAATAACGGTCTGAGATAAAAAATTGAAAATTTAGGATTGTATGTATCTTTTGCTTCTACATCTCATAAAAATAGTAAAAAACGGTTTTTCCAAAAATTAAAAAAATATATCAGGGGGGGCAACACCCCTTATGACGTACGGGTATGAAACTCCATATTATCCTATTCCCAGACCGCTAGAATATACATGTAAAATTTCATAAAAATCTGTTCAGTCGTTCTCGAGAATGGTGTAACTAACACAACCTCGACTTTCTTTTATATATATAGATGTAAAATATTTAAATGGCTATTAAAAAATAACGGTCTGAGATAAAAAATTGAAAATTTAGGATTGTATGTATCTTTTGCTTCTACATCTCATAAAAATAGTAAAAAACGGTTTTTCCAAAAATTAAAAAAATATATCAAGGGGGGCAACACCCCTTATGACGTACGGGTATGAAACTCCATATTATCCTATTCCCAGACCGCTAGAATATACATGTAAAATTTCATAAAAATCTGTTCAGTCGTTCTCGAGTTATAAATGGTGTAACTAACACAACATCGACTTTCTTTTATATATATAGATGTAAAATATTTAAATGGCTATTAAAAAATAACGATCTGAGATAAAAAATTGAAAATTTAGGATTGTATGTATCTTTTGCTTCTACATCTCATAAAAATAGTAAAAAACGGTTTTTCCAAAAATTAAAAAAATATATCAGGGGGGGCAACACCCCTTATGACGTACGGGTATGAAACTCCATATTATCCTATTCCCAGACCGCTAGAATATACATGTAAAATTTCATAAAAATCTGTTCAGTCGTTCTCGAGTTATAAATGGTGTAACTAACACAACCTCGACTTTCTTTTATATATATAGATGTAAAATATTTAAATGGCTATTAAAAAATAACGGTCTGAGATAAAAAATTGAAAATTTAGGATTGTATGTATCTTTTGCTTCTACATCTCATAAAAATAGTAAAAAACGGTTTTTCCAAAAATTAAAAAAATATATCAGGGGGGGCAACACCCCTTATGACGTACGGGTATGAAACTCCATATTATCCTATTCCCAGACCGCTAGAATATACATGTAAAATTTCATAAAAATCTGTTCAGTCGTTCTCGAGTTATAAATGGTGTAACTAACACAACCTCGACTTTCTTTTATATATATAGATGTAAAATATTTAAATGGCTATTAAAAAATAACGGTCTGAGATAAAAAATTGAAAATTTAGGATTGTATGTATCTTTTGCTTCTACATCTCATAAAAATAGTAAAAAACGGTTTTTCCAAAAATTAAAAAAATATATCAAGGGGGGCAACACCCCTTATGACGTACGGGTATGAAACTCCATATTATCCTATTCCCAGACCGCTAGAATATACATGTAAAATTTCATAAAAATCTGTTCAGTCGTTCTCGAGTTATAAATGGTGTAACTAACACAACATCGACTTTCTTTTATATATATAGATGTAAAATATTTAAATGGCTATTAAAAAATAACGGTCTGAGATAAAAAATTGAAAATTTAGGATTGTATGTATCTTTTGCTTCTACATCTCATAAAAATAGTAAAAAACGGTTTTTCCAAAAATTAAAAAAATATATCAGGGGGGGCAACACCCTTTATGACGTACGGGTATGAAACTCCATATTATCCTATTCCCAGACCGCTAGAATATACATGTAAAATTTCATAAAAATCTGTTCAGTCGTTCTCGAGTTATAAATGGTGTAACTAACACAACCTCGACTTTCTTTTATATATATAGATGTAAAATATTTAAATGGCTATTAAAAAATAACGGTCTGAGATAAAAAATTGAAAATTTAGGATTGTATGTATCTCTTGCTTCTACATCTCATAAAAATAGTAAAAAACGGTTTTTCCAAAAATTAAAAAAATATATCAAGGGGGGCAACACCCCTTATGACGTACGGGTATGAAACTCCATATTATCCTATTCCCAGACCGCTAGAATATACATGTAAAATTTCATAAAAATCTGTTCAGTCGTTCTCGAGTTATAAATGGTGTAACTAACACAACATCGACTTTCTTTTATATATATAGATGTAAAATATTTAAATGGCTATTAAAAAATAACGGTCTGAGATAAAAAATTGAAAATTTAGGATTGTATGTATCTTTTGCTTCTACATCTCATAAAAATAGTAAAAAACGGTTTTTCCAAAAATTAAAAAAATATATCAGGGGGGGCAACACCCCTTATGACGTACGGGTATGAAACTCCATATTATCCTATTCCCAGACCGCTAGAATATACATGTAAAATTTCATAAAAATCTGTTCAGTCGTTCTCGAGTTATAAATGGTGTAACTAACACAACCTCGACTTTCTTTTATATATATATAGATGTAAAATATTTAAATGGCTATTAAAAAATAACGGTCTGAGATAAAAAATTGAAAATTTAGGATTGTATGTATCTTTTGCTTCTACATCTCATAAAAATAGTAAAAAACGGTTTTTCCAAAAATTAAAAAAATATATCAGGGGGGGCAACACCCCTTATGACGTACGGGTATGAAACTCCATATTATCCTATTCCCAGACCGCTAGAATATACATGTAAAATTTCATAAAAATCTGTTCAGTCGTTCTCGAGTTATAAATGGTGTAACTAACACAACCTCGACTTTCTTTTATATATATAGATGTAAAATATTTAAATGGCTATTAAAAAATAACGGTCTGAGATAAAAAATTGAAAATTTAGGATTGTATGTATCTTTTGCTTCTACATCTCATAAAAATAATAAAAAACGGTTTTTCCAAAAATTAAAAAAATATATCAAGGGGGGCAACACCTTTTATGACGTACGGGTATGAAACTCCATATTATCCTATTCCCAGACCGCTAGAATATACATGTAAAATTTCATAAAAATCTGTTCAGTCGTTCTCGAGTTATAAATGGTGTAACTAACACAACATCGACTTTCTTTTATATATATAGATGTAAAATATTTAAATGGCTATTAAAAAATAACGGTCTGAGATAAAAAATTGAAAATTTAGGATTGTATGTATCTTTTGCTTCTACATCTCATAAAAATAGTAAAAAACGGTTTTTCCAAAAATTAAAAAAATATATCAGGGGGGGCAACACCCCTTATGACGTACGGGTATGAAACTCCATATTATCCTATTCCCAGACCGCTAGAATATACATGTAAAATTTCATAAAAATCTGTTCAGTCGTTCTCGAGAATGGTGTAACTAACACAACCTCGACTTTCTTTTATATATATAGATGTAAAATATTTAAATGGCTATTAAAAAATAACGGTCTGAGATAAAAAATTGAAAATTTAGGATTGTATGTATCTTTTGCTTCTACATCTCATAAAAATAGTAAAAAACGGTTTTTCCAAAAATTAAAAAAATATATCAAGGGGGGCAACACCCCTTATGACGTACGGGTATGAAACTCCATATTATCCTATTCCCAGACCGCTAGAATATACATGTAAAATTTCATAAAAATCTGTTCAGTCGTTCTCGAGTTATAAATGGTGTAACTAACACAACATCGACTTTCTTTTATATATATAGATGTAAAATATTTAAATGGCTATTAAAAAATAACGATCTGAGATAAAAAATTGAAAATTTAGGATTGTATGTATCTTTTGCTTCTATATCTCATAAAAATAGTAAAAAACGGTTTTTCCAAAAATTAAAAAAATATATCAGGGGGGGCAACACCCCTTATGACGTACGGGTATGAAACTCCATATTATCCTATTCCCAGACCGCTAGAATATACATGTAAAATTTCATAAAAATCTGTTCAGTCGTTCTCGAGTTATAAATGGTGTAACTAACACAACCTCGACTTTCTTTTATATATATAGATGTAAAATATTTAAATGGCTATTAAAAAATAACGGTCTGAGATAAAAAATTGAAAATTTAGGATTGTATGTATCTTTTGCTTCTACATCTCATAAAAATAGTAAAAAACGGTTTTTCCAAAAATTAAAAAAATATATCAAGGGGGGCAACACCCCTTATGACGTACGGGTATGAAACTCCATATTATCCTATTCCCAGACCGCTAGAATATACATGTAAAATTTCATAAAAATCTGTTCAGTCGTTCTCGAGTTATAAATGGTGTAACTAACACAACATCGACTTTCTTTTATATATATAGATGTAAAATATTTAAATGGCTATTAAAAAATAACGGTCTGAGATAAAAAATTGAAAATTTAGGATTGTATGTATCTTTTGCTTCTACATCTCATAAAAATAGTAAAAAACGGTTTTTCCAAAAATTAAAAAAATATATCAGGGGGGGCAACACCCTTTATGACGTACGGGTATGAAACTCCATATTATCCTATTCCCAGACCGCTAGAATATACATGTAAAATTTCATAAAAATCTGTTCAGTCGTTCTCGAGTTATAAATGGTGTAACTAACACAACCTCGACTTTCTTTTATATATATAGATGTAAAATATTTAAATGGCTATTAAAAAATAACGGTCTGAGATAAAAAATTGAAAATTTAGGATTGTATGTATCTCTTGCTTCTACATCTCATAAAAATAGTAAAAAACGGTTTTTCCAAAAATTAAAAAAATATATCAAGGGGGGCAACACCCCTTATGACGTACGGGTATGAAACTCCATATTATCCTATTCCCAGACCGCTAGAATATACATGTAAAATTTCATAAAAATCTGTTCAGTCGTTCTCGAGTTATAAATGGTGTAACTAACACAACATCGACTTTCTTTTATATATATAGATGTAAAATATTTAAATGGCTATTAAAAAATAACGGTCTGAGATAAAAAATTGAAAATTTAGGATTGTATGTATCTTTTGCTTCTACATCTCATAAAAATAGTAAAAAACGGTTTTTCCAAAAATTAAAAAAATATATCAAGGGGGGCAACACCCCTTATGACGTACGGGTATGAAACTCCATATTATCCTATTCCCAGACCGCTAGAATATACATGTAAAATTTCATAAAAATCTGTTCAGTCGTTCTCGAGTTATAAATGGTGTAACTAACACAACATCGACTTTCTTTTATATATATAGATGTAAAATATTTAAATGGCTATTAAAAAATAACGGTCTGAGATAAAAAATTGAAAATTTAGGATTGTATGTATCTTTTGCTTCTACATCTCATAAAAATAGTAAAAAACGGTTTTTCCAAAAATTAAAAAAATATATCAGGGGGGGCAACACCCTTTATGACGTACGGGTATGAAACTCCATATTATCCTATTCCCAGACCGCTAGAATATACATGTAAAATTTCATAAAAATCTGTTCAGTCGTTCTCGAGTTATAAATGGTGTAACTAACACAACCTCGACTTTCTTTTATATATATAGATGTAAAATATTTAAATGGCTATTAAAAAATAACGGTCTGAGATAAAAAATTGAAAATTTAGGATTGTATGTATCTCTTGCTTCTACATCTCATAAAAATAGTAAAAAACGGTTTTTCCAAAAATTAAAAAAATATATCAAGGGGGGCAACACCCCTTATGACGTACGGGTATGAAACTCCATATTATCCTATTCCCAGACCGCTAGAATATACATGTAAAATTTCATAAAAATCTGTTCAGTCGTTCTCGAGTTATAAATGGTGTAACTAACACAACATCGACTTTCTTTTATATATATAGATGTAAAATATTTAAATGGCTATTAAAAAATAACGGTCTGAGATAAAAAATTGAAAATTTAGGATTGTATGTATCTTTTGCTTCTACATCTCATAAAAATAGTAAAAAACGGTTTTTCCAAAAATTAAAAAAATATATCAGGGGGGGCAACACCCCTTATGACGTACGGGTATGAAACTCCATATTATCCTATTCCCAGACCGCTAGAATATACATGTAAAATTTCATAAAAATCTGTTCAGTCGTTCTCGAGTTATAAATGGTGTAACTAACACAACCTCGACTTTCTTTTATATATATATAGATGTAAAATATTTAAATGGCTATTAAAAAATAACGGTCTGAGATAAAAAATTGAAAATTTAGGATTGTATGTATCTTTTGCTTCTACATCTCATAAAAATAGTAAAAAACGGTTTTTCCAAAAATTAAAAAAATATATCAGGGGGGGCAACACCCCTTATGACGTACGGGTATGAAACTCCATATTATCCTATTCCCAGACCGCTAGAATATACATGTAAAATTTCATAAAAATCTGTTCAGTCGTTCTCGAGTTATAAATGGTGTAACTAACACAACCTCGACTTTCTTTTATATATATAGATGTAAAATATTTAAATGGCTATTAAAAAATAACGGTCTGAGATAAAAAATTGAAAATTTAGGATTGTATGTATCTTTTGCTTCTACATCTCATAAAAATAATAAAAAACGGTTTTTCCAAAAATTAAAAAAATATATCAAGGGGGGCAACACCTTTTATGACGTACGGGTATGAAACTCCATATTATCCTATTCCCAGACCGCTAGAATATACATGTAAAATTTCATAAAAATCTGTTCAGTCGTTCTCGAGTTATAAATGGTGTAACTAACACAACATCGACTTTCTTTTATATATATAGATGTAAAATATTTAAATGGCTATTAAAAAATAACGGTCTGAGATAAAAAATTGAAAATTTAGGATTGTATGTATCTTTTGCTTCTACATCTCATAAAAATAGTAAAAAACGGTTTTTCCAAAAATTAAAAAAATATATCAGGGGGGGCAACACCCCTTATGACGTACGGGTATGAAACTCCATATTATCCTATTCCCAGACCGCTAGAATATACATGTAAAATTTCATAAAAATCTGTTCAGTCGTTCTCGAGTTATAAATGGTGTAACTAACACAACATCGACTTTCTTTTATATATATAGATGTAAAATATTTAAATGGCTATTAAAAAATAACGGTCTGAGATAAAAAATTGAAAATTTAGGATTGTATGTATCTTTTGCTTCTACATCTCATAAAAATAGTAAAAAACGGTTTTTCCAAAAATTAAAAAAATATATCAAGGGGGGCAACACCCCTTATGACGTACGGGTATGAAACTCCATATTATCCTATTCCCAGACCGCTAGAATATACATGTAAAATTTCATAAAAATCTGTTCAGTCGTTCTCGAGTTATAAATGGTGTAACTAACACAACATCGACTTTCTTTTATATATATAGATGTAAAATATTTAAATGGCTATTAAAAAATAACGATCTGAGATAAAAAATTGAAAATTTAGGATTGTATGTATCTTTTGCTTCTACATCTCATAAAAATAGTAAAAAACGGTTTTTCCAAAAATTAAAAAAATATATCAGGGGGGGCAACACCCCTTATGACGTACGGGTATGAAACTCCATATTATCCTATTCCCAGACCGCTAGAATATACATGTAAAATTTCATAAAAATCTGTTCAGTCGTTCTCGAGTTATAAATGGTGTAACTAACACAACCTCGACTTTCTTTTATATATATAGATGTAAAATATTTAAATGGCTATTAAAAAATAACGGTCTGAGATAAAAAATTGAAAATTTAGGATTGTATGTATCTTTTGCTTCTACATCTCATAAAAATAGTAAAAAACGGTTTTTCCAAAAATTAAAAAAATATATCAGGGGGGGCAACACCCCTTATGACGTACGGGTATGAAACTCCATATTATCCTATTCCCAGACCGCTAGAATATACATGTAAAATTTCATAAAAATCTGTTCAGTCGTTCTCGAGTTATAAATGGTGTAACTAACACAACCTCGACTTTCTTTTATATATATAGATGTAAAATATTTAAATGGCTATTAAAAAATAACGGTCTGAGATAAAAAATTGAAAATTTAGGATTGTATGTATCTTTTGCTTCTACATCTCATAAAAATAGTAAAAAACGGTTTTTCCAAAAATTAAAAAAATATATCAAGGGGGGCAACACCCCTTATGACGTACGGGTATGAAACTCCATATTATCCTATTCCCAGACCGCTAGAATATACATGTAAAATTTCATAAAAATCTGTTCAGTCGTTCTCGAGTTATAAATGGTGTAACTAACACAACATCGACTTTCTTTTATATATATAGATGTAAAATATTTAAATGGCTATTAAAAAATAACGGTCTGAGATAAAAAATTGAAAATTTAGGATTGTATGTATCTTTTGCTTCTACATCTCATAAAAATAGTAAAAAACGGTTTTTCCAAAAATTAAAAAAATATATCAGGGGGGGCAACACCCTTTATGACGTACGGGTATGAAACTCCATATTATCCTATTCCCAGACCGCTAGAATATACATGTAAAATTTCATAAAAATCTGTTCAGTCGTTCTCGAGTTATAAATGGTGTAACTAACACAACCTCGACTTTCTTTTATATATATAGATGTAAAATATTTAAATGGCTATTAAAAAATAACGGTCTGAGATAAAAAATTGAAAATTTAGGATTGTATGTATCTCTTGCTTCTACATCTCATAAAAATAGTAAAAAACGGTTTTTCCAAAAATTAAAAAAATATATCAAGGGGGGCAACACCCCTTATGACGTACGGGTATGAAACTCCATATTATCCTATTCCCAGACCGCTAGAATATACATGTAAAATTTCATAAAAATCTGTTCAGTCGTTCTCGAGTTATAAATGGTGTAACTAACACAACATCGACTTTCTTTTATATATATAGATGTAAAATATTTAAATGGCTATTAAAAAATAACGGTCTGAGATAAAAAATTGAAAATTTAGGATTGTATGTATCTTTTGCTTCTACATCTCATAAAAATAGTAAAAAACGGTTTTTCCAAAAATTAAAAAAATATATCAGGGGGGGCAACACCCCTTATGACGTACGGGTATGAAACTCCATATTATCCTATTCCCAGACCGCTAGAATATACATGTAAAATTTCATAAAAATCTGTTCAGTCGTTCTCGAGTTATAAATGGTGTAACTAACACAACCTCGACTTTCTTTTATATATATATAGATGTAAAATATTTAAATGGCTATTAAAAAATAACGGTCTGAGATAAAAAATTGAAAATTTAGGATTGTATGTATCTTTTGCTTCTACATCTCATAAAAATAGTAAAAAACGGTTTTTCCAAAAATTAAAAAAATATATCAGGGGGGGCAACACCCCTTATGACGTACGGGTATGAAACTCCATATTATCCTATTCCCAGACCGCTAGAATATACATGTAAAATTTCATAAAAATCTGTTCAGTCGTTCTCGAGTTATAAATGGTGTAACTAACACAACCTCGACTTTCTTTTATATATATAGATGTAAAATATTTAAATGGCTATTAAAAAATAACGGTCTGAGATAAAAAATTGAAAATTTAGGATTGTATGTATCTTTTGCTTCTACATCTCATAAAAATAATAAAAAACGGTTTTTCCAAAAATTAAAAAAATATATCAAGGGGGGCAACACCTTTTATGACGTACGGGTATGAAACTCCATATTATCCTATTCCCAGACCGCTAGAATATACATGTAAAATTTCATAAAAATCTGTTCAGTCGTTCTCGAGTTATAAATGGTGTAACTAACACAACATCGACTTTCTTTTATATATATAGATGTAAAATATTTAAATGGCTATTAAAAAATAACGGTCTGAGATAAAAAATTGAAAATTTAGGATTGTATGTATCTTTTGCTTCTACATCTCATAAAAATAGTAAAAAACGGTTTTTCCAAAAATTAAAAAAATATATCAGGGGGGGCAACACCCCTTATGACGTACGGGTATGAAACTCCATATTATCCTATTCCCAGACCGCTAGAATATACATGTAAAATTTCATAAAAATCTGTTCAGTCGTTCTCGAGAATGGTGTAACTAACACAACCTCGACTTTCTTTTATATATATAGATGTAAAATATTTAAATGGCTATTAAAAAATAACGGTCTGAGATAAAAAATTGAAAATTTAGGATTGTATGTATCTTTTGCTTCTACATCTCATAAAAATAGTAAAAAACGGTTTTTCCAAAAATTAAAAAAATATATCAAGGGGGGCAACACCCCTTATGACGTACGGGTATGAAACTCCATATTATCCTATTCCCAGACCGCTAGAATATACATGTAAAATTTCATAAAAATCTGTTCAGTCGTTCTCGAGTTATAAATGGTGTAACTAACACAACATCGACTTTCTTTTATATATATAGATGTAAAATATTTAAATGGCTATTAAAAAATAACGATCTGAGATAAAAAATTGAAAATTTAGGATTGTATGTATCTTTTGCTTCTACATCTCATAAAAATAGTAAAAAACGGTTTTTCCAAAAATTAAAAAAATATATCAGGGGGGGCAACACCCCTTATGACGTACGGGTATGAAACTCCATATTATCCTATTCCCAGACCGCTAGAATATACATGTAAAATTTCATAAAAATCTGTTCAGTCGTTCTCGAGTTATAAATGGTGTAACTAACACAACCTCGACTTTCTTTTATATATATAGATGTAAAATATTTAAATGGCTATTAAAAAATAACGGTCTGAGATAAAAAATTGAAAATTTAGGATTGTATGTATCTTTTGCTTCTACATCTCATAAAAATAGTAAAAAACGGTTTTTCCAAAAATTAAAAAAATATATCAAGGGGGGCAACACCCCTTATGACGTACGGGTATGAAACTCCATATTATCCTATTCCCAGACCGCTAGAATATACATGTAAAATTTCATAAAAATCTGTTCAGTCGTTCTCGAGTTATAAATGGTGTAACTAACACAACATCGACTTTCTTTTATATATATAGATGTAAAATATTTAAATGGCTATTAAAAAATAACGGTCTGAGATAAAAAATTGAAAATTTAGGATTGTATGTATCTTTTGCTTCTACATCTCATAAAAATAGTAAAAAACGGTTTTTCCAAAAATTAAAAAAATATATCAGGGGGGGCAACACCCTTTATGACGTACGGGTATGAAACTCCATATTATCCTATTCCCAGACCGCTAGAATATACATGTAAAATTTCATAAAAATCTGTTCAGTCGTTCTCGAGTTATAAATGGTGTAACTAACACAACCTCGACTTTCTTTTATATATATAGATGTAAAATATTTAAATGGCTATTAAAAAATAACGGTCTGAGATAAAAAATTGAAAATTTAGGATTGTATGTATCTCTTGCTTCTACATCTCATAAAAATAGTAAAAAACGGTTTTTCCAAAAATTAAAAAAATATATCAAGGGGGGCAACACCCCTTATGACGTACGGGTATGAAACTCCATATTATCCTATTCCCAGACCGCTAGAATATACATGTAAAATTTCATAAAAATCTGTTCAGTCGTTCTCGAGTTATAAATGGTGTAACTAACACAACATCGACTTTCTTTTATATATATAGATGTAAAATATTTAAATGGCTATTAAAAAATAACGGTCTGAGATAAAAAATTGAAAATTTAGGATTGTATGTATCTTTTGCTTCTACATCTCATAAAAATAGTAAAAAACGGTTTTTCCAAAAATTAAAAAAATATATCAAGGGGGGCAACACCCCTTATGACGTACGGGTATGAAACTCCATATTATCCTATTCCCAGACCGCTAGAATATACATGTAAAATTTCATAAAAATCTGTTCAGTCGTTCTCGAGTTATAAATGGTGTAACTAACACAACATCGACTTTCTTTTATATATATAGATGTAAAATATTTAAATGGCTATTAAAAAATAACGGTCTGAGATAAAAAATTGAAAATTTAGGATTGTATGTATCTTTTGCTTCTACATCTCATAAAAATAGTAAAAAACGGTTTTTCCAAAAATTAAAAAAATATATCAGGGGGGGCAACACCCTTTATGACGTACGGGTATGAAACTCCATATTATCCTATTCCCAGACCGCTAGAATATACATGTAAAATTTCATAAAAATCTGTTCAGTCGTTCTCGAGTTATAAATGGTGTAACTAACACAACCTCGACTTTCTTTTATATATATAGATGTAAAATATTTAAATGGCTATTAAAAAATAACGGTCTGAGATAAAAAATTGAAAATTTAGGATTGTATGTATCTCTTGCTTCTACATCTCATAAAAATAGTAAAAAACGGTTTTTCCAAAAATTAAAAAAATATATCAAGGGGGGCAACACCCCTTATGACGTACGGGTATGAAACTCCATATTATCCTATTCCCAGACCGCTAGAATATACATGTAAAATTTCATAAAAATCTGTTCAGTCGTTCTCGAGTTATAAATGGTGTAACTAACACAACATCGACTTTCTTTTATATATATAGATGTAAAATATTTAAATGGCTATTAAAAAATAACGGTCTGAGATAAAAAATTGAAAATTTAGGATTGTATGTATCTTTTGCTTCTACATCTCATAAAAATAGTAAAAAACGGTTTTTCCAAAAATTAAAAAAATATATCAGGGGGGGCAACACCCCTTATGACGTACGGGTATGAAACTCCATATTATCCTATTCCCAGACCGCTAGAATATACATGTAAAATTTCATAAAAATCTGTTCAGTCGTTCTCGAGTTATAAATGGTGTAACTAACACAACCTCGACTTTCTTTTATATATATATAGATGTAAAATATTTAAATGGCTATTAAAAAATAACGGTCTGAGATAAAAAATTGAAAATTTAGGATTGTATGTATCTTTTGCTTCTACATCTCATAAAAATAGTAAAAAACGGTTTTTCCAAAAATTAAAAAAATATATCAGGGGGGGCAACACCCCTTATGACGTACGGGTATGAAACTCCATATTATCCTATTCCCAGACCGCTAGAATATACATGTAAAATTTCATAAAAATCTGTTCAGTCGTTCTCGAGTTATAAATGGTGTAACTAACACAACCTCGACTTTCTTTTATATATATATAGATGTAAAATATTTAAATGGCTATTAAAAAATAACGGTCTGAGATAAAAAATTGAAAATTTAGGATTGTATGTATCTTTTGCTTCTACATCTCATAAAAATAATAAGAAACGGTTTTTCCAAAAATTAAAAAAATATATCAAGGGGGGCAACACCTTTTATGACGTACGGGTATGAAACTCCATATTATCCTATTCCCAGACCGCTAGAATATACATGTAAAATTTCATAAAAATCTGTTGAGTCGTTCTCGAGTTATAAATGGTGTAACTAACACAACATCGACTTTCTTTTATATATATAGATGTAAAATATTTAAATGGCTATTAAAAAATAACGGTCTGAGATAAAAAATTGAAAATTTAGGATTGTATGTATCTTTTGCTTCTACATCTCATAAAAATAGTAAAAAACGGTTTTTCCAAAAATTAAAAAAATATATCAGGGGGGGCAACACCCCTTATGACGTACGGGTATGAAACTCCATATTATCCTATTCCCAGACCGCTAGAATATACATGTAAAATTTCATAAAAATCTGTTCAGTCGTTCTCGAGAATGGTGTAACTAACACAACCTCGACTTTCTTTTATATATATAGATGTAAAATATTTAAATGGCTATTAAAAAATAACGGTCTGAGATAAAAAATTGAAAATTTAGGATTGTATGTATCTTTTGCTTCTACATCTCATAAAAATAGTAAAAAACGGTTTTTCCAAAAATTAAAAAAATATATCAAGGGGGGCAACACCCCTTATGACGTACGGGTATGAAACTCCATATTATCCTATTCCCAGACCGCTAGAATATACATGTAAAATTTCATAAAAATCTGTTCAGTCGTTCTCGAGTTATAAATGGTGTAACTAACACAACATCGACTTTCTTTTATATATATAGATGTAAAATATTTAAATGGCTATTAAAAAATAACGATCTGAGATAAAAAATTGAAAATTTAGGATTGTATGTATCTTTTGCTTCTACATCTCATAAAAATAGTAAAAAACGGTTTTTCCAAAAATTAAAAAAATATATCAGGGGGGGCAACACCCCTTATGACGTACGGGTATGAAACTCCATATTATCCTATTCCCAGACCGCTAGAATATACATGTAAAATTTCATAAAAATCTGTTCAGTCGTTCTCGAGTTATAAATGGTGTAACTAACACAACCTCGACTTTCTTTTATATATATAGATGTAAAATATTTAAATGGCTATTAAAAAATAACGGTCTGAGATAAAAAATTGAAAATTTAGGATTGTATGTATCTTTTGCTTCTACATCTCATAAAAATAGTAAAAAACGGTTTTTCCAAAAATTAAAAAAATATATCAGGGGGGGCAACACCCCTTATGACGTACGGGTATGAAACTCCATATTATCCTATTCCCAGACCGCTAGAATATACATGTAAAATTTCATAAAAATCTGTTCAGTCGTTCTCGAGTTATAAATGGTGTAACTAACACAACCTCGACTTTCTTTTATATATATAGATGTAAAATATTTAAATGGCTATTAAAAAATAACGGTCTGAGATAAAAAATTGAAAATTTAGGATTGTATGTATCTTTTGCTTCTACATCTCATAAAAATAGTAAAAAACGGTTTTTCCAAAAATTAAAAAAATATATCAAGGGGGGCAACACCCCTTATGACGTACGGGTATGAAACTCCATATTATCCTATTCCCAGACCGCTAGAATATACATGTAAAATTTCATAAAAATCTGTTCAGTCGTTCTCGAGTTATAAATGGTGTAACTAACACAACATCGACTTTCTTTTATATATATAGATGTAAAATATTTAAATGGCTATTAAAAAATAACGGTCTGAGATAAAAAATTGAAAATTTAGGATTGTATGTATCTTTTGCTTCTACATCTCATAAAAATAGTAAAAAACGGTTTTTCCAAAAATTAAAAAAATATATCAGGGGGGGCAACACCCTTTATGACGTACGGGTATGAAACTCCATATTATCCTATTCCCAGACCGCTAGAATATACATGTAAAATTTCATAAAAATCTGTTCAGTCGTTCTCGAGTTATAAATGGTGTAACTAACACAACCTCGACTTTCTTTTATATATATAGATGTAAAATATTTAAATGGCTATTAAAAAATAACGGTCTGAGATAAAAAATTGAAAATTTAGGATTGTATGTATCTCTTGCTTCTACATCTCATAAAAATAGTAAAAAACGGTTTTTCCAAAAATTAAAAAAATATATCAAGGGGGGCAACACCCCTTATGACGTACGGGTATGAAACTCCATATTATCCTATTCCCAGACCGCTAGAATATACATGTAAAATTTCATAAAAATCTGTTCAGTCGTTCTCGAGTTATAAATGGTGTAACTAACACAACATCGACTTTCTTTTATATATATAGATGTAAAATATTTAAATGGCTATTAAAAAATAACGGTCTGAGATAAAAAATTGAAAATTTAGGATTGTATGTATCTTTTGCTTCTACATCTCATAAAAATAGTAAAAAACGGTTTTTCCAAAAATTAAAAAAATATATCAGGGGGGGCAACACCCCTTATGACGTACGGGTATGAAACTCCATATTATCCTATTCCCAGACCGCTAGAATATACATGTAAAATTTCATAAAAATCTGTTCAGTCGTTCTCGAGTTATAAATGGTGTAACTAACACAACCTCGACTTTCTTTTATATATATATAGATGTAAAATATTTAAATGGCTATTAAAAAATAACGGTCTGAGATAAAAAATTGAAAATTTAGGATTGTATGTATCTTTTGCTTCTACATCTCATAAAAATAGTAAAAAACGGTTTTTCCAAAAATTAAAAAAATATATCAGGGGGGGCAACACCCCTTATGACGTACGGGTATGAAACTCCATATTATCCTATTCCCAGACCGCTAGAATATACATGTAAAATTTCATAAAAATCTGTTCAGTCGTTCTCGAGTTATAAATGGTGTAACTAACACAACCTCGACTTTCTTTTATATATATAGATGTAAAATATTTAAATGGCTATTAAAAAATAACGGTCTGAGATAAAAAATTGAAAATTTAGGATTGTATGTATCTTTTGCTTCTACATCTCATAAAAATAATAAAAAACGGTTTTTCCAAAAATTAAAAAAATATATCAAGGGGGGCAACACCTTTTATGACGTACGGGTATGAAACTCCATATTATCCTATTCCCAGACCGCTAGAATATACATGTAAAATTTCATAAAAATCTGTTCAGTCGTTCTCGAGTTATAAATGGTGTAACTAACACAACATCGACTTTCTTTTATATATATAGATGTAAAATATTTAAATGGCTATTAAAAAATAACGGTCTGAGATAAAAAATTGAAAATTTAGGATTGTATGTATCTTTTGCTTCTACATCTCATAAAAATAGTAAAAAACGGTTTTTCCAAAAATTAAAAAAATATATCAGGGGGGGCAACACCCCTTATGACGTACGGGTATGAAACTCCATATTATCCTATTCCCAGACCGCTAGAATATACATGTAAAATTTCATAAAAATCTGTTCAGTCGTTCTCGAGAATGGTGTAACTAACACAACCTCGACTTTCTTTTATATATATAGATGTAAAATATTTAAATGGCTATTAAAAAATAACGGTCTGAGATAAAAAATTGAAAATTTAGGATTGTATGTATCTTTTGCTTCTACATCTCATAAAAATAGTAAAAAACGGTTTTTCCAAAAATTAAAAAAATATATCAGGGGGGGCAACACCCCTTATGACGTACGGGTATGAAACTCCATATTATCCTATTCCCAGACCGCTAGAATATACATGTAAAATTTCATAAAAATCTGTTCAGTCGTTCTCGAGTTATAAATGGTGTAACTAACACAACCTCGACTTTCTTTTATATATATATAGATGTAAAATATTTAAATGGCTATTAAAAAATAACGGTCTGAGATAAAAAATTGAAAATTTAGGATTGTATGTATCTTTTGCTTCTACATCTCATAAAAATAGTAAAAAACGGTTTTTCCAAAAATTAAAAAAATATATCAGGGGGGGCAACACCCCTTATGACGTACGGGTATGAAACTCCATATTATCCTATTCCCAGACCGCTAGAATATACATGTAAAATTTCATAAAAATCTGTTCAGTCGTTCTCGAGTTATAAATGGTGTAACTAACACAACCTCGACTTTCTTTTATATATATAGATGTAAAATATTTAAATGGCTATTAAAAAATAACGGTCTGAGATAAAAAATTGAAAATTTAGGATTGTATGTATCTTTTGCTTCTACATCTCATAAAAATAATAAAAAACGGTTTTTCCAAAAATTAAAAAAATATATCAAGGGGGGCAACACCTTTTATGACGTACGGGTATGAAACTCCATATTATCCTATTCCCAGACCGCTAGAATATACATGTAAAATTTCATAAAAATCTGTTCAGTCGTTCTCGAGTTATAAATGGTGTAACTAACACAACATCGACTTTCAATTTTCCATATATATCAATTTATAATAAAAAACGGTTTTTCCAAAAATTAAAAAAATATATCAAGGGGGGCAACACCCCTTATGACGTACGGGTATGAAACTCCATATTATCCTATTCCCAGACCGCTAGAATATACATGTAAAATTTCATAAAAATCTGTTCAGTCGTTCTCGAGTTATAAATGGTGTAACTAACACAACATCGACTTTCTTTTATATATATAGATGTAAAATATTTAAATGGCTATTAAAAAATAACGGTCTGAGATAAAAAATTGAAAATTTAGGATTGTATGTATCTTTTGCTTCTACATCTCATAAAAATAGTAAAAAACGGTTTTTCCAAAAATTAAAAAAATATATCAGGGGGGGCAACACCCTTTATGACGTACGGGTATGAAACTCCATATTATCCTATTCCCAGACCGCTAGAATATACATGTAAAATTTCATAAAAATCTGTTCAGTCGTTCTCGAGTTATAAATGGTGTAACTAACACAACCTCGACTTTCTTTTATATATATAGATGTAAAATATTTAAATGGCTATTAAAAAATAACGGTCTGAGATAAAAAATTGAAAATTTAGGATTGTATGTATCTCTTGCTTCTACATCTCATAAAAATAGTAAAAAACGGTTTTTCCAAAAATTAAAAAAATATATCAAGGGGGGCAACACCCCTTATGACGTACGGGTATGAAACTCCATATTATCCTATTCCCAGACCGCTAGAATATACATGTAAAATTTCATAAAAATCTGTTCAGTCGTTCTCGAGTTATAAATGGTGTAACTAACACAACATCGGCTTTCTTTTATATATATAGATGTAAAATATTTAAATGGCTATTAAAAAATAACGGTCTGAGATAAAAAATTGAAAATTTAGGATTGTATGTATCTTTTGCTTCTACATCTCATAAAAATAGTAAAAAACGGTTTTTCCAAAAATTAAAAAAATATATCAGGGGGGGCAACACCCCTTATGACGTACGGGTATGAAACTCCATATTATCCTATTCCCAGACCGCTAGAATATACATGTAAAATTTCATAAAAATCTGTTCAGTCGTTCTCGAGTTATAAATGGTGTAACTAACACAACCTCGACTTTCTTTTATATATATATAGATGTAAAATATTTAAATGGCTATTAAAAAATAACGGTCTGAGATAAAAAATTGAAAATTTAGGATTGTATGTATCTTTTGCTTCTACATCTCATAAAAATAGTAAAAAACGGTTTTTCCAAAAATTAAAAAAATATATCAGGGGGGGCAACACCCCTTATGACGTACGGGTATGAAACTCCATATTATCCTATTCCCAGACCGCTAGAATATACATGTAAAATTTCATAAAAATCTGTTCAGTCGTTCTCGAGTTATAAATGGTGTAACTAACACAACCTCGACTTTCTTTTATATATATAGATGTAAAATATTTAAATGGCTATTAAAAAATAACGGTCTGAGATAAAAAATTGAAAATTTAGGATTGTATGTATCTTTTGCTTCTACATCTCATAAAAATAATAAAAAACGGTTTTTCCAAAAATTAAAAAAATATATCAAGGGGGGCAACACCTTTTATGACGTACGGGTATGAAACTCCATATTATCCTATTCCCAGACCGCTAGAATATACATGTAAAATTTCATAAAAATCTGTTCAGTCGTTCTCGAGTTATAAATGGTGTAACTAACACAACATCGACTTTCTTTTATATATATAGATGTAAAATATTTAAATGGCTATTAAAAAATAACGGTCTGAGATAAAAAATTGAAAATTTAGGATTGTATGTATCTTTTGCTTCTACATCTCATAAAAATAGTAAAAAACGGTTTTTCCAAAAATTAAAAAAATATATCAGGGGGGGCAACACCCCTTATGACGTACGGGTATGAAACTCCATATTATCCTATTCCCAGACCGCTAGAATATACATGTAAAATTTCATAAAAATCTGTTCAGTCGTTCTCGAGAATGGTGTAACTAACACAACCTCGACTTTCTTTTATATATATAGATGTAAAATATTTAAATGGCTATTAAAAAATAACGGTCTGAGATAAAAAATTGAAAATTTAGGATTGTATGTATCTTTTGCTTCTACATCTCATAAAAATAGTAAAAAACGGTTTTTCCAAAAATTAAAAAAATATATCAGGGGGGGCAACACCCCTTATGACGTACGGGTATGAAACTCCATATTATCCTATTCCCAGACCGCTAGAATATACATGTAAAATTTCATAAAAATCTGTTCAGTCGTTCTCGAGTTATAAATGGTGTAACTAACACAACCTCGACTTTCTTTTATATATATATAGATGTAAAATATTTAAATGGCTATTAAAAAATAACGGTCTGAGATAAAAAATTGAAAATTTAGGATTGTATGTATCTTTTGCTTCTACATCTCATAAAAATAGTAAAAAACGGTTTTTCCAAAAATTAAAAAAATATATCAGGGGGGGCAACACCCCTTATGACGTACGGGTATGAAACTCCATATTATCCTATTCCCAGACCGCTAGAATATACATGTAAAATTTCATAAAAATCTGTTCAGTCGTTCTCGAGTTATAAATGGTGTAACTAACACAACCTCGACTTTCTTTTATATATATAGATGTAAAATATTTAAATGGCTATTAAAAAATAACGGTCTGAGATAAAAAATTGAAAATTTAGGATTGTATGTATCTTTTGCTTCTACATCTCATAAAAATAATAAAAAACGGTTTTTCCAAAAATTAAAAAAATATATCAAGGGGGGCAACACCTTTTATGACGTACGGGTATGAAACTCCATATTATCCTATTCCCAGACCGCTAGAATATACATGTAAAATTTCATAAAAATCTGTTCAGTCGTTCTCGAGTTATAAATGGTGTAACTAACACAACATCGACTTTCTTTTATATATATAGATGTAAAATATTTAAATGGCTATTAAAAAATAACGGTCTGAGATAAAAAATTGAAAATTTAGGATTGTATGTATCTTTTGCTTCTACATCTCATAAAAATAGTAAAAAACGGTTTTTCCAAAAATTAAAAAAATATATCAGGGGGGGCAACACCCCTTATGACGTACGGGTATGAAACTCCATATTATCCTATTCCCAGACCGCTAGAATATACATGTAAAATTTCATAAAAATCTGTTCAGTCGTTCTCGAGAATGGTGTAACTAACACAACCTCGACTTTCTTTTATATATATAGATGTAAAATATTTAAATGGCTATTAAAAAATAACGGTCTGAGATAAAAAATTGAAAATTTAGGATTGTATGTATCTTTTGCTTCTACATCTCATAAAAATAGTAAAAAACGGTTTTTCCAAAAATTAAAAAAATATATCAAGGGGGGCAACACCCCTTATGACGTACGGGTATGAAACTCCATATTATCCTATTCCCAGACCGCTAGAATATACATGTAAAATTTCATAAAAATCTGTTCAGTCGTTCTCGAGTTATAAATGGTGTAACTAACACAACATCGACTTTCTTTTATATATATAGATGTAAAATATTTAAATGGCTATTAAAAAATAACGATCTGAGATAAAAAATTGAAAATTTAGGATTGTATGTATCTTTTGCTTCTACATCTCATAAAAATAGTAAAAAACGGTTTTTCCAAAAATTAAAAAAATATATCAGGGGGGGCAACACCCCTTATGACGTACGGGTATGAAACTCCATATTATCCTATTCCCAGACCGCTAGAATATACATGTAAAATTTCATAAAAATCTGTTCAGTCGTTCTCGAGTTATAAATGGTGTAACTAACACAACCTCGACTTTCTTTTATATATATAGATGTAAAATATTTAAATGGCTATTAAAAAATAACGGTCTGAGATAAAAAATTGAAAATTTAGGATTGTATGTATCTTTTGCTTCTACATCTCATAAAAATAGTAAAAAACGGTTTTTCCAAAAATTAAAAAAATATATCAGGGGGGGCAACACCCCTTATGACGTACGGGTATGAAACTCCATATTATCCTATTCCCAGACCGCTAGAATATACATGTAAAATTTCATAAAAATCTGTTCAGTCGTTCTCGAGTTATAAATGGTGTAACTAACACAACCTCGACTTTCTTTTATATATATAGATGTAAAATATTTAAATGGCTATTAAAAAATAACGGTCTGAGATAAAAAATTGAAAATTTAGGATTGTATGTATCTTTTGCTTCTACATCTCATAAAAATAGTAAAAAACGGTTTTTCCAAAAATTAAAAAAATATATCAAGGGGGGCAACACCCCTTATGACGTACGGGTATGAAACTCCATATTATCCTATTCCCAGACCGCTAGAATATACATGTAAAATTTCATAAAAATCTGTTCAGTCGTTCTCGAGTTATAAATGGTGTAACTAACACAACATCGACTTTCTTTTATATATATATAGATGTAAAATATTTAAATGGCTATTAAAAAATAACGGTCTGAGATAAAAAATTGAAAATTTAGGATTGTATGTATCTTTTGCTTCTACATCTCATAAAAATAGTAAAAAACGGTTTTTCCAAAAATTAAAAAAATATATCAGGGGGGGCAACACCCTTTATGACGTACGGGTATGAAACTCCATATTATCCTATTCCCAGACCGCTAGAATATACATGTAAAATTTCATAAAAATCTGTTCAGTCGTTCTCGAGTTATAAATGGTGTAACTAACACAACCTCGACTTTCTTTTATATATATATAGATGTAAAATATTTAAATGGCTATTAAAAAATAACGGTCTGAGATAAAAAATTGAAAATTTAGGATTGTATGTATCTCTTGCTTCTACATCTCATAAAAATAGTAAAAAACGGTTTTTCCAAAAATTAAAAAAATATATCAAGGGGGGCAACACCCCTTATGACGTACGGGTATGAAACTCCATATTATTATCCTATTCCCAGACCGCTAGAATATACATGTAAAATTTCATAAAAATCTGTTCAGTCGTTCTCGAGTTATAAATGGTGTAACTAACACAACATCGACTTTCTTTTATATATATAGATGTAAAATATTTAAATGGCTATTAAAAAATAACGGTCTGAGATAAAAAATTGAAAATTTAGGATTGTATGTATCTTTTGCTTCTACATCTCATAAAAATAGTAAAAAACGGTTTTTCCAAAAATTAAAAAAATGTATCAGGGGGGGGCAACACCCCTTATGACGTACGGGTATGAAACTCCATATTATCCTATTCCCAGACCGCTAGAATATACATGTAAAATTTCATAAAAATCTGTTCAGTCGTTCTCGAGTTATAAATGGTGTAACTAACACAACCTCGACTTTCTTTTATATATATATAGATGTAAAATATTTAAATGGCTATTAAAAAATAACGGTCTGAGATAAAAAATTGAAAATTTAGGATTGTATGTATCTTTTGCTTCTACATCTCATAAAAATAGTAAAAAACGGTTTTTCCAAAAATTAAAAAAATATATCAAGGGGGGGCAACACCCCTTATGACGTACGGGTATGAAACTCCATATTATCCTATTCCCAGACCGCTAGAATATACATGTAAAATTTCATAAAAATCTGTTCAGTCGTTCTCGAGTTATAAATGGTGTAACTAACACAACCTCGACTTTCTTTTATATATATAGATGTAAAATATTTAAATGGCTATTAAAAAATAACGGTCTGAGATAAAAAATTGAAAATTTAGGATTGTATGTATCTTTTGCTTCTACATCTCATAAAAATAATAAAAAACGGTTTTTCCAAAAATTAAAAAAAATATATCAAGGGGGGCAACACCTTTTATGACGTACGGGTATGAAACTCCATATTATCCTATTCCCAGACCGCTAGAATATACATGTAAAATTTCATAAAAATCTGTTCAGTCGTTCTCGAGTTATAAATGGTGTAACTAACACAACATCGACTTTCTTTTATATATATAGATGTAAAATATTTAAATGGCTATTAAAAAAATAACGGTCTGAGATAAAAAATTGAAAATTTAGGATTGTATGTATCTTTTGCTTCTACATCTCATAAAAATAGTAAAAAACGGTTTTTCCAAAAATTAAAAAAATATATCAGGGGGGGCAACACCCCTTATGACGTACGGGTATGAAACTCCATATTATCCTATTCCCAGACCGCTAGAATATACATGTAAAATTTCATAAAAATCTGTTCAGTCGTTCTCGAGAAGGTGTAACTAACACAACCTCGACTTTCTTTTATATATATAGATGTAAAATATTTAAATGGCTATTAAAAAATAACGGTCTGAGATAAAAAATTGAAAATTTAGGATTGTATGTATCTTTTGCTTCTACATCTCATAAAAATAGTAAAAAACGGTTTTTCCAAAAATTAAAAAAATATATCAAGGGGGGCAACACCCCTTATGACGTACGGGTATGAAACTCCATATTATCCTATTCCCAGACCGCTAGAATATACATGTAAAATTTCATAAAAATCTGTTCAGTCGTTCTCGAGTTATAAATGGTGTAACTAACACAACATCGACTTTCTTTTATATATATAGATGTAAAATATTTAAATGGCTATTAAAAAATAACGATCTGAGATAAAAAATTGAAAATTTAGGATTGTATGTATCTTTTGCTTCTACATCTCATAAAAATAGTAAAAAAACGGTTTTTCCAAAAATTAAAAAAATATATCAGGGGGGGCAACACCCCTTACGGGTATGAAACTCCATATTATCCTATTCCCAGACCGCTAGAATATACATGTAAAATTTCATAAAAATCTGTTCAGTCGTTCTCGAGTTATAAATGGTGTAACTAACACAACCTCGACTTTCTTTTATATATATAGATGTAAAATATTTAAATGGCTATTAAAAAATAACGGTCTGAGATAAAAAATTGAAAATTTAGGATTGTATGTATCTTTTGCTTCTACATCTCATAAAAATAGTAAAAAACGGTTTTTCCAAAAATTAAAAAAATATATCAAGGGGGCAACACCCCTTATGACGTACGGGTATGAAACTCCATATTATCCTATTCCCAGACCGCTAGAATATACATGTAAAATTTCATAAAAATCTGTTCAGTCGTTCTCGAGTTATAAATGGTGTAACTAACACAACATCGACTTTCTTTTATATATATAGATGTAAAATATTTAAATGGCTATTAAAAAATAACGGTCTGAGATAAAAAATTGAAAATTTAGGATTGTATGTATCTTTTGCTTCTACATCTCATAAAAATAGTAAAAAACGGTTTTTCCAAAAATTAAAAAAATATATCAGGGGGGGCAACACCCTTTATGACGTACGGGTATGAAACTCCATATTATCCTATTCCCAGACCGCTAGAATATACATGTAAAATTTCATAAAAATCTGTTCAGTCGTTCTCGAGTTATAAATGGTGTAACTAACACAACCTCGACTTTCTTTTATATATATAGATGTAAAATATTTAAATGGCTATTAAAAAATAACGGTCTGAGATAAAAAATTGAAAATTTAGGATTGTATGTATCTCTTGCTTCTACATCTCATAAAATTAGTAAAAAACGGTTTTTCCAAAAATTAAAAAAATATATCAAGGGGGGCAACACCCCTTATGACGTACGGGTATGAAACTCCATATTATCCTATTCCCAGACCGCTAGAATATACATGTAAAATTTCATAAAAATCTGTTCAGTCGTTCTCGAGTTATAAATGGTGTAACTAACACAACATCGACTTTCTTTTATATATATAGATGTAAAATATTTAAATGGCTATTAAAAAATAACGGTCTGAGATAAAAAATTGAAAATTTAGGATTGTATGTATCTTTTGCTTCTACATCTCATAAAAATAGTAAAAAACGGTTTTTCCAAAAATTAAAAAAATATATCAAGGGGGGCAACACCCCTTATGACGTACGGGTATGAAACTCCATATTATCCTATTCCCAGACCGCTAGAATATACATGTAAAATTTCATAAAAATCTGTTCAGTCGTTCTCGAGTTATAAATGGTGTAACTAACACAACATCGACTTTCTTTTATATATATAGATGTAAAATATTTAAATGGCTATTAAAAAATAACGGTCTGAGATAAAAAATTGAAAATTTAGGATTGTATGTATCTTTTGCTTCTACATCTCATAAAAATAGTAAAAAACGGTTTTTTCCAAAAATTAAAAAAATATATCAGGGGGGGCAACACCCTTTATGACGTACGGGTATGAAACTCTATATTATCCTATTCCCAGACCGCTAGAATATACATGTAAAATTTCATAAAAATCTGTTCAGTCGTTCTCGAGTTATAAATGGTGTAACTAACACAACCTCGACTTTCTTTTATATATATAGATGTAAAATATTTAAATGGCTATTAAAAAATAACGGTCTGAGATAAAAAATTGAAAATTTAGGATTGTATGTATCTCTTGCTTCTACATCTCATAAAAATAGTAAAAAACGGTTTTTCCAAAAATTAAAAAAATATATCAAGGGGGGCAACACCCCTTATGACGTACGGGTATGAAACTCCATATTATCCTATTCCCAGACCG
Source organism: Diabrotica virgifera virgifera (assembly GCF_917563875.1). NCBI lineage: Eukaryota > Metazoa > Arthropoda > Insecta > Coleoptera > Chrysomelidae > Diabrotica > Diabrotica virgifera. The sequence goes on from NC_065446.1 coordinate 216,062,526, forward strand.
CTAGAATATACATGTAAAATTTCATAAAAATCTGTTCAGTCGTTCTCGAGTTATAAATGGTGTAACTAACACAACATCGACTTTCTTTTATATATATAGATGTAAAATATTTAAATGGCTATTAAAAAATAACGGTCTGAGATAAAAAATTGAAAATTTAGGATTGTATGTATCTTTTGCTTCTACATCTCATAAAAATAGTAAAAAACGGTTTTTCCAAAAATTAAAAAAATATATCAGGGGGGGCAACACCCCTTATGACGTACGGGTATGAAACTCCATATTATCCTATTCCCAGACCGCTAGAATATACATGTAAAATTTCATAAAAATCTGTTCAGTCGTTCTCGAGTTATAAATGGTGTAACTAACACAACCTCGACTTTCTTTTATATATATATAGATGTAAAATATTTAAATGGCTATTAAAAAATAACGGTCTGAGATAAAAAATTGAAAATTTAGGATTGTATGTATCTTTTGCTTCTACATCTCATAAAAATAGTAAAAAACGGTTTTTCCAAAAATTAAAAAATATATCAGGGGGGGCAACACCCCTTATGACGTACGGGTATGAAACTCCATATTATCCTATTCCCAGACCGCTAGAATATACATGTAAAATTTCATAAAAATCTGTTCAGTCGTTCTCGAGTTATAAATGGTGTAACTAACACAACCTCGACTTTCTTTTATATATATAGATGTAAAATATTTAAATGGCTATTAAAAAATAACGGTCTGAGATAAAAAATTGAAAATTTAGGATTGTATGTATCTTTTGCTTCTACATCTCATAAAAATAATAAAAAACGGTTTTTCCAAAAATTAAAAAAATATATCAAGGGGGGCAACACCTTTTATGACGTACGGGTATGAAACTCCATATTATCCCTATTCCCAGACCGCTAGAATATACATGTAAAATTTCATAAAAATCTGTTCAGTCGTTCTCGAGTTATAAATGGTGTAACTAACACAACATCGACTTTCTTTTATATATATAGATGTAAAATATTTAAATGGCTATTAAAAAATAACGGTCTGAGATAAAAAATTGAAAATTTAGGATTGTATGTATCTTTTGCTTCTACATCTCATAAAAATAGTAAAAAACGGTTTTTCCAAAAATTAAAAAAATATATCAGGGGGGGCAACACCCCTTATGACGTACGGGTATGAAACTCCATATTATCCTATTCCCAGACCGCTAGAATATACATGTAAAATTTCATAAAAATCTGTTCAGTCGTTCTCGAGAATGGTGTAACTAACACAACCTCGACTTTCTTTTATATATATAGATGTAAAATATTTAAATGGCTATTAAAAAATAACGGTCTGAGATAAAAAATTGAAAATTTAGGATTGTATGTATCTTTTGCTTCTACATCTCATAAAAATAGTAAAAAACGGTTTTTCCAAAAATTAAAAAAATATATCAAGGGGGGCAACACCCCTTATGACGTACGGGTATGAAACTCCATATTATCCTATTCCCAGACCGCTAGAATATACATGTAAAATTTCATAAAAATCTGTTCAGTCGTTCTCGAGTTATAAATGGTGTAACTAACACAACATCGACTTTCTTTTATATATATAGATGTAAAATATTTAAATGGCTATTAAAAAATAACGATCTGAGATAAAAAATTGAAAATTTAGGATTGTATGTATCTTTTGCTTCTACATCTCATAAAAATAGTAAAAAACGGTTTTTCCAAAAATTAAAAAAATATATCAGGGGGGGCAACACCCCTTATGACGTACGGGTATGAAACTCCATATTATCCTATTCCCAGACCGCTAGAATATACATGTAAAATTTCATAAAAATCTGTTCAGTCGTTCTCGAGTTATAAATGGTGTAACTAACACAACATCGACTTTCTTTTATATATATAGATGTAAAATATTTAAATGGCTATTAAAAAATAACGGTCTGAGATAAAAAATTGAAAATTTAGGATTGTATGTATCTTTTGCTTCTACATCTCATAAAAATAGTAAAAAACGGTTTTTCCAAAAATTAAAAAAATATATCAGGGGGGGCAACACCCTTTATGACGTACGGGTATGAAACTCTATATTATCCTATTCCCAGACCGCTAGAATATACATGTAAAATTTCATAAAAATCTGTTCAGTCGTTCTCGAGTTATAAATGGTGTAACTAACACAACCTCGACTTTCTTTTATATATATAGATGTAAAATATTTAAATGGCTATTAAAAAATAACGGTCTGAGATAAAAAATTGAAAATTTAGGATTGTATGTATCTCTTGCTTCTACATCTCATAAAAATAGTAAAAAACGGTTTTTCCAAAAATTAAAAAAATATATCAAGGGGGGCAACACCCCTTATGACGTACGGGTATGAAACTCCATATTATCCTATTCCCAGACCGCTAGAATATACATGTAAAATTTCATAAAAATCTGTTCAGTCGTTCTCGAGTTATAAATGGTGTAACTAACACAACATCGACTTTCTTTTATATATATAGATGTAAAATATTTAAATGGCTATTAAAAAATAACGGTCTGAGATAAAAAATTGAAAATTTAGGATTGTATGTATCTTTTGCTTCTACATCTCATAAAAATAGTAAAAAACGGTTTTTCCAAAAATTAAAAAAATATATCAGGGGGGGCAACACCCCTTATGACGTACGGGTATGAAACTCCATATTATCCTATTCCCAGACCGCTAGAATATACATGTAAAATTTCATAAAAATCTGTTCAGTCGTTCTCGAGTTATAAATGGTGTAACTAACACAACCTCGACTTTCTTTTATATATATATAGATGTAAAATATTTAAATGGCTATTAAAAAATAACGGTCTGAGATAAAAAATTGAAAATTTAGGATTGTATGTATCTTTTGCTTCTACATCTCATAAAAATAGTAAAAAACGGTTTTTCCAAAAATTAAAAAAATATATCAGGGGGGGCAACACCCCTTATGACGTACGGGTATGAAACTCCATATTATCCTATTCCCAGACCGCTAGAATATACATGTAAAATTTCATAAAAATCTGTTCAGTCGTTCTCGAGTTATAAATGGTGTAACTAACACAACCTCGACTTTCTTTTATATATATAGATGTAAAATATTTAAATGGCTATTAAAAAATAACGGTCTGAGATAAAAAATTGAAAATTTAGGATTGTATGTATCTTTTGCTTCTACATCTCATAAAAATAATAAAAAACGGTTTTTCCAAAAATTAAAAAAATATATCAAGGGGGGCAACACCTTTTATGACGTACGGGTATGAAACTCCATATTATCCTATTCCCAGACCGCTAGAATATACATGTAAAATTTCATAAAAATCTGTTCAGTCGTTCTCGAGTTATAAATGGTGTAACTAACACAACATCGACTTTCTTTTATATATATAGATGTAAAATATTTAAATGGCTATTAAAAAATAACGGTCTGAGATAAAAAATTGAAAATTTAGGATTGTATGTATCTTTTGCTTCTACATCTCATAAAAATAGTAAAAAACGGTTTTTCCAAAAATTAAAAAAATATATCAGGGGGGGCAACACCCCTTATGACGTACGGGTATGAAACTCCATATTATCCTATTCCCAGACCGCTAGAATATACATGTAAAATTTCATAAAAATCTGTTCAGTCGTTCTCGAGAATGGTGTAACTAACACAACCTCGACTTTCTTTTATATATATAGATGTAAAATATTTAAATGGCTATTAAAAAATAACGGTCTGAGATAAAAAATTGAAAATTTAGGATTGTATGTATCTTTTGCTTCTACATCTCATAAAAATAGTAAAAAACGGTTTTTCCAAAAATTAAAAAAATATATCAAGGGGGGCAACACCCCTTATGACGTACGGGTATGAAACTCCATATTATCCTATTCCCAGACCGCTAGAATATACATGTAAAATTTCATAAAAATCTGTTCAGTCGTTCTCGAGTTATAAATGGTGTAACTAACACAACATCGACTTTCTTTTATATATATAGATGTAAAATATTTAAATGGCTATTAAAAAATAACGATCTGAGATAAAAAATTGAAAATTTAGGATTGTATGTATCTTTTGCTTCTACATCTCATAAAAATAGTAAAAAACGGTTTTTCCAAAAATTAAAAAAATATATCAGGGGGGGCAACACCCCTTATGACGTACGGGTATGAAACTCCATATTATCCTATTCCCAGACCGCTAGAATATACATGTAAAATTTCATAAAAATCTGTTCAGTCGTTCTCGAGTTATAAATGGTGTAACTAACACAACCTCGACTTTCTTTTATATATATAGATGTAAAATATTTAAATGGCTATTAAAAAATAACGGTCTGAGATAAAAAATTGAAAATTTAGGATTGTATGTATCTTTTGCTTCTACATCTCATAAAAATAGTAAAAAACGGTTTTTCCAAAAATTAAAAAAATATATCAGGGGGGGCAACACCCCTTATGACGTACGGGTATGAAACTCCATATTATCCTATTCCCAGACCGCTAGAATATACATGTAAAATTTCATAAAAATCTGTTCAGTCGTTCTCGAGTTATAAATGGTGTAACTAACACAACCTCGACTTTCTTTTATATATATAGATGTAAAATATTTAAATGGCTATTAAAAAATAACGGTCTGAGATAAAAAATTGAAAATTTAGGATTGTATGTATCTTTTGCTTCTACATCTCATAAAAATAGTAAAAAACGGTTTTTCCAAAAATTAAAAAAATATATCAAGGGGGGCAACACCCCTTATGACGTACGGGTATGAAACTCCATATTATCCTATTCCCAGACCGCTAGAATATACATGTAAAATTTCATAAAAATCTGTTCAGTCGTTCTCGAGTTATAAATGGTGTAACTAACACAACATCGACTTTCTTTTATATATATAGATGTAAAATATTTAAATGGCTATTAAAAAATAACGGTCTGAGATAAAAAATTGAAAATTTAGGATTGTATGTATCTTTTGCTTCTACATCTCATAAAAATAGTAAAAAACGGTTTTTCCAAAAATTAAAAAAATATATCAGGGGGGGCAACACCCTTTATGACGTACGGGTATGAAACTCCATATTATCCTATTCCCAGACCGCTAGAATATACATGTAAAATTTCATAAAAATCTGTTCAGTCGTTCTCGAGTTATAAATGGTGTAACTAACACAACCTCGACTTTCTTTTATATATATAGATGTAAAATATTTAAATGGCTATTAAAAAATAACGGTCTGAGATAAAAAATTGAAAATTTAGGATTGTATGTATCTCTTGCTTCTACATCTCATAAAAATAGTAAAAAACGGTTTTTCCAAAAATTAAAAAAATATATCAAGGGGGGCAACACCCCTTATGACGTACGGGTATGAAACTCCATATTATCCTATTCCCAGACCGCTAGAATATACATGTAAAATTTCATAAAAATCTGTTCAGTCGTTCTCGAGTTATAAATGGTGTAACTAACACAACATCGACTTTCTTTTATATATATAGATGTAAAATATTTAAATGGCTATTAAAAAATAACGGTCTGAGATAAAAAATTGAAAATTTAGGATTGTATGTATCTTTTGCTTCTACATCTCATAAAAATAGTAAAAAACGGTTTTTCCAAAAATTAAAAAAATATATCAGGGGGGGCAACACCCCTTATGACGTACGGGTATGAAACTCCATATTATCCTATTCCCAGACCGCTAGAATATACATGTAAAATTTCATAAAAATCTGTTCAGTCGTTCTCGAGTTATAAATGGTGTAACTAACACAACCTCGACTTTCTTTTATATATATATAGATGTAAAATATTTAAATGGCTATTAAAAAATAACGGTCTGAGATAAAAAATTGAAAATTTAGGATTGTATGTATCTTTTGCTTCTACATCTCATAAAAATAGTAAAAAACGGTTTTTCCAAAAATTAAAAAAATATATCAGGGGGGGCAACACCCCTTATGACGTACGGGTATGAAACTCCATATTATCCTATTCCCAGACCGCTAGAATATACATGTAAAATTTCATAAAAATCTGTTCAGTCGTTCTCGAGTTATAAATGGTGTAACTAACACAACCTCGACTTTCTTTTATATATATAGATGTAAAATATTTAAATGGCTATTAAAAAATAACGGTCTGAGATAAAAAATTGAAAATTTAGGATTGTATGTATCTTTTGCTTCTACATCTCATAAAAATAATAAAAAACGGTTTTTCCAAAAATTAAAAAAATATATCAAGGGGGGCAACACCTTTTATGACGTACGGGTATGAAACTCCATATTATCCTATTCCCAGACCGCTAGAATATACATGTAAAATTTCATAAAAATCTGTTCAGTCGTTCTCGAGTTATAAATGGTGTAACTAACACAACATCGACTTTCTTTTATATATATAGATGTAAAATATTTAAATGGCTATTAAAAAATAACGGTCTGAGATAAAAAATTGAAAATTTAGGATTGTATGTATCTTTTGCTTCTACATCTCATAAAAATAGTAAAAAACGGTTTTTCCAAAAATTAAAAAAATATATCAGGGGGGGCAACACCCCTTATGACGTACGGGTATGAAACTCCATATTATCCTATTCCCAGACCGCTAGAATATACATGTAAAATTTCATAAAAATCTGTTCAGTCGTTCTCGAGAATGGTGTAACTAACACAACCTCGACTTTCTTTTATATATATAGATGTAAAATATTTAAATGGCTATTAAAAAATAACGGTCTGAGATAAAAAATTGAAAATTTAGGATTGTATGTATCTTTTGCTTCTACATCTCATAAAAATAGTAAAAAACGGTTTTTCCAAAAATTAAAAAAATATATCAAGGGGGGCAACACCCCTTATGACGTACGGGTATGAAACTCCATATTATCCTATTCCCAGACCGCTAGAATATACATGTAAAATTTCATAAAAATCTGTTCAGTCGTTCTCGAGTTATAAATGGTGTAACTAACACAACATCGACTTTCTTTTATATATATAGATGTAAAATATTTAAATGGCTATTAAAAAATAACGATCTGAGATAAAAAATTGAAAATTTAGGATTGTATGTATCTTTTGCTTCTACATCTCATAAAAATAGTAAAAAACGGTTTTTCCAAAAATTAAAAAAATATATCAGGGGGGGCAACACCCCTTATGACGTACGGGTATGAAACTCCATATTATCCTATTCCCAGACCGCTAGAATATACATGTAAAATTTCATAAAAATCTGTTCAGTCGTTCTCGAGTTATAAATGGTGTAACTAACACAACCTCGACTTTCTTTTATATATATAGATGTAAAATATTTAAATGGCTATTAAAAAATAACGGTCTGAGATAAAAAATTGAAAATTTAGGATTGTATGTATCTTTTGCTTCTACATCTCATAAAAATAGTAAAAAACGGTTTTTCCAAAAATTAAAAAAATATATCAGGGGGGGCAACACCCCTTATGACGTACGGGTATGAAACTCCATATTATCCTATTCCCAGACCGCTAGAATATACATGTAAAATTTCATAAAAATCTGTTCAGTCGTTCTCGAGTTATAAATGGTGTAACTAACACAACCTCGACTTTCTTTTATATATATAGATGTAAAATATTTAAATGGCTATTAAAAAATAACGGTCTGAGATAAAAAATTGAAAATTTAGGATTGTATGTATCTTTTGCTTCTACATCTCATAAAAATAATAAAAAACGGTTTTTCCAAAAATTAAAAAAATATATCAAGGGGGGCAACACCCCTTATGACGTACGGGTATGAAACTCCATATTATCCTATTCCCAGACCGCTAGAATATACATGTAAAATTTCATAAAAATCTGTTCAGTCGTTCTCGAGTTATAAATGGTGTAACTAACACAACATCGACTTTCTTTTATATATATAGATGTAAAATATTTAAATGGCTATTAAAAAATAACGGTCTGAGATAAAAAATTGAAAATTTAGGATTGTATGTATCTTTTGCTTCTACATCTCATAAAAATAGTAAAAAACGGTTTTTCCAAAAATTAAAAAAATATATCAGGGGGGGCAACACCCCTTATGACGTACGGGTATGAAACTCCATATTATCCTATTCCCAGACCGCTAGAATATACATGTAAAATTTCATAAAAATCTGTTCAGTCGTTCTCGAGTTATAAATGGTGTAACTAACACAACCTCGACTTTCTTTTATATATATAGATGTAAAATATTTAAATGGCTATTAAAAAATAACGGTCTGAGATAAAAAATTGAAAATTTAGGATTGTATGTATCTTTTGCTTCTACATCTCATAAAAATAGTAAAAAACGGTTTTTCCAAAAATTAAAAAAATATATCAAGGGGGGCAACACCCCTTATGACGTACGGGTATGAAACTCCATATTATCCTATTCCCAGACCGCTAGAATATACATGTAAAATTTCATAAAAATCTGTTCAGTCGTTCTCGAGTTATAAATGGTGTAACTAACACAACATCGACTTTCTTTTATATATATAGATGTAAAATATTTAAATGGCTATTAAAAAATAACGGTCTGAGATAAAAAATTGAAAATTTAGGATTGTATGTATCTTTTGCTGCTACATCTCATAAAAATAGTAAAAAACGGTTTTTCCAAAAATTAAAAAAATATATCAGGGGGGGCAACACCCCTTATGACGTACGGGTATGAAACTCCATATTATCCTATTCCCAGACCGCTAGAATATACATGTAAAATTTCATAAAAATCTGTTCAGTCGTTCTCGAGTTATAAATGGTGTAACTAACACAACCTCGACTTTCTTTTATATATATAGATGTAAAATATTTAAATGGCTATTAAAAAATAACGGTCTGAGATAAAAAATTGAAAATTTAGGATTGTATGTATCTTTTGCTTCTACATCTCATAAAAATAGTAAAAAACGGTTTTTCCAAAAATTAAAAAAATATATCAGGGGGGGCAACACCCCTTATGACGTACGGGTATGAAACTCCATATTATCCTATTCCCAGACCGCTAGAATATACATGTAAAATTTCATAAAAATCTGTTCAGTCGTTCTCGAGTTATAAATGGTGTAACTAACACAACCTCGACTTTCTTTTATATATATAGATGTAAAATATTTAAATGGCTATTAAAAAATAACGGTCTGAGATAAAAAATTGAAAATTTAGGATTGTATGTATCTTTTGCTTCTACATCTCATAAAAATAATAAAAAACGGTTTTTCCAAAAATTAAAAAAATATATCAAGGGGGGCAACACCCCTTATGACGTACGGGTATGAAACTCCATATTATCCTATTCCCAGACCGCTAGAATATACATGTAAAATTTCATAAAAATCTGTTCAGTCGTTCTCGAGTTATAAATGGTGTAACTAACACAACATCGACTTTCTTTTATATATATAGATGTAAAATATTTAAATGGCTATTAAAAAATAACGGTCTGAGATAAAAAATTGAAAATTTAGGATTGTATGTATCTTTTGCTTCTACATCTCATAAAAATAGTAAAAAACGGTTTTTCCAAAAATTAAAAAAATATATCAGGGGGGGCAACACCCCTTATGACGTACGGGTATGAAACTCCATATTATCCTATTCCCAGACCGCTAGAATATACATGTAAAATTTCATAAAAATCTGTTCAGTCGTTCTCGAGTTATAAATGGTGTAACTAACACAACCTCGACTTTCTTTTATATATATAGATGTAAAATATTTAAATGGCTATTAAAAAATAACGGTCTGAGATAAAAAATTGAAAATTTAGGATTGTATGTATCTTTTGCTTCTACATCTCATAAAAATAGTAAAAAACGGTTTTTCCAAAAATTAAAAAAATATATCAGGGGGGGCAACACCCCTTATGACGTACGGGTATGAAACTCCATATTATCCTATTCCCAGACCGCTAGAATATACATGTAAAATTTCATAAAAATCTGTTCAGTCGTTCTCGAGTTATAAATGGTGTAACTAACACAACCTCGACTTTCTTTTATATATATAGATGTAAAATATTTAAATGGCTATTAAAAAATAACGGTCTGAGATAAAAAATTGAAAATTTAGGATTGTATGTATCTTTTGCTTCTACATCTCATAAAAATAGTAAAAAACGGTTTTTCCAAAAATTAAAAAAATATATCAAGGGGGGCAACACCCCTTATGACGTACGGGTATGAAACTCCATATTATCCTATTCCCAGACCGCTAGAATATACATGTAAAATTTCATAAAAATCTGTTCAGTCGTTCTCGAGTTATAAATGGTGTAACTAACACAACATCGACTTTCTTTTATATATATAGATGTAAAATATTTAAATGGCTATTAAAAAATAACGGTCTGAGATAAAAAATTGAAAATTTAGGATTGTATGTATCTTTTGCTTCTACATCTCATAAAAATAGTAAAAAACGGTTTTTCCAAAAATTAAAAAAATATATCAGGGGGGGCAACACCCCTTATGACGTACGGGTATGAAACTCCATATTATCCTATTCCCAGACCGCTAGAATATACATGTAAAATTTCATAAAAATCTGTTCAGTCGTTCTCGAGTTATAAATGGTGTAACTAACACAACCTCGACTTTCTTTTATATATATAGATGTAAAATATTTAAATGGCTATTAAAAAATAACGGTCTGAGATAAAAAATTGAAAATTTAGGATTGTATGTATCTTTTGCTTCTACATCTCATAAAAATAGTAAAAAACGGTTTTTCCAAAAATTAAAAAAATATATCAAGGGGGGCAACACCCCTTATGACGTACGGGTATGAAACTCCATATTATCCTATTCCCAGACCGCTAGAATATACATGTAAAATTTCATAAAAATCTGTTCAGTCGTTCTCGAGTTATAAATGGTGTAACTAACACAACATCGACTTTCTTTTATATATATAGATGTAAAATATTTAAATGGCTATTAAAAAATAACGGTCTGAGATAAAAAATTGAAAATTTAGGATTGTATGTATCTTTTGCTTCTACATCTCATAAAAATAGTAAAAAACGGTTTTTCCAAAAATTAAAAAAATATATCAGGGGGGGCAACACCCTTTATGACGTACGGGTATGAAACTCCATATTATCCTATTCCCAGACCGCTAGAATATACATGTAAAATTTCATAAAAATCTGTTCAGTCGTTCTCGAGTTATAAATGGTGTAACTAACACAACCTCGACTTTCTTTTATATATATAGATGTAAAATATTTAAATGGCTATTAAAAAATAACGGTCTGAGATAAAAAATTGAAAATTTAGGATTGTATGTATCTCTTGCTTCTACATCTCATAAAAATAGTAAAAAACGGTTTTTCCAAAAATTAAAAAAATATATCAAGGGGGGCAACACCCCTTATGACGTACGGGTATGAAACTCCATATTATCCTATTCCCAGACCGCTAGAATATACATGTAAAATTTCATAAAAATCTGTTCAGTCGTTCTCGAGTTATAAATGGTGTAACTAACACAACATCGACTTTCTTTTATATATATAGATGTAAAATATTTAAATGGCTATTAAAAAATAACGGTCTGAGATAAAAAATTGAAAATTTAGGATTGTATGTATCTTTTGCTTCTACATCTCATAAAAATAGTAAAAAACGGTTTTTCCAAAAATTAAAAAAATATATCAGGGGGGGCAACACCCCTTATGACGTACGGGTATGAAACTCCATATTATCCTATTCCCAGACCGCTAGAATATACATGTAAAATTTCATAAAAATCTGTTCAGTCGTTCTCGAGTTATAAATGGTGTAACTAACACAACCTCGACTTTCTTTTATATATATATAGATGTAAAATATTTAAATGGCTATTAAAAAATAACGGTCTGAGATAAAAAATTGAAAATTTAGGATTGTATGTATCTTTTGCTTCTACATCTCATAAAAATAGTGAAAAACGGTTTTTCCAAAAATTAAAAAAATATATCAGGGGGGGCAACACCCCTTATGACGTACGGGTATGAAACTCCATATTATCCTATTCCCAGACCGCTAGAATATACATGTAAAATTTCATAAAAATCTGTTCAGTCGTTCTCGAGTTATAAATGGTGTAACTAACACAACCTCGACTTTCTTTTATATATATAGATGTAAAATATTTAAATGGCTATTAAAAAATAACGGTCTGAGATAAAAAATTGAAAATTTAGGATTGTATGTATCTTTTGCTTCTACATCTCATAAAAATAATAAAAAACGGTTTTTCCAAAAATTAAAAAAATATATCAAGGGGGGCAACACCTTTTATGACGTACGGGTATGAAACTCCATATTATCCTATTCCCAGACCGCTAGAATATACATGTAAAATTTCATAAAAATCTGTTCAGTCGTTCTCGAGTTATAAATGGTGTAACTAACACAACATCGACTTTCTTTTATATATATAGATGTAAAATATTTAAATGGCTATTAAAAAATAACGGTCTGAGATAAAAAATTGAAAATTTAGGATTGTATGTATCTTTTGCTTCTACATCTCATAAAAATAGTAAAAAACGGTTTTTCCAAAAATTAAAAAAATATATCAGGGGGGGCAACACCCCTTATGACGTACGGGTATGAAACTCCATATTATCCTATTCCCAGACCGCTAGAATATACATGTAAAATTTCATAAAAATCTGTTCAGTCGTTCTCGAGAATGGTGTAACTAACACAACCTCGACTTTCTTTTATATATATAGATGTAAAATATTTAAATGGCTATTAAAAAATAACGGTCTGAGATAAAAAATTGAAAATTTAGGATTGTATGTATCTCTTGCTTCTACATCTCATAAAAATAGTAAAAAACGGTTTTTCCAAAAATTAAAAAAATATATCAAGGGGGGCAACACCCCTTATGACGTACGGGTATGAAACTCCATATTATCCTATTCCCAGACCGCTAGAATATACATGTAAAATTTCATAAAAATCTGTTCAGTCGTTCTCGAGTTATAAATGGTGTAACTAACACAACATCGACTTTCTTTTATATATATAGATGTAAAATATTTAAATGGCTATTAAAAAATAACGGTCTGAGATAAAAAATTGAAAATTTAGGATTGTATGTATCTTTTGCTTCTACATCTCATAAAAATAGTAAAAAACGGTTTTTCCAAAAATTAAAAAAATATATCAGGGGGGGCAACACCCCTTATGACGTACGGGTATGAAACTCCATATTATCCTATTCCCAGACCGCTAGAATATACATGTAAAATTTCATAAAAATCTGTTCAGTCGTTCTCGAGTTATAAATGGTGTAACTAACACAACCTCGACTTTCTTTTATATATATATAGATGTAAAATATTTAAATGGCTATTAAAAAATAACGGTCTGAGATAAAAAATTGAAAATTTAGGATTGTATGTATCTTTTGCTTCTACATCTCATAAAAATAGTAAAAAACGGTTTTTCCAAAAATTAAAAAAATATATCAGGGGGGGCAACACCCCTTATGACGTACGGGTATGAAACTCCATATTATCCTATTCCCAGACCGCTAGAATATACATGTAAAATTTCATAAAAATCTGTTCAGTCGTTCTCGAGTTATAAATGGTGTAACTAACACAACCTCGACTTTCTTTTATATATATAGATGTAAAATATTTAAATGGCTATTAAAAAATAACGGTCTGAGATAAAAAATTGAAAATTTAGGATTGTATGTATCTTTTGCTTCTACATCTCATAAAAATAATAAAAAACGGTTTTTCCAAAAATTAAAAAAATATATCAAGGGGGGCAACACCTTTTATGACGTACGGGTATGAAACTCCATATTATCCTATTCCCAGACCGCTAGAATATACATGTAAAATTTCATAAAAATCTGTTCAGTCGTTCTCGAGTTATAAATGGTGTAACTAACACAACATCGACTTTCTTTTATATATATAGATGTAAAATATTTAAATGGCTATTAAAAAATAACGGTCTGAGATAAAAAATTGAAAATTTAGGATTGTATGTATCTTTTGCTTCTACATCTCATAAAAATAGTAAAAAACGGTTTTTCCAAAAATTAAAAAAATATATCAGGGGGGGCAACACCCCTTATGACGTACGGGTATGAAACTCCATATTATCCTATTCCCAGACCGCTAGAATATACATGTAAAATTTCATAAAAATCTGTTCAGTCGTTCTCGAGAATGGTGTAACTAACACAACCTCGACTTTCTTTTATATATATAGATGTAAAATATTTAAATGGCTATTAAAAAATAACGGTCTGAGATAAAAAATTGAAAATTTAGGATTGTATGTATCTTTTGCTTCTACATCTCATAAAAATAGTAAAAAACGGTTTTTCCAAAAATTAAAAAAATATATCAGGGGGGGCAACACCCTTTATGACGTACGGGTATGAAACTCCATATTATCCTATTCCCAGACCGCTAGAATATACATGTAAAATTTCATAAAAATCTGTTCAGTCGTTCTCGAGTTATAAATGGTGTAACTAACACAACCTCGACTTTCTTTTATATATATAGATGTAAAATATTTAAATGGCTATTAAAAAATAACGGTCTGAGATAAAAAATTGAAAATTTAGGATTGTATGTATCTCTTGCTTCTACATCTCATAAAAATAGTAAAAAACGGTTTTTCCAAAAATTAAAAAAATATATCAAGGGGGGCAACACCCCTTATGACGTACGGGTATGAAACTCCATATTATCCTATTCCCAGACCGCTAGAATATACATGTAAAATTTCATAAAAATCTGTTCAGTCGTTCTCGAGTTATAAATGGTGTAACTAACACAACATCGACTTTCTTTTATATATATAGATGTAAAATATTTAAATGGCTATTAAAAAATAACGGTCTGAGATAAAAAATTGAAAATTTAGGATTGTATGTATCTTTTGCTTCTACATCTCATAAAAATAGTAAAAAACGGTTTTTCCAAAAATTAAAAAAATATATCAGGGGGGGCAACACCCCTTATGACGTACGGGTATGAAACTCCATATTATCCTATTCCCAGACCGCTAGAATATACATGTAAAATTTCATAAAAATCTGTTCAGTCGTTCTCGAGTTATAAATGGTGTAACTAACACAACCTCGACTTTCTTTTATATATATATAGATGTAAAATATTTAAATGGCTATTAAAAAATAACGGTCTGAGATAAAAAATTGAAAATTTAGGATTGTATGTATCTTTTGCTTCTACATCTCATAAAAATAGTAAAAAACGGTTTTTCCAAAAATTAAAAAAATATATCAGGGGGGGCAACACCCCTTATGACGTACGGGTATGAAACTCCATATTATCCTATTCCCAGACCGCTAGAATATACATGTAAAATTTCATAAAAATCTGTTCAGTCGTTCTCGAGTTATAAATGGTGTAACTAACACAACCTCGACTTTCTTTTATATATATAGATGTAAAATATTTAAATGGCTATTAAAAAATAACGGTCTGAGATAAAAAATTGAAAATTTAGGATTGTATGTATCTTTTGCTTCTACATCTCATAAAAATAATAAAAAACGGTTTTTCCAAAAATTAAAAAAATATATCAAGGGGGGCAACACCTTTTATGACGTACGGGTATGAAACTCCATATTATCCTATTCCCAGACCGCTAGAATATACATGTAAAATTTCATAAAAATCTGTTCAGTCGTTCTCGAGTTATAAATGGTGTAACTAACACAACATCGACTTTCTTTTATATATATAGATGTAAAATATTTAAATGGCTATTAAAAAATAACGGTCTGAGATAAAAAATTGAAAATTTAGGATTGTATGTATCTTTTGCTTCTACATCTCATAAAAATAGTAAAAAACGGTTTTTCCAAAAATTAAAAAAATATATCAGGGGGGGCAACACCCCTTATGACGTACGGGTATGAAACTCCATATTATCCTATTCCCAGACCGCTAGAATATACATGTAAAATTTCATAAAAATCTGTTCAGTCGTTCTCGAGAATGGTGTAACTAACACAACCTCGACTTTCTTTTATATATATAGATGTAAAATATTTAAATGGCTATTAAAAAATAACGGTCTGAGATAAAAAATTGAAAATTTAGGATTGTATGTATCTTTTGCTTCTACATCTCATAAAAATAGTAAAAAACGGTTTTTCCAAAAATTAAAAAAATATATCAAGGGGGGCAACACCCCTTATGACGTACGGGTATGAAACTCCATATTATCCTATTCCCAGACCGCTAGAATATACATGTAAAATTTCATAAAAATCTGTTCAGTCGTTCTCGAGTTATAAATGGTGTAACTAACACAACATCGACTTTCTTTTATATATATAGATGTAAAATATTTAAATGGCTATTAAAAAATAACGATCTGAGATAAAAAATTGAAAATTTAGGATTGTATGTATCTTTTGCTTCTACATCTCATAAAAATAGTAAAAAACGGTTTTTCCAAAAATTAAAAAAATATATCAGGGGGGGCAACACCCCTTATGACGTACGGGTATGAAACTCCATATTATCCTATTCCCAGACCGCTAGAATATACATGTAAAATTTCATAAAAATCTGTTCAGTCGTTCTCGAGTTATAAATGGTGTAACTAACACAACCTCGACTTTCTTTTATATATATAGATGTAAAATATTTAAATGGCTATTAAAAAATAACGGTCTGAGATAAAAAATTGAAAATTTAGGATTGTATGTATCTTTTGCTTCTACATCTCATAAAAATAGTAAAAAACGGTTTTTCCAAAAATTAAAAAAATATATCAGGGGGGGCAACACCCCTTATGACGTACGGGTATGAAACTCCATATTATCCTATTCCCAGACCGCTAGAATATACATGTAAAATTTCATAAAAATCTGTTCAGTCGTTCTCGAGTTATAAATGGTGTAACTAACACAACCTCGACTTTCTTTTATATATATAGATGTAAAATATTTAAATGGCTATTAAAAAATAACGGTCTGAGATAAAAAATTGAAAATTTAGGATTGTATGTATCTTTTGCTTCTACATCTCATAAAAATAGTAAAAAACGGTTTTTCCAAAAATTAAAAAAATATATCAAGGGGGGCAACACCCCTTATGACGTACGGGTATGAAACTCCATATTATCCTATTCCCAGACCGCTAGAATATACATGTAAAATTTCATAAAAATCTGTTCAGTCGTTCTCGAGTTATAAATGGTGTAACTAACACAACATCGACTTTCTTTTATATATATAGATGTAAAATATTTAAATGGCTATTAAAAAATAACGGTCTGAGATAAAAAATTGAAAATTTAGGATTGTATGTATCTTTTGCTTCTACATCTCATAAAAATAGTAAAAAACGGTTTTTCCAAAAATTAAAAAAATATATCAGGGGGGGCAACACCCTTTATGACGTACGGGTATGAAACTCCATATTATCCTATTCCCAGACCGCTAGAATATACATGTAAAATTTCATAAAAATCTGTTCAGTCGTTCTCGAGTTATAAATGGTGTAACTAACACAACCTCGACTTTCTTTTATATATATAGATGTAAAATATTTAAATGGCTATTAAAAAATAACGGTCTGAGATAAAAAATTGAAAATTTAGGATTGTATGTATCTCTTGCTTCTACATCTCATAAAAATAGTAAAAAACGGTTTTTCCAAAAATTAAAAAAATATATCAAGGGGGGCAACACCCCTTATGACGTACGGGTATGAAACTCCATATTATCCTATTCCCAGACCGCTAGAATATACATGTAAAATTTCATAAAAATCTGTTCAGTCGTTCTCGAGTTATAAATGGTGTAACTAACACAACATCGACTTTCTTTTATATATATAGATGTAAAATATTTAAATGGCTATTAAAAAATAACGGTCTGAGATAAAAAATTGAAAATTTAGGATTGTATGTATCTTTTGCTTCTACATCTCATAAAAATAGTAAAAAACGGTTTTTCCAAAAATTAAAAAAATATATCAGGGGGGGCAACACCCCTTATGACGTACGGGTATGAAACTCCATATTATCCTATTCCCAGACCGCTAGAATATACATGTAAAATTTCATAAAAATCTGTTCAGTCGTTCTCGAGTTATAAATGGTGTAACTAACACAACCTCGACTTTCTTTTATATATATATAGATGTAAAATATTTAAATGGCTATTAAAAAATAACGGTCTGAGATAAAAAATTGAAAATTTAGGATTGTATGTATCTTTTGCTTCTACATCTCATAAAAATAGTAAAAAACGGTTTTTCCAAAAATTAAAAAAATATATCAGGGGGGGCAACACCCCTTATGACGTACGGGTATGAAACTCCATATTATCCTATTCCCAGACCGCTAGAATATACATGTAAAATTTCATAAAAATCTGTTCAGTCGTTCTCGAGTTATAAATGGTGTAACTAACACAACCTCGACTTTCTTTTATATATATAGATGTAAAATATTTAAATGGCTATTAAAAAATAACGGTCTGAGATAAAAAATTGAAAATTTAGGATTGTATGTATCTTTTGCTTCTACATCTCATAAAAATAATAAAAAACGGTTTTTCCAAAAATTAAAAAAATATATCAAGGGGGGCAACACCTTTTATGACGTACGGGTATGAAACTCCATATTATCCTATTCCCAGACCGCTAGAATATACATGTAAAATTTCATAAAAATCTGTTCAGTCGTTCTCGAGTTATAAATGGTGTAACTAACACAACATCGACTTTCTTTTATATATATAGATGTAAAATATTTAAATGGCTATTAAAAAATAACGGTCTGAGATAAAAAATTGAAAATTTAGGATTGTATGTATCTTTTGCTTCTACATCTCATAAAAATAGTAAAAAACGGTTTTTCCAAAAATTAAAAAAATATATCAGGGGGGGCAACACCCCTTATGACGTACGGGTATGAAACTCCATATTATCCTATTCCCAGACCGCTAGAATATACATGTAAAATTTCATAAAAATCTGTTCAGTCGTTCTCGAGAATGGTGTAACTAACACAACCTCGACTTTCTTTTATATATATAGATGTAAAATATTTAAATGGCTATTAAAAAATAACGGTCTGAGATAAAAAATTGAAAATTTAGGATTGTATGTATCTTTTGCTTCTACATCTCATAAAAATAGTAAAAAACGGTTTTTCCAAAAATTAAAAAAATATATCAAGGGGGGCAACACCCCTTATGACGTACGGGTATGAAACTCCATATTATCCTATTCCCAGACCGCTAGAATATACATGTAAAATTTCATAAAAATCTGTTCAGTCGTTCTCGAGTTATAAATGGTGTAACTAACACAACATCGACTTTCTTTTATATATATAGATGTAAAATATTTAAATGGCTATTAAAAAATAACGATCTGAGATAAAAAATTGAAAATTTAGGATTGTATGTATCTTTTGCTTCTACATCTCATAAAAATAGTAAAAAACGGTTTTTCCAAAAATTAAAAAAATATATCAGGGGGGGCAACACCCCTTATGACGTACGGGTATGAAACTCCATATTATCCTATTCCCAGACCGCTAGAATATACATGTAAAATTTCATAAAAATCTGTTCAGTCGTTCTCGAGTTATAAATGGTGTAACTAACACAACCTCGACTTTCTTTTATATATATAGATGTAAAATATTTAAATGGCTATTAAAAAATAACGGTCTGAGATAAAAAATTGAAAATTTAGGATTGTATGTATCTTTTGCTTCTACATCTCATAAAAATAGTAAAAAACGGTTTTTCCAAAAATTAAAAAAATATATCAGGGGGGGCAACACCCCTTATGACGTACGGGTATGAAACTCCATATTATCCTATTCCCAGACCGCTAGAATATACATGTAAAATTTCATAAAAATCTGTTCAGTCGTTCTCGAGTTATAAATGGTGTAACTAACACAACCTCGACTTTCTTTTATATATATAGATGTAAAATATTTAAATGGCTATTAAAAAATAACGGTCTGAGATAAAAAATTGAAAATTTAGGATTGTATGTATCTTTTGCTTCTACATCTCATAAAAATAGTAAAAAACGGTTTTTCCAAAAATTAAAAAAATATATCAAGGGGGGCAACACCCCTTATGACGTACGGGTATGAAACTCCATATTATCCTATTCCCAGACCGCTAGAATATACATGTAAAATTTCATAAAAATCTGTTCAGTCGTTCTCGAGTTATAAATGGTGTAACTAACACAACATCGACTTTCTTTTATATATATAGATGTAAAATATTTAAATGGCTATTAAAAAATAACGGTCTGAGATAAAAAATTGAAAATTTAGGATTGTATGTATCTTTTGCTGCTACATCTCATAAAAATAGTAAAAAACGGTTTTTCCAAAAATTAAAAAAATATATCAGGGGGGGCAACACCCCTTATGACGTACGGGTATGAAACTCCATATTATCCTATTCCCAGACCGCTAGAATATACATGTAAAATTTCATAAAAATCTGTTCAGTCGTTCTCGAGTTATAAATGGTGTAACTAACACAACCTCGACTTTCTTTTATATATATAGATGTAAAATATTTAAATGGCTATTAAAAAATAACGGTCTGAGATAAAAAATTGAAAATTTAGGATTGTATGTATCTTTTGCTTCTACATCTCATAAAAATAGTAAAAAACGGTTTTTCCAAAAATTAAAAAAATATATCAGGGGGGGCAACACCCCTTATGACGTACGGGTATGAAACTCCATATTATCCTATTCCCAGACCGCTAGAATATACATGTAAAATTTCATAAAAATCTGTTCAGTCGTTCTCGAGTTATAAATGGTGTAACTAACACAACCTCGACTTTCTTTTATATATATAGATGTAAAATATTTAAATGGCTATTAAAAAATAACGGTCTGAGATAAAAAATTGAAAATTTAGGATTGTATGTATCTTTTGCTTCTACATCTCATAAAAATAATAAAAAACGGTTTTTCCAAAAATTAAAAAAATATATCAAGGGGGGCAACACCCCTTATGACGTACGGGTATGAAACTCCATATTATCCTATTCCCAGACCGCTAGAATATACATGTAAAATTTCATAAAAATCTGTTCAGTCGTTCTCGAGTTATAAATGGTGTAACTAACACAACATCGACTTTCTTTTATATATATAGATGTAAAATATTTAAATGGCTATTAAAAAATAACGGTCTGAGATAAAAAATTGAAAATTTAGGATTGTATGTATCTTTTGCTTCTACATCTCATAAAAATAGTAAAAAACGGTTTTTCCAAAAATTAAAAAAATATATCAGGGGGGGCAACACCCCTTATGACGTACGGGTATGAAACTCCATATTATCCTATTCCCAGACCGCTAGAATATACATGTAAAATTTCATAAAAATCTGTTCAGTCGTTCTCGAGTTATAAATGGTGTAACTAACACAACCTCGACTTTCTTTTATATATATAGATGTAAAATATTTAAATGGCTATTAAAAAATAACGGTCTGAGATAAAAAATTGAAAATTTAGGATTGTATGTATCTTTTGCTTCTACATCTCATAAAAATAGTAAAAAACGGTTTTTCCAAAAATTAAAAAAATATATCAGGGGGGGCAACACCCCTTATGACGTACGGGTATGAAACTCCATATTATCCTATTCCCAGACCGCTAGAATATACATGTAAAATTTCATAAAAATCTGTTCAGTCGTTCTCGAGTTATAAATGGTGTAACTAACACAACCTCGACTTTCTTTTATATATATAGATGTAAAATATTTAAATGGCTATTAAAAAATAACGGTCTGAGATAAAAAATTGAAAATTTAGGATTGTATGTATCTTTTGCTTCTACATCTCATAAAAATAGTAAAAAACGGTTTTTCCAAAAATTAAAAAAATATATCAAGGGGGGCAACACCCCTTATGACGTACGGGTATGAAACTCCATATTATCCTATTCCCAGACCGCTAGAATATACATGTAAAATTTCATAAAAATCTGTTCAGTCGTTCTCGAGTTATAAATGGTGTAACTAACACAACATCGACTTTCTTTTATATATATAGATGTAAAATATTTAAATGGCTATTAAAAAATAACGGTCTGAGATAAAAAATTGAAAATTTAGGATTGTATGTATCTTTTGCTTCTACATCTCATAAAAATAGTAAAAAACGGTTTTTCCAAAAATTAAAAAAATATATCAGGGGGGGCAACACCCCTTATGACGTACGGGTATGAAACTCCATATTATCCTATTCCCAGACCGCTAGAATATACATGTAAAATTTCATAAAAATCTGTTCAGTCGTTCTCGAGTTATAAATGGTGTAACTAACACAACCTCGACTTTCTTTTATATATATAGATGTAAAATATTTAAATGGCTATTAAAAAATAACGGTCTGAGATAAAAAATTGAAAATTTAGGATTGTATGTATCTTTTGCTTCTACATCTCATAAAAATAGTAA
Source organism: Diabrotica virgifera virgifera (assembly GCF_917563875.1). Classification (NCBI taxonomy): domain Eukaryota; kingdom Metazoa; phylum Arthropoda; class Insecta; order Coleoptera; family Chrysomelidae; genus Diabrotica; species Diabrotica virgifera. The sequence continues at coordinate 216,085,057 of NC_065446.1, forward strand.
AAAACGGTTTTTCCAAAAATTAAAAAAATATATCAAGGGGGGCAACACCCCTTATGACGTACGGGTATGAAACTCCATATTATCCTATTCCCAGACCGCTAGAATATACATGTAAAATTTCATAAAAATCTGTTCAGTCGTTCTCGAGTTATAAATGGTGTAACTAACACAACATCGACTTTCTTTTATATATATAGATGTAAAATATTTAAATGGCTATTAAAAAATAACGGTCTGAGATAAAAAATTGAAAATTTAGGATTGTATGTATCTTTTGCTTCTACATCTCATAAAAATAGTAAAAAACGGTTTTTCCAAAAATTAAAAAAATATATCAGGGGGGGCAACACCCTTTATGACGTACGGGTATGAAACTCCATATTATCCTATTCCCAGACCGCTAGAATATACATGTAAAATTTCATAAAAATCTGTTCAGTCGTTCTCGAGTTATAAATGGTGTAACTAACACAACCTCGACTTTCTTTTATATATATAGATGTAAAATATTTAAATGGCTATTAAAAAATAACGGTCTGAGATAAAAAATTGAAAATTTAGGATTGTATGTATCTCTTGCTTCTACATCTCATAAAAATAGTAAAAAACGGTTTTTCCAAAAATTAAAAAAATATATCAAGGGGGGCAACACCCCTTATGACGTACGGGTATGAAACTCCATATTATCCTATTCCCAGACCGCTAGAATATACATGTAAAATTTCATAAAAATCTGTTCAGTCGTTCTCGAGTTATAAATGGTGTAACTAACACAACATCGACTTTCTTTTATATATATAGATGTAAAATATTTAAATGGCTATTAAAAAATAACGGTCTGAGATAAAAAATTGAAAATTTAGGATTGTATGTATCTTTTGCTTCTACATCTCATAAAAATAGTAAAAAACGGTTTTTCCAAAAATTAAAAAAATATATCAGGGGGGGCAACACCCCTTATGACGTACGGGTATGAAACTCCATATTATCCTATTCCCAGACCGCTAGAATATACATGTAAAATTTCATAAAAATCTGTTCAGTCGTTCTCGAGTTATAAATGGTGTAACTAACACAACCTCGACTTTCTTTTATATATATATAGATGTAAAATATTTAAATGGCTATTAAAAAATAACGGTCTGAGATAAAAAATTGAAAATTTAGGATTGTATGTATCTTTTGCTTCTACATCTCATAAAAATAGTAAAAAACGGTTTTTCCAAAAATTAAAAAAATATATCAGGGGGGGCAACACCCCTTATGACGTACGGGTATGAAACTCCATATTATCCTATTCCCAGACCGCTAGAATATACATGTAAAATTTCATAAAAATCTGTTCAGTCGTTCTCGAGTTATAAATGGTGTAACTAACACAACCTCGACTTTCTTTTATATATATAGATGTAAAATATTTAAATGGCTATTAAAAAATAACGGTCTGAGATAAAAAATTGAAAATTTAGGATTGTATGTATCTTTTGCTTCTACATCTCATAAAAATAATAAAAAACGGTTTTTCCAAAAATTAAAAAAATATATCAAGGGGGGCAACACCTTTTATGACGTACGGGTATGAAACTCCATATTATCCTATTCCCAGACCGCTAGAATATACATGTAAAATTTCATAAAAATCTGTTCAGTCGTTCTCGAGTTATAAATGGTGTAACTAACACAACATCGACTTTCTTTTATATATATAGATGTAAAATATTTAAATGGCTATTAAAAAATAACGGTCTGAGATAAAAAATTGAAAATTTAGGATTGTATGTATCTTTTGCTTCTACATCTCATAAAAATAGTAAAAAACGGTTTTTCCAAAAATTAAAAAAATATATCAGGGGGGGGCAACACCCCTTATGACGTACGGGTATGAAACTCCATATTATCCTATTCCCAGACCGCTAGAATATACATGTAAAATTTCATAAAAATCTGTTCAGTCGTTCTCGAGAATGGTGTAACTAACACAACCTCGACTTTCTTTTATATATATAGATGTAAAATATTTAAATGGCTATTAAAAAATAACGGTCTGAGATAAAAAATTGAAAATTTAGGATTGTATGTATCTCTTGCTTCTACATCTCATAAAAATAGTAAAAAACGGTTTTTCCAAAAATTAAAAAAATATATCAAGGGGGGCAACACCCCTTATGACGTACGGGTATGAAACTCCATATTATCCTATTCCCAGACCGCTAGAATATACATGTAAAATTTCATAAAAATCTGTTCAGTCGTTCTCGAGTTATAAATGGTGTAACTAACACAACATCGACTTTCTTTTATATATATAGATGTAAAATATTTAAATGGCTATTAAAAAATAACGGTCTGAGATAAAAAATTGAAAATTTAGGATTGTATGTATCTTTTGCTTCTACATCTCATAAAAATAGTAAAAAACGGTTTTTCCAAAAATTAAAAAAATATATCAGGGGGGGCAACACCCCTTATGACGTACGGGTATGAAACTCCATATTATCCTATTCCCAGACCGCTAGAATATACATGTAAAATTTCATAAAAATCTGTTCAGTCGTTCTCGAGTTATAAATGGTGTAACTAACACAACCTCGACTTTCTTTTATATATATATAGATGTAAAATATTTAAATGGCTATTAAAAAATAACGGTCTGAGATAAAAAATTGAAAATTTAGGATTGTATGTATCTTTTGCTTCTACATCTCATAAAAATAGTAAAAAACGGTTTTTCCAAAAATTAAAAAAATATATCAGGGGGGGCAACACCCCTTATGACGTACGGGTATGAAACTCCATATTATCCTATTCCCAGACCGCTAGAATATACATGTAAAATTTCATAAAAATCTGTTCAGTCGTTCTCGAGTTATAAATGGTGTAACTAACACAACCTCGACTTTCTTTTATATATATAGATGTAAAATATTTAAATGGCTATTAAAAAATAACGGTCTGAGATAAAAAATTGAAAATTTAGGATTGTATGTATCTTTTGCTTCTACATCTCATAAAAATAATAAAAAACGGTTTTTCCAAAAATTAAAAAAATATATCAAGGGGGGCAACACCTTTTATGACGTACGGGTATGAAACTCCATATTATCCTATTCCCAGACCGCTAGAATATACATGTAAAATTTCATAAAAATCTGTTCAGTCGTTCTCGAGTTATAAATGGTGTAACTAACACAACATCGACTTTCTTTTATATATATAGATGTAAAATATTTAAATGGCTATTAAAAAATAACGGTCTGAGATAAAAAATTGAAAATTTAGGATTGTATGTATCTTTTGCTTCTACATCTCATAAAAATAGTAAAAAACGGTTTTTCCAAAAATTAAAAAAATATATCAGGGGGGGCAACACCCCTTATGACGTACGGGTATGAAACTCCATATTATCCTATTCCCAGACCGCTAGAATATACATGTAAAATTTCATAAAAATCTGTTCAGTCGTTCTCGAGAATGGTGTAACTAACACAACCTCGACTTTCTTTTATATATATAGATGTAAAATATTTAAATGGCTATTAAAAAATAACGGTCTGAGATAAAAAATTGAAAATTTAGGATTGTATGTATCTTTTGCTTCTACATCTCATAAAAATAGTAAAAAACGGTTTTTCCAAAAATTAAAAAAATATATCAAGGGGGGCAACACCCCTTATGACGTACGGGTATGAAACTCCATATTATCCTATTCCCAGACCGCTAGAATATACATGTAAAATTTCATAAAAATCTGTTCAGTCGTTCTCGAGTTATAAATGGTGTAACTAACACAACATCGACTTTCTTTTATATATATAGATGTAAAATATTTAAATGGCTATTAAAAAATAACGATCTGAGATAAAAAATTGAAAATTTAGGATTGTATGTATCTTTTGCTTCTACATCTCATAAAAATAGTAAAAAACGGTTTTTCCAAAAATTAAAAAAATATATCAGGGGGGGCAACACCCCTTATGACGTACGGGTATGAAACTCCATATTATCCTATTCCCAGACCGCTAGAATATACATGTAAAATTTCATAAAAATCTGTTCAGTCGTTCTCGAGTTATAAATGGTGTAACTAACACAACCTCGACTTTCTTTTATATATATAGATGTAAAATATTTAAATGGCTATTAAAAAATAACGGTCTGAGATAAAAAATTGAAAATTTAGGATTGTATGTATCTTTTGCTTCTACATCTCATAAAAATAGTAAAAAACGGTTTTTCCAAAAATTAAAAAAATATATCAGGGGGGGCAACACCCCTTATGACGTACGGGTATGAAACTCCATATTATCCTATTCCCAGACCGCTAGAATATACATGTAAAATTTCATAAAAATCTGTTCAGTCGTTCTCGAGTTATAAATGGTGTAACTAACACAACCTCGACTTTCTTTTATATATATAGATGTAAAATATTTAAATGGCTATTAAAAAATAACGGTCTGAGATAAAAAATTGAAAATTTAGGATTGTATGTATCTTTTGCTTCTACATCTCATAAAAATAATAAAAAACGGTTTTTCCAAAAATTAAAAAAATATATCAAGGGGGGCAACACCCCTTATGACGTACGGGTATGAAACTCCATATTATCCTATTCCCAGACCGCTAGAATATACATGTAAAATTTCATAAAAATCTGTTCAGTCGTTCTCGAGTTATAAATGGTGTAACTAACACAACATCGACTTTCTTTTATATATATAGATGTAAAATATTTAAATGGCTATTAAAAAATAACGGTCTGAGATAAAAAATTGAAAATTTAGGATTGTATGTATCTTTTGCTTCTACATCTCATAAAAATAGTAAAAAACGGTTTTTCCAAAAATTAAAAAAATATATCAGGGGGGGCAACACCCCTTATGACGTACGGGTATGAAACTCCATATTATCCTATTCCCAGACCGCTAGAATATACATGTAAAATTTCATAAAAATCTGTTCAGTCGTTCTCGAGTTATAAATGGTGTAACTAACACAACCTCGACTTTCTTTTATATATATATAGATGTAAAATATTTAAATGGCTATTAAAAAATAACGGTCTGAGATAAAAAATTGAAAATTTAGGATTGTATGTATCTTTTGCTTCTACATCTCATAAAAATAGTAAAAAACGGTTTTTCCAAAAATTAAAAAAATATATCAAGGGGGGCAACACCCCTTATGACGTACGGGTATGAAACTCCATATTATCCTATTCCCAGACCGCTAGAATATACATGTAAAATTTCATAAAAATCTGTTCAGTCGTTCTCGAGTTATAAATGGTGTAACTAACACAACATCGACTTTCTTTTATATATATAGATGTAAAATATTTAAATGGCTATTAAAAAATAACGGTCTGAGATAAAAAATTGAAAATTTAGGATTGTATGTATCTTTTGCTTCTACATCTCATAAAAATAGTAAAAAACGGTTTTTCCAAAAATTAAAAAAATATATCAAGGGGGGCAACACCCCTTATGACGTACGGGTATGAAACTCCATATTATCCTATTCCCAGACCGCTAGAATATACATGTAAAATTTCATAAAAATCTGTTCAGTCGTTCTCGAGTTATAAATGGTGTAACTAACACAACATCGACTTTCTTTTATATATATAGATGTAAAATATTTAAATGGCTATTAAAAAATAACGGTCTGAGATAAAAAATTGAAAATTTAGGATTGTATGTATCTTTTGCTTCTACATCTCATAAAAATAGTAAAAAACGGTTTTTCCAAAAATTAAAAAAATATATCAGGGGGGGCAACACCCTTTATGACGTACGGGTATGAAACTCCATATTATCCTATTCCCAGACCGCTAGAATATACATGTAAAATTTCATAAAAATCTGTTCAGTCGTTCTCGAGTTATAAATGGTGTAACTAACACAACCTCGACTTTCTTTTATATATATAGATGTAAAATATTTAAATGGCTATTAAAAAATAACGGTCTGAGATAAAAAATTGAAAATTTAGGATTGTATGTATCTCTTGCTTCTACATCTCATAAAAATAGTAAAAAACGGTTTTTCCAAAAATTAAAAAAATATATCAAGGGGGGCAACACCCCTTATGACGTACGGGTATGAAACTCCATATTATCCTATTCCCAGACCGCTAGAATATACATGTAAAATTTCATAAAAATCTGTTCAGTCGTTCTCGAGTTATAAATGGTGTAACTAACACAACATCGACTTTCTTTTATATATATAGATGTAAAATATTTAAATGGCTATTAAAAAATAACGGTCTGAGATAAAAAATTGAAAATTTAGGATTGTATGTATCTTTTGCTTCTACATCTCATAAAAATAGTAAAAAACGGTTTTTCCAAAAATTAAAAAAATATATCAGGGGGGGCAACACCCCTTATGACGTACGGGTATGAAACTCCATATTATCCTATTCCCAGACCGCTAGAATATACATGTAAAATTTCATAAAAATCTGTTCAGTCGTTCTCGAGTTATAAATGGTGTAACTAACACAACCTCGACTTTCTTTTATATATATATAGATGTAAAATATTTAAATGGCTATTAAAAAATAACGGTCTGAGATAAAAAATTGAAAATTTAGGATTGTATGTATCTTTTGCTTCTACATCTCATAAAAATAGTAAAAAACGGTTTTTCCAAAAATTAAAAAAATATATCAGGGGGGGCAACACCCCTTATGACGTACGGGTATGAAACTCCATATTATCCTATTCCCAGACCGCTAGAATATACATGTAAAATTTCATAAAAATCTGTTCAGTCGTTCTCGAGTTATAAATGGTGTAACTAACACAACCTCGACTTTCTTTTATATATATAGATGTAAAATATTTAAATGGCTATTAAAAAATAACGGTCTGAGATAAAAAATTGAAAATTTAGGATTGTATGTATCTTTTGCTTCTACATCTCATAAAAATAATAAAAAACGGTTTTTCCAAAAATTAAAAAAATATATCAAGGGGGGCAACACCTTTTATGACGTACGGGTATGAAACTCCATATTATCCTATTCCCAGACCGCTAGAATATACATGTAAAATTTCATAAAAATCTGTTCAGTCGTTCTCGAGTTATAAATGGTGTAACTAACACAACATCGACTTTCTTTTATATATATAGATGTAAAATATTTAAATGGCTATTAAAAAATAACGGTCTGAGATAAAAAATTGAAAATTTAGGATTGTATGTATCTTTTGCTTCTACATCTCATAAAAATAGTAAAAAACGGTTTTTCCAAAAATTAAAAAAATATATCAGGGGGGGCAACACCCCTTATGACGTACGGGTATGAAACTCCATATTATCCTATTCCCAGACCGCTAGAATATACATGTAAAATTTCATAAAAATCTGTTCAGTCGTTCTCGAGAATGGTGTAACTAACACAACCTCGACTTTCTTTTATATATATAGATGTAAAATATTTAAATGGCTATTAAAAAATAACGGTCTGAGATAAAAAATTGAAAATTTAGGATTGTATGTATCTTTTGCTTCTACATCTCATAAAAATAGTAAAAAACGGTTTTTCCAAAAATTAAAAAAATATATCAAGGGGGGCAACACCCCTTATGACGTACGGGTATGAAACTCCATATTATCCTATTCCCAGACCGCTAGAATATACATGTAAAATTTCATAAAAATCTGTTCAGTCGTTCTCGAGTTATAAATGGTGTAACTAACACAACATCGACTTTCTTTTATATATATAGATGTAAAATATTTAAATGGCTATTAAAAAATAACGATCTGAGATAAAAAATTGAAAATTTAGGATTGTATGTATCTTTTGCTTCTACATCTCATAAAAATAGTAAAAAACGGTTTTTCCAAAAATTAAAAAAATATATCAGGGGGGGCAACACCCCTTATGACGTACGGGTATGAAACTCCATATTATCCTATTCCCAGACCGCTAGAATATACATGTAAAATTTCATAAAAATCTGTTCAGTCGTTCTCGAGTTATAAATGGTGTAACTAACACAACCACGACTTTCTTTTATATATATAGATGTAAAATATTTAAATGGCTATTAAAAAATAACGGTCTGAGATAAAAAATTGAAAATTTAGGATTGTATGTATCTTTTGCTTCTACATCTCATAAAAATAGTAAAAAACGGTTTTTCCAAAAATTAAAAAAATATATCAGGGGGGGCAACACCCCTTATGACGTACGGGTATGAAACTCCATATTATCCTATTCCCAGACCGCTAGAATATACATGTAAAATTTCATAAAAATCTGTTCAGTCGTTCTCGAGTTATAAATGGTGTAACTAACACAACCTCGACTTTCTTTTATATATATAGATGTAAAATATTTAAATGGCTATTAAAAAATAACGGTCTGAGATAAAAAATTGAAAATTTAGGATTGTATGTATCTTTTGCTTCTACATCTCATAAAAATAATAAAAAACGGTTTTTCCAAAAATTAAAAAAATATATCAAGGGGGGCAACACCCCTTATGACGTACGGGTATGAAACTCCATATTATCCTATTCCCAGACCGCTAGAATATACATGTAAAATTTCATAAAAATCTGTTCAGTCGTTCTCGAGTTATAAATGGTGTAACTAACACAACATCGACTTTCTTTTATATATATAGATGTAAAATATTTAAATGGCTATTAAAAAATAACGGTCTGAGATAAAAAATTGAAAATTTAGGATTGTATGTATCTTTTGCTTCTACATCTCATAAAAATAGTAAAAAACGGTTTTTCCAAAAATTAAAAAAATATATCAGGGGGGGCAACACCCCTTATGACGTACGGGTATGAAACTCCATATTATCCTATTCCCAGACCGCTAGAATATACATGTAAAATTTCATAAAAATCTGTTCAGTCGTTCTCGAGTTATAAATGGTGTAACTAACACAACCTCGACTTTCTTTTATATATATAGATGTAAAATATTTAAATGGCTATTAAAAAATAACGGTCTGAGATAAAAAATTGAAAATTTAGGATTGTATGTATCTTTTGCTTCTACATCTCATAAAAATAGTAAAAAACGGTTTTTCCAAAAATTAAAAAAATATATCAAGGGGGGCAACACCCCTTATGACGTACGGGTATGAAACTCCATATTATCCTATTCCCAGACCGCTAGAATATACATGTAAAATTTCATAAAAATCTGTTCAGTCGTTCTCGAGTTATAAATGGTGTAACTAACACAACATCGACTTTCTTTTATATATATAGATGTAAAATATTTAAATGGCTATTAAAAAATAACGGTCTGAGATAAAAAATTGAAAATTTAGGATTGTATGTATCTTTTGCTGCTACATCTCATAAAAATAGTAAAAAACGGTTTTTCCAAAAATTAAAAAAATATATCAGGGGGGGCAACACCCCTTATGACGTACGGGTATGAAACTCCATATTATCCTATTCCCAGACCGCTAGAATATACATGTAAAATTTCATAAAAATCTGTTCAGTCGTTCTCGAGTTATAAATGGTGTAACTAACACAACCTCGACTTTCTTTTATATATATAGATGTAAAATATTTAAATGGCTATTAAAAAATAACGGTCTGAGATAAAAAATTGAAAATTTAGGATTGTATGTATCTTTTGCTTCTACATCTCATAAAAATAGTAAAAAACGGTTTTTCCAAAAATTAAAAAAATATATCAGGGGGGGCAACACCCCTTATGACGTACGGGTATGAAACTCCATATTATCCTATTCCCAGACCGCTAGAATATACATGTAAAATTTCATAAAAATCTGTTCAGTCGTTCTCGAGTTATAAATGGTGTAACTAACACAACCTCGACTTTCTTTTATATATATAGATGTAAAATATTTAAATGGCTATTAAAAAATAACGGTCTGAGATAAAAAATTGAAAATTTAGGATTGTATGTATCTTTTGCTTCTACATCTCATAAAAATAATAAAAAACGGTTTTTCCAAAAATTAAAAAAATATATCAAGGGGGGCAACACCCCTTATGACGTACGGGTATGAAACTCCATATTATCCTATTCCCAGACCGCTAGAATATACATGTAAAATTTCATAAAAATCTGTTCAGTCGTTCTCGAGTTATAAATGGTGTAACTAACACAACATCGACTTTCTTTTATATATATAGATGTAAAATATTTAAATGGCTATTAAAAAATAACGGTCTGAGATAAAAAATTGAAAATTTAGGATTGTATGTATCTTTTGCTTCTACATCTCATAAAAATAGTAAAAAACGGTTTTTCCAAAAATTAAAAAAATATATCAGGGGGGGCAACACCCCTTATGACGTACGGGTATGAAACTCCATATTATCCTATTCCCAGACCGCTAGAATATACATGTAAAATTTCATAAAAATCTGTTCAGTCGTTCTCGAGTTATAAATGGTGTAACTAACACAACCTCGACTTTCTTTTATATATATAGATGTAAAATATTTAAATGGCTATTAAAAAATAACGGTCTGAGATAAAAAATTGAAAATTTAGGATTGTATGTATCTTTTGCTTCTACATCTCATAAAAATAGTAAAAAACGGTTTTTCCAAAAATTAAAAAAATATATCAGGGGGGGCAACACCCCTTATGACGTACGGGTATGAAACTCCATATTATCCTATTCCCAGACCGCTAGAATATACATGTAAAATTTCATAAAAATCTGTTCAGTCGTTCTCGAGTTATAAATGGTGTAACTAACACAACCTCGACTTTCTTTTATATATATAGATGTAAAATATTTAAATGGCTATTAAAAAATAACGGTCTGAGATAAAAAATTGAAAATTTAGGATTGTATGTATCTTTTGCTTCTACATCTCATAAAAATAGTAAAAAACGGTTTTTCCAAAAATTAAAAAAATATATCAAGGGGGGCAACACCCCTTATGACGTACGGGTATGAAACTCCATATTATCCTATTCCCAGACCGCTAGAATATACATGTAAAATTTCATAAAAATCTGTTCAGTCGTTCTCGAGTTATAAATGGTGTAACTAACACAACATCGACTTTCTTTTATATATATAGATGTAAAATATTTAAATGGCTATTAAAAAATAACGGTCTGAGATAAAAAATTGAAAATTTAGGATTGTATGTATCTTTTGCTTCTACATCTCATAAAAATAGTAAAAAACGGTTTTTCCAAAAATTAAAAAAATATATCAGGGGGGGCAACACCCCTTATGACGTACGGGTATGAAACTCCATATTATCCTATTCCCAGACCGCTAGAATATACATGTAAAATTTCATAAAAATCTGTTCAGTCGTTCTCGAGTTATAAATGGTGTAACTAACACAACCTCGACTTTCTTTTATATATATAGATGTAAAATATTTAAATGGCTATTAAAAAATAACGGTCTGAGATAAAAAATTGAAAATTTAGGATTGTATGTATCTTTTGCTTCTACATCTCATAAAAATAGTAAAAAACGGTTTTTCCAAAAATTAAAAAAATATATCAGGGGGGGCAACACCCCTTATGACGTACGGGTATGAAACTCCATATTATCCTATTCCCAGACCGCTAGAATATACATGTAAAATTTCATAAAAATCTGTTCAGTCGTTCTCGAGTTATAAATGGTGTAACTAACACAACCTCGACTTTCTTTTATATATATAGATGTAAAATATTTAAATGGCTATTAAAAAATAACGGTCTGAGATAAAAAATTGAAAATTTAGGATTGTATGTATCTTTTGCTTCTACATCTCATAAAAATAGTAAAAAACGGTTTTTCCAAAAATTAAAAAAATATATCAAGGGGGGCAACACCCCTTATGACGTACGGGTATGAAACTCCATATTATCCTATTCCCAGACCGCTAGAATATACATGTAAAATTTCATAAAAATCTGTTCAGTCGTTCTCGAGTTATAAATGGTGTAACTAACACAACATCGACTTTCTTTTATATATATAGATGTAAAATATTTAAATGGCTATTAAAAAATAACGGTCTGAGATAAAAAATTGAAAATTTAGGATTGTATGTATCTTTTGCTTCTACATCTCATAAAAATAGTAAAAAACGGTTTTTCCAAAAATTAAAAAAATATATCAGGGGGGGCAACACCCCTTATGACGTACGGGTATGAAACTCCATATTATCCTATTCCCAGACCGCTAGAATATACATGTAAAATTTCATAAAAATCTGTTCAGTCGTTCTCGAGTTATAAATGGTGTAACTAACACAACCTCGACTTTCTTTTATATATATAGATGTAAAATATTTAAATGGCTATTAAAAAATAACGGTCTGAGATAAAAAATTGAAAATTTAGGATTGTATGTATCTTTTGCTTCTACATCTCATAAAAATAGTAAAAAACGGTTTTTCCAAAAATTAAAAAAATATATCAAGGGGGGCAACACCCCTTATGACGTACGGGTATGAAACTCCATATTATCCTATTCCCAGACCGCTAGAATATACATGTAAAATTTCATAAAAATCTGTTCAGTCGTTCTCGAGTTATAAATGGTGTAACTAACACAACATCGACTTTCTTTTATATATATAGATATTAGACTCAAGGCTTACTTGAAATCAGCACATAGATTGAATAATCAAGAGAGCGGTAACTACGTTAATGGTAGTCAGAGGCACTCATGGAAAACATGTGGGATGATAGCTAAAGGTGTAGAGAAAAGTGCAAACGAAGCAAGGCGCAAAGACTACTTCTTCTTTCAGTAACCTGTCCGACTATAGAACGTTTGCGAGCATATTGGGAATAATAACTTTGTTTACGACAACTCAAAACAGATTAGCGGATGTCTCTTGATAGCACTCTCGGAGATTTCAAAGTCAGGATCTTCTTCGGCTGGTCCTCTTCATAGGGTTAGCTTGCCTTGTATTGAGGTGTAAAAGGTTATACCTCTTTGGATGTCTAATCAAATGATCTACAGATGCGAAGAAACACAAGATACAAATTAATATAAAGAAAAAAAAGGTATCAAAATAATCTTACCCTTTGACAGGGGTCTACTCTTATAAACACACTTAAAAATCTCTTATATTTTGACGTGTTGGTTTTGTCTACATAACGGAAAATATAAAAGAAATAAAAAAGTATGCCTTTATAGAAAAATATTTAAGTAGAAAATACACTACTTCGTGTTTTCTCTGTGGTTCCAATAGACGGCACATTTTTCGGTAAATTCTTTAGACGGATTATAACGGGTAGTTGAAGGGGTTAGTTTGAATATATGCAAACAAAAACCAACGGTGAGTTAGCCAAAACATAGCTAGAAGATCCTAACGGGGATTTATTAGCATGGCCAAAAATTATTTATTGGAAACTTTTTACGGAAATTAAAGTTATTTACAGAGTGTTGCCCGCATGCCTAAAGAGAAAGGTATTTGATCAGTGTGTCCTTCCAGTCTTGACATACGGAGCAGAAATACCCTAAAGCAAATTACCCTAACTAAAGCCTCAGCTACCAAACTAAGAGCAGTGGTGGATTTAGGGGGGGGCTAGAGGTGCTGTAGCACCGGGCCCCCAGATTGAAGGGGCCCCCAGAAGACCTACACATTTGTCTAAAATTACGTATTTGGCATTCTGACGCGCCGTCGTACTTATTATTTATTGTAAAAATTACTTTGAAATTATTGTTGTATTCACAATTTCATATAATCTTTTTTCTGAGAGAAAAGGAAAGGAACACCCGATAACCACCCTTTTATGACATGACATAAATGGCAACAGATTAGCAGGTATACTTTTACATCTCCTTTTCGGAAATCTTACAATACAATGCTTTTAAATCGCTCTGAAAGTTAAAGGTGTTTGACAAAAATAGATGTCTTTCAATGGGTGCCATAAAGTTAAGAAATGAAATATAAAATATACCTACTTTACCCTTTAAGCTTAACAACAAGTAAAGCTTTTGTTTACAACCAAGTAAAGTACCTGAAGAACGTCAAAGACGACAATTAGTAATTCACACCTACTTAGTGTCATAAAAGCATTTGTTGAAAATAAACAAAGAAAAAAAGCGTTACCATGTCTTAGCCTTGTATTTTCTGCATAATTTTAAATGTACTGAAGTTTATATTGTTTTAATTTTTAAAGTGCCTTGTCAAAAAAGAGTTGGGTAGGGCCCTATACAAGAATTAGCACCGGGCCCACTATTGAATAAATCCGCCCCTGACTAAGAGTGAGACAGAGAAGAATGGAGCGGTCCAAAATCGAAGACAAAGAGAGAACAAAGGTAACTGACGTCATCAAAAGGATTGCTAGACTTAAATGGAGTTGGGCAGGACACATAGAAAGAATGACAGATGGGCGATGGACAAAGAGGTTATTGGAATGGAGGCCAAGAAAAGACAAGAGAAGCGTCGGTTGACCGCCTACAAGATGGACCGACGATTTAAGAAGGATAAATAAAAACTGGATGAGAGCGACGCAGGATAGACAGGGTTAGAAACGAGGGGAGGAGGCCTATGTTCAGTAGTGGACTTTTGAGGCTGGATGATGACATAGTGTTTTTAATAAAATTGAACAAGATATAGTATACCGGATTTTTGACACATTACAATATAATATGTTATAGAAGGTAACATTAAGAAGTGTCTGGCCTTTTACTAGTCCAGAGAAATAAGATTTTTCTCGTGACATATCCCCCTCCAAGCCGAAACCAAATTTTTTGAGTAGTATGGATATCTATAATAATAAAAATACAAAAATAGACGGTTTAGTTTTGATTTAAATCTGTCTCCTGCCATCCCCCGATAGCGCTATTTCTAGGTCTACCTTTTGTCAAGGAGGCAATGCAAGAAGACAAATTCAAATAAAAACTTCCGTAGTTCTCGGTATACACTAAAACTATTTATACCGGAGTAAGGTTAGAACGCCCTCTAATAATAATAACAGCCTATAATGTTTAATGTAATATAATAATAGCCTATATGTTTCCTGCAGCCGATTTTGATGATATACATAGTTATAAACAAACGAAGATCAAAAAAACGGTAAATTTTCGCTTTTTTCGTCTTATACCAAAAAGTTTTAAAAGCATTTTAAACAAATTTAAGAGTAAGAAACTCATAAATCGTATAAAAAACTTCGATATGGCGTTCGCTGAATATGTCTATCCTTATTGGTTGCTTAGAAAATTGCTAAAAAAATCATAAATTCTTAGTTTTTATGAATATTCATAACTTATGTAAAAATTAACTTAAAACCTTCTTATTACACGGAATGCTGAGACTTCTGGTGCTTAAATTATACTTTATATATTTCAAAGTAATTGGTAAATAGTTTAAAAGTTATTTAATTTGTTTATCCCAAATTCATTTTTTGCAACACTATAAGCCAGAAAATTATGAGGTTACAGTAATACTTCGGACAGTTTATGAAAGAAGAACATTATTTATACTATTAACTTAATTTAAAAAAAAATGACAAAAAGTAATTTTAAACAGTGTAAAATTATTTTGCAAAAACATGTCGATTTTTTGCATACTTATAAACAATTGGAATAACTTTTTGACCGTTACCCGTAGAAAAATTATTTGTTTATATTTGGAAAGACTGAATTTTTATACACATTTAGAAAGAAAAACAATTGTCCTAGGAAAATTAGGGACGAAGGTAGCCCCCCTACCCCTTTTTTTAATTCACATGTTCTTGCAAAATAATTTTGCAATATTTATAATTATTTTTTGTCATTTCTTTTTAATTAAATTAATAGTGTAAATCTTCTTCTTTCATAAACTATCCAAAATATTACTGTAGCTTCAACATTTTCTGACTTATCGTGTTGCAAAAAAATCGAATTTGGGAAAAACAAATTAAATAACTTTTAAACTATTTTACCAATTACTTTGAAATTTAGGGTATGATTTAAGCACCAGAAGTCTCAGCATTCTGTGTAACAAGAAGGTTCTAAGTTAATTTTTACATAAGTTATTAATATTTATAAAAACTTAAAATTTATGATTTATTTTGCAATTTTCTAAGCAACCAATAAGGATAGACATATTCAGCGAACGACATGTTGAAGTTTTTTATACGATTTATGAGTTTTTTACTCTTAAATTTGTTTAAAATGCTTAACTTTTTGGTAAGAGACGAAAATTACCGTTTTTTGATCTTCATTTGTTTATAACTATGTATATCATCAAAATCGGCTGCAGGAAACATATAGGTTATTATTATATATGTCCATACTACTCAAAAATTGTGGTTTCGGCCTGGAGGGGGTTGTGTCACCAACAGGATATTTTTTCCTTATTTTTCTTATACTGAACTAGTTGCACAGCTGCTCAAATTGTACAAAAATATTTTGAATTACTTTTGTATTAATAAAACTGTTCTAAAACCAAGCAGCAGTAATTAGAGACTCTATTTTTGATTTAAATACACGTTATTTTTGTTTAAAACCAACTCATATCTGCTTCATCGATATAAATACTGTGACAGTTTCCATTTTCCGTAGATATCTGTTATCTGGATCATGCAGGAGCAGGGCTTTATTCTGAAAAACAATTGCAGCTGGTGTTCAATGACGTATGCAATAATATTTATGCCAACCCGCATTCGCTGCACTTATCAAGCAAATTGACAGAGGATAATATCGATATTATTCGGTTTAGGTAAGTGTATTAATCGTTCTGTCAACTAGTAAGGCTTGAAAATGGTCCATAATTTACTAGCATAAAAACTGTTTTCAAATCATCGCATTAACATCGCATTACATGTTTAACGGAAATTATAAACGATGCTATAATTATATGGGATTTACTGAAATTGAAATTATAATTGAAACAAACATCGAGGATCCTATGTTTGATGCATTAATCGGGTTAGGTATCAAATATTGTGTGCAAGAAAAATTACATTTTCTGTGTATATAACATTTTTCTTTATTTTGTAATAACACAAGTAGATACTAGTACAGACAAGCTAGCTACAGTTTTAGTGATTTTAGGATTAGTAGGGCCTTTATGCAATAATCATCTCAGTTTAGAACTAAAGCCGAACTCAAACGACTCGTGTACTTGGCGAATAATCGTTACTTGCGTTACTTACTATGTCTTTTGGGAGGGTTACTAGAACAATTCTTTGACAATTAATAGTAGTATTAACATTATTATTATTAGTATTTGACAAATAATACAATAATTGTACTAGTAACCCACTCACACAGCATTGCCAGTATACGCAAGTGACGATTATTCGCCAAGTACACGAGTCGTTTGAGTCCGGCGTAAGACAAAGAATGGTCAAGTGCTATGTTTGGTTCGTACTTTTGTATAGTGCAGAAGTGTGGACGCTGAAAGTATCGATCATGAACAGAATTGAAGCATTGGATATGTGGATTCATAGACGGATGCTGAAGATACCCTGGACAGCAATAAAAACTAATGAAGAAGTAATAAGGAAGGTCAACAAAGAGAGAGAACTGCTAAAGACTGTTAAACATCGAAAAATGTCTTATCTGGGACATATAGTGAGGGGAAGTCGATATAGAGTGTTACAACTGATCCTTAAAGGTAAAATAGAGGGCCGTAGAGGTGTAGGAAGAAAACAAGTTTCTTGGTTAAAAAACATTCGTGAATGGACTCAGATATCAACTGCAGGACAATTATTCCATATTGCAGAAGATCGAGAAGCCTTCGCAATGGTGATCGCCAACGTCGGATAATTCTGATATGGCACGTGAAGAAGAAGAAGAAGGGCCTTTATATGCAAATACAGTTGAACCCCGATAAGTCGGCCTCCGACAACCCGGAAGTTCGGCTAACCGGGACCGATTTTCATCAGACAAAACAAATATTTTTTTCACTTTGACGGAGATTTTACCAAGAAATAAACAATACTATACAGGGTGAGGCAGATAAAAGTCCTATTAGAAATATCTCGAGAACTAAAAGAAACAGAATCATGAAAATTGGAATGAAGGGGTTTTGAAGAGTGGTCTCTTTAATGAAAATATTTTCATCGATTTGCTACTTCCGGTTATACCGGAAGTGGCTTATAACATCGTTTTTTTAAATGGAACATCCTGTATATTTTTACATTTTTGGATTCTCCTGGATGTCTTTTTTCTTAAAATATGAGGTTTGGTAATGTTATACAGGGTAGTTTAAGAGATAATTACGTTTCTTTTCTTAATTTCCTAGCAATATTCACACCCTGTAGAATTGTAGTAGTTTGACATCAAAAACTCTATTTATGTTCAAATGATTTTTAATATAGTCTACTCTTGTTAAAAATTGTTAGTATAGATAATGTTGAATTGTACTATACAGGGTTGGTCGAAACTCGGAAAGAGTATTTTCTGAGTTTTCTTAAATGGAACACCCTATATTTTATTATTGTAATGAAATAATATTTTAGACTACTTTTTTATTTCTTAAGCATTCCCTATACCTAACTGCTTTAATTTGTGAGTTATTGGTGATTCAAGCCAAACATTAATTTCAACAAAAAATACGTGAAATTTTATTAGGTTGGCCGTGAAAATATTCAATCACAAATAATTTTTCGGAAATAAATACATATTAATCTAGACTGATCTTTAAAATTGCCAATAATGGTTGAGCTATCAAAATACCTACGTAGTTAACATCCTTGGCGCGATTAACAATTAAGCACAAATTAAAGCATTTAGGTATAGGGAATGCTTAAGAAATAAAAAAGTACCATAAAATGTCTTTTCATTGCAATACTAAAATATTATAATTATATAATTAGAGTCTAGTTCTATATTATATAATTATAATGTTCCATTTAAGAAAATTCAGAAAATCTTCATTCCGAGTTTCGACCAACCCTGTATACTAAAATTTAACATTTAGCTCTACTAATAAATTTTAATAATATTAGACTATATTAAAAATCATTTTAACATAAATAGAGTTTTTGATATTCAACTACTACAATTCTACAGGGTGTGAAAGTTGCTACGAAATTAATAAAAGAACGTAATTAGCTTTTAAACTACCCTGTATAACATACAAAACGGCATATTTTAAGAAAGAAGACATCGAGTAGAATCTAAAAATGTAAAAATATACAGGGTGTCCCATTTAAACAAACGAAATTTTAAGCAACTTCCGGTATAACCGGAAGTGGCAAATTGATAAAAATATTTTCATTAAATAGATCACCCTTCAAAACCCCTTCATTCCAATTTTCATGATTCTGTTGCCTTTAGTTCTCTAAATATTTCTAATAGGCCAGTTATCTGCCTCACCCTATATACAACTGTACGTAACTTAGATGTACTGTCCATATATATTTCATGTTTTTGCAAATATAATCGAGTTTATCTGTAAGTGTACCGTCCTATATTAATTTTTACTATTTTCTCCAGCTAACCCGGACCGGATTTTCGATAACCCGGATCGGCTGAGGTCCCGTTTAATCCGACTTATCGAGGTTCCACTGTAATCATAAAACAATTGGATATGCGGATGATTTGGTAATCATCTTACTAGGAAAGTACAATACGGTAGTCAGAGGTCGTATGAATGAGGGTCTAGATCTAATGAGACAATGAACTTATTTTGAGGGGCTAAATATAAGTCCCCACAAATTCATGATAGTCGCTTTTATACGCAGATAGATGGAAATTAACAGAATTAGGTCCTCTAAAGCTGCAGGGACAAGCAATTCAGCCAAAGGGTGAGATAAAGTATCTCGGGGTTGAACTTGAACTAGACTCTAAAGTTACCTGGAACTGGCAATTGGAAAAAATAACAAACAGTGCAGTGACAACGCTTATGAGGGTCATACGTAAGTATGGGAAGAAATAGGGATTAAAATCGGACATGATGCTGGGTATACACCATGATGATCAAACCCTCAATCACTTATGCAGCGATAATGTAGTGGACTAAAAGATACTTCAAACAGCTACAAAATCCAAACTCAAGAAGGTGCACAGACTTGCGTGTATGGGGATAACTGGTGCTATGGGTACTATTCCAACAGCAGCTATGGAGGCTCTATTAGCCCTGTCTTCCTTGCATTTGATAATACAAGATGAGGTAAGATTGGGAGCCTACAGAATAAAGCAATCATTGAAACCTCGGAATGAAGGAACAGGGAATACGTGTATCATAAGAACTGTGAAGAAAGACATCTCTAACGCGGAAGAAAGAAACCTTTAGTAACCGACGGGCTTAAGATTATCGAGGGTTTGGAACCAGGAATATACACCAAAATCCAAGAATTAGCGAAAGCTTTTCCTTGGGGAGGAACTGTGCCATTTTTTAAAGGAAGATTTATACCATACTGTAATGTGCAATGCCAAATAATAAGAGCTTAGAAGGTGTAAACCTCTGAGAAGTTATATCTTAGCGTATTAAAAAAACAATAAAAAAAAGAAAAAAAACAAATTTAAAATATAATAAAAAAAATATATACAAAAAAAATAAATATATAAAAATATTTACATCCAAAACAGTGTATTTGTTTAGATAGTAGTATGTTAGTTTCTTATGTACATATATTTAGAGATAGAAATACAGAAAAAATTCCTATGACTAAAAAAAAAATTTGTTTTTAAAATAAAATGTCTGGCTAATTGGCTCAGCCAAGGCCATCAAATTCACACAAAAAAAAACAATAAGAGGTCACTTGAAAAATAGCACTAGACCAGGCTGGTGTGTTACTGCCTCAGAAAACTGAATGAACTAAGAGACCGGAACAAAGTTGAGTTTATTTGAGTACCAGGGCATCAGGGCATCGAAGGCAACGAGAAAACAGATAAACTTGCTAAAAGAGGAACGAACGTATCAAACGGACTGGCTGTGACTCTGGGAGTACCAACAGCTTCACTACATAGAGCTGTTGTAGAAGTCTGGATCCGGAAAAGTCAAGGGAAAGTCCCAACAGATTGTAAAATTTTCATTGGTGGACATACTCACTAATATCTACTCCAACCCGCATTCGCTGCACTTATCAAGCAAATTCACAGAGGATAATATCGATGTTATTCGGTTTAGGTAAGTGTATTAATCGTTCTGTCAACTAGTAGGGCTTTAAAATGCTCCATTATTTACTGGCATAAAAACTATTTTCAAATCATCGCATGTTTAACGGAAATTATAAATGATGTTATAATTATATTAGTCCAGAAATCCACTGCTCATCCGCTAGGAAAAATATTCTGATTCAGATTTTTTGCACAATCTTACTCAAAAAGGACTCCTTTTAACAAATTTGCATGTTGCCAGGATCAAAAGGTGGTCAAAAATTTTTTAAACGTTTTTTTTTGTTTTTTCCTAAAATTATTTTTTTTGCATGGAAAAAAGTTTTTTTAGGTTTTTTGGATCATTTCAAACAGAAAAGGTATTTAGTGACTTTTCTCTAAAAATGATAGTTTTTGACATATAAGCGATTAAAAATTGAAAAATTGCGAAATCGGCCATTTTTAACCCTCAAAAACTATGTGAAAAACTGAAAATTTGAATATTGCCAAGGTAGGTAGATATTCTTTAAACATTGATTGATAAAATCCCGAAGAGTTTTTTGCAATAGAATATTCAAAACTACTTTGTTTTTTAATTGCTAATCAAGCGTGCCCGACACTATTTTCCACCGACAGTATGGTGCAAATGAAAGGAATAAATTCGTTATTTCGTAAACCGGCGACTTTAAGGAAAAATCCAGAAACAGGTCGATTTTTATTTTTAAGTTATGATATTGTGGCATATATGGTATACTAGTGACGTCATTCGTCTGGGCATGATGACGTAATCGATGATTTTTTTAAATGAGAATAGGGGTTCTTCAAACTCTAAGGTCTTCAAAGGTTCTTCAATTCTCTATTCAGTAATGTAAACATTTACATAATTATTTTTACAGGGTGTCCTTCTACTTCTTTTTTTTTTGTCAAATAATTTAATTTAATAAAAATTTTTTGAACACCCTCTATAAATAATTACGTAAATGTTTATATTACTGAATAGAGAATTGAAGAACCTTTCAAATGAGCTAGCACACGACCCCTATTCTTATTTAAAAAAATCATCGATTACGTCATCACGTCCAGATGGATGACGTCACTTGTATACCATATATGCCACAATATCATAACTTAAAAATAAAAATATCGACCTGTTTCGGTATTTTTCCTTAAAGTCGCCGGTTTACGAAATAACGAATTTATTCCTTTCATTTGCAACATACTGTCGCACAGTGGTGAATTTTGCCGGAAACCTGGCCAAAATGCAAAAATTTAAGTTTATATATTCCGAGAAATTTTATATGAATCTTGCTCGGTAGGTTTCTGAGGATCATAAACAGCCATTGAGGGTAGAACAATACAACCATATCACATATTATTATTAGTGTAAAGTTGGGATTGAACGAAAGCGGACCGAATAAAATTAAAGTGTGTTATACAATTGAGGCATTGTTAGGTTTTCGTTTAAAATTATAGACGTGTGTTATTTTGTTATTTTATAGTGGATGCTATTTCTGGAGGTAAGTGGAGTATTTCAATATACTTTTGAGATTCTTTTTCCTAACATAAACTTTATTTACAACATATTTACAAAATGATGGCAAGAATGTTCAATCGTTTTCTGTTAACCAAGTATTAAAATGGGAAAAGTAAAAAAGTCAGCTTTGGTCAGCAAAGATTTATTGCTTAATAAATAACTCAATATGTATATAAATATTCCTTAAGAAATCATCTGCAACAAGTTGCAAACTTAGCGGAATTCTTCATTTTCAAAGACTGTAACATGCTGGAGAATTTCTACATTAAGAGACTTTAATGTTATGGTCAGTTAATAAAGTAAGAACAAAATATGAAGCAGCCGATCCAGTAAATTTACAGTTTTTTTTACACAAGAACCGCCGTTTTTTGTTTTTTTTTTTGCTTTCTTCTTCTTTTTTTTTTAATCTTTAAATCCTTTTACCTTTATGTATAGGTCTATCTTGTTGCTTTCTTATTTTTATATTTTTTAATAATTTTGGTCGTGTGGGTCCAAAAATTTTGCCTTTTTTTAAATAAAATGCATAAACGATACTTTATATTAAGAAGCCAAAAATAGGTAGGTCAACTCTTAATACATTTTAATTGTTTTGTAAATGGATCCGATTAATTATATTTATTACCTATCAATGTGTGGCTTCTTAACACAAAGTTTCGTTTATGCATTTTATTTTTAAAAAGTTAAAATTTTTGGCTCACACGACCAAAATTATTAAAAAATATAAAAGTAAGGAAGTAAAAACATAGGATTATAAGAGTAAAAGGACTTAAAAGTTAAGAAAAAGAAGAAGAAAGCAAAAAAAAATAACAAAAAACGGCGGCTCTTGTGTAAAAAAACTGTAAATTTACTGGATCAGATACTTCATATTAAATTCTTACTTTATTAGCTGACCATATAACATTAAAGTCTCTTAATGTAGAAATTCTCTAGAATGTTACATTTTTTTATAAATGAAAAATTCCGCTAAGGGTGCACCTGGCTGCAGATGACTTTTTAAGGAATATTTATATACATTTTGAACTATTTATTAAGCAAAATATCTTTGCTAATCAAAGTAGACTTTTTTACTTTTCCCTTTTTAAAACTTGGAAAACTTTAAACGATTGAAGATTATTGCCAATATTTTGCAAATATGTTGTAAATAAAGTCTCTTGTAAAATAATACACGTCTATAGTTCTAAATGAAAAACCAAACAATGCCCCAATATTATTTTATAACACACTTAATTTTTATTTGGTCCGCTGTCGTTCAATCACACCTTTACATTAATATAAATATATGATCTCATAGGCGCCCATATCCATGGGTACAGCCCCGGCACCCTAGCTTTTCTGTTGCTTTAAACTACATTATATTGTCATCCAATTGTAATGTGCAACATCTTCACGTCTGGCCCCTTCCCTAAAAAATTTTTAGATGGGCGCCCATGCATGATCTGCATGTATTGTTCTACCCTTAACGGCCGTTTATGATTCTCAAAGGCCTACAGAGCAAGGTTCATATAAAATTTCTCGGGGTATACCATTAAACTTAAATATTTACATTTTGGCCAGGTTTTCGGCGAAATTCACCACTGTGTGTCGGTGGAAAATAGTGTCGCGCACGCTTGATTAGCAATTAAAAAACAAAGGAGTTTTGAATGTTGTATTGCAAAAAACTCTTCGGGATTTCATCAATCGATGTTTAAAGAATATCTAACTACCTTGGCAACATTCAAATTTTCAGTTTTTCACATAGTTTTTGAAGGTTAAAAATGGCCGATTTCGCAATTTTTCAATTTTTAATCGCTTATATGTCAAAAACTGTCATTTTTAGAGAAAAGTCACTAAAGACCTTTTCTGTTTGGAATGATCCAAAAAACCTAAAAAACTTTTTCCATGCCAAAAAAATAATTTTAGGAAAAAACAAAAAAAAAACGTTTAAAAAATTTTTGACAACCTTTTGGTCCTGGCAACATGCAAATTTGTTAAAAGGAGTCCTTTTTGATGGTAGGGGAGCCCAAGCGGGGATTTTTGCAGTTACTCGAGCGCGTCAGATTATCACATGGGGAGAAACCTTGTATCCTGTAAATGTACCTATACCATATATTGGCTCTTAACACAGGGAAGTTCGTTAAGGGGGGCCCGAAAAAGAAAATCTATCCTTAAAAAAACTCGAAATTGTCAGATTAAGATAAGGTAAGTTAAAAACATGCAAAAGAGTGTATATTTCAAAAATCTTACGATTTGTGCCGGGCGTAAGGAAATGGGTGAGTCCCAAAATTTCACAAGAAAAAAGCGAATATTTTGCGAAATAAATGACAGATCGAAAAACTAAAAAAATTGTGCTCAATATTTTTTAAAAATATATCGAATGATACTAAACACGACTTCCCACGGAGAGGGGTGGGGGTAAATTTAATATTTTAAATACGAATCCCGCGATATTTAGCGAAATGAACATCAGATCGAAAAACTGTAAAATACACTTATTCAATATTTTTGAAAAATCTATACAATGGCACCACACACGACATCCCACGGAGGTGGGGTGGGGGGTTACTTTAAAATCCTAAATAGGAGTCCCCATTTTTTATTGCAGATTTGGATTCCTTACGTAAAAATAAGTAACTTTTATTCGAAACATTTTTTCAAATTATGGATAGATGGCGTTATATTCGGAAAAAACGATTGTTGGAAATGGAAAATTAAATTAAAAAATGGCAAGCGCCCACTAAAATGGAAAACTTTACTTAACTTTTTTTGGTTTTAAGACCTACTTTTCACAACCCAATAGGTCCCCAAAGCGCTCGAGTGACTGCACATTTAGCATACTTTGCTCCCCTACCATGAGTAAGATTGTGCAGAAAATCCGAATCAGAATATTTTTCCTAGCGGATGCGCAGTGGCTTTCTGGACTATATGGGATTTACTGAAATTAAAATTATAATTGAAACAAACATCGAGGATCCAATGTTTGATGCATCAACTCGGGTTAAGTAGCAAATATAATGTGCAAGGAAAACTCCATTTTCAGTGTTGTTTATATTTTTCATTATTTTGTAATACCACAAGTAGATTAATAGTATAGACAAGCTAGTTAAAGTTTTAGCGGTTTTAGGATCAGTGGGGCTTTTAAATGCAAATAATCATAAAACAATTGGATATGCGGATGATTTGGTAATCATCTTACAAGGAAAGTACAATACGGTAGCCAGAGGTCGTACGAATGAGGGCCTAGATTTAATGACACATTGGACTTACATGGAGGGGCTAAATATAAGTCCTCACAAATCCATGATAGCCGCTTTCATACGCAGATAGACGGAAATTAATGGAATTAGATCCTCTAACGCTGCAGGTATAAGCAATTCAGCTAAACGTTGAGATAAAATATCTCGGGGCTATACTAGACTCTAAACTTACCTGGAACTGGCAATTAGAAAAAATAGCAAGCATTGAAGTGACGACGCTTATGTGGGTCATACGCATGTATAGGAAGAAATGGGGATTAAAATCATGACGCTGACATGATGCTGGGTATACACTATGGTGATCAAACCCTCGATTACTTATGCAGCGATAATGCAGTGGACTAAGATACTTCAAACAGCTGCAAAATCCAAACTCAAGAAGGTGCACAGTAGAGATGTTGAAAAAGTATCTATTCGTTACAAAGTACTCGTTACTTACGAATACCGAAAGTAACTATTACTATACAGAGAGGCAAATCGTTACTTTTATTACTGTGATTACTTCGTACCAATCGTATCAGAGCGAGTAACGACTATTGTATCTACTTTGATTACTCTGATTACTTCGTTACTTCGTGCCAATCGTATCAAAGCGGGTAACGATGATTGTATCTAATTTGATTACTCTGATTACTTCATTACTGCGTACCAATCGTATCACAGCGAGTAACG
This sequence comes from Diabrotica virgifera virgifera, assembly GCF_917563875.1. Classification (NCBI taxonomy): domain Eukaryota; kingdom Metazoa; phylum Arthropoda; class Insecta; order Coleoptera; family Chrysomelidae; genus Diabrotica; species Diabrotica virgifera. The sequence goes on from NC_065446.1 coordinate 216,111,473, forward strand.
ACTATTGTATCTACAACCAGTACCCTTGATTACTTTCTACCAATCGTATCCCAGCGAGTAACGGACGGGACCGGCATTTTATGAGTGTTATCGAATATCATTATCGGTATGAAGCATTTTAAGGGTGTGATTACAAAATACCTAGCTACTGAAAAATACGATTCTCGATATGATTACCAGTACTTAAATACAAAAGTAACAAAAGTAATTAAATCTGTATAAATTTCGTGGGGCTCAGTGGAGGCTGTTCTTCAGAGAGAATGGAAAGACCAAAGAGTAATGCGATAATTTATTAATGAGACCTACACTAAGGGTCGTTACCCCGGGAGAACTTTGAGTACTGACTTATGACTTATTCGCGTTTCAGTTGAGGACTCTAGGATGCTACATATTGACTGAAGTTAAAGGCACATCTTGATTGGTTGAAGTGATTCTTGAGAATGATTCTAAAGTGTGTATTCTTTCTCAGCGGTGGCACTTAGTATTGGTGTCAGGCCACGCGCTGAGTATGTTTACAAAATATTGAGAACAAAGAAATATATTCGATCATCAAATTAAATATGCAATGCCCGAATTATTGTTTACAATTTACAATTCGTGAACTAAATTAGAACTAAATAAATAACCTGCTAAATTTGTTAGATGACCTACCCCATAAAAGTAGAAAAATTTTATGCGGAGACTTTAACATTGATTATGCTGCTGCTTGTGCTACACAAATATCCTTGATCAACATATTTGAATCCTATGGTCTAACAATGCACGTTGATTCTCCTACAAGGATTACAAAAACTTCATCTACCATAATTGATTATACTGTCTCAGATTTCTCACCTCTTGATGTCCACTCTACACTTATTAATGCTGGACTATCTGATCATGATGCAGTTTATACGAAGTTTAATATCTTTAGCAAACCCTCCTCGAAAACCCGACGTTAAAGCAGGATTTTTTCTACCCGGAACTTTCGTAATTTCCAAAATTTATGCTTAACCTCTGAGTGGCGCTTTCCTGATATGGACGTGGATACTAATTTCAGTGATTTTTTAGATAAGCTTGTCTGTATCTTCAATAAAGGATTTCTTTTAATTCCAATTAAGCCAAAACATCGCAAACCCTGGACTACTAAAGGTATCCGAATATCTTCCAAGAATATGCGTTCTCTACTCTACATCAAGAAATTTACTACCAACGTCTCTATCACTAAATATATCACCAAGTACAGGGCAACCTATTTTAAACTTATAAAATCAGCTAAAAAAATCTACTACCAAAACCGCCTGGGAAGCTCTAAATATCTAAAATTCAGACCCTGAAAATCTAAATGAATACTTTGTTAATGTGAGTAAAAATATTACATCAACTATTTTGCCACAAAAAGATCCCATTTCCTATCTCCCTAATTCAGAAAGGTCTCGAATTCATTCTTTATAAAACCAGTCGATAAATCTGAACTGATCCAAACAATCAATAGTATCAAAAGCAAATCTTCCTGTAGTACTGGTGGTCTTTTTTTCTAATCTCCCAGAAAATGTGTTGGAAGTCCTCATTTCACTGATTAATGATTCTATGATTATTTTGAGAAAGGCAAATTTCCAGAGAGCCTAAAGACTGCCATCATTATTCCTCTTCATAAGGGTGGTGAAATATCTAATACCTGCAATTATAGACCTATTGCACTACTACCGATACTCTCCAAAATTATTGAGAGACTCATAAAAACCCGACTCATGTCCTTTCTCGTTGAAAACAACATTTTATCACAAAATCAGTTCGGCTTTTTAAATAATAAATGCACCACTGATGCCATGTTTTCTGTACTACATGAGTTTTTGTGACTACGCCAAAGCTCTTGATTGTGTAAATCACAACATTTTGTTAAAAAAAACCAAGTTTCTACGGAATTCGAGGTATTTCTTTAAATTGGTTCCAATCTTACTTGGATGATAGGAAACAACTGGTTAGAGCAAATGATACAGACTCTAGTCTCAAAAACATTGTATGTGGGGTACCTCAGGGATCAGTATTGGGTCCTCTACTTTTCCTTATCTTTATTAATGACATTACTAGTTTAAAAATCGATGGAAAAATCTTTCTTTTTGCTGATGATACTAGTGTCACTTGGAGCAACTCAAATATTGCATGCAACTTTTCATGCTGCTATAACTTCTGATCTCTTACAATAAAAACCTGGTCTAACTCTAACCTTACCTCTTAATAACAGCCAGATCAGTACTGTTGATTCTGTAAAATTTCTTGGTATTTTTTTAGACAGCAACCTTAAATGGTCCCTCCATATTAATTTGTTAAGGAAGAAACTATCTTCAGCTTGCTATGCTATAAGATCTGTTTCGAATGACAATTTGGCATCTTCCAAAATAACATATTTTTCTTTGTTCGAGTCACATCTTCGTTATGATCTTCCTTTTTGGGGTTCTGGTAGAGCTTCCCAATTCGAAATTATTTTCAAATTACAAAAAAGAGCAATAAGATATCTGTTTGGCCTCAGAAGAACAACATATTGTAGAAGTTACTTCAAAGATCACAGAATTTTAACCCTTCCATCTTTATATATTTTAGAAACTGTTTGCTTAATTCGTAAACATCTACATGTCTTTCCACCAAGACCTAATCATAACTACTTCACGAGAAATTCTACCTTTGACGTCTATTTGCCGACCCCGTCATCTGAGTTAGTAAAGAAATTTATATTATATTCCGCAAAAAAACTTTACAACCATCTCCCTCTACAAATTGAATCTGCAGCATCTTTCCCCAAATTCCGTAAAATTACAAAATGCCTACCTATTCGAAAGACCATATTATGCAGTAGAAGATTTTCTTAATCAATAACTAGAAATTACAGTACCCTTTGCACAAGTAGTATTTTTATTATTATTTTTCATCTATATTTGGGTGTCATATGCAGCAGTTTAACTTTTAAACTTAATTACGAGGTAGACTATGCAATTTGCAATTTATTTAAATTTTTAAAGTTTGCAATTGACTAACTGTTTAACTTCATTATTATTATTTTTTAATTTATACTGACGATTTATGTAATTTTAGTAAATTGAATTGTTATTGTTTTATTTTCTTGGCTTTTTGTAAGCTTTGTCGATAAAATTGTACAATTTTTCATGACAATAAAGCATATTTCTATTCTATTCTATTCTATAGAATATATTAAACAGGTAGCAAGTCATGTATTTATAGAAAATTTTTGAAAACACTTTATACTGATTATATAATAATATCTACAGAATTTTGCAGCATTTCAATACAACCGATGAAGAATACACCTTAATTTTTACATCTGGAGCAACCCAATCATTAAAAATAGTCGGCGAATCTTTCAATTATGGCCTAGAAGGGAAAGGATGCTTTACTTATCTAGAAAATAATCACACATCAGTTCTTGGTATGAGAAGTTATGCCAAAAGTATAAGAGAAATAAAAACTGAAGACGCCTTTAGAATATTTGCACAAAGTACAACAAATTCTAAAGTAGAATGTACGGAATTTAACAACCTTTTTATTTACCCCGCTGAATGCAACTTTTCTGGTACCAAATATCCTCTAGAATGGATAGAAAAAATCCAAAAAGGAGCACTTAATCCTTCAGTGGACTTCAAAAGTAGAAACTGGTATGTTCTGTTAGATGCCCCTTGTTTTTTGTCAACATCTACACTTGACTTATCCCAGTATAAACCTGATTTTGTTACTATATCGTTTTACAAAATTTTTGGATATCCAACTGGATTAGGAGGATTGTTGGTAAGAAAATCAAGTGAGAAAGTTTTGCATAAGAAATATTACGGTGGAGGTACTGTGGAGATGGTACTTAGTGAGCAAAATGTATCTGTTCCTAGGAAAAAATTAAGTGAAAGGTGAGTAAATTTTATAATTTTTATCATTTAGCAATTTAATTATTGTATACTGAAGGCGAAGCGAACAATGAAATCTACTGAATCTTAAAATATAGTGTTTCTTCTAAAACCTTTTTTCCCTGGGCCCATCTGATCCAAAAAATTTCCGTTATCACTGAAGCTGAAGCTCTTTGTGTTTGCTGACTGCCCATTGTAGTTTTCTACACCTAGTCTAGAATTTGTGTACCCTGTAGAAGTTGTACAGGTCTTTTGCTGGCGTGTCTTAAATATGCTTGTTATTCTAGGTCTCCTCTTGGTGTCTCATATACTTTTCGTCTTTTGCTGCCCAGCGCCTCGTAAACACATAATACATGTTTTACAGTTATTGGTTCCTTATCACAGATTCTGCAGTTAAGGCCTCCATTGTAAATGCCTATTTTATTCAGGAATTTCCTTACTGGTGCATACCAGATTAACATTCCCCTTACTATTCTCAGTTTGTTCCTCTCCGTATATGGGGTAGTACCTCTGTTCTTTTATACATGGTCTACCAATGAATATTTTCCCATATGTTTGTTTTGGGATTCTCTATCAATATCGCTCATGCCTTTCCCGGATGCAGTACGCTACATCTACACTCAAAAAAATTTAGTTCGTAATATTGATTAACAGTGATTATTGAATAGTATTTCGTTGTATTAACAACAATTTTTTTCGTTTCAACGAACTTTTAGACATTGACGAATGTATTTGGTTATTGTCACAATGATTGAATAATAATTGTGAAAATAACTAGAGTACATTAATTAATAACACTCAATTTTATTAGCCAATAACTTAGTTTCGTATATTTAATAAATAATGTTAATTCTGGCAGCAACTCACTTTCTTGATTTCGTAGATGACAAGCAATTACCTTGGTTTATCGTGACAACGTACAGATTTCATTAAAACAATGTACAAATGTTGTTAATATAGAGTAATATTATGATTATTGTATAGATGTAAACTGATTCTTGTGACAACGAATGCGTACATGGTGACAATAAACGTAGTTGTTGAGACAATAAATGTTTTGCTTGACCATTTGAAATATAACGGCTTTTCCTTATCGTGATACCCCTAGCTTCTCTGTGTTACCATTGTTTAAAAAAGAATTCTTTATTAAACAATGCTGTTACCTCTGCCGAAGTGCCGAATAATAATTTCATTTCGTTTCCAAGTGTAGTCCTTAGTAGAAGGAAGTTTTCGTGTGTCTATTATCGTGAAATTTCGGTCGAATTCTTTTTAAATTGTTTTCGAATCCTAAGAAAACTAATTTGTATTTTTAAAAATTTAAACGCAGAGTAAAATATTACAGTATTATCGAAGGTCTGAAGTCCCTGAGAACTTCTATAATGATTATTTTAATAAGTCACAGGGGTGAAAAAGAGAAAAGGACATCGCACACATCTTATGGAAAATATAATATCACTCAAATTCAATAAAACTTATACGAATAGATTCGTTTTAAAGTAACGGTCAAATCTTATCATTGCGCCAACTCTTAATTACGTATAATTACGGCGCAAATTGCAATTAAAGTTTATCGAAATCACATTTTTTGAGTCAGTAAAAGTGTCAGTTACCATCACTATTGCTCTGGGTGCTATTCAAAAGAGCTTAAAACCCCCGCTGGGCCTAAGCGGATTAGTGAAACTAATCCGCTGATTTATGGAGTACCGACAATTTGGGTGTTTTAAAATATTTTTTCTCTCTCTAACTTATGCACGTACCCATTTGATTTCAGATTTATTTATATCAATTTCTGCTCTTATTATTGAAAATACAGTAGACTCGCGATTATCCGAGGTAACTGGGACCGTGACTACCTCGGATACGGAAAAACTCGGTTAACACTGAGATTGGTTATATTGATAGAGAAACACGTAAATAATCATACTGTGGATATTTTAATGACAAAATTAATACAGTACTTTCTATAAAAGATAAAAACATTTACCTTATCAATATTACTGTTTAAAAAAGTCTTTGATTTTGCATAAGCTTTATTCCTCTTTTTGATATTGAGTCGGCGATGTTGCGCCAAGGTTGAAAATTGTAACTCACCTGTTATGACTTTTGCCTCGGTTAACCGAGGGGCTCGGATGACCGAGACTCGGATAATGGCGAGTCTACTGTATAGACTTGGCGCAATGATAAGATTTGACCGTTAATTTAAAACGAATCTATTCGTATAAATTTTATTGAATTTGAGTGACATTATATTTTCCATAAGATGTGTGCGATGTCCTTTAGTATGATTTTTAATTTTAAATATACCATTCAAAAGAAACTTTTTGTTTATTCTAAGGGACTTTCAGCCCTCGGTAATAATGTAATCTTTTATTCTGCGTTTAAATTTTTCAAAAATACATATTAGTTTTCTCAGGATTCCATAAAAAATGAATGCGTTTAAAAATAATTCGATCGAAATTTTGCACCTGCGCTCTCAAAAAGGATTAAAGTGATATACATTTTTGGAATCACTATTTCAAACGCTTTTAAATGAGCTTTCACATGATGTACTTTCCCATTTAAAAAAAATCAAAGTTATGCGTGTCACTTGAAGAGGAATCGAGTAAAGTTTGAAACATTGATGTTATAATATACAGTAAAACCTCGATATAACGGACATCTATTTAACGGACTTCGGATATAACGGACAAAAAAATCCGGTCGAGTTTGAAAAAAATTAGAAACGTCTCTGTATTTTACAAAGAATGTCAAGAACATTTTCGTTATAGCATTGTGCGGACACATTTCTAATTATAAAAATACAGCAAACTTCAAAAGTTGCTTGTTTGCAACTTAAAAAAGTAATTTGATTTATTTTAAACCTATTTTTATATAACGGACTTTCGGCATTAACGGACACCCCGTCCCCCCATTTAGTCCGTTATATCGAGGTTTTACTGTACTTTGATTATTTTAAAAATCGACCTGTCCGAGCGTTTTGCTTACGTGCTAAAAATAAATAAGTTAATAAGGGGGTGAAGTGTAACACTTATTCCAGAGCACTGTATAAGTGAAATCATAATATAATTTCTCATATTATGAGAGATCACACAGTGTAAAGTCCATTAGGTTTAGGACAAAAAAGGGGGATTTAAAAAATTATTATCAATTAATATCATGCATTGGGCTAATGCATTCAGTAATTATTAATATAAAATACGTTCACAGTAGGAATGAACGAAACTGATTGTAGGAATGAATAGAATTGCTTGTAAGAATATCCGTATTTATTGTGGGAATGAACGGAATTAATTGTAAGAATAAACGGAAATAATTGTAGAAATAAACGAAATACGTTAGGAGAAATAACACTGTTATTGGCACAACGAATAGTCTTCGTCGGTCAATTAACGACGTTGTTGTTTCAATTAATAGTGTTCGTTGACTCAATGAACAGAATTCGTAATATCAATAAAGGATATTATGGTATACATAATGAATGTTCATCCATTCAATAAACGTAATACATTGGATCAACGAACGAAAATAATGAATTGATGAACATCGCTTTGTTGTTCCAATAAATCCAAGAATTGGACAAATTTTAAGTATTGCGTTTGTTGTCTGAATTGACATTTTTATTGATATTACGTACCTTTTTCGTTGAGTGTATACGTACTGCAGCCTTTGGCGCTCTTAGAGTCACAACTGCTTTGATTGATCTGTTGGATCCTCTTTTAGCAAGTTCTTCTGCTTTTTCATTGCCTTCGATGCCCTTACGCCCTGTGACCTAGACAAGCTCAACTTTGTTCTGGTCTCCTTAATTAAGTTCTCTGATACAATCCCACGCCAGCCTGGACGTTATTTTATTGACACTTGACACACCAGTACTTTTATTGCCGCTTGGCTGTCGTATAATATATGGGTCTGCTTTTTTTCAAGAGCTCTCTCATTATTTCCCTTTGCACATTTCAGCTTCGCATAAATATCCGTTTGAAAACGGCACAATTACTCCACAATGTAGAGCTTTTGCGAATTCTTGGATTTTGGAGTATATTCCTGCTCTAACACTCTCTCTAGTCTTGGATCCGTATACCACATCCTACTCTATTGGTTGTGGTACTCCTTGTTTCTCCATATATTTCTGTCTGAAATAGACACCCTGTATAACCTCTCAAAATTGTATCTAATGCAGTTCCGCATTAAAGATGTCCTTCGTCAGAGTCCTTCTGATACTCTATGCACTGCCCCTTCATTGCGAAATTTCAGTGATAGGTTTTTATTCCGTAAGCTTCCAGTCTTGCCTCTTCTTGTATTACCAGTGCACCTTCTTTAGTTTGGATTTTGCAGCTGTTTGAAGTATCTTAGTCCACTAGATTATCGGTGCATACGTAATTGGGGTTTAATCACCATGGTGTATAACCCAGTGCACCATGTCCGGTTTCAATCCTCATTTCTTTCCATATGTGCGTCTGACTAGAGTTATCACTACATTGCTTTTTTATTTTTTCTTATTGCTTGTTCCAGGTAAGATTCGAGTCTAATACAAACCCGAGATACTTTATCTCTCCCTTAAATTTCTTGTATTTCTTATCCCTGCAGCTTTAGAGGACTTAATTCCTCTAATTTTCGTCTGCGTGTGAAAGGACATTTGACTTTTCGAAAGAAGTCCATTGTCTCGCTAGTTCTACTGCCTCGTTGAGACGATCGATCTCTTACTACCGTTTTTACTTCCCTTGCGAGATGATTACCAAATCATTTTTAAATCTTCCAATCACTATTTGCCTTTAAAATGTTTATTAGTCTGTCCATCACTAGATTCCACAGCAATGGTGACAGAACTCCTCCATGTGGGAATTCTCTGTCGACCCGGGCCAACATGGTCTCTCCCAGGATGGTGGTAGTTACAATTCTACTCCTGAGTATAGATTCTATCCAGTTCAAACAATTTTTCTCAGCTACTTTGCGACTCAGGGCATGGGTTATGGGTATTATTGAAGTGTTGTCAAAAGCCCTCTCTGTATTCAAAAAGGCTCCCATCATCACGTCTTTATTTTCAATTGTGTTATCCACTTTTTCTACAACTCTTTGGGTGCTATCTTGATTGAATTTGCATTTGAATGAAGTATTTTATTTATTTTTGGAATTGTACTTTAAGTTTAAATTAATATTATTTTTTTAAGGTTTGAAGATGGAACTCTGCCTTTTCTTTCAATACTTGCTCTAAAATATGGATTTGATACCATCAAAAGATTGAATCTATCTTTTGACTTAATATCAGAACATACATTTTCACTTGCACAATACGTTTATAAAAGACTTTTAACTTTACACCATTCAAATGGTGCACCAGTGGCTATTTTATATCACGATACGACTTTTGTTACATCACAGCATCAAGGACCGATTGTGAATTTCAATCTAGTTAGGTGCAATGGCGAACATGTCGGATATTCAGAGGTAAGTCAATATATATATACACAATGTATATATACAGAACAAATAAATAAAATTAAAATAAATATAAAACAACAAACTGTCAACAATATATTTATTTATTTCGGCAAAAAGGCGTTCCTATTTCTCGAAGAGGGTAGGTATGTTACGGACCGAGGCTTGTAAAGGACTGAACTAAAAACATTCATGTTGACACATGTGGGGAAGTTGACGGTTCGAATGCATTTAAAAAGTGATTTATTGACATAAAGAGGCTAGCTGGTCTGATACGGTAATTTATTAAATGTGGAATTTTTGTTTCCCATACATAAAATGAACAGGCCATTAACGTCTGGTTTCGTATAGATTTTATAAGCCAAAAGAAATGTGAATTTTAAATGGGACACATTATTTCGTATTAAGAGAAAAGTTATTAAAGATTAAAAATTAAAATTAGCAAAATAGTAATTGAAGCGTGTCGCCACAGTACCTACTGTGCACCCTATTAAATGATGTTAAATAAACGTTTCTTGCTACTACCAGAGGCGTACGACAAGTAAACGTTAACGATTGCCACTAACGGAATTGCTATTTTAGTATAATTTTTGGATTCTCTAATACTTTCCACGTAAATAATATACTCTTCATTCGTAAGGATAACATCCTTAGTTTTCGAGATATTTGAGGTAAAAATGAAGGGGCACGACGCATTAAATCAAAATATCTATGCCGTTTCATTTTCAACTCCAAATATCTCGAAAACGAATGACTTTATCGTTGCTAATAAAGAGTATATTATTTACATAGAAAGTAATGGAGAATCTAAATATTGCGCTAATATAGGAATTCCGCCAGTGACGCAGAATTTTAGAAGGGTCAACCATTCACTATCCCTGTCGTAGCCTCTGGTAGTAGCCAGAAACGTTTATCATAATTTCGTAGGATGGCAATATAATGATAACGTACCTACACTTTCTGCTTAGTCTGACAAGGATATTTCACATACGTTTAATGTAATGGGTAAAAATAGTTATTATATTTTTAAATAAAACACCCTGTGACTCAGTAACGAGCCATGTTTTATTTAGGTGATCTGGGTTAAATCTTAATATTTTGAGGTCTATCATCAATAACTCAGAGATTGGACATTCTTAATGAATCACCCTGTATAGAATAAACATACCGCAGGACATTTTATGATAGTACTGAAGCGGTATTTCAACAAAATCTTTGAAGGGATTAATTTCTATATTTGCAAACAAAAGCTAATGTCATGTTAGTCAGAATAGAAAGGTATACCGGAATTTTATCACAGCTCGTAAGTGGTAAATAACTTTTTAAAAAGTTTCATCGAAGGATATTTAGCGGTATTTATACAAAAAATTCGCAATACAGTCATAATATGATGAAGCAGAGAATACTTAGGTAAGAGTTACCCTGGTTACAAAACAATATAATTTCTCAGAAAATTCATGTGCAGAATAATTTTAATAAAATTTAATAAAATAAACTTAAATTTGACAAGATATAACGTAGCTACTGAATTAGACACATTACATAATTAGTAAATAATAAATATGCTTCAAGCTACACACTGTATTTATACATTTTAAATACAGGAATATAAAATGATACTTTAAAATTAAAAGCTTTATTGACTTTTGTCCAATAGCAATGACAAATAAATTAGAAAATTAATTTTAACAAATTGTCAATTATGTGACATAATAGATACGAAATGTTATATTTTACGTAAATAATTGGACAAATTACATATATTTTATAACATTTATTCAACTATTGAAATGTAAAATGATAAACATAGGACATAAATAAATAGCAGAATAAAATTATTAAAATAGAATAACGTAATGTTATTACTATAAATCTAAAATTATAGCGAAACAATAATAATTATTATGGATTTACATTATGGTTTCACTAATCTCGTAAATGACCAACATAATTCCAAAAAATTCAACTGATTATTCTCCTAAATTTACATAGTATTGTCACTAAATAACACTTTTATAAAAAAAATAATTTTTTATTTTAGCCCAGTAAATGAACGGGAAATTCGGCGATACCTTGTTATTTTCAGGGGCAACTCCGAATTGCATGAAAATTTGGATTTAGGTTCTACTTACCCTCCACTTCAAAGTTGAAATTGTGCCGTTGGTTGCTTTTACTTGGGGGGTGACAGTCACCCCTTCCCGGGGGTGAAAACACATACGTTCAAGATAAGACCGGAAATGGATAAATTGACTGATTTGAAGCAACTTTTGTTCTATAGAGTTTTTTACTTAAGTCAACACTTTTCGAGTTATTTGCCATTGAAAATGTTGATTTTTCGACAAAAAAACTACGTTTTCAGACGTTTTTTCGCAAATAACTCAAAAAGTAAATATTTTATCGAAAAAATAGCCATAGCAAAAGTGTAGCTTATAAAAAACCCAAAAAAATGGTGTATAGTCTGTTCGCTAACCTCAGACGCAACTTTCTAGATATTTAAGTCGGTAATTTTGCCAATTTTAGTAAAATTGGCAAAAAATAATTACTAAATAGTTAATAATCACTAAATAGTTAGTAATTTCGCCAATTTTTGCAAAATTGTCAAAAAACAAAAAAATTATCGACTAAAATATGCAGCCAGTTGCGTCTGAGTTTAGCGAACAGACTATATCAGTAAAGTCTATCAATCAAATAAAAACAAAGTTGTAGCTGATGAAAAATACGTTCTTATTCGTCTAATTCCAAATCGAATCTTTCAAGGTAAAATCACCGAAAAATTAAGTTTAAAGTGTTTATAAAAAGCTTTGTTTTAATTGTTAACAAAAGTTTTAGCATTAAAAATAAGCGAGTTACGCTCAAAATAAAGTTGGCCCTCTTTTTTTTTTGGTAAAAATCATGAAAATCTCGCCGTGTTTAGCTCCCCAAATGAAATTAATCGCTACCGCTTTACAAACAATTTACTTACCTATATATTTTTTATATGATCTGTCAGTCTCACCGGTTTAAAGTGTTTATTTTTGAAACTGTTATAATTGAGAAAGCTTGAATGGGTCACTAATCACGAGTGTATGCAAATTTTGAACAGCCATATATTAACCAATTTTTGTCTTACGGAGAAACAAAATGAAACTTGCATATTTATAATAGCAAAACCTACATTTTTTTACTCGTCAAGATTTTTCTTATCACTAATAATTTTTAAGTTATTTTGAAAAAATGAAATTTTTCAAAAATTTTTAGAAATTTTTTTTTTTTTACTATAAAACCAAATGTTTTCAAAACTAAGCACTTCAAACCAATCAAACTTACAGATCATATAAACGATACATATACAGTTAAAATAGATGGTAAAGCCAAACGATTAATTTCATTTAGGGTGCTAAATAGAGGGAGGTTTTCACGATTTTTTTTACCAAAAAAAAGGGGCCAACTTTTTTTTTTCACTGTAACTCGTTTATTTTTGATGCTGTAAACTTTTGTAAAAAAACAAATAATAAGCTTTTTTCGATACTTTAAAAATGTTAATAAGGTTTTCCCGAAAAACGCTTCTTTCTTCGGTGATTTCGCGTTGAATTATTCGATTTGGAATTAGACGAATAAGAACGTAATTTTCATGAGCTACAACTTTGCTTCTACTCAATTTGTAGACTTCACTGGTACACCATTTTTTCGTTTTTTATAGGCTACACTTTTGCTAAAATATCTTTTCAATAAAATATTTACTTTTTGAGTTATTTGGGAAAAACGGTCTGAAAACGTAGTTTTTTTGTCGAAAAATCAACATTTTAAATCGCGAATAACTCGAAAAGTATTGGCTTACGTAAAAAACTTGATAGAACAAAAGGTGCTTAAAATAAGTCAATTTATCCATTTCCGGCCTTATTTTAAACACGCGTTTTTCACTCCCCGAGAAGGGGTAAATGTCACCCCCCAGTAAAAGAAACCAACGGCACAAATTCAACTTTGAAGTGGGGGGTAAGTAGAACCTAAATCCAAATTTTAATGCAATTCGGAGTTGCCCCTGGAAATTACACTCCAAAACGGTCATTTATTGAGCTATTTCCACGTTTTTATTATTTATAGGAGACAATATAAACATATATTATAAGCTATTGATTATGTACTTTAGAAAGGAACTACAACGTTAACGGGGTTTTATTGTTTCATATGGTCAATGGACTTCTAAATATAAAAAAAACCGCGGAGTGCTACCATTGAAAAGGGTGCATTTTTGAGAAAGGGGTTAATTAGTCCCTAGACGCAGGGTACATTGGGGTGAGTTCTATGCACTTTTGGTACCAGCACGTCTACAGAAAAATTGTTCCAGATTAAATTTACTGTCGAAATATTACCTTTTAAAGTCAAAAATATGTTTTTTTACAAAAATATGTTCCAAAAAAAGCAAAAAAAGACACGAAAGAAAGCAATTTTGTTTTCTGCCCCAAAACTTTTTTCCACGGGGATATAGGTACACTTCGCGTCAAAAAAAACTGGTACAACTCTTATAACCGAAAATCGTGTTTTTCAAGTTGTGTAAGTTGATCTTGTCATAAGTATCATTCTAATTTCTAGGGCAACGTTGCCAGTTCAACGAAAATATTATATCAAACTAGGTAAAAACGGGGCTGAGCGACAGACCGCATTTTTTAATATACTAAAAACTAAAACAATGGTAATTTTCCGTCATCTCAATTAAGTATCCATACATTGATTCGTGTTTTATTAAAATTTATGAAAATATTTCAATTCAAAAATAATGACAGATATAAATCTTGACATGACTAAATTATTATGTTTAATGTCAAATCGAGAGGTGTGATTGGTTTCTCGTAAATTGTTGGACAAAACTGCATTAAGTTGTGTAGAATAAATAAAACACACTGGAAAAATTAAAAATTTAATTTGAAATTAATACAAAATGAATAACTTTTACGGTGAACAAGTATGGAATTTAAATATATGTATTACAATTCGAAATATACATTTTAAACGTTATTTTTTTGTATTTAGATTTAGTGCAATTCCGTTATCTGTGATGGCAACAACGAAGTGATTCACGAACAATAATTGTCAGTCTGAACACCGGTTTACATTGGGAAAAAAAGTGTACCAGTTTAATATGACGCGAAGTGTACTTATAGGCAATGCTTCAGAGAAAAAAAACTTTCATCCTTTCTCTTTAAAATGACGTTTGGTAGAACTTTCTATAATTTATAGTTTCGGAAATATGATTTTTCAAAGTTCACGGCTCACAGCATTTTTTGGCCATTTTCCCCATTATTTCGCAAACATTTTGTTCTGTAACTTTTTTCTACGCATGTCTAGGTATATGCGATGGTACATTTAGTAGGAAGAGAAGTCAGTTACCATTAAAATGATCTATTGTATAAGGTTATACCACAGGTTGTACGGCTATTTTTAAGCTGTTTTTTTAAATTTTTATACTTTTAACGATTTTTGATTTTGTTACGGTTATTTTTTAAATTTTACATTATAACTTTTTCTCTTGCACATTTAGGTAGGTATATATATTGTCGAATAAAAAAAGAAAGCTTATGTTTTTATTTTAAAATGGTGTACATATTGTTAAAAATTCCAGAAATATTTTTAAACAATATCCGTAATTTGAGAAAAATTTTGAATTTTTTTTTGTAATTAGAAGAATATAATTGCATATTAGAACATAATTTTTAACTCCAAATAACTTTTCTTAATAACACTTCTCCATATTGTAAAAAATATAAAGATACTTTACTCTTGAGCGAAATTCATATTTTTTAACATAGCTCATATACTATTAACAAAATTTGATATTTGATTATTGCATCTTAGGTTTTAGGCTATGCAGAGCATTTTATGAAGAATAATTTTTATTCATAAAATTAATAATAAAAAATGGATGAAAACCTTTGGATCGAAAGTTTCGAATGGTAGTGAGTTCGAATCCCACCAGGGTCAGGAATTTTTTCATTTATTATAAATTAATAAATGAAAATAGTTTCTGTCCTTGTGGGATCGGTACTCACCGGAGGGACCGCAGACGTTCGGATACAATTAGCGTCTCTTTGCAAAGACAATGACGTCGACTTTGCAAAGTAACAAGACACTTACTCAACACACACACTTCACATTACACCTGAGTTAGTGATAAGTTATACAATTACGTGGCTAAACGTTCTAGTTCTAAACCAAGGCCAGAATCAGAGAAAAAAAATAATAATAAAAAAGTTTTCCATTATGGTTACAACTTAGTGGGACATATTGCATGTGTATATGTCACACTTTGAAAAAGCATATCTTGTTTAAAAACAGTCCTAGAATTTGTACAATACACCATTTTTTTTTAAGTAAAGAAAATAAGTTTTCGTTTGTATTTAGCAATGTACATACTTAAATGTAGAAGAAAAAAGTTATAATGAGAAATATAAAAATAATCGTAAAACATAGCAAAAATCGTTAAAAGTATAAAACTTTGAAAACCCATATCTTGCTTAAAAATAGTCATATCACCTTCTATAGTAGACCATTTTAAAGGCAATTAACTTCTCTTCCTACTAAATGTACCTAAAGCTGCGTAGAAAAAAGTTACTGAACAATGTTTGCGAAATAATAGGGAAAATGGCCCAAAAATGCTGTGAGTGGCGAACTTTGAAAAATCATTTTTCGGAAATTATAAATCTTATATATTTCTGTCTAACTTCATTTTAAAGAGGAAGGAGAGAAGTTTTTTTCTGTGAAGAAATGCCTATACCTATATCCCCGTGAAATGTGGCAAAAAACAAAATTGCTTCCTTTCGTGTTTTTTTTGCTTTTTTTAAATATATTTTTATAAAAATTATATTTTTTACTTTAAAAGGTGATATTTCGATAGTAAATTTAATATGGAACAATTTTTCTGTAGACGTGTTTGTACCAAAAGTGTATAGAACTCATCCTAATGCACCCTGTGCCTAGAGACTAGTTCACCCCATTCTCAAAAACTCACCCCTTTGAATGGTAGCACTCCGCGGTTTTTTCATATTTAGAGATCCATTGACTATATGAAACAATAAAACCCCGTTAACATTGTAGTTAACTATTAAGTGGTGAGCGGCCGTGGAGTAACGGCATAATCGCTGGCCTCATACGCCAGTGTACGTGGGTTCGATCCCTGCCAAAGACAAACCATTTTCATTTCCAATAATGACACGAGCCGTCTCACCGTGCCTCGGAGAGTACGTTAAGCCGTCGGTCCCCCTGGGCTAGTGTACATCGACACTAGTTACTTAAAACAGGGTTAAAGATGTAATTGGCGCTGGAACTATCCAAAAGGATCTCCCCGGCAAAAATGCCATACGATATTATTATTATTATACTATTAAGTGGTTTAATAGTTAATAGCCTAATGCTTTGTAGTTAATAGCCTAATAAACTATTTTGTTGTTTCAATTCCTATGTCATGAAAGAATTTTGTAATAGATTTTTTCTACAACCGTGTTAAAAATGCAATTTTTAGCACTTCATACGAGCGTTAAAAATGCTACTTTAAGGCACTAGTGCTTTAAAAATTTTAAGGCACTGCAGTTCGTATTTGGGACCGTGCAAGTTCCGCAAAGCGACCCCTATTTCTACGCTCTGCAACTTTATTCGCACTTTTAATTATATTGTCCAATTATATTAGTCCTGGTTACTGGATAATTGTCAAGGCCATAGCCCAAAAAAATAATAAGAAGAAAAATAAGATTCAGGTTATGCTATCAAAACGTAAACAATTGTATGTAGTAAATAAAATTAGTTATTAAAATGCAGTACTGCAAGCAAAATACAATTAATTAAATTTACCTTTATATAATAATTGCATATCATATCAATATTGTGGAGCAATATATAATTTTTCTGCTTCAATGACAGAAGGTATGATATAAACGTCAATTTGACAATTTCAATTGACAATATGAATTATTTAAGATAGTTGCAATATTTCTCCGCGACTCGCGCACGGTCGTTTCTCGTTTCCCTTCCAAGTACTTGCACACCGCGATTTTGATGTAATGTCAAAAAAATATAAAAATGGAATGTCAGTCAAGTTCAAGTAAAAGTTTTTGTAGATATTGTCATGCATATATTTTTCTAGAAAAAATATTGTATGATATGCGTGTTAAAAAGTACATTTTTAAGGCACCCATGTGAACTTTCACATGCATGCCTTAAACGTGTACTTTTAACACTTATATCATAAATAACTATATAAACTGATATAAATCAAAGAAAATTTTTAAAATGGTAAAAAATAATGAAACATGTTTCGAAAGAATAATTGTGATAGTGATATACCTTTTTTTATTTATTTACGCTGCCACCACAAGGGTTATTAGCGATCCAACAAATATAACAAAAGTAAAGTTAGTAAAAATTACAATAATTGATACAGTCCAGAGTCTTTAAGATAACTTATTGTGTTATTAACGTTCATATTTACTTCTAATGCTTCCTTCATATTCTTTGGGATAGTGTACTTGTCTCTTGTTGCTTCATATGTTTTGCACTCAGTTAACAATTGTGCTTCACGGAGAGTGTTAGTTGTTTCACAGTTTTCACACATAGTTCACAGTTTCACAGTTCGCGTAAAGAGGTGTTTATGTGTTAGGTTGCTGTGTCCCAGCCGCAAACGTGTTATTCTCACTTGGTCGGGTCTGTTCGCTGTTGGTTGGAGCCACGGTTTCACTAATTGTTTGATTCCTTTGAGTTTATTTTGCGATGCACTCCACTTATTTTGTCACGCACTTAACGCTTTATACTTTATTTTTGACTTCAAGTCATCGGAAGAAACCTCGTTAATAAGAATGGAGTCCTGGCTGACGGATGCTAAGCGGGCTAGTAGATTTACTTCTTCATTTCCTTGTATACCTAAATGTAATGGGACAAACTTAAAGTCGACAGTGATCTTATTTTTATTTAGGATCGCTATTTCTGATTGGATATGTGAGGCAATTGGATTATTGGTTTGATAGTGGGAAGGAAGCTTAGTGAATCGGTTATTATGAGAGACGGGGACTGTTTCGACTCTTTTATGTGGATAAGTGCTTGTAATATTGCATACAACCCTGCAGTGAATGACGAAGTAATAGAATTGAATTTAAATTTGAATGATGTATTGAGTGTGAGGATGGCTGCACTAACACCGTCTGATGATTTGGATGCGTCAATGTATAACTTATAGTGATTTTTATGTTTCCATTTCTATTAAGAATGATTGTTTGATCAGGTCTGTTATAGTCTCACTTTTTTGTATATACTAAGGTTAGTATTAATTTTGGGAATTAGTATTAACCAAGGTGGAAAAGTTGGGAAATTTGTTGGGAGAATTTCAGGGAATTGAAGATGTTGGTCATAAAGGTTTCTTCTAACTCTTTCGTAAAATGGTGGATCTAATCTTCTTGCAGAGAAAGTTTCTTGAAATCGATCTGTGAACGTATTGGTATAAGTAGGGTGTTCTTTATTACTGGCTATTTTAGAAGCATATGAGAGAAAAAGATATTTGCATCGTAAACTTAGGGGTGGTTCACCTGTTAAGCATTGTAAACTTTCAACTGGTGTCGTTCGAAACGCACCTGTAGCTATTCGTAGAGCTGTGTTTTGAACAGTTTCTAGGGTTTTTAATACTGATACTTTGCTTGATGAATAAACTATCCCACCATAGTCGAGTTTGGATCTAACTAAAGATACATGTAATAGTTTAATTTGATCTGCTCCCCAGTTTTTGCTGGAAATAGTTTTCATAAAATTTAATCCTGCTTGGCATGATTTTTAAAACCAAACCATACCTAAAAATCGGACATTGTCTGTGAAACTGAGGGTTTGGTTATATAGCTTCAGATGTGGAGTTCGAGTGTTATGTTTTCGTGTGAATAGAATACATTTAGTTTTTGTCGGTAAGAATTGTAATCTGATAGACGTAGACCATGATTCTAACTGATTGATTGTTTGTTGTAAATGTTTTTGTACAGATGTAGAGTTTTTCCTTTGGCAAATAAAACTAAGTCATCAGCGTATAGTCTTCCTTTGACAATCGGTGCGCATTGTTGAAGTATGTCGTTTATGGCTATTAGGAAAAGGATTGAGCTTATAACTGATCCTTGTGGTACTCCGTTCTCTTGAACTTTTTTATCTGAGTTAACGTTGTCTGATCGAACTATGAAGCTGTCTTCTAAGTTTTTCGATGATAGATATATGCATATTCTACCTTTGATATACGGGATGCGAAAATTATATTTCTTGGTTCTATATGCTGACTCAATCCTTCAAAATAGTCATTAATTGTACAATTTTCTAGAGTGTTAAATAAAATAGCTTGATCTGGGATTAATATACTACGTGGTTGACTAACTGCTTTTGAGTATGATGCAATATGTGGTGGTTGACTGGAAGATGACATATTTTAATGGATTTAAATTCAAACTAAAACCGGTGCTATTTTACAGCTTTCGGTGTGATACCAGTTCATGGAAATTGGATAATATAAAAATAATTGTCGTGATTTACTTAAATATTTGAATTCAGATAGATGAAAATAATACATGTTATCTACTAACAATTCCAATATTCTGCATACAAATTACTTTCACTTAGTTTTTACTTTAATTACTTTTAAATTTGCTTTAGTAATTACTATTTAACTAGCACTATAATTGAGTGCCAAAAACACTTGTTATTTGGTCGCTGGTCAAACATCGAATCGCTGTGATATACCTTAATATAGCTAATATTATATTAACTTAATAAAATAGGAAATATGACTATGCTAATTTAAGTAAACTAAAAAAATAAAAAAAAATAGGAAGCACCAGGGTTTGAACCGGGGACTTCTCGAAGTGCAGTCGAACGCTCTACCACTGATCTATATCCGCTATTGACTTACGTACTTTACAACAGGATCTAAATGTCATTAAAATAACTTAAAAACCAAAATAAAACTCAATGCATCCATGCAAAAGCTGTTAAATATTGCATTGTCATCGAGTTCTGAGCTACTCTGACAATTTCAGATGTCTGGCTAGTCGGAAAGAATATTTAAAATCGATTAAAAAATTTTTGTGGACACAGTGGAAAAGAAACAAAGAACAAGTGAAGTATGTATTGTTATGATCTGCTTCTTATTAATTTTATATGAATTATTATTTATTTGATTAATTATTTAATTGTCGCAAATCATACATAAAAAATGAATAAAAAATCTCAGGGTGCCTTTTTATGATATTAAAAAAATGTCTAAATTAGCAACATATAAAGCAACATATAAAATAAACATACAGAATTGTCTTTTATTTATCAAAATCAATACTCTAAAAATCTATCAAATGTAAAACCTGTGGACACATATGTCCGAATGAAATTTTTACCATTTAAATTTATTCTAGTTAAAAAAAAACAATTTATCAGTTTGTTCCCTATGACTTTGGTAAAACAAACTAAACAAAACAATTTATGTATTCGCAAGATCACCTATACTTCCTATTTACTTTTTAAAATATTGGAATTTTAATTCATATGTTTTTTACTCAAGATTTTAGTTTCTGAACATAAAAATATCTTTCACATAAGTTGACTGACCTTTTGCTTCACTCACTCTGATGTCTTCTCGTGACCCAAAAACAGCTCTCCCTCGTTGACTATGTTAAAGGCTACTCATCAAAGCCCTCTCCGTTCTCCAGCTTCAAAACTATCAGCATACCAGCACCAATTCTCCAACAAGCCGGGCGTCTTTTGACACGTACTCCATTCAAACAAAACTCCAAAAATTCTCTGATCTCCTTCTCACAATAATACAGAGTCAAAGAGGTATTTCGTCTCAATTTGATCTGTCTCTCGTTCCACTTTTCAACACTATTCTCCACTATCAAACAGCCACTGGTACTTGCTAACTATCTATCCACGAAAACGTCGAACTACTCCTCAGCGATGCCAATAACATAATGACTTCTTTTTCAAACTCACTCAATCATTCAAACCACTTTTCCCCTTCCAACTTGCCAAGAATCAGAAACATTTCTCTTTTCCATTCGACAAACAAACAGTCATTTTCAAAATTATTCCGACCATCCTAATTACTTTCGGGGAACCCTACAATATTTACTCGGGTTAAAACAAAGATATTAAAATTCCAAACTTTCTTTTAAACCATTTTTCTAGAAAATGATAATTACCTCTACCTGTGGATTCTATAGTTCCCGTAATAAACAATCTTTTTCCATTTTAAATCTAAATACATCGTCCTTTTCACTTTAATTATTCACAAAAGTCTTTAATGGTTGATCGGAAAGCTCATTAAAAAAGAAATCCACTTACATCCAAACTAAATTCTAATAAATATTTACAGATCAATATACAGGGTGTATTAAATTTATGTGCCCTCGATATTTAAAAAAATTTTAATTTAATTTTCATTTTGCCTTTGATTGATAAATTGAAAACACAGTAGTATATAAAAACGTTTTAGTAAAAAAACGTGTTAATAAAAAATAGTACAAATCGATTATCTAGTATCTTTTTAATTTGCAAATTTCTTTTACTTATTAGATTACTTTCAACATGTGTGTCAAAACAATTTTGTTTTAGGTTTTACATATGGCTAATTTGCATGGAATTCATTTAAGAACCGGCTGCCATTGTAATCCTGGTGGTTGTCAAAGATTTTTAAATTTAGAAGCAGCTGATGTCATACGAAATTTTAAGGTAATTATAATTGTGATCAATGGTATTTTTTTAGTTCTAATTAGACGCAGGTAAATAATTGAAGCACTTATTATAAAGGATGCTTGAAATGCCAAAGTAGGCAAAGGGAAATGCGAACATTTGATTGGAGAGTATGGACTTGGCGAAGGCAATGAAAGAAAACAGGTTGGTGGAATTTGTCCAAGAAAAGAAATACATAGTAATAAAAACACATTATCAAGCTTCCTTGAAAACGTGTATTACGTGAGATAAAAAGAAATAAAACTAGTCGAGTTGGGAAATTTAGCGATATTAACCAATAAATTTACATTATATTGATTGTTTCCAATCTTTACACGTATCAGAAAAAGAAATCACAATCATACGACCTACGTATGCTAAAAGACCCTGACACGAAAATGAGGGTCCAAGCCACGTTAAGCGAGCAAGTGACTGCAATTAGACACGCATCGAACGAAAAACAAATGATCAAACAGATGACCGAAATAGTTCAAAATGTAAAGGATAGACACTTAAAGGCAGGTAAATTAACCAAGAAGAAATCATGGATGACAGATGAGATCCTGAAACTAATAGACGAAAGAAGAAATGCAAAATATGACCCCGACACATACAAAACAATCAATATATCAATAAGAAGGAAAATTAGAGAAGCTAAAAAAAAAGAAGCAATGGAGAGATGCCAAGAAATTGAGATTCTACAATCAAAGTACGATAGTCACAATGTACATAGGAAAGTTAAAGAACTCACAGGTGGACTAAGACGGAGACAGAGAGGAAATCTAACTGATTCTGACGGAAACATCATCTTAGATAAACAGAGTAAAATTAGAACGTGGAAAAAATATCTAGAAGAACTATTTGAAGACCAAAGAGATAACACCTTTGAGCTAGAAGAAGAGGTAAATGATGGACCAAGATTATTACAGCAGGAAGTTTATTCTGCCATAACACAGCTAAAGTATGGCAAAGCAGCAGGTCCCGATAATATACAAGCAGAACTACTCAAACTGATGGACAATGAATCAATAGCAATAATCACAAAGATATTCAACAACATATACAACTCTGGACAAATACCAACAGAATGGTTGAAGTCTGAGTTTATTGCACTTCCAAAAAAACCAGGAGCCAAAAAGTGCGAAGAATACCGTACGATAAGCCTGATGAGTCATCTCCTAAAATTGTTCCTAAAGGTAATCCATACGAGAATTTACAAGCTATGTAAAAGTCAAATTTCGCCCAACCAGTTCGGGTTCATAAATGCTTTTGGTACGAGAGAGGCTTTGTTTTCAATACAAGTCTTATTCCAGAGATGCAGAGACGTAAATTGCGACGTATACGCATGTCTGGTTAATTACGAGAAGGCGTTTGATCGAGTACAACACGCCAAGATGATGCAAATACTAAAAGAAGCAGGAATTAACAACCAAGATCTGAAAATAATTAGAAACCTTTACTGTAATCAGACTGCAAACCTCAGAGTTGACGGCGAACTCACCCAATATGTCAAAATCATGCGTGGAGTGAGGCAAGGCTGGATTTTGTCCCCCCTAATTTTCAATCTTGAAAACTGAAAAAGGTATTCTACTAAACGGGTACCGGCTAAATAATATCAGGTATGCGACTTTAATGCCAAGATAGGAAGAGATAGAGGCGACGATTTAATAGGCCCGTACGGTCTGGGAGAGAGAAATGACCGAGGCGAACGACTATATCAATTTTGCCAAGAGGAAGATATGAAAATATCTAATACCTGGTTCAAGCTACCACCTAGACGCTTATATATATGGAAAGCCCCAGCGGACCGCCCCGAGAGTATAGTTCGAAACCAGATCGATTACATAATGGTTAACAAAAGATTTGGATCATCAATAACTAGAACTTGTACATACCCTGGCGCCGATGTTCCATCAGACCATGTCCTTCTCTTAGCAGAAATAAAAATAAAAATCACTAATATGAGGAGACGCCAACCAAAACCAACAATAGACTATGCTAAACTTAAAGATGAGAATACCAGAAGAGAATTAAGTATGAAATTAAACAAAGAACTAACAAAGAATACAAAAGTAGAACTAGAAAGAGAAGTTAATTTGGATAACACATGGAGAGCCATAGAGGAAACAATGACGGATACAGTTAAAAAAGAATTAGGTTATAAACAAAAAATACAAAAGAAAAGTTGGATGACTGACGAAATCCTGGCAATGTTTGAAGAAAAAAGAAAACATAAAAACCAAGGGAACCGAGACAAATATCGAGTACAACAACAACGCATAAGAAGAGAGATAAGAACGGCAAAAAATAAGTGGCTAAAGAAACAGTGTGAGGAAATGGAACAGTTACAAAAACAACATGATGACCACAATCTACATAAGAAACTAAAGGAGGTAGCTGGAATATACAGAAAAAAGAAGTTTTTTAACTTAGAAAATGAACAAGGAAAAATGGCACAAGATGATAGAGAGGGGAAACTCATATGGGAAAAATACATCAAAAATCTCTTTGCAGACGAGAGGCCTGAGATAGAAGTCGTTCAGGAACAAGTGATAGATATTAACAACCTATCTGGTCCCGAGATCACAATTGAAGAAATTACTAGAGCAATAAATACCTCGAAAGACGGGAAAGCAGTTGGACCTGATCAAATTCCTGTTGAGTTACTCAGATTGTTAGATGAAGAGGGAATTACGATACTCCAAAGGTTTTTCAACCAAATCTATAAAAAAGGAAAATTCCCTGTCCAATGGCTTGTATCTACCTTTATTCCTTTGCCAAAAAAGAACAACGCAACAAAGTGTCAAGAGCACCGACTGATAAGTCTGATGAGTCATTCTTTAAAAATATTCCTCAAAGTTCTTCACTACAGAATCTCCACAAAATGCGATAAGGTTAATGGTTGCTCACAATTTGGATTTCGAAAGGCCTTGTTACTAGGGAAGCACTAGTTGCAACCCAAGTGCTAGCTCAGAACTGCTACGATCAAAGGAAAGATGTAATGATGTGTTTTATAGATTATGAAAAAGCCTTCGATCGAGTACATCATAAACTCGTACATATACTATAACAACTCGACATAGATCAAAAAGACATTCGAGGCATAGAGGCTCTTTACTGGAATCAAACAGCTGTCGTCAAGATGGATAATAAAACAAGGCAAGCTCAAAAAATTCTCAGAGGTGTAAGACAGGGATGCATTCTGTCCCCACTACTATTCAATCTATATTCAGAAAGTATCTTCCAGGAAGCTCTTGAGGAATGCGAAAGCGGCATCAAAGTAAATGGTACCTGGGTCAATAATATACGATATTCGGATGACTCGGTCTTAATAGCAGACAATATAGAAGACCTCCAAAACCTTCTTAATAAAATTGGAGAGCATAGCGAGAACATGGGACTTAGCATCAACATAAAAGACGAAGTTCCTTATAATCAGCCGTCAATTATGTCAACATCAAAATTCAAGACTAGCATATAACAACCAAGATGTAGAGCGCGTAAGAAAGTTTAAGTACCTGGGAACCTGGCTATGTGAAGACTGGATGTCGGATATGGAAATTAAATGTCGGACAGAAAGAGCCAGAAGTGCATTCATGAAATTCAGAAACGTCTTTACGAACTGTGAATTTGACCTAAACCTAAGACTAAGATTCACAAAATGCTATATATGGTCGGTGCTCCTATATGGCATGGAAGGATGGACTTTAAAAATAAACACAATGAATAAGCTAGAGGCATTTGAGATGTGGATCTATCGACGAATCCTTAAAGTTGCCTGGACCGCAAGAATAACAAATGAAGAAATCCTGAGAAGAATTGGTACAGAACGACAACTGATGTGCACAATTAAACAGAGAAAAACGGCATACCTGGGGCACCTAATTAAAAATAAAAGATACCAGTTTCTGCAAACCTTAATTGAAGGAAAGATCGAAGGAAGAAGTGGAGTGGACAGGAAGAAAATGTCATGGCTCCGTAATGTCAAACAATGGACAGGACTATAAAACATAGGAGACCTAATACATACTGCAAGGGATAGAGAAAAATGGTCAAACGTGATCGCGAACATCCATTAGTGGATTGCATAAGAAGAAGAAGAATGCAGATGACACCATAGTATTTGCGGACAACCTAGAAGACCTACAAGTCCTCATGGACAAAATCACGTATTACAGTCAACAATATGGACTCAATATAAACGTAAAGAAAACAAAGCTTATGATCGTCAGCAAGAAAAAGATAACAGAAGGTCAACTCTATATCAACCAAACCCCTGTAGAAAGAGTGAGGCACTACAACTATCTCGGCACCATAATAATAAATGAAGAATGGACCAATAACCAAGAAATAAGAGCGCGCATCGGAGAAGCTAGATCAATCTTCAACCGTATGGGGGCGTTTTTCAAGAGCCAGAACCTTTCTCTTGGTATAAAAGTAAGAATGCTGAGATGTTACGTCTTCTCTGTCCTTTTTTATGGTGTTGAATCATGGACTTTGAACGAGGATATGTGCCGAAAATTGGAAGCATTTGAGATGTGGCTATATCGGAGAATTCTTAAAATCCCATGGGCTGATCGGGTCACAAATGAGGAGGTTCTTAGAAGAATGGGGAAGAACCGAGAAGTACTAACCACCATCAAATCTCGAAAGTTGGAATACTTTGGACACATTATGCGAAATGAATCCAGATATGCCCTCCTACAAGCCATCCTTCAAGGAAAAATATTTGTAAAGCGAGGTCCAGGAAGAAGAAGAACATCCTGGTTAAAGAACCTCAGAACCTGGTTCAACATAACATCTCTGCAGCTTTTCCGCGTTGCTGCAGATAAAGTGAAGATTGCCATGATGATCGCCAACATTCGTCACGGATAAGCACATCAAGAAGAAGACACGTATCAGAGCAGTGTGTCAACTAAAACTGTCACTGTGACAGTGGTAGTTGCAAAACTCGTGTGATACGTCTAAAGGTAGGAAACAATCAATATAATGTAAATTTATAGGTTAATGTCGCTAAATTTTCCAACTCAATTAGTTTCATTTCCTTTTATCTCACAACTTATTACGTTTTCCATCTTTTGTGCTATTTTGCCGGTTATTAGCTCGATCATCATTGTATAGGTACCTGGAAGTCTCCTCAGGATACGAGAGAAGAACCCAGATAGGCTATATTATGATAGGAAGAAGATAGAGAAATATCGGTACTCACCGGAGGGACCGCAGACGTTCGGATACAATTAGCGTCTCTTTGCAAAGACAATGACGTCGATTTTGCAAAGTAACAAGACACTTACTCAACACATACACTTCACATTACACCTGAGTTAGTGATAAGTTACACAATTACGTGGCTAAAAGTTCTAGTTCTAAACCAAGGTCAGAATCAGAGAAAAAAAAGATAGAGAAATTCTGTTTCTATACTATGATAGGAAGAAGATATGTAAATTTTGTTAAAATCACAAAGACGTATCCAGGTTATGAAGAAGATTCTGATTAGAACTCAGTTGTTGCCGAATCCAGGTTAAATCTACAACAATTTAAACAGAGTCAAAATGAATACAAGATAAATTTCTCTAGACTATGAACCAAGAAACAAAATTTAACGTTGAAAAAAGAATCAATCAAGAACTACTGGAAGCTACAACTGATAACAGAAAAAGTCAGGATGCAAACATCAAATGGAAGAACAAAAGATACTATATTACAAATAAGTAAAGACGAACTCAATGAAAGTTGTCAGAAAAGGAAAAAATACTGGATGACTTACGAAATACTTAAGGTTATGGAGATTAGAAGGATCATAATAACTGAAGGAAAAACAAGGCAACGGAAAACTGTATCAATGAGAAATTTAGTTTGGCTGGGTATCCATTCTTTCTTTATCTTCATATATCACTTCAAAATATTGTAAGTTATTGTAATCTAGTGCAAGTAGATTCCTTGGAAACATATTGTTTACTTTCTTTAACGATTATATTCATTCCTAAATTAAAAAGTAGTGGAATTAAGCTATCTCCTTGTCAGATATCAAAGTTAATATCACTTCCGATTTCCGATGTAAGTTCATTCTCGACATTATAACGAATACTTTTTTTCGATTGTGTTTACGTTTTAGTTTTTTATGTTTTTCCAGAGAGGTCATGTTTGTGGATATCAGCGAGATCTTATCTATGGTTAACCTACAGGAACTGTTAGAATATAATTTGGTTGCATGTCCAACAAAAGAGATCATCATCATCATCTTTGGCTTAACAGTTATTTGTGAATCCTCGCCGGCTCTAAGATCCATCGCCGTTCTGTTCGGTTTCTGACTATCTGTTGCCATCTTCTGATTTTTAATATCCCTAAATCGGTTTCAACTGCGTCTAACCACCTAATTGGCGGTCAGCCTCTGCCTCTTCTTCCTACAGCTATTTCTATGCTAGCTCTTTAGCAATCGTGTTGTTTGACATTCCTATTATGTGTCCAGCCTATCTAAGTCGCTGAGCTTTAATGAATGTTACGACATCTGGTTCTTTAAAGAGTTGGTATAATTCGAAGTTATATCTTTTGCGAAAATTAAGTCATTTCTTTGCAATAATCATCTCAGTTTAGAACTAAGACAAAGAATGGTTAAGTGCTATGTTTGGTCCGTACTTTTGTATAGTGCAGAAGTGTGGACGCTAAAAGTATCGATCATGAACAGAATTAAAGCATTGGAAATGTGGATTCATAGACGGATGCTGAAGATACCATGGACAGCAAGAAAAATTAATGGAGAAGTACTAAGGAGGGTCAACAAAGATAGAGAACTGCTAAAGACTGTTAAACATCGAAAAATGTCTTATCTGGGACATATAGTGAGGGGACGTTGATATAAAATATTACAACTGATCCTTAAAGGCAAAATAGAGGGCCGTAGAGGTGTAGGAAGAAAACAGGTTGCTTGGTTAAAAACACTCGCGAATGGACTCACATATCAAATTCAGGACAATTATTCCATATTGCAGAAGATCGAGAAGCCTTCGCAATGGTGAACGCCAACGTCGGATAATTCTGATATGGCACGTGAAGAAGAAGAATATTTTGCGCCACTACCTTTGGTCGTTTATAGCTCGAAATATTTTGCGGAGTATTTTATGTTCGAATATTTCCAAAGGTCTATCATCCTTCTTTGTTAGGGTCCATATTTCTGCTCCATATGTGAGGGTTGGCCTTAGAAGTCTTTTATATATAATAATTTTAGTTCTTCTATGAATGTTTTTTGGATGGAATTGTTTTTGGAGTCCATAGTATGGACTAATTTCTGTTAACATCTCGTATAGTCCTTTAATTTGTTCGCCTGTTTTGTTAAGCAAGCCAAGGTATTTGAAGCTGACTACACTTTCGATTATATCTACGTTTTATTTTATTACATTTTTCCAGGCAGGTCACGTTTGTGGAGATCAGCGAGATCTTATCGATGGTTACCCTACAGGAACTGTTAGAATATCATTTGGTTACATGTCCACCAAAAGAGATGCCGACCAGTTTTTAAAACTTATTGAAGATTGTTTTGTAACGCAACCAATAGTACAAAAAATACCGTCCAGTTATAAATATCTGAAGGAAACCTATTTAAACCTCTTTTATTCCAAAGACTCTAATAGTAATGAGTCAGGTTAGTATTTTTATCCTAGAGTTGTTTTTAATTTTAATTTTTAATCGAAAATTAATTTATTTGCTATAGAAATTTTGCTCAAGAAATAGCTATTTTGTTCAAGAAATTCACATGAAAGCCTAATAGGTATTAAATATTAAATCAAAAGAATATACCAGTCCTAAAAGAAAGAAGTATGCGACAGCGAGGTATACTATCCCCATTATGTGTGTGTTTAGTTCGAAATATGCAAATCTATCTATCCCCATTGTCCACGGTAACGTATCTGTAACATATTTCAGTATAAAATTTAAGTTTTGTTAAATGTCTTTAAAAATCTTTATTACCTCATAAATTTCACCCTTTTGTATATATTCTGTTGTCCCTATTAAGGATCCATTAGACATTTCCTCTCAATATAAGTTAACAGGTAGAGGTGAGAATATACAACATTGTATCACTCCTCTTTTAAATTTTATTTCCTCCGACGGTTATTGTTCAACTTTTGTAAATCTTAATTGTCCAATCTAGCTGTTTCCAATATTTCTAGCATTTTGTCATGTTGGACTTTGTCAAAAAATTTTTCAAAATCTATTACGCAGATGTATACATTTTGATTTATATCTCTGCATCTCTCAATCAGTAGTTACTTAGATACTGAACAAGACTTCTCTCGTTCCCAAGCCAATCCTAGATTTGAACTGAGTACCTATTGCTGATTCTCTTTTCTAATTCTGTGTGTTTTTTTTTGGTATTGTGACAAATATCGACTTACGTTGGTAACATCCCAATGTCATAACTTCTGTTGAAAGGACCACACAGTGCTTTAATTCCATTTTCTTCCAAAAACCTTAGTATTTCGATGATGAAGAATCGAAACCTCTTATGTCACTTTTTACAACAATTATGTTATTAAATTATGTTTTTTGCATTGTAATCACTTATAGGTCTGGATCCCGCGTATGAAAAAAAGTTGATTAAAACCAAGCTGAAAATTTGTTAATAGCTTAAGGGTGTCTAGTCGGACAAACTTTGATATATGGGAACACTGGAACAGGGAAAGTTTTAATTGTGGAACAGGTTAAAAATTTGGAACGGTCTGACCACGAAAACGGCACATGTATTTTGTCCGACAGAACAGACTTAAACTCTCCGAACAGAGATTAAACTCTCATGCAAAAAGCAGACTGCTATTTGGATGTAGATATAGAACAGGGAACCAAGCATCATTAAGTAACAACTGAGAAAATCAACAAAATTTATTGTCATCAGTTAGAATCGATTATTTTGAACAACGGTTATTTTAAGATATTTTAGGTTACGCCCAATGTTAGTATAGGTAATTTATACTTTTGCTGTCTGAAAGTAGTTTCAAAAATATCATTCATAAAATAAATATGCTATTTGGTTCCTTTTAAAAAAATTAAATTTCAATATTTTTTATACAATTTTAAAAAGAACCAGTCACTTGGTTCCATGCATAAATGGGATTATTTTTTTTTATAAAGAAACATAAAATATATTGAAACGAATGGGTTTCAATGAACACAAGAAAATGTCAAGTCACCAAATAAAACAGATTTATTTTCCAACAAAGTAATGTGGTTCCTTGTACAAAATCGTAAACACAATATTTAATGCTACAAACAGGTATCAATAAAGGCAAAAGAAAATAAAAAAATAATAATTATTATTTTTGATAGAACTTTAACAAAATC
Source organism: Diabrotica virgifera virgifera (assembly GCF_917563875.1). NCBI lineage: Eukaryota > Metazoa > Arthropoda > Insecta > Coleoptera > Chrysomelidae > Diabrotica > Diabrotica virgifera. The sequence goes on from NC_065446.1 coordinate 216,142,834, forward strand.
TGCCTCATTATTCAGTTTCAGTTTCAAACTCAAAATCAACGTCGCCATCATAACCATCTACATCATCTATAATAGCGTCATTAGTAAGCAATGATGTAAAAAAGTTTTGCTGGTTATACGGTAACAAGTATTTTTTTGAAACTGACTATAAAGAACGGTATCTAAATATATTTTGATTTATTACAAAACACCAAAGTAATTATGTCTGACTACCTAATTTGTGTTCATCGAATAAGATGATTAGAAATATTATCGTGCAAATAGTACTTCAAAAAACATCTTAAAAAATACGGAAACATTTAGGTACATACCTATATGCACATCACTTCGGATTCCATAAATATCATATTTCTGAACAAGGAACAAATAAGAAGAGAATCCATATTATTCTTACTAGACATTTTAGAACATGGAACCAAACAACAATAAAAAGTACCAAACCCCCACATTTCACTTAACTTCATTATTGAAAAAGGAGCCAGGTAACATATTCGAGGTTATAAAATCCATATAAAAATGTAATAATTTGTAAACTTACCTGCTGTTTATTATGTGAATTGGCTTTTAAAAGATTTACATATTTGTTTCCACGCGACATTCTTATAAACTTTCAGATTATTTCGAAATCACTAAATCGTAGTCTAAAAACTGTGGATCTTTGTTCTAAAATTACTATTTCGCGAACCTGTACAAGAACATAGACCTTTGGTCAATAGATGGCGCTAGGGGTATTATTTAAGATTTATATTCTGTAGCTGGGTGCAGGGGTATTGTGTAAATCTATTTAATGACAGAAACCAATATTTCAAAATTTGGCGGTTGGTTCCCTGTTCTATATCTACATCCATTTATCACCAAATGGGCGTTTTAATGAGTGGAACATGTAGAATATGTCAAATGACAGGAATTATGACAGGTGATAAATAGCATTCTGATTTTTGCATGAGAGTTTAATCTCTGTTCGGAGAGTTTAAGTCTGTTCTGTCGGACAAAATAAATGTGCCGTTTTCGTGGTCTGACCGTTTCAAATTTTTAACCTGTTCCACAATTAAAACTGCCCCTGTTCCAGTGTTCTCATATATCAAAGTTTATCCTTCTAGACACCCTTAAGCTATTAACAAATTTTCAGCTTGCTATTAATCAACTTTTTTTTTCATACGCGGGATCCAGATCTATTAGCCATTGTACATACTTCAAAAACCAAAATTTGATTGCATTTTAAAAATAAATATGACCATATGAAGCATATATAAATTGTTAACTGTGTTTATACTTCAACAAAGCACAGAATTCAAATAAAAATTGACAATTATTCTTGAACATCGATTTATTTTTTGCCGTTTGTATTGCCTCCCTTTCTGTTATAGATGGACCTGTTATGGCCATCGTTGTACAGTGTTCTATTTTTTTATTTTTAAATAATTCAGAAATGTAATGTTTCCATCAGCGGGGTGAACTAGGTAACCCAAATCAGAATATGTAGTTCTAAATTTAACCTAGTTTAAGTATCTAGGCATCACACTATCTAGCTACGGAAGGCTCGAAACAGAAGTGGAAGATCAAGAGAATAGAGCAAACAGGGCCGCAGGTTGCCTGAATGACACAATATGGAGAAATAAACATATCGGAAAAGAAATGAAAGGCAGAATTTACAAAACAGCCATCAGACCAATAATGACATACGCAGCATAAACACGACCCGACACAGAGAGGACAAAAAGATTGCTCGAAACTGCGGAGATGAAAACCCTCCGAAGAATCGATGGTAAAACTCTATGGGACAGAGCTAGAAGTACAGATATACGACGGAGATGCAAGGTGGACAACATTAATAATTGGGTAAGAAACAGAGAATAGAATGGAATGACCACATAAGCCGAATGACAAGAAATAGAGTAGTAAGGACAGCGAGAGACGGTTCCCCAATAGGAAGACTATCAGTGGGAAGACCACGAAAACGATGGAATGACAACTTACTAGGGGCACATTGAAAAAACAGTCAGAATCATGTTTATATAAAAAGAAGAAGAAGAAATTTAACCTATATTTGATCTAAAGCCTAAACGAAGGTGGCAAGCAGGATCCTCGGGGAGGCCGAGAAAATGCCAATGCAGATGGGGAATATAAAAAAATGTAATTGTATATAATATTTTCAGGCCAATATGTGACATCATTATATTCTTTCTCATATCTCCTTTTTAAGGATGTAGTGATGTCATATAATTTGTTTGACTATTTCTGCCAGATTATCTCTCTTATGTGCGTGTTGTCTTGCTTCGGAGAATGATTAACCAGTCATGTCCACCTCAACTGAAGTAATGTCCTTTATTTGGTTCCAACATCGTACTGAAGATCATCCTTTAGATGTTTTTCCCGCTGCGTTGCCTTAAACTATCATTCGTTCCATGCCTTCTCTTCTTCTAGTTATACATCCAAAATATCTCAGTATACCTATTTTGATTGATAGTTATGGTGAGTCTAGTTTTTATGTTAAGTTCTATAGTGCAGTCACTGAAGGTGGATATGAGCTATTACCTCCGATTTCGTTGAAACTCCATCGATTTGCATGAAAATTGGTGAGTAGTTAGAGGATATCTCAAGGAACAAAGGTGACATGATGCCAACTTGCGCTTTTACCCTGGGGGTGGATGCCACCCCTCCTCGTGGGTGAAAATTATTTTATTAAAAATAACCCCGCAATTCGATAGAGAGGCAAATTATAAGCAAAATTTGTTATATAAAGTTATTAAAATAAATCAAAACTTTTTGAGTTAATAAAGACCAAAGAGTTGAATTTTTCGTGAAACAAATACATGTTTTTAACCGATTTTTCATAAATAACTCAAAAAGTTATTATTATTAAAATTGAGGCTAATAAAAAATCAAATAAACTCCTTACTAGAAAAACCTTTCAATGTTAACTAAAAGTGAGTTATAGGTAATTGAATGTATATTTCTTTCGTCGGGTACCCAAATATAAGTATTCAAGCTTAAATACCGGGAAAATGATGCATATTATAACATAAACTTATAAAACATTTGTCAAAGTTCTTAGAAATATCTATCAAATAAGCCGTCGAACAAGTTAATAGCATTAAAATTTATGCACCAAAAATGTTTCAAAATTTATCTTTTAAAAATATTTCCAAAAAATGTTATTGCTTTTTTGTAAATAACTCCGTTAATTTTTTAAGATATCAGGTTCACCTAAAAACTAGTTAAAAGTCGATTCCAATAGCTATTAAAAAACGTCAAATTTAGTCTTTTCAACTTCTTACTTTTTTAAAAATTAAAGGTCAAATTGCCCCGGTTACATGGTTCTCGCAGCAAAATTGACATTTTAAACGTTTCTATCTCGGTTATTTTTTTACTCTACGGAAATAGTAAAATGGGTAAAGTATTTGGAACAGAAAAAACTAAAATTTAGTTATATATCAGTTTTTACGTAAATTGAGTATTTTTGGAGTTATTATCAAAAGAAAATTAGAAGTACGATAGTTTTAAAAATTCTGATTTCTTAATAGACCAGGGCGCATCTGTAAAAATATTAGTACATTTGGACGTTGAGAGGTGACTCAAATTTTTTTGCAGAAATTGCTTGCAGATAAATCAGATAATAATATTTGAGTTATCCTCCCTCTCAAAAAGGTCCGGAACATTGTTTAAATAATCAAAATGTCAAAAAAGTAAGGAAAAATTCGATTTTTTTCTTGGTTTTTTGATTATAACTTTAAAAGTATTCATTTTCGAGAAAAGTTGTACTGACATAAAAGTTGCGGAATTAAATTTCCTACAAAATAGAATTAGTTAAAAATTTAAAAAATAGTCGCCATTGTTGCAAAATAGAAATAATTGTAAAAAAAACATATTTCACCCTGAAAAAATATATGATATAGTAAAACAATACTGTATATTTCATTAAGATCGGTTCCATAGATTTAGCAAATAAAGCAGCGAGCAAGTTAAAAATTTTTTTGCATATAGAAGTGTACTGTACCTTTCATTTGCAATTTTGCAAAATTAAAATCGATTAACACCACGGCGTCAGGAATTTTTTTAAATAAACATTAATTATTGGTGCTACGCGCAGGACAGCGGATAGTTTGTTTTGATTGGGCATTCCAATGACCTTTGATAATGATTGATACATTTTAATTTTTATTACATTTCGATATAAATAAATAAATTGTTTATTGCAAAATAAAAACACATACTCTATCCTTTGAAATAACACTTTTATTAGCAAAAACTTTCTTTGTTAATATATTTTAACTTAAATAATAAAAGTTTATTATTTTTAAACATATGCAATTGTTTAAACAATATTTCACAACCAATAATAAAATTAGTTTGATTTTTGTGGAATTAAAATATTAAAATACAGCAAAATATAGAGTAAGAAAATAATATATTAGATAAAGATTGGAAGAAATTTTGGTTGAAATCAACTTGTGTGAATCGAACACCGCTGTCCTGCGCGTAGCACCAAAAATTATTTTTTATTTCAAAACTTTCTGACGCCGTGGTAACTAATCGATTTTAATTTTGAAAATTGCAAATGAAAGGTACAATACACTTCTATAAGCAAAAAAAAATTCAACTTGCTATCTGCTTTATTTTCAGTCCTGTAACATTTTGAAAGAATGAATTTTTTTGCGAAAGCTGGATTGCAAAATTTATTTTGCAAAGTCTATTGAACCGATCTTAATGAAATTACAGTATTGTTTAACTGTATCATAAAGTTTTTCTGGGTGAAATATGAAGGTCCTAAGTGTAGCATAAATGGTTGAAAGACGTAAAATGCGAATACTTGTTTTTGTATGTTTTTTTCTCAATTTTTGCTATTTTGCAACTAGGGTGACTATTTTTTAAATTTTTAACCAACTCTGTATTGTAGGAAATTTAATTACGCAACTTTTATGTCAGTACAACTTTTCTCGAAAATGAATATTTTTAAAGTTATAATCAAAAAACGAAGAAAAATCGAATTTTTCCTTCAATTTTTGACATTTTGATTATTTAAACAATGTTCCGGACCTTTTTGAGAGGGAGGATAACTCAAATAATATTATTTGATTTATTTTCAAGCAATTTCTGCAAAAAAATTTGAGTCACCTCTCAACGTCCATCTCAAAACAGATGCGCCCTGGACTATAAATTATATCTTTTTTTTCAAAAATATGCATTCTAAACCAGTCAAAATTGTTGAAATCATTAACTGTATTAACCTAAAAAAATTCTTGTGAGGATTACTACAAATTTTAATTTTTGTGGAAATGGCGTGTTTTATTTTTCACTTTTTCCTGAAAAAATCGAAAGGATTCTCTTATTTTCATTACAACTTGCTTAATTTTGATGCTATTAACTTCTACTGGAGCTCATTTGATAGGTATTCCGACTTACTTTGACAAGTCCTTAATAAGTATATTCTATAAAATGCATCGTTTTCCCGTTATGTAAGCTTGAATACTTAGATTTGAGTACTCGTCGAAAAAAATATACATTCAATTACCCATAACTCACTTTAAAATAACATTAGTTTGGTTCTTTAAGTGGGGAGTGTATTAATTTTTTTATTATCTTAACTTTTGGTAATAATAACTTTTTTACAAAAACTTATAGCTTTTGAGTAAATACGTGAAAAAGAGCTTTAAAACATGTATTTTTTTTTAAGAAAGAATAAAATCTTTAAATAATTGATGGATTCGACCGTTACTTGATGGAAGTTCATTTTATCTCACAATAAAACACTGAAAAACGTTTGTTTTCTATACTTCCACAAAATTTATTACAACTATTTTATTACTACAGCTGTTTCGGCAAAGTGCCTTTCTCAAGTGATATATTTTACAATGTGTTTGTCTTTTTAAGTCTTTAACTGAAGAGGTTGAGGAGTGGGGAGCTGTTTGTCTCGAGTTGGTCATTCAGAATTATATCTGTATTTTTCAATTTATTAATTTCCATTGATTCTAAAAGTGATAGCTTAAGGCCTTTATTTTGAATATGTAGAATTTGAAACTCTTCATTGAAAGAATGATTATGATCTAGAAGGTGAAGTGCGTATGTAGAAGTGTCTGTTTTTCTATTGTTGAAAGCCCTTTTGTGTTCTGCTATCCGTTTGTCAAAAGTTCTGCCAGTTTGACCGATGTAAGTTTTTGGACAGTCACCACAAGTTAGTTTGTACACACCACTCTGTAGTTGCTTTCTCTTTCGGCTTTTATTGTTTTTAATATGTTTGCTTAAGTTGTTGTTAGTTCTGAAAGCTGGTGTTATTCCTTTCTTTTTTATGTATCTGGCTATTTTTGTTGTTATTTTGCCAGTATATGTGAGAGAGCAGAAGGTACTGGGTTTTTTCTGTGGTGATGGATACACTAATTTCAAGGCTTTCTTATGGAGTTTTTGGTTTAAAATGTTGTTAACTGTTTGTTCGTTATAGCCATTGTTTACTGCTATTTGTCTAATGATGTTTAGTTTTGTCTCGAAGTTATTTTTTGTCACATACTAGCCTGCTTTACAGGAACTAACAGACAACTTGACCAATTTCTATCATACATTAATTCACTTCATAGTAATATTGAGTTCACAATAGAAACAGAACAGAATAATTCCATAAACTTTCTAGATGTAACGATTACCAGACTACACAACAAACATGAGTTCTCCGTATATCATAAACCTACCCATACTGACACAACTATACACAATTCATCATCTCATCCTACACAACACAAATTAGCAGCCTACCATAGCATGATACATAGACTGACAGAAATTCCTATGACAAAAAATAACTTCGAGACAGAACTAAATATCATTAGACAAATAGCAGTAAACAATGGCTATAACGAACAAACAGTTAACAACATTTTAAACCAAAAACTCCATAAGAAAGCCTTGAAATTAGTGTATCCACCACCACAGAAAAAACCCAGTACCTTCTGCTCTCTCACATATACTGGCAAAATAACAACAAAAATAGCCAGATACATAAAAAAGAAAGGAATAACACTAGCTTTCAGAACTAACAACAACTTAAGCAAACATATTAAAAACAATAAAAGCCGAAAGAGAAAGCAACTACAGAGTGGTTTGTACAAACTAACTTGTGGTGACTGTCCGAAAACTTACATCGGTCAAACTGGCAGAACTTTTGACAAACGGATAGCAGAACACAAAAAGGGCTTTCAACAATAGAAAAACAGACACTTCTACATACGCACTTCACCTTCTAGATCATAATCATTCTTTCAATGAAGAGTTTCAAATTCTACATATTCAAAATAAAGGCCTTAAGCTATCACTTTTAGAATCAATGGAAATTATTAAATTGAAAAATACAGATATAATTCTGAATGACCAACTCGAGACAAACAGCTCCCCACTCCTCAACCTCTTCAGTTAAAGACTTAAAAAGACAAACACATTGTAAAATATATCACTTGAGAAAGGCACTTTGCCGAAACAGCTGTAGTAATAACATAGTTGTAATAAATTTTGTGAAAGTATGAAAAACAAACGTTTTTCAGTATTTTATTGTGAAATAAAATCTTTGATATTTAATAACTCAAAAAGTATTGATTTATGTTAATAACTTTATATAACAAATTTTGCTTAGAAGTTGACCCTCTATCGATTTCTGGTATTATTTTTAATAAAAAAAATTTCACCCCCGTGAAGGGGTGGCATCCACCCCCAGGGTAAAAGCGCAAGTTGGCATTACGTCACCTTTGTTCCTTGGAGTATCCTCTAATTACTCACCAATTTTCATGAAAATCGATGGAGGTTCAACGAAATCGGAGGTGAAAACCTTCAGTGACTCCACTACTAGTAATATTGAATTATTTGTGCGATATGCGGTCCATGGTACGCGCAACCTTGTGACGGGTAGCTCTTTCAAGACGACAGACTCAGTAAAATACATTTTAAAAACAAAATAAATATATTCAAGGTATGTCATTATATACAGATCAAAATAAAAATAAAATATATTTCTGTATATTGTCCCGTTGCATAGAAGTCCCCCCTGGATATACGTCTGCAAAAGAAAAGCAAAATTAATAACAAAACGAAATATCCTTACACCTCACTCCAGTGTAAGATACAAAACAGTCACGCGATTAAAATACTAATAATTTATCGGGAGCTCGTTCACTTCCCGGCTGCCGTTTCATTATGAGAGCGAATCACTTCAACGCGGTGCACCTCGCTGCTCAAGTGGGCCTGCCTCAGTTTGCGAGATCACGTCAGTACGGTGCACCTCGCTACTCGGATCGGTCTGCCTCGCTCACTTCGCTTGGCTGGTGTTGGAGCCCAGAGCTGTCGCTTCAAGACTGGAGAATGTCCATTCGGTGGCCTCCTTAAGTATCTCTCTGCCTGGGCTGTTTCGGAGAAGTGGAAATGAGGGGGGTATCGTGCTGCGCGGCTAGTGGAACTCCCACGGTTCTAGCTGTCGGTGCGTGCTCGCGGCGTATCATTACAACCTTCTACAGTAGATACACATTTCAAAAGCTTATACGCTTTGAATCGGCTTTTTTGGCGGTCCTAGTTTCTAAATCTAGGTGGCGACAGGAAATATTAATGCGCAAACAAAGCATAATTTTGTGTTTTTTGTAATGTTAGTGTTCTTCCATATTTTTGTGAGTTTGGCTGTTGCCGATCTGGCCATTTTGAAGTAATAAAGGAGCCTAAGTAATTAAATTGTCCGAGCCCTTCGTAACCTGTCATGTTTCTTATTTCTGTGTGGTTATTTCTGATTATATCGATGATCATTATTTAGGTTTTCTGTATATTTATTTTCCAACAATATTGCTTTGAAAAAAAATGAATAACCATTTTCAATTTCGTTGCAACACGAAACTACAGCCGCATCATTGTTCTAGTTCAATCAGAGAGTGCAGCAAGCACCTCTACCGGTTTCGAAACTTATTAGTCTCTCATCAGGAGGCACATAATATGCTGGTCTCTCTGGCCCAACTAGGACAAACCCCGGCGTGCAGTCACGGATTGCAACGAACGAAAAGGCAGGGATGCCCTAGCGGCATCTGCTAGCAAAAATCTAAGTTTTCAATCTAATAGCACATAAAACAACATCCAAAAATGTTACTCTACATCCTACCAGATTAAAAACAATGGGAATCTTCTCTGGTAACACCTCCGAGGCTTCTACAATTTGCAAGCCATAACGGATGCTGAGACTAAGGAAGATGAGGGAATTTTACAATTTATAATTCACGTCCCATCTGCTCAGCGCGGTAAAGTTCCAACGAGAATGGTTCCCTTCGTACTAATCAGAGTAAACATGTAAATCAAAAATGAATAACCATTTTCAATTTCGTTGCAACACGAAACTACAGCCGCATCATTATTCCAGTTCAATCAGAGAGTGCAGCAAGCACCTCTACCGGTTTCGAAACTTATTAGTCTCTCATCAGGAGGCACATATGCTGCTCTCTCTGACCCAACTAGGACAAACCCCGGCAAATATTGCTTTGCTTACTCACCGTGCCTAGCCTATTTATAATTTCTTCCAGTTCTTCTAGTGAAGACGCCAATATAACGGTGTAATCAGCATAACATAGGTTTTTCCTTTTTCTTCGTAAGTGTTTTAATTTTTTTAATTGTTATTTTAGAAATTCCTGGTAAAGTATTACCGAAGACCAGTGACAAACAAATTAAGCAAATGCCTCATAGCACTGACAACGCCAAAGCTACTTTAGATCAAATTATACTGTACCCAGTAAAATCCTGTGGAGCATTTGTAGTTAAAACAAATTGGATCGTAACTAAAAAAGGATTTAAATTTGACAGAGAATGGATGATTGTCAACTCATCGGATGTTTGTCTCACGCAGAAACAAAATAAGAAGATGTGCTTGATAAGACCGAGTATAAATCTAAAAAAGAATACTTTAAATTTAAATTATAACGGTAAGTTTAATATTAGGAGTCAGGGGCGTCATTTGATAGGGACAGGGGGGGCATTTGCCCCCTGATCCTGAAAATGACTGAAATTTACAAAAAATAGATCAATTTTTTATTATGTTTGCATATATAATGTATTGTATATATAATGCTTGCCCCCCCTACCAAAATTTCAAATGACGCTCCTGTTAGGAGTGCTATAAAATATACTCAACCAAACTTGTATGGAATCACTTTGTATTTGAAATCTGCAGCTTTTAAAAGCTATAGGTGTAATTATTTTAGTTGAAACGATAAGAAGAAGAGTTGCTGTGCTCAAGGACTATATAGCAGAAAAAAAATACGGGATCCCGAGTTAACCAGGCAGCACAAGGTTGATCACGTAAATTGGTGTCTTTAACACCAAATAGGGGTCGCCAAGTTCTTGAAAATTTCAAGATCTTGTCTTGATCTGGTCTTGATTTCAAGACAAGATCAAGACAAGAAGTAATTTTAGATTTCAAGACAAGACAAGAAATCGTATGACAATACCAAGATTTCTTGTCAAGAAAACAAGAAATCTTGAAATATCTTCACTAATATTGAAAGCTCTAAAACGTGTTTATTGTGAAAAAGATACTTATTTTAACACAACATATTTTAATTTATTGAACACTTTTTTTGCTAAAACGATTTACAAAAATATAAATTAAAAAACAAAAATTATTCTTAAGCGTCGATGACACGGAGCGAGTTTGCAAGCTGCTAGCGAACTAACTGGCTTGTATTTAGCTTATAAAGTAGCCTTGTGTCATCGAATTTTTTTACTAATTGCTAGTGACTATCCGATTGTAAAAAAGCTGCGAGCAAAATAGAAAACCGGTCTAATTTTTCGCTATTCGCCGGCGTGTTAGCTTGTAAGCTGGTTAACTAGCCTTGTGTCATCATTGCTGCTAGTAAACTTGTTGCCAATAGAGTGTCTGCGTGTTTGTAGCTTCAGCAAAAATGTCAACGGAATTAGTTCGCGCGGGCATACTTATTTTAGCTTATGCAGTCAAGAATGTACGAAACTAAAGAAAAACTAAAAGCAGAAAAGAAAATGGGTAAAATCATTTATAGGCAAACGCGATAAATATGGTGTTGTTCTGAAGCTATTTTCTTGTGGCATTTTTTATAATCAATTACTTTTAATGGGAAATAAGCCACAATTTTGCCAAAAAAATGATTTTATTAACGTTTCGAAGCCCAAATCAACGAAACCCGATTTGGGCTTCGAAGCGTTAATAAAATCATTTTTTTGGCAAAATTGTGGCTTATTTCCCATTAAAAGTAATTAAATAGGGTGTTTCCTAAGATTTATTGAGAGAATTGTATGACGAAGATCCTTTGGCTTATAAAAATAATGTTGAGAACAAATAGTTCAACATTTGATGATTTGATTCCATTTTGGTAGCTAGTTGGCTACTGAGCGGGTGTAAAGTTATGTTTGTCATCGACACTCGCTCATAGGCGTAACCAGGATGACCCTAAGGGGGGTTACAACTACCTGAAAGGGGGGGTTACAACTGCTGGAAGGTCTCTGAGGGCTATGGTGTTAAGCGTATAGAGCTCAAAGTACATCCCAATGGGGGGGGGTTATAACCCCCAAACCCCCTGGTTACGCCTATGCACTCGCTAAATCGCTCACTCGCTAGCTTTTAAACTCGCTTACTAGCAGCTTGTAAACTAGCCCCGTATCATCGACGCTTTACCTAATCCTGTTGAAAATAAAATTGCAAACTAGATTTTATTTTAAATAACAAATTTAGCACATTTTTAAATCGGAATTAATAAGTCATGCATTGAGGCAGAGCAACTGCACATCAATTTTGCTTTCGTCAGCAGATGCAGATCGGGGACTCCCCGGAGTCAAGAGCCAGTGGCAGTGGAGGCCGTGTTAGCCCGCAACTCAATAAAAAAGTCGCCGGGGAATCACCAGACCGGATAATCAAGAAATTTCAAGATCTTGAAATTTCTTGAGTCAAGACAAGATATAAGATATCAAGAAAACATCAAGACAAGATTTTTTTTAAATTCCTTGATTTTTTTTCAAGACAAAACAAGAAGTTGTTATCAAGACAAGAATTCTTGTCTTGTCGACCCCTAACACAAAAACTGGAACATTGGAAATTTGAAAAGTGTGCTATTTTCAAATGAAAGTAGGATCTGTAAAATGAGATTATTCACGAATTCGTGAACTTTGTGGGCGAGGAATTCAAGCAAGAACGGAAACTGACAGATTTGTTCACAAATATAAAAGACGAAGGGTCATGTTCTGGGAGGAATTATGATCGGTAAAAAATCCTTTAATTTTCATCAAACCAACTTTAATAGCTCGCAGGTATGTTGATTTGGTTCTATAACCTGCAGTTAGGCTCCGGAGATTAGCAATTATAGTCCACTCGGGTTAGACGAATTACAGGCCTAACCTTGCATTAGGAGCTGCCCCAAATTTTATTTTTCTAATCTTTAGGGGGGTCAATAGTAGTGTAAATTTAAAATCTCGATTGAATTCCGCCGTTGCGTTAGCCGCCATCTTGATTTTAAACGAGAACCGTTTTTGCTCAATAGCTCCGCCATTTTAAACTTTTCGACAAAAAGTGTAACAACCAAAATTATTGAAAATATGATTTTCTATCTTTTCTATTGTTACAAATTTTTCGTACCGTCGATATTTTCCGAGTTATGGCGGAAAATAGTGACAGTTAGAGCATAATTATTGAATTATCTCGTTTATTATTAGTTTTACGACAAAAATGTTCCTATACAAAAATAGAGAGAATTAAATTCTACATAATTTTTATTTCTTTCATTTTTTGCTAAAGTTAATATTTAAGCTAGTACGTACGCGGTAATGGCGCGAGCGTAAGACCTGGTTGATTTTGTAGCAATTGTTTTTGTTCAATATCTACGCCATTTTCAACTAAATTTGTTCCAAATATGATTTCCTACAATTTTTTTTGAACAATTTTTTTCATGCGGTTGATATTTTCCGAGTTAATTGGGAAAATAGTAAAACGGGGTGGGGGGACCATAATTACTGAATTGAATCTTGTTTCCAAGGTGCCCCAAATTTTATAATTGTATCCTTTAGGGGAGATCAATAGTTGTGTAAATTTAAAATCTCGAGTGAATTCCGCGGTTTCATTAGCCGCCATATTGATTTTAAAGGAGAACCGTTGTTGCTTAATATCTCCGCCATTTTCAACTTTTCGACAAAAACGGTAGGAACCAAAAATTGTTGGAAACGCAATTTCCTACAATTTGTTTCCCACAATTTTTTTATGCGATCAACATTCTCCGAGTTAAGGGGGAAAATAGTGGAAGGAGAGGGGAAGCATAATTATTGAATTGTCTCATTTATTATTAACTTTACGACATAATTGTACATAAAGAAAAATAAAAATAATTATATTCTATACAATTTTTGAAACTTCCAATGAAACACCAACCAAACTAAGTACATAAAAGTCATAAATAATAACTTATATGCATTAAGTTCACTTAATTTTATTAACTAGCGGGTTTTATTGGTTGAATTTAGTTGAATAATATTTCAACAATTTTTTTTAATTTTGAACCATGTTGGGGGAATATCCCTATTCCCCCCTCGTAGACCTGCCACTGGTTCTCTCGAAAAATTGTAGTAAATCGTAATTGCAACAATATCAGTCCTTACACTTTTTGTCGAAAAGTTGAAAATGGCGGAGATATTTAACAAAAACATTTGCTATAAAATCGTACTACCTTAAATATTGATTTTATCAAAAAAATTAGAGATCAAAATTGTACAAAATTTAATTCTCTTCATTTTTGTATGGGTTCAAATTTGTTGTAAAACTAGTAACAAGAATAAAAAACCGCTAAACGCCGTAAAAATGAGTGGCGCATAAAATATTCCAGCTACAAAAGATCTGATATGAATGTTACGTGGCGCTAAAATGGATTTTCATTTGATGCAAAACAAAATTGTAGTTTTATTTTAAAATATTTTTCCATAATATTTGCTAAATTTGAAGTAAACGCGCCACAAAAGAGTAACTTTGATACAGTTTGAATTTTGAAACTCTTTTTGGCGCGTTTACTTCAAATTTAGCAAATATTATGGAAAAATATTTTAAAATAAAACTAAAATTTTGTTTTGCATCAAATTAAAATCCATTTTCGCGCCACGTAACATTCATATCATAATCTTTTGTAGCTGGAATGTCTTATGCGCCACTCATTTTTACGGCGTTTAGCGGTTTTTTATTCTTGTATCAGGAGTTTTTCAAAGGTATTTATAAATTAAATGTATGAAGTTGAATGCAATGTTCCTCTATTACACGTCAAGCTTTATAAATTGTTACCTTTGTTGCATTATCTCCCAAATGATCTAGTGTCCATCGAATGTACACTAGATTTTTTTCTATTCGAAATAGATTAAAAAAAAATATATTGAGATGGCCGGTAAATGAAGTCGGATTGCCCGTTGCCAGATCAAATTTAGCGTCGTAACCACTACAACTACATAAACCATTTGGGGAATAATCGTTAATTGGATTATACTTTTGTATCTTAATAACTTCTAAACGGCTTAACCGATTTTGATCAGTAAACAGGAGTTTGAAACGTATTAACCAGTAGTATCTGATGGATCTAAGGTCAAGTATGATAACTCTGAAGCTATTACAGGAATTATTCAGCTTTCGAAACCGTTTTTCCCACAGGAAATAGATTTTATCATATTTATGAAGTTACATCGTTAGATTCGTCTTGAGTTTTTCTACAAACGCTAAGTTATTGGCGCAATTCGTACGTTGAAATGTTAAGTAATTGTCGAAAAACCAAAATTTTCGAAGTTTAGTTTTTCAGTTTTTCGGCTATACTGAGCCGTGTATATGTCTGATCCTGGCGGCTTAGACACCATTTGGAAGCTTAAGTCAACACTATTGATTTGATGTATTTGCGGTTCTCCTGCCTCTTCGTGATCCGAATATATAAAAAATATGCCGTTTTGTACCTACCAAGTCCTATAGCTGGCTTATGGGTGGTCAAAAGTAACAAACTACAACGGTTCTAAATCGGCCCTGACCCCCTCTTTAAACACAGAGAAAAATATCAAATCGGTTTAACGCGTTGGAAATTTAATGATCAGTTCTATTAGAAGCCGCAAAAGTTGGACAAATTTTTAAACTTTTTGGGAGTTTTGGTGACGAGAACGAAAAAGAGGCCCTAAATAGGAAGGGCCGTAAAATCTACACCCTTGGACCAAAATCGATATATATATAGTTTAGCTCTCCAGGCCTAGAAGGCCCATGGCTTGGTTTACTATTCCTTTCCAATCTCTCCTATTTGCTGCTTTATTTTTCCAATTTGTGATTTTCAGTTCTTCTATGTCTTTTTCAACATCTTTCTTCCATCTGGTTTTCGGTCTACCTTTCTTCTTCTTTCCTCCTATTCCTCCCGTTAGTATTTTTTTGGGAAGTCTCGTGTTTGGCATCCTTTGGATATGTCCCAACCATCTCAGTCTTTGTGATTTTACGATCCCTACTATGTTTGGTTCACCATACATCCTCTCCAATTCCACATTTGGTCTTCTTATCCACATTCCATTCCATATCTTTCCGCCAAATATTTTTCTTAGGACTTTTCTTTCCCATACTTTAAGCATGACTTGCTCGGATTTGTTCATCGTCCATGTTTCACTGGCATACAAGACTATAGGTCTTATCACTGTCTTGTATATTCTTATCTTAGCCCCTCTAGATATGTTCTTATTTCTCAATAAGTTGTTTAGAGCAAAGATACAACGATTGCCAGCCATAATTCTCGCTTGGATTTCTTCTTTTATATTTGGTCTCCTAGTGAATGTCGCTCCTAGATATTGGAATCTCTCTACTTCCTCGAATTTATATATTTTTGCCTCTGTGTTTATTGTCAGGTATTGTCCTTGTGTGTATTCTCGTTCTGTCCATTCCATATATTTAGTCTTTTCTTCGTTTATGTATATCCCTTTCTTTCTTCCTATCGCCTCTAGTCTTTTTAGTATTTCTTTTAATTCTTGTTTGCTTCTGGCTATCATTACTATGTCATCAGCGAATGCCAAGCATTGGTGTTTTCGTTGGTATACAAGTCCTGTCCTGTTAATTTCGGCTTCTCTGATGACTATTTCAAGAAGGATACTAAACAACAGTGATGACAGTGGGTCTCCTTGTCGTACCCCTTCACCGACCCTAAACTTATCTGTTTCCTTTCCATTTATTTTAACCCTGTTCTCTGTTTCTCTGAGTGTAACTTTTACCATCTTTATTAATTTTTTACTAATTCCAATTTCACATAGTGCTTTGTATATTTCTTTTCGTTTAACTCTGTCAAAAGCTTGTTTAAAGTCAATGAATAGGGCCATTGTAGATTTTCCGTATTCGTAGCTTTCCGCTTGTATCTCACGCAGCAGGAAAATTTGATCCACCGTGCTGCGTCCTCTTCTGAATCCACATTGATATTCTCCTATGTCATTATCTATCTTTTGTGTTATCTTGTCTTTTATATGTACTGCAAGTATTTTATATGCAACGTTTAGTAGGGCTACTCCCCTGTAATTATGGCATAAACTTTTGTCGCCTTTTTTGTGAATTGGACACAGTGTGGCTTCAGTCCATTCTTTTGGTATGTGTTCTTGTTCCCAAATTTCTTTTATCAGCTTTTCCAAATGCTTAATTAGTACTGGTCCTCCATATTTAAACATTTCAGCTGTTATTTCATCCTTACCTGGGCTCTTGTTTTTCTTTAGTTTTTCTATTATTTCTTTTATTTCTTTTTCATTAGGCGGTCTTTCCTGTATTTCTTCTTGATCAATATTTTCATTCGGTCCTTCTTCTTCTTCTTCTGCATATTCTGTTGTGGGAATTTCATTTAGAAGCTCTTCGAAGTATTCTCTCCATCTGCTCAGTATTTCTTCGTCGCTTACTAAATTCCTTCCATTTTTGCTTTTGTAGTGTACAGGTTTTCTTTGGAACCCCTTTTTCTCATTTTTTACTCCTTGATATAAGTTCCTGACTTCTCCATTTTTATAGTTTTCTTCTATGCATTTCAATTTATCTTCGTTGTACTTTCTTTTCTTTGCTCTTATGATTCTTTTAGTTCGTTTTCTTTGTTCGTTGTATTGTATCTCCATCTCTGGTGTTTTCACTTGCATCATTTTGAGTCTTAACTTATTTCTTTCATCCAGTTCTATTTTACATTCTTCATCAAACCATTCTTTGAATCCATCTTTTATATTTCTATTACTGACTTGCGCTGCTTTGGTCATACATACTTTTATTTGCGTCCATTTTTGTTCGATGTTTTCATTTTTTGCAATATTTTCCAGTTCTCTAGTGACTAGTCTTTCATATTTACTTTGTTCTTCTTCTGACAGTAGTCTAATAGGTTTAGTTACTTTGTACCTTTTTTTCTGTTGATTTCTAAGAACTGGTATAACCTGTTTAAGTTGTATTCCGACTATAAAGTGATCTGTGTCTGCATCCGGTCCTCTATATGTTCTTATGTTCTTTATACATTTTTCCATGTCTTTTTCGATGAGCACATGATCTATTTGATTTATGGTTTTTCCATCTGGTGATCTCCATGTTCCTTGATATATTCTTTTGTGTTGAAAGTACGTGCTCATAACGATCATGTTTTTTTCTTTTGCAAAATCTATTAAGAGGTGACCATTTTCATTCGTTGTTTCATGCAGACTATATTTTCCTATGGTGGGTGTGTATATTTCTTCTTTTCCTATTTTGGCATTAGCATCACCTAGTACTATTTTTATATCGTATTTGGGAATATTTTCGAATACTGTATCTATTTGACTGTAGAAGTCTTCCTTTATCTCTATGTTTTTCTCTTCAGTCGGTGCATGTATGTTTATAAATGTTATTTTTTGGTATTTTCCTCTTATTCTTAGTATGCATATTCTCTCTGAAATTGGTTTAAAGTCAACGATTAGATCTTTCAGCTTTTTGTTTACTACAAATCCTGTGCCTAACATTCTATTTTCGCCTCCGCTATTGAAAAATAAATAGTCATTTATTTCCATTGAGTTTTGGCCTAGTTGTTTCGTTTCTTGTAGTGCTACTATTTCGAATTTATATTTTTTACATTCATCTACTAGGTGTTTCAGTTTTCCTTCTTCGTATGTTCCTCTTACATTCCATGTTCCTACTAATATATGTTCTTTTATGGGCTGCTTTTCATTAATAATCTGTACATTTTGTCTATTTCGTGTACCTGTACTTTGCCATGTCGTCTCCGTTATTTCAGTCTGCTTTCGTTGTATTGCTAGTTTTTTGGTTGTATATTTTTCTCTTTTATGAGTTGTTGTTGGCTGTTATTCCATGTCCATATTTCACCATTAATGATTAGCTTCTGGTATCCTATTTTTACATTTTTTCCATTATGCCTCTCTACCATAGCCTTGCTTCTAATTTCTTTCTGAATAATTCTTTCTTCTTTTGACATATCATCATTAATATAGATTCTTTCGTCCTTTTTGGTTTTTAATTTACTTTTATTTTTCATTACTTCTATTTTGTTTTTCACGCTGTTGAGTTCCACTATGACAGTATTTTCTCCTATTTTCCTTGCTCCATTTACATCTACTGAAACTTGTAGCTCTTTTTCCATAAAATTCTCCATAGCCCCTCGTAAAACTTTCTGATCATTTGTATCAATTTTTATTCCTTGTATTATTACATTTTTTCTCTTTCTTTCTCTTTCCAATTTCTCTATTTTTTCATTTGCTATACTAATTTCTTTTTCTAATTGACCTATTTGATTTATAGCTTTTTCGTTTGTTTCTCGCAGCTTTTTTATTTCATCTTTGTAGCCGCTTTGTTGATCTTTCAGTTCTTTAATTTCATTCTTTAGTTGTGTGATTTCGTCTCCAGATCTATATTGTTCTTTTTTTATGTCTTTTATATCCATTGCTAATTCCCTCATCATTTTCATCATTTGTTCCATTCCACTTATGTTATCTTCATCTGTTTTTTGTGATGTTCTAGCTGTTATTTTTGATTTTTTGCTGGGATGTTCCTCCTCTTCCCTTCTCCTTTTCATTTCATCATCTAATTCGCTATCTGAACTCATTGTTCTTAATTCCTAGTTATTTTTCGTGCTAGAGTTATTAGTCAATGCGTCACGGGTGAAGTTTCGTGGAGAACTCTACTCACAGTTCAAATTCCCACCCGCACCCGCGCTAGCCGTTACTAATTTTCCAGCACTTTTATTCCTAGGTAAAATCAAAATCAAAATCCGGCCCTGGTTATCTGTTTATAATAAAATTAATTATATTATAATAAAGTTTTCTACTTACAGCTGATTCTGTTTATTAATATGCTTTATTTTCCTGTAGAAATACACCATTCACAATATTGTTTTGTTTCCACCTACTGCAAAACCTGCTTTGTTTATATTCGATATCACACAAGTTTTTATCACTTTACACAAGAATTTAATTCCTTATCGTTGGAATTACTTTTTTCCGATTTTTTCACTGTATAATTAGTTAACTAATTAGGTTGTTTATTTATGTACCTACATATATTGGTTTATAGTTACACTGCACTTTTGTATAACACAATTGTTTTATTGCTATATCTGCCCGAGAATCGAGTTAAGATACGAGCTAAACACGTGTGTTCTATTCGCTGGTCAGCGACCGACCGGACCAACCAAAATCGATGGTTGACATATAAACGGGTGAGTCTTTTCTGAACTTTAAGATGGGAGTTGGCCCAATTTTCAATTCAGTCAGATTTAGAAAATCGAAAATTTTGTGTATATATAGTGTCGCGTGTAGGGTGGTGTGGGTGTGCGCCACTGTCGAGAACTGCCGTTCTCTGGTAATGTTCAAAATTAGACATGCGTTGGAAGGTAATGATCAGTACTGTTAGAAGCCGCAAAAGTCGGACTTAAATTTTCGAAGTTTTTGGGAGTTTTGGGGACCAGAACGAAAAACAGACCCTAAATAGGAAGGTCCGTAAAATCGACACCCTTGGACCAAAATGGATGGTTGACATATGAATGAGTTAGTCTTTTTCTGAACTTGAAGATGGGAGTTGGCAAAATTTTCAATTCAGTCAGGACTAATTATACATTTGGAGCTCTATAACTTCTGAACGACTTAACTGATGTTGATCACTAAACATGAATTTGAAACGTATTGACAAGTAGTATCTGATGCATCTAAGATCGAGTATGATAACTGAACGTATTACAGGAATTATTGAGCTTGAAAAACCGTTTTTTCCCATAAGAAATAGTGATCATACTTATGAAGTATACAACTTAAAAATTCGAATTTTCCCAGATATAAGGTATACACAGTTAGACGCGTCCTGAGTCCTTCTACAAACGCTAAGTTATTGGCGAAATTCGTAGGTTGAAATTTTGAGTAATTGTCGAAAAACCAAAATTTTCAAAGTTTAATTTTTCAGTTTTTTGGTTATGGTGAGCCTTGCGTATGTCTCAGCTTGATCGCTTAGACGCCATTTGAAAGCTTAACTCAACCCTATTGATTTGGTGTATTTGCGGTTTTCCTGTCTTTTCTTGAACCTAAGATATATACGCCCAAAAATATGCTATTTTGTATTTACCTAGTCCTCTAGCTAACTTACGGGTAGTCAGAAGTCAAAAATTAGACCGGTTCTGAATCGGCCCTCACACCCTCTTGAAACACAGAAAAAAAAATTCAGATCGGTTTAACTTTTCCACACACATACATACAAACATACATACATATCCACAAACATTTTCCATTTTTTAAATAAAAATTGAATCATATTTCTGAGCTCGATAACTTTTGAATGGTATAACCGATTTTTAAAATTAAACATGCGTTGGAAAGGTAATGATCTATGCTATCAAAAGCCGCAAAGGTCGGGCTTAAATTTTTGAAATTTTTGGGAGTTTTGGGGACGAGAACGAAAAACAGGCTTTAAAAGGGAAGGGCCGTAAAATCCACACCCTTGGACCAAAATGGAGAAGTAACATATGGATGGACGAGTCTTTTCCTAAACTTTAAGATGGGATTTGGCCCAATTTTCAATTCAGTCAGGTTTAGAAAATCGAAAATTTCGTGTATATATATAGTGTCGCTTGTAGGGGTGTTGTGCGCCACTGGTGAGAACTGCCGTTCTCTGTGGATAATGCTAATATTTTTTTTATTTTAGATAAATCAAGTATCGAAATTGATATCGACGAAGCGAAGAATAAAGAACAAACATATTTATGTCAAAGTAAAGTTTGTGGAGACCGTGTAGTGGGATGGGACTGTGGAGATGACGTATCTGATTGGCTATCAGAGAATCTTGGAGTATCTGGATTAAGATTGTTGAGACAGTATGAACCAAAAGAAGAAGGTACTATTTTATACAATACTCACGGTAGATTCCTCCTCTTGCATTTACACACACACACGCACTCACACATGCACGTACACAATACAAGTTTTTCTCTTTCAGTATGTCATTATAAGTTAATTTAGACCCTATTTTTATGATAGGATCGATCTTTGAACCCTACTTTGATCAGGGAAGAGATTAACTTGTCTAGATAGGAGCTGCCTGACTACTGCCTAAGTTGCTTTAAGATACTCTTTCGTTATGAGTTTCTTTAAGATAACTGGGCACCCAATCCCTTTACTCTAAGTTTTCATATCATTAATTGACAAATGTTAATTGTCTAACAAAAAACTGTTATATATAATAAATAAAATCTTATCGTTTCAAATGATTTCCAGGTTCTCGTCATCAACTCTCCTTTGCAAACCAGGCTCAGTATTTGTTAACAAATTCAAAAAGTGTAGAATGGTTACGCAATCAGGTTCCTGAAGGAGAACTAACGGAAAATCTTGACGCCACCATTTTAAGATTTAGGCCGAATATAGTAGTAAGCCTGAGCAAGCCTTTTGAAGAAAATGAAGTAGAGGAAATTGTAATAAACAAGGTACCTTTTAAGGTAAGTGTGTACAGATTCGGCAATATTTAGCGTGTATTATGACATTTAATAGTATGAAATAATATAAGTGAAACTGTACTATGTTTTTGTTGATGGACAGTGAAAAGAAATATAGATTTCCCTCTCACTGTCTGCCAATTTAGTGACAGATTCACGGCTCATATGAAGCAAGGCAATTAAAGAAACTGTAAATTTGTTACTCCGGCTTTTGGAAATAAATTACAATGCAAAAAAACAAAAAAGTCAAGTCAAATCCACGAATTTAAAAAGTTTGGCTGTATCAATGGAAACTGTACAAATATTGGAGAAATACTAATGGGGCATTCATCTAGAAGCTGGGTCCAGGGTTTCGCAGAGGATATTGTAATAGTGATTAGGCGAATTGCCCGGTGCTGATAAGGATTAGATACGTTATGCCCTTCACTGCATAGAGAATTCGTTTCTGAAAGAGGATCTCTCTGTGAACCCTTCCAAAACTAGTTTTGTTGCTCTTTCTACATTTACTTCCTCTTTTAGGTGTATTCTTATAGGGGTCCCGGATCAGAAAAACGAATTGTAATGTTGCAATCAATCATGTCCATCCTACTACAGTGGAACCTCGATTATCCATCAGGACACAGGATCAAGGGTATGACGGATAATCGAAAAGACGGTTAACAGAACATTAAAAAAATTCATAGTATTATGGTGACACACTGAATTATGGTGACATACAGATATCGACTAATTAATGCTTATAATTATTGTGCTGTGCGTTTTCATTTTCGGCTTGCGATTCAAAAAATAGAACTCTAAAAGCACGGTATCATTTATCCTTACCTATTTAAATTGCAATTTAATCCAGAGCCCTGGATAAGAACAAAAATTATTTACATAAAAAAATGCAGTGGTGGCATAACTGTACATGTACATTTCAACGAATTTCGTTTGGCATATCGCAATGCTCAAACAAAATGAATTGATGACTAAATTTTTACTTATGTATACAGTGGTACCTCGATATACGAGCGCCCCAATATAGGAGTGTTTTGAGATACGAGCCGCCGAGCGAGCGATGTTTTGCTTTGAGATGAGAGCAAAATTTGAGATACGAGGAACCGCTTTTTATTAAAATTCATGCCTCTTTTTGACTACCTACTTCTAACTTGAAGGAGGTGATAAAGGGTATAATGCCAGCTAAGGGCGTTACAATAATTTCCAAGCTCCGGACTTCTCTCCATGAAAAGATGGAGAAACTACTGATGGTATGGGTGACAGAGAAGCAGCTTCAAGGAGGAACCTTGACACAAAGCATCATATGTGAGAAGGCACGAGCGATTTATGAAAGGGAGGAAGAAACAAACCTCTTTGGACAGTTTTTTTAAACGAGCTGCAGATGAAAATGAGCAAAGTGTGACGAAGAAAGCGAAGACCACTGACGAAAATTAAGCGCTTCCGTAAGCACCTCACTTTTACTTTTGTTTTTACAGAATATGTATGTATTTTTTGTTACTTATAAATAAATGTTTCTTCTTGTAAAAACATTTTTCTTATTTAAAAACACTTAACAAAAACAACTAAGGTGGTTTTTTGGGAATGGAACGGATTAATGACATTTCGGTTAATTTCAATGGGGAAAATTGCTTTGACATACGAGCAATTTGACATACGAGCAAGGTTACGGAACGAATTACCCTCGTATGTCGAGGTACCACTGTACAATATAACTTATATATGGATCCTGACGGTTAACAGAGGTGACGGTTAATAGAGAGAAGGATAATCGAGGTTCCACTGTATATGGGTCCCCAGTGTGGCACGAGGTCCTAGAGAGGGCCACATGTAGAGCCATGCTTCTTAGAGCACAGAGGAAACCTCTGATCAGGGTGTGCAGCGCGTACAGAACCGTTTTAACCATTGCCTTACAGGTGGTGGCTGGGTATGTACCGGTGCACATCTTGGCCAGAGTAAGGGTCTGAATGAGGAGAAAGAAAGAGGAGCTTGGAGATGTGGCAGAGGAAATGGGCAACCGAAGTCGGAAAGGCTGCCTGGACGAGATGCCTGATTCCGGATGTAGTGAGGTGGTACGAGTGCCGACATCGGTGCGTCAAATATTACTTCACACAGTTCTTAACGGGGCACGGATCGTTCAGGAACTATACTTACCGTATAAGCATTGATTATAAACTATCCACTGTTTACTAAACTGGGTAGTTTATAATCAATGGTATAAGGAAAATAGCGGACGCTCTATGTCCTGAGTGTGGGGTGGTGGATAACGCCCGGCATGTCGTATTCGTGTGCCCTGCATATCATGCGGGGCGAACAGAGCTACATCTGGGCCTGGGGTCTCCTTTAGGTGAGCCACAAGAGCTCATAGATAGAGTTATCAGGAGCAAGAGAGACTTCGACTTGGTCATTGCTTTTGTCACAAAAACCATGAAGCATAAAGAAGAAAAGAGAGATGACTACAGGCGGGATGACCCATATTATTTATTTACAAAAAGCGTTTGTGTTGTGGTTGGTAGTCAGCGGGGATGGGGACCCTATACACCCTAACCATGCTGACTGCCTATTTTATTTTATATTGTTTTACTTTTACCTGATTTTATCTATTGATTTATTATTTTATCGGATTTTATTTATTACTCTATTTAATTTTATTTTATAAGTTTTATCGTTCTTTAAACAATTATTTTCACCTGTTTTTTCCTGTTCATGTTCTCTCCCTTTTCCTTTCTCTTCGTTTCTCCTTCTTTTCTCTTTCCTCATACTTTCTCTCTGCTCTTTTCGTTTTTCTTATCTGTTTTATTCTTGTTTCTTCTTTTTATGTTATATTTGTCTGTATAGTTGTGGGGCAGTCAGTGCGGAAGGACCTTTTACATCCGACCTACACAGACTACCCATCTTAATGTCAGAATGAATGGGTGGATGAGTAATGGGTATGTAGTTGAAAGTAAGGAATGATTGGAGTTGAATGAAAGGAAGTATGAATGTGTGGATGAGAAATAACGTGCATAGATGAAAGCATGAATGACTGGAGTTGCTCGTAACTGCCAATTGATATTCTTTGGTTAGTTCCATCCTGGATTGGGGGTCATCCCGGCTGCCCTATCCGCGCACGGGTTGCGCTAGGCGGTCGCCTCACCGACCGGTCTGGTGCGGGGCGTGGGCGGTGGGGAGCGTTGGGCGGCCATCCAATCCATGGAATGCACGCTGGGATGTCAGAGGGGAGCTATGGATAAGGTCGACGGGTCAGATATTTCATGATTTAATTATCAGAGCGGTTCCAGACCCGTCGGCTGGAGAAAGAGGGGGTGGGTTTAGTCGGTAGGCGGCCCGTCAATATAAAGATAGGACGGACTTAATCCGACAAACCCGGTTCACCTTCCCAGACGGTCTTGAGAAGATTCCCACCTCCCAAAAAAAAGGTGTATTCTTGTAAAGATTGTCATATCTTCTTTTAGTTTTTTTTTATCTGTATCAATCTTTAATGTTTATAGGCCCCAGGTCGACTCAGCCTGAATAAAATGAGTACCTTTGGTAAAACCAGGGGTAATAATAGGCGGTTGAAGCGTAGCACTGGCCCTGTTACTTTCCTTGTATACCGTATGTCCTAGATATAGCAGACCACCCTGCTATACTCCCAAAGACACAGCGGTATAAAACAGGAGACTACTATATCAATCTTTAATCTAGTTAATATTGTTTCTTTTCGATTCCTTTTCTAGCCGTTACAATATATTTTCTACCTCATTTAGACGTTGCGTTGCTTTGAATTTTCTAATTCCTTTTTTATTTTCAACTCTGTTATAATTGTATTATCTATTCTTTATCTTCTCTATTTTCTTTTCTCATTTTTCTTAGCTCTTTGCTAAGAGTATATCCTCTTTTAGTATGTATGCAACATCTACGTCGTCGCTCTCAGACTCTTCTTTCTCTTTCAGCTAGCAGGGGATCTTGTTGTTTTCTTACTCTTCATAAAGAGAGATATCAAACACCTTTCTTTCCTTTTTGCATAATCTGACGCCGGCTGTTTTCATCTTTTACAAGATGCAGGATTGCGGCAGAATTTCCAC
Organism: Diabrotica virgifera virgifera; assembly: GCF_917563875.1. NCBI lineage: Eukaryota > Metazoa > Arthropoda > Insecta > Coleoptera > Chrysomelidae > Diabrotica > Diabrotica virgifera. The sequence goes on from NC_065446.1 coordinate 216,168,815, forward strand.
CTCGATGGTTCAGAGAAATCATTCCTATCTATCCCGTCTTTTCTATAATTTTAATATATTCGTTTAGATTGATTAGCCGTGAAAAACTGTTTAAGCTCAAATGCGATATGCCCTTCATTACATAGAGAATTTGTTTCTGAAAGATAATCTGTCTGTGAACCTTTCCAAAACTAAACTAGAAGCATTTACAAGCAAGTAGTACTTACTGGACTGATTGATCTCAAATTATTTGGGGAGGAACTAGAAAGAAACAATGAGTATCCCAGTATATAGGGGTAACTCTGGATGCCAAACTCAATTGAAACAGTCAAACTAACAACATAACCAACAGGCCTACGCGACTCTTCTGGAATTGCAGAGGAGACTGCAGCATTGTAGGTAAAATGTGGGGGCTGAAACCAAAGAAAGATAATCTTTTGGTTATACACAACAGTGATACGACTATACGACCAACAGATACATATGACAGGAGCCTTGAATAGTACAGGAACAGCACCTTTAAAGGCTACCACAGGTCTTCTTTCGTTGGAGTTATACAGGGTGTCCCGAAAAGATTGGTCATAAATTATACCACACATTCTGGGGTCAAAAATAGTTCGATTTAACCTAACTTACCTTAGTACAAATGTGCTCATAAAAAAAGTTACAGCCATTTGAAGTTACAAAATGAAAATCGTTTGTTTTCAATATATCGAAAACTGTTAGAGATTTTTTACTGAAAATTGACATGTATTATTCTTATGGCAGGAACATCTTAAAACAAAATTATAGTGAAATTTGTCTACCCCATAAAAAATTTATGGGGATTTTGTTCCCTTAAACCCCCCCAAACTTTTGTGTACGTTCCAATTAATTCATTATTGTGGTACCGTTAGTTAAACACAACGTTTTTAAAACTTTTTTGCCTCCTAGCATTTTTTCGATAAGCCAGTTTTTATCGAGATGCGGCTTCTTTTTCAATATATTTACGTAAAAATTTTATGGGGGTTTTGTTCCTTTAAACCCCCTAAATGTTTGTGTACGTTCCAATTAAACTATTATTGTGGTACCATTAGTTAAACACAGTGTTTTTAAGACTTTTGCCCCTTAGTCTTTTTTTATGTCACCTTTTATCGAGATGTAGCTTCTTTTTCATAATATACCTAAAAATGTAAATTATAAATAAATTTTCAGATTATATTATATTATTAACAGGTCTCTATAACCGTACTTAACCATATACAAATATGTGGTGGATTCGACAAATATTCAAAATATCTCGATAAACACTAAGTTATCGAAAAAGTACTAAGAGGCAAAAAAGTTTTAGAAACATTGTGTTTAACCGATGGTGCCACAATAATAGTTCAATTGGAACACACACAACAGTTTGGGGGGGTTTAAGGGAACAAAATCCCATAAAATTTTTATGGGGTGCACAAATTTCACTTTAATTTTTTTTTAAGATTCTGCTGCCATAAAAATGCCACATGTCCATTTTCAATAAAAAATCTCTGAGAGTTTTCGATATATGAAAAAAAATCGATTTTCACTTTCTAATTTCAAAGGGCTGTAACTTTTTTTGTGTGCACTATTGTATATAGGTAAGTGAGGTTCAATCAATCTATTTTCGACCCCAGAATCTGTGGTATAATTTATGACCAATCTTTTTGGGACACCCTGTATATTTCAGCGGTAGCCTTTATGACCACCCTGATACTTAAAGCAAACAATACTTGGAGGTCGAATTATGTATTGAATAGTCACACAAATACTACTGGGATTATACTTGAGACATCCATCTTTAAGGTCATGATGACACCAGAACTAACCTTAGTCAGTGGCGGATCTACGGGGAGGGAAAATGGGCATATCCCCCCCTCCCCTATGAAGGTCCAACATTAACCCGGCATCTGCCACGTGGCTTTGCAAGACACCCCTTACACACACAGGGCACAGCACCCCTTAAAAATTTTCTGTGATCTACTTGTTTGTAAACAAAATAATGTGGTATCATGTTAAACATGTTTTATTAACTTTTTAGCTACTAATATATTATAAAAGTTAAAAAATAAAATTAAAAAGGTGTGTTACAAGGAACTTAGCAAGTACCAACCCATAATAAATGAAGTGAAGTAAAATATCTAAAAAAAAATAAGATTTATTAAGAGACTATATTATTAATTTAAATCAGTTATTATCATAAAAAAATGTAAATCTGGCCTGTTTATCAAAAACACAAAAAACATTTAAAACTTCAACTGCCAGATAATGACACCCCGATTCGACTTTAGAGGTACAAGTTCAGAATGATACTAAATAACCACTTCAAACGCAAACAGATCTATGCTATTTAATATTATAGAAAGCTACTATGACGCGCAGCACGGTTAACAAACTTTAAATACCAAATATTTGATGAAAATGTGTTATGGGGTGCTGGTGGCACCCCACGTGGCAGGTGCCGGGTTAAAGAAAAAATATGCTGAAACATCAAAATTAGCTGACATAAAACTTAAATCACAGATAAACAAAAAAGACGCTAGTTAGGAAAATTAAGGGAGCTTAATGCACACAAGTTATTATTTATGTCTTTTATGTAGTTTGGGTTTATCTTTTTTATGTCTTTTGGTGTTTCATTGGAAGTTTCCTCCTAAGGCAAATTTCCCCTACCAAGACAAATGTCTGGATCCGCCACTGACTTACCTGAACCCTGAACCTTACCTCAATATGTGGCTCCCTAGGGGGCGTGCCCACAGGTTACAAAGTTCTTCCTTGGATGGATAGAAAATTTAATAATGCGACAGTAGGTAAAGTTCATACCAAACCCTTCTTTCAGTGCGTCAACGATAAAATGTCGAAATATACGTACAGTCCGTCTAATTTACTTGCCGTTGCACGTCATTATTTACGTTAGAGATCTAAGTTGACATTGTTGCCCAATTACAAAAAATTCTTGAATTCATTTTAAATCAAATACATCACACAATTTTTGCGGAAGTGGATTATACAGCAAAACAAATTAATATTCAATGTAAATAAATAAAAACTTTAGAAATAGAAAACAACATTTAAGTTATAATCTTACGTTAAAGTACATAATAAAAACAGTAAATATAATGAAACAACTACTTATAGTAAAGAATATAAACAAATATGAAGTGTCATCACCGCAAATGTCAAATAAATGTTACCAATAGGGCTTTTCATCGATTGTCATTTGTTTCGAGCTTCTGTCATATGTCACATAATATTAATATATCTACGTCGTACGCCTTTGGTTTGTATCATTGGATATATCAATAACGTATGACGTAGATATATTAATATTTAGTGACACATGACAGAAGCTCGAAACAAATGACTGTGAATGAAAAGCCCTATTTATGAAAAAATATCACCTTCGTTCGATCATAGTTACAGTGTATTCCGAACAAATGTGCTTCATAAAAACGCTTTATAATCCATTTATACAAATTAAATGAAACATGTTATTGTGTATTTCTTTAAGTTAACATTAATAGAAATCTTTAAATATTATTTCTACGCGTATATAATAAAATATGCCTAGTGGCTGTAACGCCAGTGTACTCGGCAAAGTGATTCTAAAAAAGAACACACCTACCGCCTAAATATTTCGTGTTGGTATCATATGTGACGTCTCGGGCTATGACGCGGATGACGTGCAACGGTAAGTAAATTAGATGAAGTATACTAACCCTTTCAGTCACACTGTACCTCAAGAGGTACATTTATTATGTATGATTTTAAACATCAATGGGAATTGACTTATATCCAAGGAAATATTTTACAGATCAAATATCATGTCTAATTCGTAGACGCCTGCATTCTGCGCGCGATATTGTTTTTGCTTGACAGTTATAACTTGATTTAAATTAGTTCGTTTGAGTAACATTTGCAATATGTTAGGACAGTCTGTTTGTGTATGTTGTTTTTGCTGTTTATTTTCGAGAATAAACGCGGATATATGTTTGATAGGTAAGTAAACACTGTAATTTATCATAGTATGTATTAGTTTCTAAAATGTAGGTAATACAAAGTAGTAATCTGGGCACCTCAATTAGATGTACCTTATGAGGTACAAACTGCTTCTAAGGATGTTTTTGTGATAGAACGAATAATATATATTTTCGTGTAAAACATGTTATTTCCTGAAATATTTATTTTCAGATATTGCTAATATAGTAAAAAACCACTTACAAATGAGGAGTTACCATATTTCTTGAAAATGACTATGATTCAGATAATCCGAATCTTGACGAGGAAGATGATGGATGGGAGGATGATACTCAAATGGAAACTAATGATGAAATAGTTCAATTTTTGAATGAAAGTGCTCATTCAGATGAATAAGAAGCTAATTCTCAAGATGTAGAGGATGATTTGGAGCAAGAGCCAAACAACGACCAAGAAGTTATAGAAGATGAAGTAAATGGCAGAAATTGTTTTGCTGATTTTCATAATAGATAGGCTCTTAAGTAATACTCTAAACAACTACTCTTTTTTTGTATTTTGTTAGATGATAATAATAAATTTGTTTCTAGTATTAGAATAAATTAAATACTAATTAGTTGATTTTGTTTTTTTTTTTGTAACATCCTTAAAGGCAACATGTACCTTGTGAGGTGCAGGTGGTAACAAGAAAAACGGATGGAGGGGGAGTATTTTTTGTTACGTATTGTTTTAGTTACCTCTCTCAAGCATATCTACCAAATTTTATAATTTTTGGATGCCTCTTTCTAGGTGTATGACTGAAAGGGCTAACCTAGAATGACAATTGTAATTTTACCCCTTGACTTTCTGAAAGTATGCAACTATCCGTCAACGAATACATAATTTTCTGAGTTCTATGTATGTACTATGTATAATAATCACGATAGAGAGAATTCGTCAAACTATGATGCACTGAAAGAAGGGTTTGGTATGAACTTTATAGTTGTGTCTTTTGTGTATGCAAATGTCTACTTATATTTTGCTCATTTCCGAAAAATTTCCATAAATTTAAAGAAAATTTGTTAAATTAACATAAATTTATAGTTTGCAGGTAAATGCACGAGATGCCAAATGATCTGTATTGACCAATGTACTGGAGGCATTTCGAAAGAGCCGCTTCTTACCTTATCCAAAACGTTTAAGGGAAAAATTAATTTTGGAATTTATCTGAACAAAGATGACGTCAATGACGATGAAAGCAACATCAGCGTTGGCAACGAAGTATTTATAAAGAAGGCATAGAATTAATTTATTTATTAGAATTATAGAACTACAGTTTTTTACGATAAGAATGAAATGACGTCACACAGTGCTCAGGTGCGTCGTTGTCAAACTATCTTTTTATTTCCCATATTCTTCTTAAACACACATAACCTAACTTTTCGTTTTTTTTTTCTTTAAAAAACAATTTTCTGGGCATAACTTCCTAATAGTCGAGGCATTGAAGCACAAAAAAGACTTTACTGTCGATTTTTGGCGCAGTAAGACGGATTTTAATGCAGTTTGGTGCGTTGGATTCGTGAGAATGTCAGGAAATTTTGTGAACTAATGTAATGAATAAAAAATCTCAAATTGCATTTGTGCATAAGAAAAATGCATTTCGGTAAATAGTGGGAAAAATTGACTCAATTTTCTTACTCGGGGTTTTTTGGGTCGCTGAAAACGAATATGAGGTCGGCGAGAGTGTGCAAACTACCTGGTGCCTGCAGCGCGTGTAATAAACGTCTTCTTCTGGAGTATTGTGGTAATTTATCATATAATTGGCTTAAACTCATTACTAGGGCGTTTTTGGGGTCGCTGAAAATGAATATGAGGTCGGTGAGAGTGTGCAAACTACCTGGTGCCTGCCGCGGGTGTAATAAACGTCTTCTAGAGTATTGTGGTAATTTATCATATAATTGGCTTAAACTCATTACTAGTGGGTTTTTGGGGTCGCTGAAAATGAATATGAGGTCGGCGAGAGTGTGCAAACTACCTGGTGCCTGCAGCAGGTGTAATAAATGTCTTCTTCTGGACTATTATGGTAATTTGTTAAATAATTGGCCCAAGCTTTTTACTCTGGGCTCTTTGGGGTCTTATGTACTTAATGGCTATTGCCAGAAATAAAAAGATTGTCATTAGAAAAATTCTTTCATCTGTTAATGCATTTACCTAGCATTTAAAAAGGATATATTTACAAACACAAATTTAGCTGCATGGGGACCATTAAAGTATTACGTAACGCAGGTTGGGGGGAGGGGGGTTAAAAATCTTCAAAAATTACGTTACGTAATACGTAAACACCCCATTAAGACGCGTTACGTAGGGGAGGAGGGGGGGTCAAAAATCTTCAAAACCCGCGTTACGTAATACTTGAACGCTCCTATGGAGAGGACAGTAACATGAACCCAACCGATTGGGGATGGAAATTACAAAATAATGTATTAATTCCAGTTAGAATGACTCAGCCACCTGGTCCTCCAAACATTTTAAATTTAATATTCTCTAGTTGTAAGTCAGACTGCGGCAACTCATACGGGTGCAGGAAGCATGGGTTAGTTTGTAATTTATCCTGCAAAAATTGTGTAGGCTCTGATTGCACAAATATTGCATTGGGCTCGAGAGAGGAAGGCAATAATGAAGAAGAAGATGATAATGATGAAGAAAATGAATTTTAAAGGATAAATTACGATAAATTTTGTATAATGAACTTTTTTAACCATAAATATATTATAATAATAAAAATTTATGTTTATTTATAATAAAAATACCACCCTTTTCGATCACTATAATTACATCGAAGAAAATAGATTACCCCAAAAACCCCCGAGTAACAAGTTGAAACTAATTATATGATAAATTACCATAATACTTCAGAGGAAGACGTTTATTATACCCGGTGCAGGCACCAGGTACTTTGCACACTCTCGTCGACCTCATATTCATTTTCAGCGACCCCAAAAACCCCCGAGTTACAAGTTTGGGCCAATTATCTAACAAATTACCATAATACTCCAGAGGAAGACGTTTATTACACCCGCTGCAGGCACCAGGTAGTTTGCACACTCTCGCCGACCTCATATTCGTTTTCAGCGACCCCAAAAACCCCCGAGTAAGAAAATTGAGTCAATTTTCCCACTATTTACCGAAATGCATTTTTCTTATGCACAAATGCAATTTGAGATTTCTTATTTATTACATTAGTTCACAAAATTTCCTGACATTCTCACGAATCCAACGCAGCAATCCGCATTAAAATCCGTCTTACTGCAAAAAAATCGACACTTCAATCCTTCAATGCCTCGACTATAAAGCAAAGCTGTATAATAGTCCAGGGCGCATCTGTTTTGAGATGGACGTTGAGAGGTGACTCATATTTTTTTGCAGAAATTTCTTGGAATTAACTCCTATAATAATAATTGAGTTATCCTCCCACTCAAAAATGTCCGGAACATTGTTTAAATAATCAAAATGTCAAAAAATGAAGGAAAAATTCGATTATTTTCTTCGTTTTTTGATAATAACTTTCAAAATATTCACATCCGAGAAAAGTTGTACTTATATAAAAGTTGCATAATTAAATTTCCTACAATATAGGATTGGTTACAAATTTTAAAAATTGTCACCCTTGTTGTAAAATAGCAATAATTGCGAAAAACCATAAAAAACAACTATTTGCATTTTACGTTTTTCAGCCATTTGTGCTACACTTAGGACCTTCATATTTTACCCAGAAAAACTTTATGATATAATACAACAACAACAACAACAATACTGTAGATTTCATTAAGATCGGTTTAAGAGATTTTGCAAAATAAATTTTGCAATCCCGCTTTCGCAAATAAAATTTATTTTTTCAAAATGTTGCAGGACTGAAAATAAAGCAGATATCAAGTTGATTTTTTTTACATATAGAAGAATACTGTACCTTTCATTTGCAATTTTTAAAATTAAAATCCGTTGACAGCCACGGTGTCAGGAATTTTTTTTAATAAACATTAATTTTTGGTGCTACGCGCAGGACAGCGATGTTCGATTCACACAAGTTGATTTCCACCAAAATTTCTTCCAATCTTTATCCAATATATTATTTTCTTACTCTATATTTTGTTGTATTTTAATATTTTAATTCCACAAAAATCAAACTAATTCGATTATTGTTTGTGAAATATTGTTTAGTTTAAACAATAATTGCATATGTTTAAAAATAATAAACTTTTATTCTATAACTTAAAATATATGAACAAAGAAAGTGTTTGCCAAAAAAGTGTTATTTCAAACGACAGAGTATGTGATTTTATTTTGCAATAAACAAATTTATTTATTTATATCGAAATGTACTAAAAATGAAAATTTATCAATAATTATCAAAGCTCATTGGAATACCCAAGCGGTGCAAACTATCCGCTGCCCTGAGCGTAGCACCAAAAAATAATGTTTATTTAAAAAATTCCTGACGCCGTAGTGGCCAACCGATTTTAATTTTGCAAATTGCAAATGAAAGGTATTCTTCTATATGTAAAAAAATTCAACTTGCTGTCTGCTTTATTTTCAGTCCTGCAACATTTTGAAAAAATTAATTTTTTTTTTTTTTTTGTAAGCTGGATTGCAAAATTTATTTTGCAAAATCTATTGAACCAATCTTAATGAAATTGACAGTATTGATTTATCATAAAGTTTTTCTGCGTAAAATATGAAGGTCCTAAGTGTAGCATAAATGGTTGAAAAACGTAAAATGCGAATACTTGTATTTTTATCGTTTTTTCGCAATTATCGCTATTTTGCAACAAGGGTGACAATTTTTAAAAATTTTAACGAATCCTATATTGTAGGAAATTTAATTAAGTATGCAACTTTTATGTCAGTACAACTTTTCTCGGAAATGAATACTTTTAAAGTTATAATCAAAAAACGAAGAAAAAAATTGAATTTTTTCTTAATTTTTTGACATTTTGATTATTTAAGCAATGTTCCGGATCTTTTTGAGTGGGAGGGTAACTCAAATATTATTATATGAGTTATTTTCAAGCAATATCTGCAAAAAAATATAAGTCACCTTTCAACGTCCAAATTAATGTACTAATATTTTTACAGATGCGCCCTGGTCTAGTAGGCATTTTGAAAATTTATAAAGGTTTATTACTTTAATTAGTTTTTAAACGAACTTTTTTAATTTAATATGTCTGTTAAAGATTATATCAGAATCTATGCATATGGAGTTCGCTATATGGTTTGACATTTAAAAGTTACCTACTATTAGAATGACATCATTTTATTCGTATCGCAAAAAACTGTATTTTGTTTGTTAATAAAGTTGAATATATGTATATAGTTTTCAATATAATTTTGATAATACTCAGTTCAAATGCGATTTTTTCTTTCCATTAGAATGTAGGTCGCAATGTTTACTTTCTATAAGCTGTTTCACTAGGAACATGTACCTTCTGTGCAGTAGCTTAAATAAGATAAATTACTAGCTGTCTGCCTCCCATCGGACGCCTCCCCAGGTGGTCAATAGGTGCACGCTCTAACCGATCCTTGGACCAGCGGTCAGGTGGAAAATAAAATTCCACCCGTGAACCAAAACAGACTAAGGTTATCAGAAGAGTCCATGGACGTTACGACGACGACTCTGCAAACTAAAAATGGAATTGAGATGAGCAACAGAGAATACCCGGACCCTGTACCGAGCTGTAATACTCACATACAAAGTAGATGTTTTGGCACTGCAGGAAATGCCATAGACGGAAACCGACACTTTTTACAAGAAAACCCACTCCATATTATATTATAGCTGCAATGAAAATCAACACATAGATGTAGTGACAATATTGACTTTAAATCCTACAGTCAAAGAATGTGCTATTTACGCTTACACAATGCTATTACGCTTACACAATGCAATTACGTCGACTGAAACAAAGTAGATGTTTTGGCACTGCAGGAAATGCCATAACAATTCTTATTTACTCATCACAACACTTCCAAGCCTTGCTGTTTGATATGTGGAATTTGTGTGGCAGTGCCAAAAAAATTTAATCTGGAGCGCCATTATAAGCAAGTTCATGGCGATTTCACCAACAATTATCCTGTCGGATCACGCCTACGAACCGAATTCATCGCCAAGAAAAAATCTTTAGCCGGGCAACAATCTTTGTTCCAAAAAAGAAGTAATGAAATGGAAACAATGGTGAAGACTTCATATGAACTCTCGCTGTTATTAGCACGCAAGAAAAAGCCATATTCCGACGGATAAGAGGTAATTAAAAATAGTTTACTAATATTCGCTCAAAATGTCGGTGATTCAAACATAAAACATATGGTGGACCAAATCGCTTTGTCCAGAAACACCGTCATGCGCCGAATTGATGATATGGGCCAGGATGTTGAAACACAAATTATCGGCGGACTACGAGACTGCAAATATTTTTCACTGGCTTTGGATGAAAGCTGTGACATCAACAGGTAATGCGCAGTTGAGCATATTTGTACGCTTCGTGACAGATAGTTTCGATGTTGTGGAGGAGCTATTAGATTTGCGCCAACTGGTCTCCACAACAGGACAGGATGTCTTGGATCCAGTGAAAAATGTTATTGAAGGTAGCAAAGTGGAGTGGTCGAAATTGGAGTCGGTTTGTACAGATGGAGCGCCTTCCATGGTTGGTCGAATCAAAGGATTTGCAACGCTACTTGAAAACTTTTTAGGAAGAAATGTTTTCAAATTCCATTGTATAATCCACCAAGAAGCGTTATGTGCCAAGGACCTCGATCTATCCTCGGTGATTGAGCCTGTATCGCGGTGTATCAATAAAATACATGCTCGAGCTAGTAATCGAGTGCTCTCTGTTGAAAAATGAAGACTGGCTATGGGATTTAGCTTTACTTGCGGACATAATGGTACATTTGAACATATTAAATTTAAGATTACAAGGAAAAGATTGCATTTTTCCAACCTTAATTAGCCACGTAAGCTCGTTCAAAAACAAAATATCACTTTTTATTCAGATTTTAATGAAAAAAAACTCACTCATTTTAAATTCATGAAGGAATTAGCCATCAAATTAAATAATGTTCCAAATTACGATAAGTTTAAAAATTTAATGTCAAGTCTTCAAAGCTCATTTATTACGAGATTTCAGGATTTCCAGGAGGAAAATAAAAATATTCAATTTTTCACAAATCCTTTTTCCATTTCACTTAAAGACGTTGAAAATTATCCGCCGGAATTCCAAATGTAAATAATAGATTTGCAAAGTAATATTTTGTTGAAAAATAAACATAACGAGCTTGTTTCAAGTACAAGTAATTCAAATTATATTGAATTTTGGAAATACGTTTCCACAGCTGATTTTCCATATCTTCACAATTTTGCTTTGCGGTATTGTTTTCGTTTTGGTTCGACGTATGTTTGTGAAGAAATGTTTTCAATTATGAATGTTATTAAATCACAATATCGTTCAAAATTAACCAATAATCATTTGGAAAATCTAATTTTATTAGCTGTAACAAAAATTGACCCCAACATTCAAGATTTAATTAAGAAAATCCAGATTCACAAGCCACATTAACCACATCAACCATAAACATGTACTGTACTACTAGTAATAAATTAATAAACAATCTCGAGTAGTTGATAATTATATTTTTTACTATTTAAAATAAAAAAAGGTCGTAGAAAAAGTATGGTATTCTACTCGCATGTAACGGCTATTACTCACTCTGATGAATTACGACACTCGCTTTCGCTCGTCTCGCAAACTTCATCATCGTGAGTAATAGCCATCATTACATGCTCGTGGAATAATATACTATTGTAGCTACATATATTTTTTGTTATTTCATACAAATTCCACCTACCTATTGAATTTTTTGTTAGAAAATTTTTGGTGGCACGACTAACTATTCATAAACAGATAGTGGCACACTGTTAAGAAAGTTTGGCCACTCCTGGCTTACACAATGCATTTACACAATGCTATTACGCTTACACAATGCAATTACGTTGACTGAAGAAAAATTCGAAGAAATGAAAGAATAGTTCTTCGAAGACCTAGAGCAATCCTTCATAAGATCTCCTAGAAATGACACTAAGACAGTGTTAGGTGACATGAATGCAAGACAAGGGCGAAATTTCATCCCCACTATAGGAAGGTATAGCCTATACAAGGTCAGTAGCGATAATGAATTACGACTGATAAACTTAGCTGCAGCACTGAACATGACAGTCATTAGCATCAATATTGAGCACTGAGACAAGGTAACCTGGACCTCCGCCATGGGATGGAATACATCTTAATGGATTCAAGACACGGAACAGGCAATGAACTGCATAAGTTATAGAGACGCAAACATAGACTGAGATCATTCCCTAATGGTTTCAACATTGAGGTCGAAAGTTTCAAACGTCAGCAAAGAGAAATAGAATGGCTAGAAATAAATGGAATGAGCAAAAGCTGAGAGATGCAAAAGTTACAGAACAGGATCTAAAAATACATCACTATTGGCTACGGAATCAAAATGTAAATGAAGAATACTAGAAAGATATAGCCTCCTACTAAGTAGGTAAGTACCTATACCAAAATAAAGGAACATATGAAGCAGTAGCAAAAGATGAACTAGGGGCAGAAACTTGTGCCCGAAAAATCGCTTTTTGACGATGAATACAATAATGTAATAAGAGAAAAAAATTAAGCCTACAGAAAAATATGTATCCGACGAACTAGAACAACTGTAGAGAATTACCAGGCAAAGAAAAGAGAAGCAAAGACGATACACAAAAGAAAGAAATGAAACCACTTAAATGAGAAACTTAAATATATAGAAAACCTTAACAGAGAGAAAGGATTCAAAGCATTCTAAGTATAAGAAAGTAAACATCGACAAAAAAGAATTCAAGGAAACTACAAACCAATGGCTAGACGAAATCAAAGCCAAAGTAGGGAGAAACTGGCACCAAATAGCACAAAACAGAGAATAGTGGGTCCAGGGAGGCCTTTGTCCAGGAGTGGATGCAACAGGCTAAAGAATAAGAAAAAACCAATGCAGAAGTTTGAATGATAACCTATTAACAACAAGAAAAGTGTAATTGTAATTGTGTAATCGATGGGCAAAATACTTTAACTGGGTACCTAATGTAAAGGAAGAAGAAAAAGGGAAGCTAAAGAGATGAGGTAACCAACGATTTTTAAATAAAAAAGGCGCAGTTAAAATACTAGCCAGACATAAAAAATATCTGGTTATAAGTACCTAAGTCGAAGAACCAACGCACAGAAATGCGTTAGTCATGCCTGGTCAAATAACCAGGTAGGTACTACGAGCACAGAATAGGAAAGAACTGTTTAATATTCTGTGCTACGAGTGTCAAAGTTCACATATCTGGGATAGTACATAGGGCTTTTCATCTATTGTCATTTGTTTCGAGCTTCTGTCATATGTTGTATAATCTGTGTATAATATTAATATACACGGATTATACGACATATGACAGAAGCTCGAAACAAATATGACTGTGAATTAAAACCCCTATTGAACTAAAAGAGATTCTAGACAGGCACCGGGACCGTACCGCTAAAAACAGAAAACCGAACCGAAACCGATATTTTTTTAGTGGACTAGAACCGAAACTGAACCCTTATTTGATATTAAATATAATTTTCGGAACCGAACCGTAACACTTAATTTTTCAAACGGTTTTATCGGTTTTCTTCGGTTTTGTTGGTTACAATATTTTTATTTTTGTTTTTGTTATGACTTAATGCAAACAATTTTGTAGTGTTTTCTAATTTTGTTAATAAATAAAAATACATTTCAAGATTTTTTATTATTTTTAAAATCAACTCTAAAACCATAAAAAAACTATGTTATAATAATTTCTTCTTTTAATTCTGGTCAACAAATGTTTCTGAAGTTGTTGAGGAAAATAAAAATTTTTGTATTTCAGAATATTGTCAAATATTTTATTTAACTAAATTGATACCGTTTTAGCAAATTCTAAAATAATAAAATTAATCTATCCATTATTAACTGTTGCACCTGATCAGTGGTCACTAATAATTGATAATCGGTGATAAATCTTTGGAGTTGGTTGTGATGGGAAAATATAATTTTAATAATGTCAACAATTATTAGATTATGTAATGGCATACAGAGATATAACTGAATTAAGCCATATTGGTAGGGGAGCCCAAGCGGAGATTTTTGCAGTTACTCGAGCGCGTCAGAAAATCACATGAGGAGAAATCTTACACCTACTCTGTAAATGTACCCCTACCATATATTGGATCTTAATTCAGGGGAGTTCGTTAAGGGGATCCGAAAAAAAATTTACCCCGAGAATAAATCGAAATTGTCAGATTAAGATAAGTTAAGTTAAGTACATGCAGAATATATTGTATGTAGAATATAGAATAGTACATGCAGTGTATATTTAAAAAATCTGACGGTTTGAGCGGGGCGTAAGGAAATGGGTGAGTCACAAAGCTTCACAAAAAAAAAAGCGAATATTACGAGAAATAAACGTCAGATCGAAAAACTAAAAATTACGTGTTCAATATTTTTCAAAAATTTATCGAATGATACCAAACACGACCCCCCCCCCCACGGAGAGGAGTGGGAGATAAATTTAAAATTATAAATAGGAAACCCCGCGAAACGAACATCAAATCTAAAAAGTGCAAAATACACGTACCTATTTAATATTTTGACACCAAACACGACCCCCCACGGAGGTGGGTGGGGGGTTACTAATCTTAAATAGAAGTCCCCATTTTTTATTTCAGATTTGGATTTCTTACATAAGAATAAGTAACTTATATTCGAATTATATTTTCGAATTATGGATAGATGGTGCTATAATTGGAAAAAGATTGTTGGAAATGGAAAACTAAATTAAAAAATGGAAAGTCCCCACTTAAATAGAAAACTTTACTTAACTTTTTTTGGTTTTAGGACCTAATCTTCACAACCCAATAGGTCCCCATATCGCTCGAGTAACTGCAAATTTAGCATTTTTCCTCCCCTACTATATCTTACATAAACAAAATTTATATAGAGAAATTACACCATAATACATTTTTTACTTTTTTATCAGACTGTGAAATTGAAAAATTTAAAGGAACCGAAAAAAACCGTTTGGACCGAAAAAATTGGTCAGAACCGAATCTAAATATTTTAACAAAACCGGAACCGGACCGGACCTAAAATTTTGAATTTTACTAGAACCGGAACCGGACCGGAACCTTTTATTTCATTTCGGTCCGGGTCCCTGATTCTAGAAAGAGAACTAAATAAAATGGATTCACTCTCAGGAAATAAAATCCGAAATTACTTAAAATTCTGTTTCCACTTTCGGCGATTTGAAATTACATACATTCATTTTTGAAAGGATTGTACAAAGGGGTTTGTGGTACATTCTCAAGTAGCTAAACCTTCATAAAAACCATTGAATATTCATTGAATATTAAAAAAACCTAAGAAACTCAAATTACACCCAAAAGATGTTTGTTGTGTCTGCAGACGTAGGGACTATTTAAAAACAGTATATTTGAAAATATTAAGTAATGAAAAATCAATCAGACAGTTTGAAGAAAAATCAATCAGACAATACAGCATTCGGTAAAGGCACAGTATAAAGACGGACAGTAGAACCACTCTCCGAAAAATTGGAAGTAAAATCTGTAGTCGCGCATGGCGACCGCGCAATGTTCTTAGTCGCTTTTGCCCCACTCTCGCATTGCTAGTCGCATAGAAACGTACGGATTTTAACAGGGAAAACCCGCATCCACCACTGGTGAATTACCAATTGCGTACTGCCGGTATTACTTCTTGAGATCAAAGCGCCGACAGAGGAGTGGTTTTACTGTGGAACCTCTATATTCGCTCCGAGCGTTAACAAAGTGTCAAAGCAAAATCGACCGACCTGCTCATGGTGGCGGTTTTTTGAAATTTTATAAGGACGCTTTGTGTATGTTTAAATGAGACATTTAAAAAAATGTCGTGTCAGGCTAGTGATATTATGTATTAATATAAACAGAAAATAAAAACGCACTATTAATTCTTCACTTTCCAATATTGATTATCAGTTTGATTTTGTATGCATAACCTCACTATCGCAGTTTATGTCAATAAATATTTATTAACGAAAAAGAAAATATTTTGTTGCACTATAAATTACAGTACAAATTAATAACTAATGAATTCTAACAATTGTATTCGGTTATTATCACTACAAAATAAAATATTCAAGTTTAACAAAATAATCCCATAAGACTCAATGTTAAAACGTCCTTACAAAATCTGACAGCGTATCACGTGACTGTGCGTAGAGGGGAGACGCACGAAGCCAATACTGTGGTACTGTGGTAAAGGTAACTCCATAGCCACCTTTACTTTACAAGCCATGAAGTTGAAACTTGGCAACATCTAAGCGTAGACCGGTTAATTCTGACAGTTCTCATTTATTTTTAAATGTTTTTAAATAATATTCACTGTATTTACAGAAAAACTCAAACATTTTACAATATTTCGTGCTCCAAATTATAAAGAATATTAAAAGGTATGTATTAAGATGATTTTAGTTCAATATAATATATTTTTATATAATATATTTTATAGTATAATATATTTTTATATAAACTTAGTGCATATAGAAATGCGTCCACTTAAAATTTTTGTCATTTTTGATGTCTTATATTTACTAAACTTGTTGGCCGATTCAAGTGATTTTTTTAATATGTTATAGCCTGATTCTTTAACAATACCGCTGTAATAATATTGTTGCTAAGCAGTTAATTTTTTATTGTATAACGGGCATTTATAAAATAGTGAAATTAAAACTCAACTATAGCCTCAGGTTTTCTTAACATTCTGTTTTTTATTCATTCGCTTATGTTGGATAATAAAAAAAGTTAGCTACTTTAACAACTAGATAATATGTCTTTTATCAATACAGGGTGTTTCTAAATAAGTGCGACAAACTTTAAAGGGAAAGTAACAAAATTCAAAATTTTGACCCCTGTCAAAATTTTCAATGTATTTTAAATGTAATCATTTTTTTCGAATCTTGAAAAATCTAATAAGTATTTTTGAAAAATTTAAACGCAGAATGAAAGATTACTTTATCACCGAGGGCCGAAAGTCCCTTAGAATGAATATTCCATAGGGTGATGCGAACTTTGAAAAAAAAGAGACAGTTTAATTCGTACACCCTGTATATATACAATGAAAATTTACTTATTTAGCAACAATATTATTACAGGGGTATTGTTAAAGAATCAGGTTATAACATATTAAAAAATCAATTTAAATCGGCCAACAGGTTCGGGAAATACGAGACATCAAAAATGACCAAATTTTTGAGTGGGCTGATTTCTATGCACGCAAGTTTATATAAATTTCTTTAAGTTTGGTATTTTACATACGGCATACCTACTTATAATTTTTGTTTTTGTAGATGCCAAGCCGTTGCTGTGTGCCAGAGTGCAAAAGCAATTACGATAGCAGTCTTAAAAAGAATGAACAACCAGAAAGCACTTTTTTTATTTCCAAAGGATCCAAAGCTGCGAGAACTTTGGTTACAGTGTATCCACAGGAAAAATTTTGTTATTGGAACATCAGCGGTAGTATGTGCCAAACATTTTTATTCTGATGACATCGAGAGAGTTAGAGAATGGGTAGATAAGGAAGGCAACAAACATGTAGAGAAATTAACGAATCCTAAGTTAAAACCTTCTGCAGTTCCTCGCATTTTTCCAATTCAGGATGTTTCTAAATAAGTGCGAAAAACTTTAAAGGGAAAGGAACAAAATGCAAAATTTTGACGCCTGTCAAAATTTTCAGTGTATTTTAAATGCAATCATTTTTTCGAATTCTGAGAAAACTAATAAGTATTTTTGAAAAATTTAAACGCTGAATGAAAGATTACTTTATTACCGAGGGCCGAAAGTCCCTTAGAATGAATGAAAGGTTGTTTTTGAATGGCATATTTGAAACTAAAAATCACACTAAATTTTCTTAATTTTTCGCCCCTGTAACTTATTAAAATAAACATAGAAGTTTTCAGGGACTTTCGGCCCTCGGTCCTAACGTAATCTTTCATTCTGCGTTTAAATTTTTGAAAAATACTCATTAGTTTTCTTAGGATTCGAAAAAAATTAATCCCATGTATATTCTTGTTATTGTTTTTTTTTTTTGTATAATAAACGTTACTTACAAGGAAGTACTTTTAATTTTATTTTGTACAAACTTCTAATTAATAATATTTTCTTGTTCGACTCAAAAAATACTATAAATTTTACCAGAATTTCTACTTTAAAATTGTGTTTTCAAAAGCGGTAGTCCGAAAGTCGGACTACGCACGTCATCAATTGCGATGTTGCCTTTTTCTCTTCATAGCTTGTAAAGTAAAGGTGGCTATGGTAACTCGGTTAAGGTTTAACAATCACGGGACATTGGGACATTCTGTATATTGTGCGAAAAATGTTGCTAACTTCACTCACACACTCACTACTGTCACTGTCAGAATGACTCTCCAACAAACTGTCAGTATTGACAGTTCATTTGGGAATCTCACGTTTGGATGTTTATAAATTATTGTAAAAGGTTTATAAACGTATATAAAGGCTTATTCGTAAGTTAATTTAAAAATAAATAACAATGTCTAACGAAAAAGCATTGCTTCAATGTTACAATAGAGGTTGTGGTCAAAAATTCGATCCAGACAAAACTAATGAAGGTAAGTAAGGTTAGGTTCGCAAAGAATATAGGCTTTTCTAGAATTCCATATATTTATAAAACTAATATCCTTAAATTTGAGATTTGAAAACCATATATGGTAAAAAGGGCACAAGTTAAATTACAAAAATTCTTTCACAAGTCTGTCATTTAAGAATTCCTGTTCCTCCTAAAATACAATATTTTTTAGCAATTTTTTTCTGTAAAAACCTACTCTGTTAGAAGAAATAACTTTTTCCTAATTTTTGCAGAAGAAGAAATTAATACAATAATACTAATCCTTGTAGAAACTAATTTGAAATTCATATCTAATGAAATTGGCTATTTGCAAGTTGTTAAGTCTTCATACCATAGAATGCAGACTTATTTATTCCTACTTATGAACGGGTTGTCACAGCTGATAAAAAGCTGTTTAAGTGAAGTAAAAAAAGACAAACATACTCACAATCATTTAATTATCACGACGACCAGTTTCGATCTCTACAATATACAGAAAATCTTCAGGTCAGCGTCAAAAGTGATTAAATGCTACAATTAAAGAAAGCCATAGTTAGAACAGTGTCTGGTTGTACTAAAAGATGCTAATAGAAAGCCAAAATTTTTGAAAAGTATGTAAATGTTGATATTTTTGAACAAAAAACAAATACATACGCATGCACACCCATGAGCAAACAAGTACTCCTAAGCCTGCACACACATGTAAATGCATGAAGTTTATGAATATTTGTTAAAATTTGATCTACTTACATGCCGATCTGTATTGGGACCATGCAAGTTCGGCAAAGTGACACCTGCTTTCTACGCTCAGCAACATTATTCGCACTTTTAATTATATTGGCCAATTATATTAGTCCTGGTTACTGGATAATTGTCAATGCCATAGTCCAAAAAAATAATAAGAAAAAATAAGATTCAGGTTATGTTATTAAAACGTAAACAATTGTATGTAGTAAATAAAATTAGTTATTAAAATGCAGTACTGCAAGCAAAATACAGTTAATTAAATTTACCTTTATACATACAGGGTGTCCCGAAAAGATTGGTCATAAATCATACCACATATTCTGGGGTCAAAAATAGGTTGATTTAACCTAACTTACCTTAGTACAAAAATGTGCACATAAAAAAGTTACAGTCCTTTGAAGTTTCAAAATGAAAATCAATTTTTTCCCATATATCGAAAACTATTCGAGATTTTTTATTGAAAATGGACATTATTATAGCAAGAACATCTTAAAAAAAAATTATAGTGAAATTTGTGCACCCCATAAATATTTTATGGGGGTTTTGTTCCCTTAAACCCCCCCCCCCCCCCAAACTTTTGTGTACATTCCAGTTAAATTATTATTGTGCTACCATTAGTTAAACATAATGTTTTTAAAACTTTTTGCCTCTTTGTACTTTCTCGAAAAGCCAGTGTTTATCGAGATATTTTGAATATTTGTCGAATCCACCACATATTTGTATATATGGTTAATTACGATTATAGAGACCTGTTAATAATCTGAAAATGTATTTATAATTTACATTTTTAAGTATATTTTGAAAAAGAAGCTACATCTCGATAAAAGGTGACTTATGAAAAAAAGACAAGAGACAAAAGTTTTAAAAACACTGTGCTTAACTAATGGTACCACAATAATATTTTAATTGGAATGTACACAACGATTTGGGGGGTTTAAAGGAACAAAACCCCCATAAAATTTTTACATAAATATATTGAAAAAGAAGCAGCATCTCAAAAAAAACTCGCTTATCGAAAAAATACAAGAGGCAAAAAAGTTTTAAAAATGTTGTGTTTAACTAATGGTACCACAATAATGAATTAATTGGAACGTACATAAAAGTTTGGGGGGGTTTAAGGGAACAAAATCCCCATAAATTTTTTATGGGGTGGACAAATTTTACTATAATTTTGTTTTAAGATGTTCCTGCCATAAGAATCATACATGTCCATTTTCAATAAACAATCTCTAATAGTTTCCGATATATTGAAAAAAATCGATTTTCATTTTGTAACTTCAAAGGGCTGTAACTTTTTTTATGAGCACATTTGTACTAAGGTAAGTTAGGTTTAACGGAAGATCTATTAACAACATAAGATATGCAGATGACACCGTGATTATAGCAAGCTCTGCTGAACAACTCCAACTACTACTGAACAAAACAAACAATTTCTGTAAAGAATATGGACTAAAAATGAATATAAAAAAGACCAAATACATGATAATAACTAAGAAAACAAACATACAAACAAGCATACATTTGGGAAATGTACCGATAGAAAGGGTTGATAAATACAAATACCTAGGAACCTGGATTTCAGAGAAAAATGATCAAACAACAGAAATAAGGACCAGGATAGAAATAGCAAGAAATGCGTTTGTAAAAATGAAAACAGTTCTCTGCAACAAAGACCTTAGCTTAGAACTGAGAGCAAGAGCTTTGAGATGCTACGTGTTCTCGATACTACAATATGGACTTGAAAGCTGGACATTAAAGCAAGAACACATAAATAAGCTACAGTCATTTGAAATGTGGTGTTACAGAAGAATGCTTAGAATAGCATGGACACAGAGGAAAACGAACACGGAAGTACTGCGAGAAATGGGTAAAGAATGCGAAATAATAAACACAATAAAAATAAGAAAGTTACAATATCTGGGACACGTAATGAGGTGACCGCGATATGAAATGCGAAGACTGATAATACAGGGAAAGATAAGAGGCGGAAGGAGTATAGGAAGAAGGAGAGTGTCATGGTTAAAGAATTTAAGGGACTGGTTTAGATGCAGTTCTATAGAACTCTTTAGAGCAGCGGTGGATAGAGTAAAGATAGTGATGATGATATCCAACCTCCGATTAGGAGACGCACTTGAAGAAGAAGAAGAAGTTAGGTTTAATCGAACTATTTTTGACCCCAGAATGTGTGGTATAATTTATGACCAATATTTTCGGGACACCCTGTATAATAATGGCATATCATGTCAATATTGTGGAGCAATATATAATTTTTCTTCTTCAATGACAGTAGGTATGAAATATACATAAATTTGACAATTTCAATTGACAATATGAATTATTTAATACAGTTGCAATATTTCTCCTCTATTCTCGCACGATCGTTTCTTATATCCCCTCCAACTACCTGCACACCGAGAATATTGTAAAGATCGAAGCCAGTTGTCGAAGTGATAATTAAATGATTGTGAGTATGTCTGTCTTTTTTTACTTCATTTAAAATGAACTCACATATGCAACCCATTCAACATTTAAAAAGCTGTTTATTGCTGGATTTAAGGATTGATATGAGGTTCTATATAAGAGTAATATTCCACCAGTTTATACTGAAAAGTCCCATGTATTGTTCTTGATAAAATCCAATACAGAATTTCGTTATCCCTGTTTAAATCCGAAATTCAGAAGAGATGGTCTTATTATGACTATATTTTTACTGATTTTTCGAAAATTTAACACTGCATAGGTACTATACTAACAAAGAGAATTCAGGAAAACAGTTTAAATACAGTAAAACCTCGATATAACGGACTAATTGGGGGGACGGGATGTCCGTTAAAGCCGAAAGTCCGTTGTATAAAAATCGGTTTAAAATCGATCAAATTTTTTTTGAAATTATGTAGGTACATACTGTATTTAGATACAGTGTACAAATCTGTAAGTTTTGAAAAAAAGAAATAAAGTTTTGTTCGCTACTTTCTTACTTTTCTACTGCATCTAAAAACTTTCTGCAATATACTCATTTGGTTGACAAAATTCACTGATTCATGGGTTGAATAAACGATGTATTTTTTGGCAAAACCTAGAATTTATTAAAGTTGCCATCTTCTGAATTTGTTGCTGAAAAATATCCTAACAGCACAACCCGTGGAATGAGAAGACGGGGTAGACCAAAGCTGAGGTGGATGGACGGGGTAACACAAGATGCCGAGAAGATCGGAGTCGGCAACTGGAAAATGCAAGCAAGGGACAGAACAAAATGGCATAGAAAGCCTGAAAAGGTCGAGGCCCTCCAAGGGCTGTAGCACCAAGATGATATCGATGATGATGATGATCTTCTGAATTTAGAATACTTTCAGGGGGATTAGCAGGAGCTTTTTTTAAAATCGATAAACATTTAACCTCTTTAGGCGGTATTACCAGTTTCTTCTCTTGAAATTTTCTCACTGCAGGTACAAATCCTTTAAAAACTAATTTTTGAAAATATCTCTGGTGAACCAGCTCTAGCTCTATTAGAGCTATAATATGAAGCGAGCAGATGATGAATTTTGATAATTATATCTTTGACAACACTAGGTTTACGAAATTTACCAAATAAGTATTATTACAGTAGTCAATCCATGCGATCCATCGGCACAAAGCAGTGCTGAGATGTTTCCTTTTTGTTTTTCCATGTAGAATTCGATTTTTCATATTTTTTTGCATTCAATTTTTTTTTACATTTGATCTGATTTCTTGCCCGTTATACCGGAAGTCCGTTAAATAGAGGTCCTTTCTATCGAGGTTTTACTGTACCTATAAGTTACCTGATCAAAGCCACTATCCACACAGCTGAAATGCTGGCATTAAAGTTTGCTCTTCCTCACATATTTACAAAGAAAATTAAGGACTGAGTATTCTAGGCAATATCCATAAACTATCTTCTTCTTCACGTGCTATATCAGAATTATCTGACATTGGCGATCACCATTGCAAAGGCTTCTTGATCTTCTGCAATATGGAATAATTGTCCTGCATTTGATATCTTGAGTCCATTCACGAATATTTTTTAACCAAGAAACTTGTTTTCTTCCTACACCTCTACGGCCCTCTATTTTGCCTTTAAGGGTCAGTTGTAATATTTTATATCGACTTCCCCTCACTATATGTCCCAGATAAGACATTTTTCGGTGTTTAACAGTCTTTAGCAGTTCTCTATCTTTGTTGACCTTCCTTAGTACTTCTTCATTAGTTTTTCTTGTTGTCCAGGGTATCTTCAGCATCCGTCTATGAATCCACATTTCCAATGCTTCAATTATGTTCATGATCGATACTTTTAGCGTCCACACTTCTGCACTATACAAAAGTACGGACCAAACATAGCACTTGACCATTCTTTGTCTTAGTTCTAAACTGAGATGATTATTGCAAAGAAATGACTTCATTTTCATAAAAGCAGTTTTAGTCATTGCTATTCTACGTTTTATTTCTATGTCTGGATCTAGTTGGTCTGTTATCACAGTTCCCAAATATGTCATTTTGTGAACTTTCTCAACTTGGACTCCGTTTAATTGAAGCTTTGCATCGGGATGTGGGTCACGACTAAACACTAAAAATTTAGTTTTGTTTGAGTTTATTTTAATGCCCATTTCCTCTCCTACCTCGTGAATACGATCAAGCAGAATTTGGAGACCTTCAATATTATCTGACAGAATTACTGTATCGTCTGCATATCTTATCACATTAAGTAGTTCTCCGTTGATTTTTATTCCATATGGCTGTCTCTCAAGTGCCTTTTTAAGTAAATGGTCCGAGTAAACATTAAACAATGTTGGTGACAAAATGCAACCTTGTCTGACTCCTCGTTGTATGGAGATTTCATCGGTGTAGTTATCTCCAATTTTGACTGTAGCAGTTTGATTCCAGTACAAATTTTTAATGACACGAATATCTTTGTCATCTATTTCGATATTTTTCAGTATTTGCATTAATTTTACATGCTACTTTATCGAATGCCTTTTCGAAGTCCACGAAACATGCAAATACATCTACATAAGAATACATCTTCTTCTTAGCCCTCTATATTCCACATTTGGACATAGGCCTCTCCTAACTTCTTCCAGCGGTCTCTATCCTGAGCAACATATATTTCCAATTTTTTCCGGCTACTCTTTTAATATCATCAACAGTGGTAGTCTTCCTCTCGGTCGTCTACTTTTGTAAGGTTGTATTGTTGCATTCCACCGTTGGTCTTTTTGTCTAGCAGAGTAGCCTGCGAAGCTCCATTTAAGTTTGGCACTTTTGTTGTTATGTCCTTAAATTTTGTTTTTGATTTTACCCAGTCTTTCCTCTTTTTATCTGACAGTGGCATACCTAACATTGCTCTTTCTGTTGTGGCTAGTTTATTCATATTTACCATATTATTTCATATTTATTCATATTTATTTTATACATTAGTACCGTTGCCCAAAAGTCTATGAAAATGCTTGGTTTCATTAAAAGAACATCTCGTGATTTCACAGATATAAATTCAATGAAAATTTTATATTGCTCACTTTTTAGATCTCATCTTGATTTTTGTTCTTCTGTGTGGTCTCCATATTATCTAGTTCATAAAAATAAACTTGATAGAGTTCAGCATACCTTTCTCAGATACGTAGCTTTTAAACAACATATATATCGTAGCTACACAGATATTGGATTATTATTGAATATTACTTCATTAGAAACCCGTAGAAAAAGAAAAGATCTGACAATCTTATTCAATATTATTAATGGTAATAGTAGCTGTCCCGATCTTCTGTCAAAAATTTGTCTTTTTGTACCCACTCGGTCAACAAGACAAAGTCAAACTTTTCACATAAGCTTTCATAGATATAACTATACTTACAACAATTTTTTACACTAACACTTAGACTTTCGAATTCTCTAAATGACTTAAATATATTCTGCAATTCCTTGGGTAGATTTAAAAACCATTTGTTAAACATACAATGTTAGTGATATAATTTCTATCAGCAATTTTTTAAGCTTAAACTTTGTTTGTTTTTTATATTGTAATGTTCTTTTTTTTCCTTTAACTTATTAGCTTTGTTATCCAATACATATTATAATGTTTGTTCTTTGTGTTGACACTGTTTATGGTTTTGCTTTTGTCTTTGTAATATTTTTTTTGTAATAATATTTTCTGAATTGGGCTTGCCCCTAAATAAATAAATAAATAAATAATTTGCCTTGATTAGGGTCCAGATTTGACATCCATATGTCATGATAGGAAGGATGCACTGGTTGAACAATTTGGTCCTCAAGTATTGGTGTATTTTGCGGTTCTTAAGTATCCAACTAAGTTCGCCAAACCCTGTGCATGCTAGTCTTGCTCTCTTAGTAATTTCCACACTTTGGTTCTCTTTGTCAAGTTTCAGGGTTAGGCCTAGGTAGATAACGAGCGATCCACAATTATTGGGATCAAAGCTATCCGTGCAAAAAATTACGTATGTCTCGTTTTAATCTGAAAGACCGCCGGAGTGTGACGTCACGGCCAACTGCGGCTATATTCAGTGTTGTTATGATCACTTTTCCAAACAAAGAATAAAGATTGAAAACACGTTGAAAAGATACCCAATCTCAAAACCTTTCAATTCGTATAAAGTTAAAATTTTGCTTCCTCTGCAACTTTTTATGTTTAATTATAGTGTTTTTTAAGTAGACGTACGTACACTGACAAGTATCTGTCAAAGTTAACGTAAACTGGAAAGTATATCTGAATTAATAATAGAAATACACTGTTTAGCTATCTCTGTCGTTCATAGCCACCTATGGTGATAATAATTTTGGATCACACTTTATATTCCTGAATTTTTTCTATGTCACTGCCATTTATATTTATATGTCAAGGGTTGTCAGGTCCGATTTGTTTTTAATCGGTACATAAGCAAAAACAAATCGGGATTTAGGGTTGTAGATCGGGACAAATAAACAATAATAGCCCAGTAAATGACCGATTTGGAGTGTAATTTTCAGAGTCAACTCCGAATTGCATGAAAATCTGGTTTTAAGTTCTACTTACTGTCTACTTCAAAGTTGAACTTGTACCATTGGTTGCTTTTACTTGGGGGGTGACAGTTACAGTTACCCCTTCTCGGTGGTAAAAAAACGCGCGTTTAAAGGAAGTCCCAAAATGGATCAACTGACTAACTCTAAAAAACTTTTGTTCTATATAATTTTTTAACTAAGTCAATACTTTTCAAGTAATATTATCGAAAAAAATATTCTTAGCAAAAATGTAGCTTTTAAAAAAGCAAAAAAAAATTGTATGTTTAGAAAGTCTATAAAACCAGTAAAAGCGAAGTTATATGTAGCTCATCAAAAATACGTTCTAATTCATCAAATTCCAAAACGAATTTTTCAACTTGTAATAACCAAAAACTTAAGCAATTTTTGGGCAAAACGTATTAAAATTTTTTAAAGTGTTTAAAAAAATGTTTAATTTTGTTTTATATAAAAGTCTCTAGCATTAAAAGCGAGTTACGCTCAAAATAAAGTTGGCCCCTTTTTTTGATAAAAAAAATCGTGAAAACCTCCTCCTATTTAGCACCGTAAATAAAATTAATTGTTACCGCTTTACCATTTACTTTATATGTGTATTGTTTATACGATCTGTAAGGTTTACCGGTTGGGAGTGCTTAGTTTTGAAGAAAAAAAAGGTTTTATAGTAAAAAAAGATATTCCTAAAATATTGTAAAATGCCCTTTTTTCAAAATAACTTTAAAAGTATTGGGGATACTAAAAAGCTCAAGGAGTAAAAAGTAGGTAGGTTTTGCTTTTATAAATATGATAGATTTATTTTGTTTTTCTGTAAGACAAAAATTAGTTAAAATAATTCTGTTCATATTTTGCATACACTGATGATTAGTGACTCGTTCAGGCCCTTTCAATCATGTAAAAAATACATAAGTAAAGTAAATTGTTTGTAATGCGGTAACGATTTGGATGCGAAAAAAAAGGAGTCAACTTGATTTGGAGCATAACTCGCTTAGTTTTTGATGCTATAAACTTTTTTAAAACATAAAAATAAAGCTTTATTAAAAAAAGTTTTCATTGGTTTTTCCCGAAAAGTGCTTCATTTCTTGGTTATTTCACGTCGAAATATTTGATTTGGAATTTGACGAATAAGAAAGTATTTTTCATGAGCTACAACTTTGCTTTTGCTGGGTTTATAGACTTTACGAGTTCACACTTTTTTTCATTTTTTTATATTATGCTACATGTTTTTGCTAAGAATATTTTTTTCGATCAAATACTTTTGAGTTATTTGTGAAAATCGCCTGAAATCGTGATTTTTTTGTCGAAAAATAAACATTTTCAATCGTAAATAACTCGAAAAGTATTAACTAAGTTGAAATTTTATAGATCTAAAATTGCTTAGAATTAGTCAATTTATCCATCTCCGGACTTATTCTAAACGCATGGTTTTTCACCCCCCAACTAGGGGTGACTGTCACCCCAGTGTAAAAGCAACCAACGGCACAAGCCGTCCAAATTTTCATGCAATTCGGAGTTGCTCCTGAAAATTACACGGTATCGCCGTATTTCCCGTTCATCACTGGACTGCAAGGTGTTTCTATAATCTGTATTTAATCCTACATAATAATAATAATTCAGTAAATTATTTATTTTTTATTAAAATTATATTTTTCATTCGATTTTTCCAATTTTAGGAGTGCCTTGTTTTTTATAACATACATAGTTATAAAATTCACTGGAAGTCTTCCTGAAATTGGTTTTCGTGGGTGAAAATCGGGACATTTAGTGTCCTGATCAGGTACAAATCGGTACGCGTCCCCAGACCCCTGAAAATCGGGACGTCCCGCGCAAATCGGGACACCTGGTAACGCTAGTCTGGGGTCATATGTGTTTGTCTTTATTTTTGTTTTCCTCATATTCATTTTTAGGCCGATGTATTGGGAGCTGCCTGCGAGTTTCTCCATCATAATTTGCAGTTCCTTGGATGAGCTCTCTATAATCACAATGTCATCAGTGAATCTGAGGTGGTTATCTTGTTGCCATTAACGTTAATGCCATAGATTGGCTAATTTGTAGTTTTGAAGACGTCTTTTAGGACTAGGTTGAAAAGCTTTGGTGATATTACGTCTCTTTGTCTCACTCCTCTCTTAATGGGGATAGGATTTGTATTTTCGTCTAGTTGTACTATCATAGTTGCATTCTCATCAATTTTATATTATGTATTAGTTGCCTATATCTCGAATCTATTCTACAAATAACAATATTAAACGTTATTTCTGGATTTTGGTTAACACGTTGACGGACAGTGCGTCAAATGTATAAGCAAGTGTTGTGACACTATATGTATTTTGCAAAGTAGAGTAGGGAAAAACGCAACGTCTATAGACGTTGTGTCACATTACATCAATGGAAATTAGACGTCTATAGACATTCTGTCTGTCAACGTGTTAATTAACTAGGTATAAAATTTTATTTACGAATTTATATTAACAACAATAATTAATCAATAATTACTGAAAATATTCGACAGATAGGCAAAATAAAATTACATTGTATTTCCATGTAGATGAGGCCTTAGGAGGTTAATAATATAGCATACATATAAATTACTTGTTACATAATTTTAAAAGTCTTTTCTTTTTTTTTCACTGATGTTATTAATAATATTATTTTGTTGTTCTTCTTTATTTTCCTTAGAGAAAGATACTTCAGGATCTATATTTTCTACATTTACACAGATCCGTGAATACAAATTGTTCTAATTGGCAATGCCAAAGAAAATAAAAAGTATTGATATTTGCGATTTAGTAAATAATGTTATTCGTTATAGTTATTAGTAAGTACTCAGCATATTAATTTTTATAACTTTGTTCCTGGAATCTTGTAATTTTTTATTTGAATGTATTCTGACAATTAACTAACTCTGGTATAACCCGCTTATTGGAATAGCTTTCATGTCAAGCAAGCATTCCTACAACCGGAATATTCTAATAACCGATCATCAGTAGTAGAAACGTTTTGGGGCCTCAAATTTCTATTCCTTAAACCATTATATTCCTATAACTGATATTCTAATAAGCGCGTTCAACTGTAAATTTATTTTGATCTAAGAACAAATACATGTGTTAGAACTTTAAAGTGCTATTTAATTATTTATAATCTTCACCAATCTATTATTACTATAGACTCTTGCAGACATCATCCTGGTGAACCTGTATTCCATGATGCATACAAAGGATGGAGCTGTTGCAATAAGAAATGTACAGATTTTACGGAATTTTTGAACATACAAGGTTGTACACTATCCAAACATTCTAACATCAAGCCAGTAGAACCTGAAAAACCAGTAGCTAAAGATGTAGATGTAAATGAAGTCATTGAGGTTAAGCCCATAGTTCAATCAACAATGGAAAGGCCTTCCTTTAATACTCCTTTAGTAAGTATTTTAGTACCTTCTTATTTTTTTTATTATTATCCCGGTTATTTATAGCATTCTTCGGCTTCCGGTTCCCAGTTTCTAGCTTCGTCCGTCGTTGCATTCGTCAGGGTGAAGGTTCCTTTCCGACATTGCCTTCTGAATGCCACCTAGCCAGGATTGTTTCGGTCTTCCTCTCTTCCTTCTTTCCCTTTACGTCCATTTTAAAATTTGTTTTCATAGCCTGTTGTTGTCCATCCTTTCTAAATGACCGTACCAGATCAGTTGTCTTCTTTGAATTTATTTGACTCCCATTATATTTCTGATTTGGTCATTTTGTATTCTTTCAAGCGTTGATTTTCTAGCAGACATTTGTTACACCAGTCCTTTGTATCATTGTGTACTTCTGCTATTCGGCTCCTTCATCATCATCATCATCAATGGCGCTACAACTCTTCGTGAGTCTTTGCCGCGTTTACTATTGCCTTCCATGTTTGTCGGTCCTGTGCCACTAATCGGCTCCTTGGATTCACCAACTGTGTTATTTTCTTAGAACCATCATTATTCTTCAATATTTAAGCAAGCCATCTTCCACAGTAAGGGAGTCCCACTGGGCCCAATACATCTTGATCACTGAGACTAGGTTTGTTATTTCTTGGCAAGACTGACGATGGTTTTCTTTTTTCCATTTTCGAATTTCCACTAATGCTGTTAGCACTGCTGCTTTGTTGAATTCTGTTTTGTTGCAATGGAAACATTCTCTGGGCACGGCCTTCTAAAGAGAGAATCAGCGTTTCTGCAGCTAACCCTGGTCAGTGCACAATCTTGAAATCATATTCTTCTTCTTCTTAGGGTGACTGTCCGTTCCGAACGTTGGCGATCATTCTGGGTATGATGACTTTGTTAGTTGCTATACGGAATAGTTGTGTTGAGGTCTTTCTATAACATGTCTAAGGTTAGCAAGACAGGATATTCATCTTCGTCCAGGGGCCCTTTTTCCTTCAATTTTACCTTGTAAAATACACTGGAGTAGTTCGTATCTGCCTTGATTTCTCATTATATGTCCTAAGTACTGCAGCTTACGGCCCTTCACGATGTTGACTAAATCTGCGGTTGTGTTCATCCTCCGTAGTACTTCTTCATTGGTGACTTTGTCTGTCCATAGTATGTCCATATTCTTGAAGTCATTCAATCCATCGGGCTATCTGACCCTCTGAATTCTTAAACTGGTGGATTTACACCAGTTTAACCACATGAGCTTACATGAACTTCGTATGTGTCCCATTTTACCACATTTCCAACACTTCGTTTTCTTGTATATAATGGCTTTCATCAGATTAACAAATTATTCAAATTTGTCTTCATCTTCTTCCTCTGATTCATATTTGAGGGCTGTGGACAAGATCTCTGCATTTCATGATCACGAACAAAATCAATAAATGTTTGAACAGCCAACTTTTCCATCATGTCTTGAGGAGCTGTTGAATAAGCATGTCGCACTAACCTGGAAATATCTATCTCATATTCTTGAAAAACCTTATCGCATATTTATCGACTCCTCTACGGCTAGGGTCTAAAGCACATCCCAGGAATCTCTTGTAGCTGATTCGAACTGTTTCATGTAGTTATTTCATGACGTTTTTCTGTCGAAAGTTGGAATTTTCTGACCCTCTTCTTCCAGAGCATCCTTCAGCCGTTGTACTAACTTTTTGCTGACAGAATTTAATTCTCTAATTTCCAATTCTCGTCATAAATCTGTCACTAAATTTCCCTCTTTTGACACCAATGTAATGTTTATTTAGTTTATTTAAAGTCTTCTAACACCAACTAAAACATGACGAATTTATAACGTTTATTTATTTAACGAATATGATCCTTCAGATAATCAAGATTAAATTGACGAAATTAACAAAAACATAAGTAAGAACCTTCTCGAAGCCGGACTACAGGTCGCCAAAAAAACAAAGACTAAAGAAGACAAAATAAGCAACGGAGCCAAACAACTAATGACGGAAAGAAAACAACTACTAGCGCAAAACAAACGCCATACTCAAGAATACATAGAACTTAATAAAACAATTAGAAAAGAACTAAAACGCGACATACAAAAATGGAACGAGAACTTAATAGAGCGAGTCATTGAAAACAACAGAGGCTTAAAATGTCTAAGACCCGCACTGAGCGTTCAAAAAATCATCAAAATAAAAGACGCCAATAATAAGGAAGAGAAGGGCAAATATAAAATAACAAAAATAGTCGAAGACTTCTATAAAACCTTGTACAGCTCGCAAAGCCAGCCTAATGAATCAACAAAGGAGAACGTCAAAAGAAAAATAAAAAACGTGGGATCAGAAGTACTACCAAATATAAAGGGATTCGAAATAGAAAGAGCTTTAAAAGAACTAAAAAATAATAAAGCTCCAGGACACGACGGTATAATTGCCGAGCTCTTGAAAACAAGCAAAACAGTAACAATCCCCATACTATTTAATAAATGTCTCCATAACTCCCTAAAGACTGGAACGAAAGTCTAGTATGTAATACTTTTACACAAAAAGGGGACAAATGTGACCTACAGAATTATAGACCTACATCGTTGCTCAGTCAAGTATACAAACTATTTATGAGAATTATTAACAACCGGTTGACCTACAAAATGGACAGTTACCAACCAGTGGAACAGGCTGGCTTCCGCAAAGGATGTAGTACATCAGACCATCTGCTGGCAATGAGAACATTGATAGAGAAGGCAAATGAATACCAACTACCCGTATTTCTTGCTTTCTAGACTATGAAAAGGCGTTTGATAGTATAGAGATGTGGGCCATAGAACAAGCTATTAATAATTGTAGAATAGATTCGTGATATAGACAGCTTATACATAATATATATGAAAATGCAACTATGATAGTACAACTAGATGAAAATACAAATCCCATCCCCATTAAGAGAGGCGTGAGACATGGAGACGTAATACCGCCAAAGCTTTTCAACCTAGCCCTGGAAGACGTCTTCAAAACGACAAATTGGTCAACCTATGGCATTAACGTTAATGGCAAGAAGCTAAACCACCTCAGATTCGCTGACGACATTGTGATTATAGCGAGCTCATTCGAGAAACTGCAAATTATGATATGAGGAACTCACAGGCAGCTCGCAATACGTCGACCTGAAAATGAGCATGAGAAAACAAAAATAATGACAAACACGGATGACCCCAGACGTATAACTATAAATGGCAGTGAGATAGAAAAAGTCCAGGAATATATCTATCTAGGCCAAATCCTGAAACTTGACAAAGAGATCCAAAGTGCGGAAATTACTAGGAGAGCAAGATTAGCATGGACAGGATTTGGAAAAGTTAGTTGGATACTTAAGAACCGCAAAATACCCCAATACTTGAGGAGCAAAGTGTTCAACCAGTGCATCCTTCCTATCATGACATATGGATGTCAAACCTGGACCCTAACCAAGGCAAATATGAATAAATGAAAGAAGTGAAAGAAGTATATTACGTACAAAACCTATCAGTCTTTCAACTTTTTAAATATGAATAAACTAGCCACAACAGAAAGAGCAATGTTAGGTATACGACTGTTAGATAAAAAGAGGAACGACTGAGTCAGATCAAAGCAAAAGTCGAGGACATAACAACAAAAGTTGCCAAACTTAAATGGAGCTTCGCAGGCCACACTGCTAGACAAAAAGACCAACGTTGGAATGCAACAGTACAACATTGGAGACCTTACCAAAGTAAACGACCGAGAGGAAGACCACAGATGAGGTGGGTTGATGATATTAAAAGAGTAGTCGGAACAAATTGGAAATATGTTGCTCAGGATAGAGACCGATGGAAGGAGTTGAGAGATGCCTATGTCCAAACGTGGAAGATAGAAAGCTAAGAAGAAGAAGAAGAAGATTTATTTAACGGTACATATATATTTATTAGATTATTTATGAGACTCCTAAAATCTAATTGGTCTTATATAATATGTAGTCTGGTTCATTCTTCGAAATGTTTCTAGAATTTAGTGGAACTCCCTTGACGTCAGAACAGCCCCAAATCTTCTCCGATCACGTGAGTAGCAAGGGCTAGCAAAGATATAAAACAATATTTGTTTTTGAGATTATTTGAAAGTATTCAATTATTTATGTTTGGTAGTAATGAGTTCAATTCGTTGTAGGTCACAATAAA
This sequence comes from Diabrotica virgifera virgifera, assembly GCF_917563875.1. NCBI lineage: Eukaryota > Metazoa > Arthropoda > Insecta > Coleoptera > Chrysomelidae > Diabrotica > Diabrotica virgifera. The sequence goes on from NC_065446.1 coordinate 216,202,867, forward strand.
GGCACAAGTAGCACCATCTCTTCAACAACAACTCAAAATATTAGAAACCAAACAAGAGGTAAAGACAACAAACTTATCAGGAGAAATTGTTATAGGAACCACATGTAAAAATGGAGGCTGTGGAACAACATATGAAGGTAGGATTGGTTGATGTGTTTATGTTAATATGTTAAGAATTTGTATTGCATTATTTACAATAGTATTGTTAAGGAATGAGTTTTTCTTTCATAATTAGGTAATAATAGTCACCAAAATAACAAACAAGGAGGTTATTCATACACTTCACAAAATAAAGGAAGGTAAATCTATATTGGAATCAGATTTCCAATGGTAAGAGTTGATAAAAAGTACACCCAAGATATCAAAATACAGAGAGGAGTCTGCCTGGGTTGAGTGCTGTCCCCACTATTCTTCATTGTCACAGGGCGGTATTTAATGAAGCGCTCTCACATTCAATAGAAGGCATATCTATCAATGAAGAATTTTTGAAACTTTCGTGATACAGAAATAATGACCGATAACAATGATCTACAGAGCGTAATGCAACGTGTTAATGAATGCTGTCATGAATATGGACTGAAGATGAATTTGAAGAAAACTAAATGATCATTATCACTAAATCAGCAGATGCAAACATACATTTGAATATTGAAGAGACTGTATTTGAGAGTCTGGAAAGCTACAAATACTTAGTGCATCATTCATGAAACTTACAAAAGTTTCTTTGTTGTCGGGATATAAGGTTAGAACTACGTCTAAAGATGCTTCGAAACATGGATACTAAAACAAGTGCAACTGAATAAGTTGTCTTTGAATTTTGGTGTTAGAGAAGAATATTTGACTACTTAGGACATATGGCTTAGACTTAGGGGTGATAAGAGGGCAAAAATACTCATTATTACAACTTATGCTAGGCAACATTCGAGGAAAGTGAATTGTAGGAAGACAAAGAATATCTTGGCCGAAGAACCTAAGGGAATGGTTTAAATGCAGTAGTGCATTCAGAACAGGGTCTGCATCTGCAAGTGATGTATATCCACATTTAGGAAGCTCAAGCTCTGCTTGTATTGGATTACATCAATCAACTTTTCATATTCTATAAAGCATAATATCTATACCTCCCAATAATGGTTAAAATTATTTTTAGGGCCACAAACAAATGACACAACTTGTACTTATCATCCAGGAGTGCCAATATTTCACGAAGGCTTAAAGTTTTGGTCCTGTTGTCAAAAGAGAACAACTGATTTTGATGCATTTTTAAATCAAGTTGGCTGTGAAACTGGGACTCACATATGGAGTAAAGAAGTAAGTATGCAATGTATTACATTAAATATTCAGATTTTATGAGACATTGTATTTTATCTATATTAAATATAGATAAAAGTCGTTTAAAAAAAACCTGCAAGTAAAAACTTGTAGTGTAATTTGGTATAATATAGGCTGTTCAATAAGTTTTGCGGTTCGATGAGAGAGGACGTTGCTACTAAACCATTTAGTTTCGACGTGTAGTGATGTTGAAAAAGTAACTATTCGTTACAAAGTACTTGTTACTTACGAATACCGAAAGTAACGATTACTATACAGAGAGGCAAATCGTTACTTTGATTACTCTGATTACTTCGTATCAGAGCCAGAGCTAGTAACGACTATTGTGTCTACTTTGATTACTCTGATTACTTCGTTACTTCATACCAATCGTATTAGAGCGAGTAACGACTATTGTATTTACTTTGATTACTCTGATTACTTCGTACCAATCGTATCAGAGCGAGTAACGACTATTATATCTACTTTGATTACTTTCATTACTCTGATTACTTCGTACCAATCGTAACAGAGCGAGTAACGACTATTGTATCTACTTTGATTACTCTGATTACTTCGTACTTCGTTAAGGTCGTTATTATATCGGAATACCTATACACAATACCTACCTACTGAAAATACGATTCTCGATATGATTACCGGTACTCAAATGCAAAAGTAACACAAGTAATCATAGTAATCAAATCATTTTTATCCCTTAAACAGATTTTTGAAGGTCGTTGTTATATCGGAATACCTATACAAACCTACCTACTGAGAAATACGATTCTCGGTATGATTACCGGTACTCAAATACAAAAGTAATCCTAGTAATCAAATCATTTTTATCCCTTAAACAGATCGGTGAAGGTCGTTGTTATATCGGAATACCTATAACAAATACCTACTACTGAGAAATACGATTCTCGATATGATTACCGGTACTCAAATACAAAAGTAACAAAAGTAATCATAGTAATCAAATCATTTTTATCCCTTAAACAGATCGGTGAAGGTCGTTGTTATATCAGAATACGTATACAAAATAGCTACCTACTGAGAAATACGATTCTAGATATGATTACCGGTACTCAAATACAAAAGTAATCATAGTAATCAAAGTAACGAATGCTGTAAATGATTACTTTATACAAAATACCTACCTACTGAGAAATACGATTCTCGATATGATTACCGGTACTCAAATACAAAAGTAACACAAGTAATCATAGTAATCAAATCATTTTTATCCCTTAAACAGATTGGTGAAGGTCGTTGTTATATCGGAATACCTATACAAACCTACCTACTGAGGAATACGATTCTAGATATGATTACCGGTACTCAAATACAAAAGTAACAAAAGTAATCATAGTAATCAAATCATTTTTATCCCTTAAACAGATCGGTGAAGGTCGTTGTTATATCGGAATACCTATACAAAATAGCTACCTACTGAGAAATACGATTCTAGATATGATTACCGGTACTCAAATACAAAAGTAACGCAAGTAATCATAGTAATCAAATCATTTTTATCCCTTAAACAGATTGGTGAAGGTCGTTGTTATATCGGAATACCTATACAAACCTATCTACTGAGGAATACGATTCTAGATATGATTACCGGTACTCAAATACAAAAGTAACAAAAGTAATCATAGTAATCAAATCATTTTTATCCCTTAAACAGATCGGTGAAGGTCGTTGTTATATCGGAATACCTATACAAACCTACCTACTGAGAAATACGATTCTAAATATGATTACCGGTACTCAAATACAAAAGTAACAAAAGTAATCATAGTAATCAAAGTAACGAATGCTGTAAATGATTACTTTATACAAAATACCTACCTACTGAGAAATACGATTCTCGATATGATTACCGGTACTCAAATACAAAAGTAATCATAGTAATCAAATCATGTTTATCCCTTAAACAGATCGGCTAAGGTCGTTGTTATATCGGAATACCTATACAAAATAGCTACCTACTGAGAAATACGATTCTAGATATTACCGGTACTCAAATACAAAAGTAATAAAAGTAATCAGAGTAATCAAAGTAACGAATGCTGTAAATGATTACTTTATACAAAATACCTACCTACTGAGAAATACGATTCTCGATATGATTACCGGTACTCAAATACAAAAGTAACAAAAGTAATCATAGTAATCATATCATTTTTATCCCTTAAACAGATCGGTGAAGGTCGTTGTTATATCGGAATACCTATACAAAATAGCTACCTACTGAGAAATACGATTCTAGATATGATTACCGGTACTCAAATACAAAAGTAACAAAAGTAATAATAGTAATCAAAGTAACGAATACTGTAAATGATTACTTTATACAAAATACCTACCTACTGAGAAATACGATTCTCGATATGAATACCGGTACAAAAGTAATCATAGTAATCAAAGTAACGAATACTGTAAATGATTACTTTATACAAAAGTAACGATTTGTAACGAATACTCGAAAGTAACTATAATCAAGATCACTATCGACGTGTCACAATATTTTTACAATGGAAAAAGATGGCACTGGTAGTGCAGTGATTAAATGTTTATTCTTGGAAGGTATAAAAGCAAGGGAAATGTGTGAACAAATGTTGAAAGTGTATTCGCGGTGTGCAAGTACTTGGAGGGGATACGCGAAAGGATCGTGCGAGAATAGCGGAGAAATATTGTAACTTTCTTAAATAATTCATTGTCAATTGAAATTGTCAAATTGACGTATATTTCATATCTACTGTCAATAAAGAAGAAATATTATATATTGCTCCACAATATTGATATGATATGCAATTATTATATAAAGGTAAATTTAATTAATTTTATTTTGCTTGCAGTACTGCATTTTATTAACTAATTTTATTTACTACATACAATTATTGTTTACGTTTTAATAACATAACCTGAATCTTATTTTTTCTTCTTGTTATTTTTTTTTTGGACTATGGCCTTTACAATTATCCAGTAACCAGGACTAATATAATTGGCCAATATAATTAAAAGTGCGAATAATGTTGATGAGCGTAGAAACCAGGTGTCGCTTTGCCGAACTTGCACGGTCCCAATAGGTAAGGACTTTTCGCAACTCAATTAGTATAATTAGTCTTGTTTTATTAGGCAACAGAAATGTATGATTGAAAAAATTGTAAGTGATATTATTACCTTAGGATTATCAAATTCTGACAGTTTTTGTGTGTTATTTTCTGTTAATTGGTTTGTGTAGTCTGTATCCTAGATGTGATTGTTGAAATTTAGTTTTTTTTTAATTTTTGTCCATGCTTGTTACCGTGATGATTATGTGTTGCATATGTATTGTGTATGAGTTTGTCGATCATTTGTCCTTCGACTTCCTTTATTCCGCTATTGTTGGTATAGTATTATATTGTTTTCAATTCTGTTGGTTCTATTAGTACAGTAGAAAGCTGGGTTGTTTAATTTACACGTGGTCATACAAGCCTGGAAGATGATCCACGTCAAAGACGTCCAAAAACAGCAGAAATCAGAAATCGTAGAAAAAATTAAGGATGTCGTATGACTGAAAAAGATTTAGTAGAAGCCCGAGACATCTCTTTGAGTAGTGTAAGCAATATTTTGACTGGGATGTTGGGTTTCAAAAAGCTGTGTTCATAATGGGAACCGCAATCTCTAACAATGGAAGAAAAATACATTCGAATGCGACAATGCGACTTTCTCAGCAAGATTTAGAGTGTTTTCGAAAGCATAAACTGGATTTTGTGTGTCGATTCATCACTATGGATTAGACTTGAGTCTGTCACCATGATCCTAAATCAAAAGAAGAGGCTAAAGACTGGTGTGAACCTTGTTCTTTGGCTCCGAAACGAATTCGTGTCCAGAAATCTGTCAAAAAGGTGTTAGCATTAGTGTTTTGGGATGCGAGAGGAATGTTGGTTGTGGAGTACTTGCACATTGGTGAAACAATAAATTCTGGATTTTCGTAAACTTAAACACCAGCTGAAGGAAAAAATTCGTTAAAAAAGACCCGGTTTGCAGAAGAAAAAATCCTTTTTCATCGGGACAGTGTTCCGTGTCATATGAGCATTTTGACAATGGCTAAATCCATGACGTTAGAAATTTTGGAGAATCCACCGTATTCACCAGATTTGACCCTCAGCGACTTTCATCTGTTTTAATAACGTGGAGAAAGCGTTTTTTCATCAAGTGATGAGGTAATAACTGCTGGGAAGCGTATTTTACAGCACTTCTAGATTCTCACTTCAAGGATGGAATTCATAAATTGGAATCTTCTTGGAACAAATGTATTGATGTACAGGTAGACTATACTGAATAATAAAGTACAGTGGAACCTCGATAACTCGGATTAATCGGGACCGCGGCCGATCCGGGTTATCGAAAATCCGGGTTAGCCGGAGAATATGGTAAAAATTAATAAAATACGGTATACTTACAGATAAACTCCGTTAGTATTGAAATAACATGAAATATATATAAATATGCACAGTACCTACACATCTAAATTACTAAAAACACGAAAACACAAACCTAAGCCAGCAAACGGAAGCGAACAATACAATACTGTATTCATACAGTCACAATCGGAACGATGTTTTGTTATTATGTATTAAGAACAGTGAAAACTAAGACCATTTATTAAAAAAGAATTTTTTAAATAGTCTTTCTTAAACAATGCTAACACAGTTTGAAATAAAAAATAAAGGAATACTACAGACAGGTGCCTGTTGTTTCTGCCGGCTTGTGCCATGAGTCATTTTTACTATCATATAGTTCAAATTACACAAATACACATCTGTCAAATATTATATTACATACATACATTTTTATTGTTGAAATGTTTATCTGATAATTAACTATTTTGATGGGAAAGCCACAATTAAATTGAAAATATAATTTTATTAACATTTCGACGCCCAGAACGGGTGTCAGTGTCAAAATACAAAATATGTACTGAAAATCAAAATGTTTATCTGATGAAAATCGGTCCGGGTTAGCCGGACTTCCGGGTTATCGGGGGCCGACTTATCGGGGTTCCACTGTATATTTCAAACCATAAAATTGTGTTTTTCTGAACGAACTTATTGAACAGCCTATTATTTGTAAAAATTCTAAAATTATGAAAATGTTCAAAAGGGTTAAATACAATTTTCAAAATATTTTCGGTCCAATCAGACTGTCATCAGTGAAACCTGACTGTCATCAGTGAAAATGGGTGATAACATTTTGATTCTTAATATAAAAATCATGGGGTATGCTTACTTGAAATATTTACAAAAAGACACTTCCAAAACGGTATAAAAACCATTAAATTATCTTTTAAATAGGAAGAGGACTTTTTAAATGTTGTAAAAATTAGAATTAAAAGACATAACGGCGATGATTTAAGATGTAATCGAAAGAAAACATCGTAGACGTAATAAAGATGGACAAGGCATACTGAGCAAAATAGCGTAACTCGCGGGCAGTCGATCGGTGGTCTATCTATCTCTTTTAACCAAGCGATCCCGCGCATGTGACAGACAAAGATGTCTAGACCACAAGTGAATATTGACCAATGACGTCCTTGATATCGGCGTTACACGTCGATGCACAGAGCGGCCCATATCTTACCTAGTCTATTTTTATTATTTCTATGGGGAACATACTGACTCTTACTCGAAATGGCGACCACCTATAAGATACCAGCCAACTGAGTTGGAGGATCATGAAGTGAAATTAACTGTAAATAATTACACTTTTATAAAAAAAACTTTTTTATAATACTTAAAACCTTTTTATTATTTATAGGCAAGAATATAAAATACTTTAACGATAAACGATTTAACTATAACATGCTTAAAATTCTAAAAATTACACTCTAATAAAAAAATACTTTTTATAATATCACTGTTTTGTTATTGTACATATAGGACACAACATGTTTGGAAAGAATAATTAACTTATAAAATATGATTTTTTAGTAGGTGTATTAACTGTTATTTATAATTATGATTCCAAAAATTACACTAGTAGTATAAAATAGTATTTTTTATAATACCACGGTTGTTTAAAATGGTATATATAATTTTAAGTATATAAACTTTTAATTATTTATTAAAAAAATTAAAAAAGATACGCAACAGCCGGGTTTCAACTGGGGACCTCGCGATCTGCAGTCTAATGCCACTGAGGCAACATCAATTTGTAGATATCGATTTATTAACGTATTTTAAAATATCATTACATTAGTCACATTTTTAAAATAGTTTGAAATAAAAAAAAATCGATTTATCCATACAGTGTGATTGGTCAATGGGGTAAAGCTTTGTAAATCCGTTGTAAGTAGTAGATAGTAATAAAAGTTAATAACAAAAATTGTAGCAAACTTTGATTACAGATTGATAATCAGCAATCGTAAATTGTAAGTTTTAGGGCCGGTTGTTCGAACGCTAATCAAGAAGTTGATTATAATCAATCAGTTTATTGTAATCAATTTTCTTGATGGGAATCAAATCGAGACCTCAAAAATACATGTAAAACACTAATCATTCATTGATTGCAGGTAAAGCAGTAATTAAAATATAGCCGCAGCTGTTAAATGATTAAAAATTACTTATTATTATTGATTTGTAAGTAAAAACAAGATATTAACATCAGAAAGAGTTTAATTGTGGTTTATTTTAGATTAAAACCAAAATATAAAATAAATCAGTCAAAAATGTCAACACAGCCTCAAAATGTGACATCTGTCAGAAGTACGCTTAATCAAATATAATTGAAATTAAATATTTGTTAATGATCATTTTTGATTAGCGTTCGAACAACTGGCCCTTAGACAATTATTCAGTCATGGCTTACTTAAAATTTGGAAAGATTTAGACCCCTAATTATTAATAATTTTGCTCTGAAAAATGATATCTGGAAAACTAATAAATTTACGCATAGGGAATGTTATACAAAAATTATAGTATGATAATGGTACTTTTCGATAATGATATAAAATACAGGGTGTTCTATTTAAAATTACTGAGAAAATAATGTACTTGCGTTTTGACTCACCCTGTATTCAATATAAAGAAAATTAGCAAAACAACCATTTTCGAAAATTTTGACAATAAATAAAAAATATGACGTCAATAAACCATTGACCTTGTGCTTGCTTTTATTTATACAGGTAGTTAAACTTGTTACGATTTTCATATAAAATTGGTTATAACTTTGTAAATACCCCGTATAACATACCAAGCCTTTATATTTTTGTAATCGAAAAGTTACGAAGATTTCGAATATAAAATAAAATACAGGGTGTTCTATTTAAAAAAACATAAGTTTGGTCTGCCACTTTGTTATCGAACACCCTGTAACATTCTAACTAATTTTGTAATGTGAAGCTCAAAGTTCGCTACAATTTTTGTTATTAAGTTTTATCGCTATACATTACTACAACGGATCTACGGAGCTTCACCCCACTAATTATTAATCACCCTGTATAATAGCAGTGTAAACTATTGCATTGTTAGCTAGTTCTAAGCTATCCTGAAAATTTGAGGTGTCTAGGTAGCCTAGAACTATTTTTAAAATGGATTATAAAATTTGCGGAGTCCGTGACACCAACCAAGCCAAGTATATAAAAAGGTTTTAAAACGACAAAACAGTTAAGTCAAGACTTTAAGGATTGATAGTTTGTGTTTAGCCAATACAAACCAATCAATACAATTTTGAAAATTGTAATCATTTTGGATATTATCATTATTTTAGTAATATTACAAATACAGTAGACTCCCGTAAGTTAGGCCACGGTTAGTTCCGTCTCCGCTTAGTCCGGCCGGCTCTCTGCCTGTAGCGGCCACCAATTTTTTCTGCAAGATTTAAAAAATCATCGGTGACCTAAACTTCTGCCCAGAAAACCTGTGCACCCCGAAAGAAAAATCTGCTGCGTAGTTTAAAGTCAACAAAGAGATGATAACGGTCGCCTTGTGTTCAAATGCTTCGAGCATCCACAATGACCCCTATTTGTCATTGTCATCGCAGTTTTCGGCGATACTTCCTCTGGAAGCACTTAATGGCCCCTTGATCTATCGGCTGTTGAAGACTGGGAACAGCAGTTTAACTTCTTTTTCATCGTCACACTGAATATCTTCCTGGTGAGTAAGTGCGTTGTCAGGAAGCAGAAGTGCTTTGATGGGCAGTTTTAATTTTGTCAAATATTTTTTTTACTTTATGAACAAATTCCTAAACGAACTATTCCCTGAACAAATATGTGTCCACCCACGCTGATTTCTGCGACCGATAATACACTGGGAGAGTTTCCACGTTTATGTTGTTAAAATCTTGGAAAAAACTTTGGCCAAATCTAGAAGATAAGATTGACCAAGCAAACACTACAGCAGATGAGCCAAACAACATTCTTGTTAACGAACCTGATGACAATGCAGCTCTATTGCACAACCTTCAGCTACTACCCAACTGTGGTCCCATTGTTGAAGAAGATGTTTTGGAGTGGATCAAGTTTGAAAAGGAGCTACACAACGAGGTTTTGAACGAAGACGAAATCGCCGAGTGTGCCATTCGCCAGGAAAATGAGAAAGTTAACGACGCAGATGCTGCTTAGATAGAAGAGGAAGATGAAGAAAATAAAATAAGCCACGTTGAAGATAAAGCAGCTTTGCAACTGGCAGCTACCTATATCGAACAGCAAAAAGAAGCAACTGCCATCGATATAATCTTTATTAAAAAGTGGCGTGACTTTGCACATAAAAAATCATTAAAAAAGATAAAAATAGAAGATTTTTTTTAAGCGTTTACGAAGCCAAACCGCCAATGTATAATATTTTTAAATATTATTAGGCCTACTTACAATTCTGTAACTTTGTTTTGTAGTGTTTTGTAACCTTCTGTGTTTTCATATGTGTTAAATAATAATATACACCCATACCTCGCTATACGGCCGCTCTGTATACGGCATTTCGCTATAACGGCCCCATGTTGTCATTCTCGAGCAAACGCAATCTCAATGCACACTCTTTTCTATTTCCACTTGTTTATGCATAATTTGAAAATAAAATGAGATGAGGCCGCATCTAAGCAATATCTTAACATTTTAAATGGAATTATAGAAAAAGGTGGTTATAAACTTGAACAAGTGTTTAAAGTAGACAAAACAGGATTTGTTGGAAGCAAATGCCTGATAGCACGTACATTTCAAAAACCGAAAAATCTGCGCCTGGTTATAAATGGTCTAAAGAACGATTAACTTTGCTACTTGGTGCAAATGCCACTGGTGATTTTAAGCTAAAACCACTTCAAATTTGTCCAAAAATCCAAGGCCTATTACAGGACTAAATAAAAATCATTTACCCGTTATATGGAGATACAACAAGAAAGCTTGGAGTTTGTAGATTATTTTTAGTTTTTGGAATCTATTATTATTTTATATACCAGTGTATGTACTTTGTTATGTATTTTTGATTTAAATAAAATAAACAGATAAAATGAATTTTTAACGGTAAACCATGTAACATATTTAACAAATTTGGAACCGATCCCATTAATTTTTATGAATTTGTATTAGAATGATTGATTCGTTATACGGCATTTCGCTTTGCGGCCATGTTTCGTGGAACGTATCTAGGCCGTAAAGCGAGGTATGGGTGTATGTCAGAGTATCCCTCTGTGTTGTATTCTACAGAATGTGCAAGTGTTTTGTGTTTGCTAGATCCGTACACACAATAAATGGGCACTTTTTAGGTAGGCATCGGTTAGTTCGGCCACTTTTAATTTGTTCCAGTCCCGAGGTGGTCGAACTTACGGGAGTCTACTATATACCAGTTACATTAGAAGTTTTTACTTCATGCAACTTTTTTTAAAACTATAGTATACAGCCAAGCAATGGAAATTATCTCTTTACAAAATATTTTTTATTTTGTGCAGGCGGCAGGTGATGAAACTGTACAATGTCGGTGGGATTTTCATCAAACCGGCTCCCACGTGGTTGTCTCAATTTATGCCAAAGAGTATTGTCTAAAGGAGAGCATAGTTAAGCTTAATCCAGTAAGGATGTATGCCAAACTGGTCTTCCCACAACAGTCTAATGCAAGTTTTCTTCTTGATAATGAGCTAAAAGGGGTAAGTGATAGTATTTTTGTAGATCATATGTTTTTTGTTTTTATCCAACTAAGAAAGTAAAGTATGTGTATATCATATATATGTAAGTAAAATAGTATAATTGTCAGAGATTTGATCTCTAATAACGAGACCAACAAGCTGAATTGTGTTGAGAATGCCAATTTTGGTACTCCAAAAAATTTGCAAAAAGTTTGCCAGTCCTGGCCATGGGCTCCACTTTAACTCCCCTCACAGGGGAAAACGGAAAACATCGATTTACCAAGAATCTGTACGCCGTAGAAAAAAATGTTTCAAACAAAAATGCATGGACAGGTCGCTGTGGAATAGGCAAAAAAAAATTTTTCGGAAATTTCAAACGGGCTAGTAAAAAAAAGTTTTGTATGGTAGTCCTAATACTGTGTACCAAACATAGGCCGAATTAAAATATTTTTGACCGGGCCCCCGGGGGCCTAAAAAAATTATTTTTTTTTTGCTTTATTTTTGGGGCGGGCTAGTGTCCAAAATATTAATATCGATGCTACTATCTCGTAAAGAAATTTTCATCATGATCTAAAAAAATTTAACCAGCCCCCAGGACTAAAAATATAAAAGAGGGGTAAACAATTCATATGTATTTACTATTTTTGCGCTGTGAACTGTGCAGCTCTTTGCTTGAATCAATATTTGGCACGAAAGGTTGTTACATTGAACTATTATGGACATATTTAACATTATTTTGTATATTATTATTTATTTAACCCAGAACTCATCACGATGATGTAGCTGCATGGCGAATTCCACCCGCCCACTATGAGCTGTATGTAATCTTCTGCATCGAAATTGATTTAGGGATTTGGGATACTATGAAAAAGCAATTTTTTACCAGCCTTCCTATATTTTAAAATTTTTCTGGCAGCAACCTCTCTAATACGTTAACGTGAATCTGTTAACATACAAATTTGAATGACTTCCGTTTCCGCAAATTAAGCATTGTCTTGAATAACTTTATTGATAATTGATGAGACATACTTGGAAAATCTCTCGAGGCCTGTATTAATTTCCATAGATGCCTGGCACCATATTTTAATCTTGTCTGAGTTTTTATCTCAAACCTCATACAAGAATATACTTGTCTTGTAATCCAAACTCAGCTAAAATCTTATAAGCTTTCACAAGGATCAGTTGCAGCTACATAAACTCTAAGAATGCGGTCCACTGTCGTGAACCAACGTGTTTGTGCCATCTTCTCTGGACTTCTCTCTGTCAAACTTTGAGAACATATTCCATCTCAAATTATTATTACTTATTATAATAATTGAAGAAAACTATATAATTATATATTTTGAATAAATACTGTTGATCTGGACTTAGATCATTTTCGTTTACAAGAGGCAGGATAGCTTCTATGGGTTTAAATTTAATAACAGGCATTTTTCCCAATTGGGAAGAGGGGATCCAATTAGCTCAGAATATGAATAGGGATCTTTTGTGTGGGCATCTAGCTTTTGCAGCAAATATCGCAAGGCAAGTTCAGTAGCGTGCAACGGGCATACATTCCGCTGTAATGGTTTATGCACTCGCCTTTCTATAATTCCAATGATTTCACCTTCCAGCCGTATTGACAATTGTACCATCACATCTCATAACACTTAAACTGCTTAGATCTATGTTATGGCTTTGTAAGTAATAATAGATATTCCTTTGACAATATCTATGACAGGAGACTGGCTAAGATCTAAGTACCCAAAATATAAATTACCGGGTCCTTCGATTAAAGCTATATGGTCTTCAGTTTTCATGATTCGTCTCGCGTTTCCGAAGACCATGGTTTGATATTTTCTTTCATCACAGTATAGCCCTTTAATTGACTTGTTTAAATTTTTATTCTCGCTCTGGAGTTGCCGTCTGTTTTCCTTAACTCCTCTCCGAATTTTATTTTTGTCGATGACCAACGTTGTATTATCTTTGAAAATTTGCTTTAGATCTTCTAAAACGGCATTTAAAAGCTTTAGTATTTTTTCCTGTCTTTATTATCTCTTTATTATTATCTTTATTATTTATCTCTCGCTTAACAATAGAATATGACAACAGAAGCTTTTTTAATAGCCCCTAGCATTTTTTTAACAAAATAAAAATTCTTTAAGGGCCGGGGGCCCGGTTAATTACTTTTTAAGCCGGCCCAAATTTGATATAGAGTTATATAAATAGTAGTTCCAACTTTTAGCCACTAGCCTTGTACAATAAAATTTTGACCCAAAAAAAATTTTTAAGGGCCAGGGGGCCCGGTTAATTATTTTTTAAACCGGCCCAAATTTGGTATATACCGGTATATAAATACTAGTCACAACTTTTGGCAACTAGCCGTATAGAAAAAGTAGAAAAAAAATTTTTCGGCCCGGCCTACTGTGGAACTTTCCATTATTAGAGTCTAATGTTCGAAATATTATCACCAAATGAAAACTTTCACATTCATTCAAAGCGCTAAATGTGTAGAAACCCTCACCCCCCCTGGAGTCTATTCTGCTGTTATTTAGAGCTTTTTCTATCACCCATATCTCAACACTATCGAACGCTTTTTCATAGTCTACAAAGGCTAAACATAAATCTACGTTGTATAGCGATACGCTTTAATTACTATGTTTGCTAATTTTATTTTCTTAATTTTTAATAACTTTTCTCAAAACGAAACAACATTAGTCATTTAAAATTCACATGTAATACACAAACCATATGCCAACAAGGGCCGTTGATTTCGAGAAACGAAAATGTATCCCTAAACAGATTGTATAAACTTAATGTTTTTTTCAAGGAAACACTAATTGATTACGATTCCAGATTGCCACACTCTTCATGTCAACTTCTTAAAATACAAAAAGGTTCTCATCTTTTAAAAGGCAGATGCAGTAATTTACGGCCCTTCTGGCCATATAGATCTTTCGTAATCCAGACTCAGTAGTCTGTATTTCATTTTATCCACTTCTTCAACATATTCATTTTTATATTGGGATCCTTGTTATGACTTTACCCCTCTAACTGATAACGATGGTTTTTGTTTATTGTTAAACCAAACTGTTTCCCAGTATCACAAATAGTGTTTAGTAGCGTCTGCAGATCTTCTCACTTTCAGCGTTAATGACTGTATCGTCAACATAACGAATGCTATTTATATTTTCACATTTATCTTGATCCCTTCAGTACAGTTTTCACATGCTTGTATAAATAACTCTTCGAAGTACATATATTATATTAAATAGTAATGGTGAAAGTACACTGCCCTGTCTCAGTCCTCTACTTATGGACTTTATGAAATTTATTTAATCTGAATAGACTTTATTTAAACGTCAATAGAACTCAGCTGATAATTTAACAACACTAATTCTAAAGCGGTATGAGGTTTATAGAAATATAGAGAGTACTTATACCATGATATACACACACCCAAACTTATATGGAATCATCTGATATTTCTTACTATTTCGTGCGAATTTAAAAAAACAAACACACGAAGTCAAACAATATTTATTTTAAAGCAATTTAATAACAAATACATAACAATTAAATAAAACAATAAAGTATTTAACAAACAAATTGAAAGTAGTTGTTTTAAAGTCAATAGCATACAAAATTTCAATGTAAAACGAATAGTGTTTAAATTGTTTTTATCTTTTTTTTTTGTATTTTGTGGTAGTCAGTGTTATCACCTCTAGTCCTTATGCAAGCTTCAGTTTGCGTGGGCACGCTCCTAATCAAATTATCAACATTTTGTTGTGGTAGGTTGCTCCAATTTTTCTTTTAAGCATATCCCACAAATATCTTAGAGGATCAAGCTCGGGTGAGCAAGCAGGCCACTCCAAACAGGGAATACCTTCTGCTTCAATTATGTCTGTAGTTGTAGTCACTCGAATGGTATGTAGAGGTCCGTTATCATGCAATAAAATTAAAATTTTCTCCTGTTGCACCTCTCCAGAGCCTGACTACAGGTGATCAACATACCTGTGAGCAGTTAAAGTTGATTGAATGAAAATTAAAGGAGTTTTTTTACGGATCACAATTCCTCTCCAGAACATTACACTTCCCCTTGTATATTTGTGAACAGATCTGACAGTTTTCGTTCTTGCTTGTCTTCCTCGACCTCTAAGTACACGATTTCATGGGTCATCTGATTTTACACAAATACTGACTTTTTTTGAAAATAGCACATTTTGTCAATTCCAGTTTTGGTGGTGAAGGCACCAATTTAGGCGATCAATATTGTGCTGCATGGATAACTGGGGAACCCATAACTGTCTCCTGCTGTATAATTCTTGGTACGAACTCTTCTTCTTATCGTTTCAACTGAAACAGTTACACCTGTAGCTTCCAAAAGCTGCCTTTGGAGCTGCAGGTGAGAAATGGTTGGGTGTCTTGCAGCTGATTGGACAATTAAACGATCTTGGAGAGCCGTTATTACTTTTGGCGACTTTCCCTTGCTTTATTTTTGATCTTTCCTAGTTCCTGTTACCTAGCATAAGTTTTGGACAGAACTCCCTGTATTACGCCTAGCTCTACAGCTATGTCCCTCTGAGA
The DNA here is from genome assembly GCF_917563875.1 of Diabrotica virgifera virgifera. NCBI lineage: Eukaryota > Metazoa > Arthropoda > Insecta > Coleoptera > Chrysomelidae > Diabrotica > Diabrotica virgifera. Next base: position 216,218,848 of record NC_065446.1, read on the forward strand.
ACATTACTTTTTCCACAAGACCAGTAATATTTCCTCGTTGTAAATTCTATAACCCCACATCAGGCATAGTTTCGTTTTTGGACGCAAAAGTTAGTTTATTTATTTTCGTTCAATTTGCAACTCAAGCAAATAACCTATACCGTACCGAGCTGTACTATCCGATTGTCTTATATATTTGTTTATTTTCAATAAAAACCTTTATTCTTCGCAACAATAACAAGTTTTTTCAAAAGAAATAAATATTACTTTGAAATACATGGTGATTCCATATAAGTTTGGGTGTGTGTATAGTACGTTCCTTAAAGGTAAAATTAAATATTTATATGGGAAATAAGCCACAATTAAAATGAAAAAAATAATTTTATTAACGTTTCGACGCCCAAATCGGGTGCCGTTGTCAAAATACAAAATATTATTAAAATAATGCCAATATTTATGAGTTGCGTTCCTGGGACGACTTACTGAAAGATAGTTCATTCAATTACCTGAAATCAATCCCAACTCAAGAATATCCGTCACAAAAAAATTATAGCATGTGATCTGTCTTTAAAAAGACAACCAAATGCAACGACAGTAAAATTCTCGCGTTAGAGATTTCATAGTAAATCACAAGGGAAACCAGGAAAAACCTGCGATACTATCCCGACATCGTAAGTATTTGGTCTTACATTTAATTTACTCAAAAAAAATAATACCAAATTCTGACTTGTAACATGTTTAATTATAAATAATATTAATAATACTAGTATATAAGTACAGTAGAACGTCAATAATCCGGATTAATTGGGACTGGACCCCATCCGGATTATCAAATTATCCGGATTATCGAAATTACCTCAAAAAAGGCCAGTATACACATTAAAGTACAACATACGTTTTAAAATTTTATGCTTTCTCTTGTACAGTAAAGTGTCTAGAGGTGAAATTAATCAAAACATTTTTTTATGTTTAAACACTGTATTGTAATTAATTTATAACAGCACCATGTGTACAGTAAAAACATCGGACACTATTTGGGCTTTTAAAAAATGTGTAAAATATTTTTGAACTGCGGTAGAGGTTCGTTTTTCGCAGCGAAGTTCTTAATTTATTTTAAAAGAATCATATATTTTTGCTAGATACAAATCCGGATTATTGACGGTCCGGATTTTTGACGTCCGGATTATCGACGTTCTACTGTAATACTAAAATATAAAATATGTACTAGCTCGATATTATTGACTTACTAATCTTGGTATTTTCTTTCTATTGACATTAGTAAATCACAATACTATGAAATCTCTAACGCGAGAATTTTACTGTCGTTGCATTTGGTTGTCTTTTTAAAGACAGATCACATGCTATAATTTTTTTGTGACGGATATTCTTGAATTGGGATTGATTTCATGTAATCGAATGAACTATCTTTCAGTAAGTCGTCCCAGGAACGCAACTCATAAATATTGGCAATATCATTTTAAAGTCTTCTACTTTAAAATGTATAATATATATCTGAATTGCCAATATAAATGAGTCAGATTAAATAAATTATTAGAAGAATTTTTTTACTTAGCAACAACATTTTTGTTTATTTTAATAATATTTTGTATTTTGACAACGGCACCCGATTTGGGCGTCGAAACGTTAATAAAATTATTTTTTTCATTTTAATTGTGGCTTATTTCCCATATAAATATTTAATCATAAAAATGCCACAAGGAAATAGCTTCAGAACAACATTAAAGGTAAAATATTGCAAAACCTCTAAATTTTAAAGAACCGCCTGGATTGACATGAAATTTGGTACACGCATAGCTAACATGTCAAAGAAAAAAAGTGATATTGTGCCGATGTGTGCTTTTGCCCTAGGGGCGAGTTTCACCACCTTTTGGGGGTGAAAAATATATGTTCGAAATAAGCCCGGAAATGGATAAAATGACTAATTCTAAGCAACTTTTGTTCTATAAAGTTTTTTCGTCAAGTTAATTCTTTTCGAGTTATTTGTGAGTAAATATGTTAATTTTTCTACAAAATAACCACGTTTTCAGACGGTTTTTCGCAAATAACTCAAAAAGTAAGTATTTGGTCGAAAAAAAAAATTTTTATCAAAAATATAGCACGTAAAAAAGTGAAAAACATGGTGTATATATTAGGTCACTATACTTAGTAGAAGCAGAGTTATAGCTAACGAAAAATAGGTTCGTATCGTCAAATTCCAAATCGTATATTTTAACGTGCCATAACCAAAAAACGAAACACTTTTTTGGGGAAAACTCATTTTAACTTTTTTATGTTTAAAAAATGCTTAGTTTTTGTTTTTTAAAAAAATTTTTAGTCCAAAAAATAAACAAGTTACGCTCAAAATAAAGTTGGTAACTTTTTTTGGTAAGAAATCGGTAAAATCACCCCCTAATTAGCATTTCAAATGAACCTAATTGTTACCACTTCACAAGTTTTTTACTCACGTATGTATTGGTCATATGATCTGTAAGTTTCATCGGTTCATAGTCCTTATTTTTGAAAGAGCTGTTGTTAAAAGGGCTTGAACGAGTCACGTATCACGAGTGTGTGCAAATTTATAAACACCGAATCTCAACCAATTTTTGTCTTACCGAAAAACAAAAAAATAGAAAATATTCAGAAAAGTAATGCCGACTTTTTTTATTGTTTAAGATTTTTGGTATCTCTAACAATTTTTAATTGAAAAAAAGAATTTTTTTCAAAATTAAAATTTTTAAAAATTTTAATTTAAAACCAAATTTTTTCAAAAATAAGCACTTTGAATCGATGAAACTTACAGATCATATTTATTATAAACACAACATAAGTAAAGTAACTTGTGAAGCGGTAACGATTAATTTCATTTAAATTACTAATTGGGGAGTGATCTTCCTGATTTTTTTTTTGCCAAAACAAAAGGGACCAACTTTATTTTGAGCGTAACTTGCTTACATTTGATGCTAGAAATATTTTTTTATAATAACAGAAATAAAGCTTTTTTTAAACACTTTAAGAAAGTTGTAATGTGTTTTCTAAAAGAATGCTTCATTATTTGGATATTTTACATTGAATTATTCTATTTGGAATTTTTCGAATATGAACCTATTTTTCATTATCTATAACTCTGCTTTTGCTAGGTATAGAGACCTAATATATACACCATTTTTTTCACTTTTTTATAGGCTATAGTTTTGTTAAGAATGTTTTTTTCGACAAAATGCTTACGTTTTAAAAACCATCCAAAAACGTGGTTATTTTCTTGAAAAATGAACATATATTCACTTGCAAATAACTCGAAAAGTATGGATTTGGTGAAAAAACTCTATAGAACAAAAGTTGCTTAAAATTAGCCAGTTTATCCATTTCGGGACATATCTTGGACGTATATTTTTTCACCCCCGAGATGGGGTGAAACTCACCCCCAGGTCAAAAGCACACATCGGCACCATAACATTTTTTTTCTTTTACATGTTTGGCTATGCCTATGCTAAATGTCATGTCAATCCAAGCTGTTCTTTAAAATTTACAGCAAAATCCGTGAAAGAATGTACTAATAATAATATTATTCTTCTTCTTCAAATGCAAATCCACTAATGGATGTTGGCGATCACATTTTCCATTAACTCTCTGTTTCTTGCAATGTGTATCAGAGATTGAATGTCGTTAATCCCTGTCCATTGCCTTATGTTTCGGAGCCAGGGCATTTTCTTGCGTCCTATTCCTCTCTTGCCTTCAATTTTACCCTGGATTATAAGTTGAAGGAACTGGTATTTTTCGTTTCGCATGATGTGACCCAAATATGCCGTTTTTCTTTTCTTGATGTTTTCGAAAAGCTGACGTTCTTGGTTGATTCTTTTAAGTACATCCACATTTGTGACTTTCGCCGTCCATGGTATCTTTGGGATACGGCGATAAAGCCACATTTCGAAGGCTTCTAATCTGTTTATATCCCTCGTTTTGAGTGTCCAGCCCTCTATGCCATATAGCAGCACCGACCACACGTAGCATTTAGTAAACCTTAGTCTCAGTGTAAGGTCGAACTCTGAGCAGGTCAGTACCTTCCTGAATTTTACGAAAGCTTGTCGAGCTTGCTCAATGCGACATTTTACTTCCCTGTCCGATGCGCAGTCTTCAAAAAGCCACGTTCCTAGGTATTTGAATTTGCTCACTCTCTCAATGGAGTTAGTATTCAGTGTTATGGTGGAGTTTTCAAATGCATCCAAGTTTCTGGAGATGATCATGAATTTGGTCTTTTTGGTATTAATCTCTAATCCCATTCGCTTACTGTATTCTCCGATTATAGTGACAAGTTGTTGAAGATCTGCTATGTTGTCGCAAATTAAGACAGCATCATCAGCATATCGTATGTTGTTGATCAATACTCCATTCACTTTGATTCCCATCTCTGCATCTTCCAAAGACTCTTGAAATATGGCTTCCGAGTAAATGCTAAATAAAAGAGGGGAAAGCACACATCCCTGCCGAACACCCCTTCTTATATGTATGGATTTGGATATAGAATTGTCTATTTTTAATTGTGCTGCCTGATACCAGTACAAGTTTTCAATGCATCTTATGTCTTTTTGGTCTATATCAAGCTTCTTGAGGATCTGCATTAACTTGTGATGTTGGACACGATCAAACGCTTTCTCGTAGTCTAAAAAGCACAGGAATACGGCCTTCCTCCGATCGTAACAATTTTGGACCAACACCTGTGTTGCTACTATTGCTTCTCTTGTTCCCAAACCTTGCCTAAACCCAAACTGAGAATCACTGATGTCCCATTCACATTTTTTGTATAATCTTTGATGTAGTATTGTTAAGAATATTTTTAAAGTGTGACTCATCGGGCTAATGAGTCTGTGATCCTCACATCTTTTTGCATTGACTTTTTTGGGTAGGGGAATAAATGTAGAGAGCAACCACTGCTGAGGATAGCAACCAGTTTCATAAATAAAATTAAATATTTTATGTAGTGCTGAAATTCCCCTTTCATCTAGTAGTTTGAGTATTTCTGAAGGGATTTCATCAGGTCCAGGTGCCTTATTGTTTTTTGAATATAATATTGCCTTTTCTATTTCCTCTTTAGTGATTGAAGGGCCAGTCAGCTGGTCGTCTGTATAAACTTCACTCATGGGTCTTTCGTCATGAAAGAGCTCCTGGATATAGTTTTCCCATATATGAATTTTCTCTTTTTCACCTAGCACTACCTGGTTATCCTGATTAACTATAATAGTTGGTCTTCGTTTTCTGTATATTCCAGCAGTCTCCTTAAGCTTTTTATGTAAATTCCGATCGTCGTACTGTCGTTGTAAATGTTCTAGATCGATACATTGTTGCTTAAGCCATTCATTTTTTGCTATTCTTATCTTTGCTTTTATTTGCCTGTTAATGTTTTTATACATATTGCTGCCATCTGGGTCATTCTTGTGTCGTCGTCGTTCATCCATTAGTAATAGTATTTCTTCTGTCATACATTCTTGCTTCTTGTTCTTTGGTTTGTACCCCAAGTTGCTTTTCATGATGTCTGTTACAGCACTTGTAATCGTATTCCATGTTGGTGTTAGATCTTCGGTAATGTTTGTCGTCAATATTTGAATTTGTGTGTTTATTTCATTACTTATTTCTGCTTGTATCATTGGATCTTTCAGTTTATCCAATGCGATCTGTTGTTGAGTTTCAGGCTTGTTTTTGCATGAAAGAGCGATCTTTATGACGGCCACTAATAGTACATGGTCAGAAGGCACATCTGCTCCAGGATATGTGCACGCTCTAATTATGCATGCTAATTATTATTAGATATACCAAAAACGTAAAATCTTTTTTGTTGCAGATTATTAATGTGGAAGCTAGTCAAGTAACTATGTACGGAACAAAAGTAGAAATAAAAATGAAGAAAGCCGAAGCGGGAAGCTGGAGTAAACTAGGCACACCTGTAACTGCAGAACAGGCCCAAAAAGCAGCAAATCCAGTAGGGAAAATTACGCGTGCCGTCGACGCTGTTGATCTAGATGATTTATAACTAAAGTGTAATCTAGTTTTTTGTACTTTTTTACATCATGAATGTAGACAACCTTGTAGTGAAAAAAACTTTATTTTTGCTAACTTTTTCAAGGAGTTGAGATTTTGGAATGTTATTTTAATATTTTATCACAGTTTTTATGTTAAAAATTCAGTTTTAAAGTATTTGCGACACATGCTAAGTTAAATATTAAATGTATAAATGTTAAAGCTTGAAATAAACAATTTTTTTAAATTATTTTTATTTGCTATTTATATCGTATTTTGTCTCCTTTTGGTTTCTTATTTTTATACTTACAATGGCAAATTGCTTATTTGAAATTGACTCCATGTTATTATGACTCTGTTTAACCAAGTCTAGAAAAAATAAAAAAAAAAGATTGAATTTACGGGAAAATTATTACAGGTATATCATAGGTTTAAGTCATAGGCCGAACAGTGTTAATGAAAGATATCTATCGAGATACTATCAGGTCCGCCCATTGACGATTTAAGTCATCATGGGGCCCTAGGCGGCCATAAGAAGTGGGCCCCTTTATACAATATAAAAAATAAAGATAAAAAATGAATAACCATTTTCAAAAAATGAATAACCATTTTCAATTTCGTTGCAAAACGAAAATACAGCCGAACCATATTCCAGTCCAATCAGAGAGTGCTGCAAGCACCTCTACCGGTTTCGAAACTTATTAGTCTCTCATCAGGAGGCACATATGCTGCCCTCCCCGATCCAACCAAAACAAACCCCAGCGTGCAGTCCCGAATTGCAACGAACGAAATGGCATAGATGCCCTAGCGGCAACTGCTAGCAAAAACTAAGTTTTCACTCTAATGGCATATAGCATATCCCACCAGAATGAAAACAATGGGAACCTTCTCTGGTTACACCTCCGAGGCTTCTACAATTTGCAAGCCATACGGATGCTGAGACTAAGGAAGATGAGGGAATTCTACAATTTACAATTCACGTCCCATCTGCTCAGCGCGGTAAAGTTCCAACGAGACTGGTTCCCTTCATACTCCACACAGAGTAAATGTAAATAAAAAATGAATAACCATTTTCAATTTCGTTGCAAAACGAAAATACAGATTAAAAATAAAGATAAAGTTTGCTAAAGATTTAAGTAAAATAGCTGCATCTGATAAAGGACCCGAAAAATTTTTTTGAATTAAATTAATTGAGACAAAAAGAAGAATGTGTATAATTTATTTAATTCGAAATACATTTTGCTGTTGTCCGAAAACAGGAAAAAATGTTTAATTGATAAATAAATATTTATTATAGATAAATATTATAGATCTTAGCAGTTTGAATATTTAATTTAAGCGAAAAGCAATGTTTATTTTTCAAATTAACATTTTTTTCTGTTTTCTGACAGCAATAAAATGAATTTCGAATTAAATAAATTACAATATACATATTATACATTCTTCTTTTTGTCTCAATTAATTTAATTAAAAAATATTTTTGGGCACCCTGTATAAATAATTATGTTAATGTTTATACTAGTGAATAAAGAATTCAATAACCTTTCAAATGAGCTATAACACGACCCCTGTTCTTATTTAAAAAAATCATTGCGTCGTCACGCCCAGATGGATGACGTCACTAGTATGACATATATTCCAAAAAATTATAATTTAAGAATAAAAATCGACCTGATTCGTAATTTATCTCCAGAGTCGCCCATTCTCGAGAAAATGAATTTATTCTAACTCAAACGTCCTCACTGTACCTATAACTTCAGAGGCTTATATCTTAAAACCATGATTTTTTGGAGCTATGCGTCCAATGAGTCTTTTGTTCTACACATTAAGGACTACCAGAACTTAAAGTTTCAGAGCATTTGACAGAGAGCCATTTCCCATAAGGTTTCTGCGGGGTCCTTTATAGTTGGATTTTTTAATGTTTACTAGCAGCACTATTTTTAAAACTTTCTAAAATTTTGGTCCACATAATGGTTAAAAGAGCTATTTGATACTTACTAATTTTCCTATATAACCTTTGAACTGCTTTAGCAGCATCAAATCTAGCTGACCATCTAGTAAATTCTAGTATACCTCTTTTAACCGACATTTCGCAACAACTTGTCAATAGTCAACGTAAATTTGGCATACACATAGCTAACATACCAAAGAAAAAAGTTATATTGTGCCGATGTGTGATTTTGCCCTGGGGATAAGTGCCACCCCTTCGGGGGCGAAAAAACATACGTTCAAAACAAGTGCGGAAATGGATAAACTGATTAATTCTAAGTAACTTTTGTTCTATAGAGTTTATTCACTAAGTCAATACGTTTCGAGTTATTTGCGAGTGAATATGTTCATGTTTAACAAAATAAAACATGTTTTTGGACGGTTTTTCGGAGATAACTCAAAAAGTAATTATTGCAAAAATGTTCTTAGGAAAAATATAGCGTATACAAACGTAAAAAATATGGTGTTATGTAGACCCAGTATAAGCAGAGTTGTAGATAATGAAAAGTAGGTTCTTATTCTTAAAATTCCAAATCGAATATTTCAACGTAAATAACCAAGAAATGAAGCACTTTTCGGTGAAAACTTATCACAACTTTTTAAAGCGTTAAAAAAAGCTTTATTTTTGTGTTTTTTTTTTAGTTTCTAGTATAAAAATTAAGCAAATTAAGCCCAAAATAATGTTGGTTCCTTTTTTTTGGCAAAAAAAATCTTGTCTTGAAATTTTGAAAATCTTGAAAAAAATCATCCCCTACTTTGTACATATGTATTATTTATATGATCTTTAAAGTGAAACAATTTTTATTTTTTTTTCAAAATAACAAAAAATATTATGGTATAGTTAGACCCAAACCCAGACATCCAAAGTTAAAGTTATCCTCCAACACAAAATTTTCTATATGGTCCACATAATGTTCAGAAAAAAGTCACACCATTTTGAGCGTCGGGTTTAGGGGGGAGAAATCTGCAAATTCGTAGTTTTTTAAGGTTTTCGTCAATATTTCTAAAACTAAGCGGTTTAGCATGAACAACCCTCTACAGAAAATTGTTCTACATTAAATTTGAAATAAAAAAGGCCCTATGCATAACCCTTCTAAAATGAATGGTTCCAAAGTTACGGAGGTAGTATAGTATAATTGGTCCAAAAAAAGGCCTAACCCAGACATCCAAAGTAAAAGTTTTCCTTCAACATCAAATTGTTCTATATGGTCCACATATTGTTCAGTAAAAAGTTACACCATTTTGAGCGTCCGGTTTGGGGGGGGGAGATGGGGGAGAAGTCCGTAAATTAGTAGTTTTTTTTACGTTTTTCGTCAATATTTCTAAAACTATGCTTTAGCGTAAGGAATGTTCTATAGAAAAATGTTCTACATAAAATTTAAAACAAAAAAGGTTCTATACATAATTGTTATAAAATCAACGGTTCCAGAGTTATGGAGGGTGAAAAGTGGAGGTTTTCGATACTTTTTATATTTACCGATTTCTCCCCCCCCCCCCCAAACCCAAACCCAAACCCAAATTTTACCCCTTGCAGATTTTTTCTGATGGATCTAAAAATTTTTGAAAATGCTATTTTATGCCTCCTTTGTGATTATATGTTACGTTTATTTGTTAAAAAAAGTCTAAATTTTTGTTCATAGCATTTATGGCCATTTGTTTCAATAGACGAAAAATGCTATCAAAGTTTCTGCTTTAATAGATTATTCTTTAAAAATCTTGTATTATATTATCAAAATCACTCATTTTACCATTTTTCTCATATGTAGAGACTCCAGAAAAACACATAATGCATAATTTTTTTGTTTTTTATTGTTAACTTTATTTTTTGACTCTATTTTAAAATGACCGGTAAAAAATACCGGATATCTGTTGTTACGTGCTAATAATGGGATGTCTGTAGTTAAGGGTTAAAAAGTATTATAAACAGCGGTATTATTTTATTAAAAGATATTTCAACAAACGGATAAATTTATTAAGGGGGTAGGCGCAAAATCTTGGTCCAATGCTTTTAAATGCATTTTTTTTCGAATTCTGAGAAAACTAATAAGTATTTTGAAAAATTTAAACTCATAACGAAAGATTACATTATTACCGAGGGCCGAAAGTCCCTGAAAACTTTTATAATGTTTATAATTATAATATACAGGTGTGAAAAAAAGAGAACATTTATTGTGATTTTTAATTTCAAGTATTTAATTCAAACTAAACTTTTTGTATATTCTAAGACACTTTCGGAACTCGGTAATAATGTAGTCTTTCATTCTGCGTTTAAATTTTTCAAAAATATTTATTGGTTTTTTCAGGATTCGAAAAAATGAAAAAAATGAATTTAAATAGCATTGGACCAAGATTTTGCGCCTACCCCCTTAAAAAGTAAATGGAAACGTTTCGGGACCTCTAATTTATATTCCATAAACAGGGATATTCCTATAACGGGTACTTACATTTTTACTTGTAGGATTTTTGAGATGCAAGATTCGATTCTTGATTTGACTCTCTGCCATAATGTGTCAATAGTCAAATAACAAAGCTAGCAATATATAATAATTATTAATTAAAGTGCTTATTAAAAATGGCAAATAGCCGAAAAGAGTTTTACCGAAAAATCCAGGAATTAAAAAGTTTCTATATAAATAAATATTATAATATATTTATGTTAAATTGTTGATCGTCTTGTATGATTTTAAAATTTTTAAATACGTCCTCGTATATTGCAACACAAACTCAACGTGGTCACCATTCGAGTACCACTCGAAAATTAAACCTGCTGTCGATTAGTGGCGAGGGGACTGGCGCTACGGCGCGGCACTTCCAAAATACCACCCCTTCAAGTTCAAATCCTTTTTATAAACGTTAAAAATTGCAAATTTTTAATTTTTTTGCCAGATAGCGTGCATCCAATAATGATGTTTTCTCTTCTTTGGATTTTTAGCATTGAGGTTGGCAAACTAAAGAAATAAAAGTTAATCGGTGCTACTATATAGTACTTAGTCTACCGCGCTGTATTATAATATTACAATGCTGACAAAAAAATCTTTACAAAGTGAATAAAACACATAAATCATAAGAATTATTATTCTAATTTCACAAATTATGTATTAATTAATTACAAATAATTGAACTTTCTAAGTCCTAGGTTTTCACCCATGGGGATCGAAAGTAGAACCGGAAGTCGATATTTGAACTCTTCGTGTAACTTTGCGTTGATGGATAAAATATTTCGCTAATTTTTAGTCATTTTTGCTAAACTTTCGGTCATAATTGTTTAAACGGAAATAATTTCAAAACCGGAACCAAAGATTTAAACTCGACTTTTCAATACACTTCAATTAATGTCACATGTACCATTTCTACGAATCTGATATGGTACTTCGGTTAAGAACTTTTTAACGGGAAATGATATGAACCCAAAAAGCATCCGGTTCTTCTTCTTCTTGAAGTACCGTCTCCTATCGGAGGTTGGCTACCATCACAGCAATCTTAACTTTGTTGGCTGCAGCTCTGAACTATTGTATTTGTATAAATCGTCCTACGCCCCACATTTCTCTTTCCCGAGATATTTCCTTGGATTATGAGCCTTAGCGGGGAGTACTTTTCCCGTCTAATTATGTGGCCTAACTTCCGGTTAGAACTTTTTAACCGGAAATGAGATAAAAACCAAATATATACATTTGTTCTCATCTTGCTAAGGCACGTCGAATAATATATCTTATACTATTTCCATTTGCCACCATTTCGGTGACTTTCCAACGGTATTTTCCTATTGCAGCTCTAAAGGCGCAACTCTGAGGTCAAATTTCAAATATACCACATGTACTATTTCTGTGTCTATAATATGGAATTTCCGGTTAGAACTTTTTAACCGGAAATGATTTAAAAACCAAAAGTATACATTTGTTCCCGTCTTGCTAAGGCACGTCGAATAATACATCGCTTATACTACTTCGACGACTTTAAAACAGTACTTCCGGTTTATTCTAAAACCGGAAGTCCTAGGTCAAATTTCTCACCTTTAGTACCCATAGTAACCATATAAATAATAAATATATAAATATTACAACCAAATATTTGTTCTCATCTTACTAACGCACGTCGAATAATATATCTTATACTATTTCAGTGACTTTCCAACGGTACTTCCTATTGCAACTCTACAACCGCAACTCCGAGGTCACATTTCAAATATATCACATGTAATATTTTTGTGTCCATAATATGGCACTTCCGGTTAGAACTTTTTAACCGGAAATGATATAAAAACCAAAAGTATACATTTGTTCCCATCTTGCTAAAGCACGTCGAATAATATATCGCTTATACTACTCCGGCGACTTTAAAAAAGCACTTCCGGTTTCATTTCTAAAACCGGAAATTCTAGGTCAGATTTTTCACATTTAGTACCATCCTTGGATTATAAGCTTTCATTTGACACCTCATTTGTCATTCTACCTGGTATAATGACGGAGGAGTTATATTCTCGGTCAGACGGACCGACGTACAGCAGCCTAGGTCAAATATCTCAACTTTAGTACCGTCCTTGGATTATAAGCTTTTATTTGACACCTTATTTGTCATTCTACCTGGTATAATGACGGAGAAGTTATATTCGCGGTCGGACAGACCGACGGACAGACAGCCTAGATCAAATTTATCACCTTAAGTACCATCCTTGGATTATAATCTTTCATTTGACACATTATTTGTCATTCTACCTGGTATAATGACGGTAGAGTTATATTCGCGGTCGGAAGGACCGACGTACAGCAGCCTAGGTCAAATATCTCACCTTTAGTACCATCCTTGGATTATAAGCTTTCATTTGACACCTCATTTGTCATTCTACTCATTTGTCATTCTACCTGGTATAATGACAGAGAGGTTATATTCGCGGTCGGACAGACCGACGGACAAACAGCCTAGATCAAATTTATCACCTTTAGTACTATCCTTGGATTAGAAGCTTTCATTTGACAACTCATTTGTCATTCTACCTGGTATAATGACGGAGGAGTTATATTCGCGGTCGGACGGACCGATAACCACCCAGCCTAGGTCAAATATCCTACTTTTAGTACCATCCTTGGATTATAAGCTTTCATTTGACACCTCATTTTTTGTCATTCTACCTGGTATAATGACAGAGAAGTTATATTCGCGGTCGGACAGACCGACGGACAAACAGCCTAGATCAAATTTATCACCTTTAGTACTATCCTTGGATCATAAGCTTTCATTTGACACCTCATTTGTCATTCTACCTGGTATAATGACGGAGAAGTTATATTCGCGGTCGGACAGACCGACGGACAAACAGCCTAGATCAAATTTATCACCTTTAGTACTATCCTTGGATTATAAGCTTTCATTTGACACCACATTTGTCATTCTAGCTGATATATTGACGGAGGAGTTGTGATTACAGAGAGACAGACAGACAGACAGACAGACAGACGGACAGACGGACGTGGATAATTCAAAGTTTTCACATTTTTTCAAAATTGGGTGAAAACAACAGTAAATTTAAATAAATACTACGACCATATAAATATTACAACCACCATGTATTTTGTTAAATTTTTTTGTCATTTCAAAAAATTTTCTAACTTAGATGTATTATTTTAGTAACAATTATTATTTATATGTTCACATTAAATACCAACAACAATGCTTTTTCAAACAAAACAAACAAATATGATTTTGCTTTTCTCATATCATCTTGAAAATGTTGATTACTGAAAAATGAAAAGGTAACTGCTATATCAAAATAGCTGGTCGGAGCATCTCTAATAGTCAATACCACGCCACGGGCTACGGACATTCCACCTCAATGGGCGCTTTGCCTAATAGTCAATACCACGCCACGGGCTACGGACATTCCACCTCAATGGGCGCTTTGCCTTACAATATTACCAACTTGAGTGCGTTCCGAATACTACCTATTTGCATACATCACATCCCCCTCTTTTTATAATGACAAAATAAACATAACTTTCTTTAACAAATCTTTAAATAAACATTTATAAATTTCCACAATTGTTTCATTCACCCTTTACCCCCTTTTATTTTATAATAAAATTACTTATAAATCTAGTCTATCAGGTTTTTTAACAATTCGACCTGAAGAGGTTTGTGGAGGTAAGTTTATTGGAGAGTGATGATCAGAATGGTTATCAGAGACACTTTCAAAATTTTGTGACTCACTAGTTTCAGATTCGTTATCTGAATGTTCATCGTCAGAAGTTGCAGGAATGCGAACTAAAAATTGTCTATTTCTTGCAATTTCTGACCCAGAATCTCTTAATTTAATCGAGTAGGTTTTATCTCTTAATTTATGTGTGATAAGACCTTCTCTCAATTTGTTTTTATCTTTAATATAAACTTTTTCATTATTTTTAAGCGGTTTTAAATTTATTGTCCCTCTATCATAATAAGCTTTTTGACTGTTTTGTCTTTTCTGAAAATCGCTGATTACTATTTTAGCATTACATAATTTTGGTTTTAGAATTTTGTCAGTGGTGGGAATCTGAGTTCTAAGTACTCGTGACATTAAAAGTTGAGATGGTGATGGTAAATTTGAATCAATTGGTGTATTTCTAAGTTGTAGCAATGTTAAATATGTATCTTTACCATCTCTAAGAGATTTTCTTAGCGCTTTTTTGTAGGTTTGAATATATCTTTCACTTAGACCATTAGATCTATGATTTTCTGGGCTTGACTTTATGCTTTTAAATTCCCATTCTTGACAAAATTTAACAAATTCATTGGCTGTGTATTGTGGTCCACCATCAGAGTAAAATATTTTTGGTATTCCATGACGAGCAAATATCGATTTTAAATGTGTAATTATAGTTGAACTGGTTGTATCGTTCAACAGACAAATTTCTGGATATTTACTGTAATAATCTACCACCATTAAATAACTTTTTTGACCTATGTAAAATATATCAGAGCCAACTTCCTCCCAGGGGAGTTCTGGGATATTGTGTGGAGTCAAAGGTTCTCTCTTTGCATTTTCAAATTGTGGGCAAATTGGACAACCTTTAACTTCATTCTCAATGTCAACTGTCATGGAAGGCCAATATAATGATTGTCTGGCTAACATTTTACATTTATTTATTCCTTGATGGCCATAGTGAATTCTTTTTAACATTTCTTTTCTCATTACATGAGGAATTATAATTTGACTATTCCTCATCAACAAACTATCAAAGAAGGTTATTTCATCTTTAATCTTAAAAAATGCTTTTAAATCTTTATGTACATTATTTAATTCTTTTGGCCAACCTTTTTTTATGAAAGTCTTTAGATCAATTAAAGTTTTGTCTTTGCTAGTCTCTTCTTTGATTTTTTGCAGTTGATTGTTTGAAACATTAATGTTTAATCTTACTAAACAAATTTGTGATTCTAGTTCAATATCTAAATCATTCTTTATTACAGGCAATTCCGAACAACATCTCGATAGCGTATCAGCTATATATAGTTCTTTACCTTTTTTATACATCAGATTATAGTCATACCTCTGCAATTTAAATAACATTCTTTGAAGTCGTGGTGGCGCATTCATTAAGGGTTTCTTTACTATGGATATCAATGGTTTGTGATCAGTTTCTATATCAAACTTGGAAGCATATATATAATTATGAAATTTCTCACATGCCACCAGAACTCCAAGAAGTTCTTTTTCAATTTGTGCATAATTTTGTTGTGTTAAAGTTAAAGCCTTTGATATGTAAGCTACTGGTTGACCTTTTTGTAAGAGTACAGCTCCTATTGAGTCTTTTGAACAGTCAACCGATATTAAACACTTTTCATTTATATCAAAATGTCTTAATACTGGGCTTTTTGAAATTATTTCCTTAATTTTACTAAAACATTCATCATGTTTATGTGACCAATGCCATTCTACATTTTCTTTAATTAATTCCCTAAGAGGTGCGGTTAAGTCTGACAAATTTTTTATGTGTTTAGACAAATACGTTATCATTCCTAATAATCTCTGTATGTCTTTTTTATTTTCTGGCTTTTTCATATCTTGAATGGCTTTAATTTTATCACTATCAACACTTTGACCATCTTTATTGTAATTAAATCCTAAAAATTTTACATTTTTTACACCAAAATTACATTTTTCATAATTAAATTTGACATTATTTATCCTAGCTCTTTCTAAAACTTGATATAAACATTTATCATGTTGTTGTTTTGATGAGCCATAAACAATTAAATCATCAATATATGTTTCTACACCCTCCATATTAAATATTTTACTGAATCTTTTGTGAAACACCTCACTTGCTGAACTAATGCCATAAGGCAGTCTTAAAAATTTATATCTACCATAGCAAGTGTTAAAAGTACATAATTTACTACTTTCATCATCAAGCTTTATGCTCCAAAATGCTTTTGAGGCATCAAGCTTGCTGAAATAAACGTTACCTTTTAAATTTGCAGCTATTTCATCAATCGTAGGGAGTTGAAAGTGCTCTCTTTTGATAGCTTTATTCAAGTCTCTAGGATCTATACAAACTCTTATGGAATTACTTTTTGGTTTTCTTACCAAGACTATCGAGTTGACCCAATCTGTAGGTTCATCAACCTTCTCAATTATTCCATTTTTCTCCATTTCAGCTAATTCAAGTTTTAGTTTCTCCTTTAATTGTAGTGGAATCTTTCTTGGAGGATGTATAACTGGTTGTGTAGTTTCATTTAGCATGATTTTGTATGGCTCATCCAAGAAGCCTATACCTGAAAAAACTTCTTAAAATTTTTTTTTCACATCACAGTAATCATTTTTAAATGTAACTTCTCTAGAATTCAAATTATTTTCAATTTTTTCTATAGTATTGATTCTTTTTAAAATATTTACAGCTTTACATGTAGGAAGACCTAATACCGTTGGTGAATTAATTTCTACCACATAAAACATTATGTTGTACATGTTATCTTTATACTTGCATTCTAAACTACATTTTCCAATGACCCTAAGTGTTTCATCCGAAAATGTCGTTAACCTGCAGTTTGTTTTCTGTAGTTCAACATTAACTTCTAGAGAATTTAACTTATTTATTGATATTTCGTTTGCCATTGCCCCTGTATCTAATCTACAGCTTAATTTACGCTTGTTAACTTCAAAATTTATCATGAAATCATCATCAAAACTGCTATTTTTAGTATTTACCAAGCCTATAAACAAATCATCTGATTCTGAATCATCTACATCTACATACTTAATTTGTTTTTGAAAACATTTTTTTGCATAATGCCCTATTTTATTACATAAATTACACTTAGCTTTATATGCTTTGCATGGTTGGCCTCTGTGCTCCATTCCGCACCTACTGCACCCTGAACTGCTTCCAGATTTACCATTGAACTGGCCGTCTTGGGACTTTGAATGAGTTGGATTCACTCTTCTGTCTTCCCACTGTTCTCTATTTACATATTTCTTATTGAAGTTTCTTTTCTTTATGTAGTGCACCTCCTCTGACTTCATTTTTTCAGACTGGATTTTCGAACTTTCTATACTTTTACACAGATTGATTGCTTTTTCCAAGCTCATCTCATCTTCTTCTAATAGTCTCTGTCTCATCGTTTCATCTGCTACCCCACAAGTTATGCAAGTCTTAATCAGACTGTCCTCCAAATTCTCTAGCTCACAATTTTTTGCCTTGTTTATAATATCTGTTATAAATTTGTCTACTGACTCACCTTCTTCTTGTTTTCTGGTGAACAGGCAATACCTTGCATTTGACACGTTGCTTTTTGGCTTGAAATGTGCTTCAAATTTTTTTATTAACAGTTCTAACTTGTCTTTTTCTTCTGTTGAGAACTTAAACGTGTTATATATTTTGAACCCTTCGTCCCCTATTAACTGTAATAGCTGTGCACACTGGGTTATTTCAGGTTTCTTTGTTAATTCTGTAGCTTGTAAATAGTTTTTGAATCTTTGTATGAAGAATTGCCAATTTTCATACACGTTACCTGACATTTGCATCGAATTTATAGCTGCCTTGAATTCCATTGCACTTATATCTGTTTTTCTTCGGTTTGGTTACGGTTTCGGCACCATGTAATGTTATAATCTAACACGTGGTAGGGTTCCTAGGTTAACTTTGGAGGATAGGTTATAATGAAACAACTTGTATCTATCGTGTCTAGATTCAGAATGGTTTTATTTCCGCTTCACTGTCCTTGTCACTGTCACGTCACTCTTACAATATTACCAACTTGAGTGCGTTCCGAATACTACCTATTTGCATACATCACAAGTACAGCCATTTCATAAATAAGCACTTTATACCAATAAAACTTACAGAGCATATAAACAATACATAAGTAAAGTAGCTTGTGAAACGGTAACGATTCATTTCATTTGGGATGCCAATTAGGAGGTGATGTTCACCAGTCGAATAACAAATGGAGAACTCCTGAGAAGAATTGGTACAGAACGACAACTGATGTGCACAATTAAACAGAGAAAGACGGCATACCTGGGACACATAATTAGAAATGAAAGATATCAGTTTCTGCAAACCTAATTGAAGGAAAGATCGAAGGAAGAAGAGGAGTGGGCAGGAAGAAAATGTCATGGCTCCGTAATGTCAAACAATGGACAAGACTAAAAAACATAGGAGACCTAATACATACTGCAAGGGATAGAGAAAAATGGTCAAACGTGATCGCGATCATCCATTAGTGGATTGCATAAGAAGAAGAAGAAATTCACCAGTCTTTTTACCCAAAAAAAGACATCAACTTTTATTTTGAGCGTATCTCGCTTACTTTTTATGCTAGAAACTTTTTTACAAAACAAAAATAAAGCTAGTTTAAACACTTTAAAGAAGTTATGAGGAGTTTTCCCTGAAAAGTTTTTGGTTATTTCACGTTGAAATATTCGATTTGGAATTTGACGAATAAGAACCTACTTTTCATTAGCAACAACTCTGCTTGTACTGGGTCTAAAGACGTCACACGTACACCATTTGTTCACTTTTATACAAGGTATATTTTTACTAACAATATTTTTTTCTATAAAATACTTATTTTTTTAGTTAATTGCGAAAAACCGTCTAAAAACGTGTTTTTTACTTTATCGTACTACATACGTAGGATAATTGATAAAATTATAGGATCGTGCAAAATAAATTTCAGATTTCACTTTTTTTCGACGTTTTGAGTCCCCCTGAGTTTAAAAAGCAAATAAAAAAAAACATGTGGGAAGTATGTACGTACGTATGTCGCCACCGCCCAGCAAAAACTACTGGACAGATTTCGATGAAATTCGGTATGAGTCAGTTTAAGAGAATTTTGTCGAGAAACTAAGCTTTAAAAAAAACCTCCCAAAGGGGGCCCGAAATAGGGGGGTTATTTGGGGTCCATTTTTGCAAATTTTGACCGAAACGAATGAAATTTAACTCAAAGTTAGCTCATGGATAGGTATAAATAGAAATACGGAATTTGACATTTCCAAATTTAAAATGGCGGCCAACATGGCCGACCGCCCACCCGATACATTTCCTTACCTATCTGAAAACTTGTTTAAGATAAGTTTAATTTGAAAAAGTCATTATATAGCCTAAAGATGTGGCTATATGAAAATATTATCGTTTTTAGAAAAAGTTATGGGTTGCCTATATTTAAGGGGTGAAAAATTGACATAACTTTGAACTAAGATTTTCTCAAAAATGGCTCCAAGGAATTTGTTTGTTTTTTGATGTATTTTTGATGTCCTATCGGTTAATTCAATGACATTAGTTAGATTTTTTAACTCCCCATAGGAGGGGAGTTATAAATTTTTTATTAAAAAATATTCGAGTGCCCGTAACTTCCTCTGTAATAGAAACTAAAATTTGAAATTTGGCAGACATATATGGTACTGTATTATCTATTATCACAATAAATCTTACCTAAAATATGGCTTCCGGTTGAAACGGAAATGAAAAAAAAATCGTAATTTTTTAGATCCGCCCTATATATTTTTACATATTTTGAAATAATGCAAAATTACCTTTCCAATGACATAAAACTCGTTGCTGTAGCTCAAAAACTCGAAAAGTTACATTAAATGGAAATTTTGCTATAATCTTGTGTGTGTCCTCTGTCACGCGATCATAGCAGAGCATTATTATGGGGCACTCAATGAGGGTATTTGGCTCAGAATTCCATCCTACTACATCGATGTACTTGATATTTTCACAGTAAGTATTGAATAGCTCAAGAAACAAAATCTACCCTATATACTATGGTGCTTTTATCTTGGGGCGGTTCCCACCCCTTCAATGGGGTGAAAAATTTGTTGGCCATAATAACCACGGAAGTGGCTAGAGAACCTATTTCTAAGCAAAAACTGGTCTATACTTTTTTTTGGGAACTCGATACTTTTTGAGTTATGCGTAGTTGAAAACTGGCCATTTTCATTGAAAAATGACACCTTTTCGGACGGTTTTTTGTGAATACCTTAAAAACTATGCATCGAACTAATAACACTTTATAAAACATTTTTTAGATTATAAATAACAAAGAGATTCGTTCCTTCGTAAATCTTCTATTTATAATGCAAAAAGAGATATGGTAGTTGAAAAGAGTTTGTTTTTTGGTGCATGTTCAAATTGGTGTATTCAACTTGAAATAACAGAGGAACGGTAGGTTTTAGGTGTATAATGCTATCAACGCCTTTTGTAGTGTTTGAAAAGGCCTTTAAAACGAGCACCGTTAAATGTCGGTTACATTCAAACTAAGCGAGATATGGTGCAAAAAAATATATGACTAATGTGCTTTAAGGAAAAATACGTACATAACGTACATACATAATAAGTACATATATTTAACCCCTCATCCACCAGAATTGAAATGCATCGTTTTTCTTCTGCAATACCTTTTAATATAGAGTTATTTCTACTTTCAAAAAGTTGGACGGATTTAAAATGAAAGGTTTTTGAAAAAAAAAATAAGATCAAATTATAATGCGCATTTTTAAATTTTCTTAAAACTCTTCCTTTTTCTCCATGTAATTCGAAAATATATAAAAATGTTCCACGCCCGAGAAGGGGTGGGAACCGCCTCCATGATAAAAGCGCCATAGTATATAAGATAGACTTTGAATTAGGAGATTGGGCTTCTCCCAAAATGGCATTATAATAGATGCAGTAGGATAGAATTCGGAGGTAATATCTTGTTCTTACTCTCGCGCATTGACTGGCGTAATAGAAATAGAATGAAAATGCAAATATTGTAAACTATTAATTTCTCTGAAAAATGAACTAATTTGAAATTAAAGTATGACTAATATTCTATTGATTTATGCAATAACCATAGTATGTCCCCGAAATATAGCATCGAACATTTTCTCAAATGCAGGAATTAATGATGCGTAGAACCATAAAATATTTTCAAGTATACAAGGTGTCCCTAAAATATCAAAATAACGAGTAACTTTGTTATTTTTATAGAATGCCAGTATCTACTACGATAACGATAATAGATCGGTACGATAAAGTTCTCGGGCGGCCTTTCCGTCCAGCGTTTTTTTTTTTTTTTTTGTTGAAAAATGAATACATTCATTGGCAAATAATTCGAAAAGTATTGACTTAAAGAAAAAACTCTATTGGACAAAGGAGTTTTTCTATGGATGGTATACAATGTGTAACTTCTCTCACTACTTACAAACATTCAAAACGAATAATTCCTCATACAATAAGAAATATTTTTTCTCATTGTTCTCAAGGTTCTCCTACGGTTTTCCATACATATGGCTGTTTCCATGGTAACATGCACAATATAAACACAATTTCTTGTCAAAAAATGTGTTTAAGCAAAACTTACCAGGAATAACCTTTCAAAACTGATGACATAATTTCTCCCTCGCTTGATTTGCGGCCCTCGCCTCGTGCCAACAAACTTCTGCGCTCGTGAGAAATATGTCTTTTGTCTTTTTTCTCACTTGTTGTACAATATACTATTACAGTGTAACCTCGATTATCCGTCAGGGCACCGGACCAAGGGTATGACGGATAATCGAAAAGACGGTTAACAGAACATTAAAAAAAATAAAAATTCATAGTACATATATAACTCTCAAATTGTATTTGTACGTTTTGTTTGACAATATAAGGTGGATTTATGTTAGTACAGTCGAATCAATTTGATTTAAAATATTCCGAAATCTTTGTTTGTTTTATTGTTACTTCACATTTTGCAACGGCTGAATTTCTTAATCGACGTAAAATCATCAAATCTAATAATTTTAATTATTGTGCTGTGCGTTTTTATTTTCGGCTTGCGATTTTAAGAGCACGGTATATTAATTTATCATTACATACCTATTTAAATTGAAATGTAATCCAGAGCCCTGAATAAAAACAAAAATGATTTACATAAAAAAAATAATGTGTGTACCTTGTACGCACGTAAGAAGTTATACTTCTATTATATGATTTCAGCGAAATAAAATATTTTTGGCGGTTTATTTTTATTTTATTAAATATTAAACTGAGTTTAATAGTTACTTACCACTTTCCAAAAATTAAAAAAAAAGGCAGCAATTGTCCGCATTTGAACCCGGGACCTCTCGATTCGTAGTCGAATGCTGTACCAACGAGGCTACGAAGGCATTGTTTTGACGGTTTCTCGGACATTATGACAAACCACGGTAACAAATTGACGAAGTGAAGTATTAAATAAAAATGTTTTAATAATACGTATTACCTTACTCCCGAGGAAGACAAATCCAAAGACACAAAAATTATAATAAATATATTTACTAAAAACACTAATATATTTTTTCCACACCTTTTTTGGACTGATACATATAACTTAAAAGATTTAGCAACAACATACTGTATCTGTGCGCATGCGCGCAGAATAATAAAAATTCACTCCCTATCGCGCCTAAAGAAGTATAACTTCAAAAATGCGGTGGTGGCATAACTGCACGTGTACATTTCAACGAATTTCGTTTGGCTTGTCGCTATGCTCAAACCTCAAACAAAATGAATTGATGACTAAATTTTTACTTTTGTAGTCAATATAACTTATGTATGGACCCTGACGGTTAACAGAGGTGACGATTAATAGAGAGACGGATAATCGAGGTTCCACTGTATTCACTTTCGGACGTATTTTGACCGCATATTTTTCACTCCCGAGAAGGGGTGGACTCACCCCCATGGCAAAAGCACACATCGGCACAATATCAATTTTTTCCTTGACATGTTAGCTATATGTATGCCAAATTTCATTTCAATCCAAGCTCTTCTTTAAATTTCAAAGGTATTTAGAATCCGGAGGTTTTTCAATATTTTACCGTGAGTGAATGGACTATAAGGCCCATCGGTGGGTAGAAATTGAAAACAAAAAATATTTCTTGAACCATACCAAAATAATTAACAGCTTCTAAACAAAATGTGCTTGCCAAATTGATTACCAAATTGAGGGAATTAGAATACGGGAATAATTATTAGAACATGGAATATAGAATGCCGTAGGAGATAACTGCTTAATTTTGGCTTGAAGTCGGTTGTATTTTCCTGACATATTTGACAGAAGACAAAACAAAAACTGAGTTTGATTGGAAATCATAATTTACCATTATCTTTTTTTTTGTCTCCGTTCGCCCTATTTGATTTATTTAACATTTTACATTTTTTTTTAATTACTGCTTAAATAATTCAATATTAATTAATGCATTTGAGGTGGACTTGGGCCCCATCAAGTGCGCGGGCCCTAGGCGGCCGCCTAGTCCGCGTAATGGTTAATCCGGTGCTGGAGTCCGCCCTATTTTCAACGAAAACTTTTCGTTTATAAATTCACAGAAGTCTGTTCGTTCGTGCGTTGCAGCTCCTGCAATACTTAGAGCCGATCTAGGGATGGATTCCAATGTAGTTATTACATGTAGAATATTTCATTCCATAGGATATCTCAAGAATTTGTCATTGGCTGCTGAATTTTATTGCAGTGAATAATAGTAATCTGACAACCAATTATATATATATATATATATATATATATATATATATATATATATATATATATATATATACATATATATATATACATATATATATATATATATATATATATATATATATATATATATATATATATATATATATATATACATATATATATATACATATATATATATATATATATATATATATATATATATATATATATATATATATATATATATATATATATATATATATATATATATATGCTACTGTGTGTGACATCTAGGAAGTAATGTCTAAATTTAAAACACTTCTAGTTTAGTCATAAATACTTAGATGTCACTATGAACGAACTAAGTTTATGACATGTAATTAAAATTAGAATCTACATAATTTAAAATACAACGATATTTGTTTTAATATAAATATTTTTTTTTATTTTTTACTCAGGGAATGTCGTATTAACCATTATGATACATGCCAGTTCCTAACAGCTATGTAATTAGCAATAGCAATACACCTTAGAGTACGGAAAATTTTTGAGAGGGTAAAAAATTTTCCATACTCTAAGCAATACACTAACGTCAGTGACGACATCTAGTTAGTGCAGCTCGAATTTTTAAAAAGTAACCTAGCGCTCTCGCCAAATCTTAAACTGATAAAAGTTCTCTCGCCAAAATTGTAAATTATTGTTTATCCAAAAATATTCGAAACCCCAAAATTATTTGTTGAATTATACTACCAAGGTACTACATGTGTTTTAATATTAAATATTATTAGGTGTGATTAGCCTCCAAAGATTAACACACATCTTCAATACAACAGCCAAGAAATATAATGGGGGTCCTGTCCTGAACATGGTAACACAAACATTGTTTACATTTCAGTCCCAAAAAATCATCTTTTTTATAGTAATTTATATCCAAATAAACTTGAAAATCAGCAAAAAGTAATAGTATATAGTGCAGTTACCTTATGGAATAAAACAGTGAGTTATTATTATTTTATTTATTCAAAACATTACAAAGCATACCGTTTGTAAGGTTAAGTGACGGCCGAAAAGCCAGTTATCATAGCCACTTTACACGATGCAACTAATTGCGCAATTAATTGCATCGTGTCATACGCGAATTGCATAGAAAAGCTGCAATTTCTTGCTGCAAGAAGTTGCAGCTAAATAGAACATGTCCTATTTTTCATGCAATTTTTCTGCAATTTGGTTATATTTTTAGTAACTTTTAAGGCTACACACTGTTTGTTTTGGCATTCTGTCATCCTAAATTTCAAACTAAACAATTTTTGACAAAACTAGAGGAACTTTTTACCAATTTCACGCTTCACAGATAACATTATTTTGGCGGATAACTTTAATTATGCAACATAGGGATTAAAGAAACTGTATTCTATTTTTATTTCTTTTGTATTTAACAACTTGTTTCCTTTTGTAAATGAATAATATATTATAGGTATACTTGCATTAGGTATTAATTGATTTTGTTATACGTAATACATATTATAATTTTCTCAAATTATAATCTAACATTTTTAATCTAATATAATCTGATAACTCTACTCAAAAAATTACATTTTTAATTTATAAAAGCAATAACCTAAAATTTATGGTATGTCAAAGTTTCTGTCCATTATTACAGAAAGCTAGTTGCAACTTATTGCAGAAGTTCTTGCTGCAAGAACTTGTGCAATAAATTTCGCAATTACTTGCATCATGTAAAGTGGCTATCAGAACCAGTTTTGGTTCTACAACTGGTTCGTAATTACTAATGAGTTTAACAAATGATACCAGATCCAACCTAACAAATTTGTCAACAATCATCGACTGACTATCAACAACCTCAAAACAAAACATCATATTCCGCTGTGCTTAACAACATTTCAGTTCAGTTCCCTTCAAAGCACCAATCAATTTTATCTAATGCGCTGCCTGATACTAAAATAGAAGAGTACTTAATAGCACTTGGTGAAGTTGTTCATCCACGCAATATTTTATTTTCATCAAGACTATCAAATAACAGAATATGTATTTATCTCTCCAGCGAATCGTTGGTGGAAAAATTTATGTCCGGTCCAGCAGAAATAACAATTAAAGGCGAAAATCTAAAAGTACGAAAATTGGTAACTCCGAACGAAAGACTGTTACTATCAAATGTTTGCCCTTCTATTCCACATATTCTATGTAATAGAGAATGAGTTAACCCGATTAGGTCTTAAATTAATGTCACCTTTAACCTTCCTTAAAATCGGTAGTCAACTTCCAGAATTTCAACACGTCCTCAGTTTAAGAAGACAAACTTATATTCAACCACTTGTAGATATAGACCTTCCTTCTTCTTTCTTAATTACATATGAATAAACTTCGTATCGCATATTTTTAAGTTTAGATAAACCTTCGTGTTTTATCTGTAAGGAAACAGATGAAACACATTGCAGCAAATTGTCCAAATCATAATCAATAAAATGATTCCTCTCATATCGAACACCAACCACAACAAACAATACAACAATAACCGCAAGAATCCCCCCAGTCTAATCCATCATCCTTGGAAATGGAACCAGATCATCCAGTCAGTAATTCTGGTGCCGAACCTTCACTTAACCAACAAAAAGATACTAATTTAATACCTCCCGTATTATTTATGGAATGGAAACTAATTGTATATCTAAGGATCAGTCAACGACCAATAAGAGAACAATTTCGGAAATTAATACTACTCCATCTCCCACTGAAGAATTGAATAAATAATTTAAAATACCAACACAAACCAAAAAGAAACAAAAAAAGCAAACTGAAGCTACCACATCGATTCAAGAAATGATGATGCCAACAAAAACAATATTTCACGATATGTCAAATAGTTTTAATTTAACATATGAACAAACTGTTGATTTTTTTAAAAATTGTACTAGCTCGACTGATCCCTTGAGTTTACTACAAACATACACAACGGCTATACCCAACTTTATTGGGATGATAACAACAAATAAGCCGTATCTTACAGAAAAAAGCATGAAAACCAAATCTATATATATATATATATATATATATATATATATATATATATATATATATATATATATATATATATATATATATATACACCGGTATTTTAGGCGTCAACGCCCTTCCGGTAGGGATCTATGGGGGAGTATCACCGAGCAGCAAGCCCTTATCCCTTGCCGTACGGCTCCCTCATAGGCCGATCAGATGCCCCTATATTCCAGTCTAAGCGCCAAATTCATATTTAGAATTTTATACAGACGCGTTAGCCTTTTTTGTTTTTCCGATGGCCTGGCTCGGCTTGAACTCACATACCTCACGTCGAAGTGAAGTGCGGGTCAGCCACTAGTCGCACTGAACTATCCGATCGACATGAAAACCAAATGCACTAAACCCATATAGCACACAACGTCCGATGGACGTCCATATAACGTACATTTAAAGTCCAAACGTCCATGGACCAAAACTGGACGTACTATGTACGCCCATTACGCGACGTCCATTGGACGTTTGATTTCAACGTACATTGGACATCCATTTGTGGTCCATGGAGATTTTACACAAAATGCGACTATTATTATGAGTAATTATATATAGCTTCTTGTTTTAATCAAAGCAATATTATTAGTAGAATACAAGAAGCTTCTAATAAATGTAGTCACATATTTTTTCATCATCGAATTAAAACACTGAACCACTAAAATTATTTTAATTAAACCTATATAATATTAGATGATGATAAAACGATGGTAAACTTTTTCAGAATAACGGAGCTACATCGCGCATCGGTAATTATAGAACTTACAATAATAATTAGACACTACCAATTTAAATCTTAAATGTGCATTTTTAACTCTTAAATTTCCCGCCAAACTAAATGAGAATCTTCTTGACAACGTTGTCGCTCTTCACGCTATCGGTCGTAAAAGGTAGTACTAGACAGGTACTTTTAGGGGATTATCGCTGTTAATTGTTGTGGAATACTGAAGGAGGATTTATTTATGATAATTCACAGAATGGCAAACCAGCTTGCAATATACAACCGTAACCGTACTGACTCTCAAGTTCTAAGAAAAAATAATGTTTGGAACATTTGGTTGGAAGGAACAGAACAGAAATAAACCTCTTTTAATGTGCATGCATTATAGGACGCCATTATCTGAATTTTGTCTTTATTAAGTTATTACATACAATATAATACTGTTTATCTTTGTACTGTGTATACATACTGTGATTTCTTTGTGTTTGCTGTTTATCGTGCAAGTGCAGTCGTGCATTAATAAAGTTCCTATAATAAAGTATACATAATAAAGTTATAATAAAAAGAAATAAAAAAGGTATTTTGTGTAATACTTTACACTATAAGTTTAGTATTATAGGAACTATTTCCTATACCTAAAGGCTTTTTGCTATGTATGTATTCAAAAAATTATGGACACTAGATTGCTTTCTGAAAAGTGCCCTACAAAAATGTCCATAAGACGTACATTGAATGAACATCAGATGTACATTGAATATACATAAAATGTACATTGAAAGCTTCAACAACGTACACTGTACGTTTGTAGCGGACGTTCTATGGACGTCCAATTTTGTGAACTCTGGACGTTCGTTGGACGTCCATCGGATGTCCATTGTACCTTAGCGGGACGTCCATTGGACGTTCCAATGTACACAGATGTACGTCCATTGGATGTCCATAAAACGTACTTGTGCTATCTGGGAATGCATTTAAAACCAAATGCACTAAATTATTAAACAAAATCCACAAAATGCTAGACGATGCCGATAATCAAGAAAGTGACGGTACAACAAATTCAACTCAAGAAATAAACTAAAATCTTCGATCTGGTTCTTCAATGGAATGTTAACGGTTTCTAGCCCCCTTTAGAAAGATATCTCTCTCTCCTTAATATTTAAATCCCAAAATTTTTTGATCAGACAAACACAGTCACTTCTCCTCCCTGGACCTTTCGTCCTACAATACCCACCCATGCAACAGTTATTCAATCGTTTCTCAACATACTTGCTTCTTTCCCAGATCATTGTCATATTTATACAGATTCATCCAAAACTATTGATGGTGTGGGATCAGCAGTTATAGATTCGAACACTATATTACAATTTAAATTATCTTCCACTTGCAGTATTTACTCTGGAGAACTATATTCAATTATGCAAGCCCTCATTCATATTCTTTTTCAAAAATTTCCAAAATCTGTCATAATTACCGACTCTCTCAGGGCATTACATACGATAGAACAGTTATATAAAAGTAATCCTATAGGCATTTTAATAAAAGAACAACTACATTATTTCCTAAAGAACACGAGGCAGAAAGTAGGCTTTATATGGGTTCCATCACACATTAGACTTCAAGGAAACGAAAAAAAAAACAGTTTTTCATACAAGAGAAGCAATACACAGTGCGTTTTCAGTGTTAGTGAACTTAGTGTCTGTTTCCGACTACAAATCGTTCCTTAAAGAAAAAGTGATAAACAAACGGGAAAACACTCAATAGATACCTAACAGTCTAAAAGCAGTGTTATGACCACACTGTAAGCTTACAAAAATTATTTGAAAGACATTAATGATTTAAACAAACTGTAACCACTGTTAACATTTACTAAATCCCATTTCTAATTTGTAAATTATGATATTGTTACTTAACTGTGAACATATGTAATAATCAAAAATACTCTGTATTAGGTTTAAGTAACTATGTATTAATAATTATAGTACAGCTAATAACCCAAAGTGGTTGATACTGTTCAACCATCAATTAAAAAAAAACGAAATGGAATATGATAATATCAGCAGAAAAAAACCAAATGTATGACATCTAAATACCCACTACGATGTAAAATCGCAATTGATGGGAAAATAATAAATCAGGAAGCAAGGTTTAGATATCTGGGAATAGATATAACCAGTTAGGGAGATGTTGAAGAGGAAGTACGACAACAAAGCTTAAAAGGAAGTAAAGCGGCGGGATATCGTTAATGACACAATCTGGAAGAACAAACACAAAAGCAAGAATCTATAAAGCAGCGATTAGACCTATATTGACATACACGGCGGAGACAAGGCCTGACACATCTAAAACGAGACGACTACTAGAAACAACAGAGATGAAAATACTCCGACGAATATCAGGGAAAAGTCTGTTGGATAGGGAGAGAAGCGAAAACATAAGAAGATCATGCAATGTAGAAGACATAAATGGATGGGTGACAAAACGGAAACAGGAGTGGAACGAACACATTAGTAGAATGGCAGAGGATAGGATAGTACGAATAGCACGAGATAAGTCACCAAATGGACGAAGAAGTATTGGCAGACCAAGAAAAAGATGTTGCGATAACTTAAACAATTTAGGAGGCTAATATTGAAAAAGAAACAGATTTTAAAGCCTACATACAAGAAGGAAGAAGAAGAAGATTATGTGTGATTGATGGATCTGTGAATAATTTCTGCACTTTAATATACTTACTAGATTTTTAAATCAGACCATGGACGAAGATTTCGGAGCCTCGAATATTTCTTGCAATCAATTGTAATGACAATATTTCTTCTTAGACCAGTTGTAATGATAATTACATTTTATATTTTCGTTGACGATTCTGAGAGATGTTCTACCAACGGTTTGATATTAAATTCTGATCTTTCTGTGTTTATTGTAGTTCATTATAGATTATAGATGATGTCTATGATCTGCTTCTTCAGTATTGGTAACCAGAGCCTTCTACATTCTATTGACCAGTTTGTTCTTATTTTTCTTCATCTGTTTATGCATCTTTCCATTGGAATCTGTGTTCATTATGCCAGGCATGTTTTCATATCAAAGATGTATCAGATTATCTGTTTTTAATGTATGATTCATGATCAGTTCTTCTTCTTCTACGGCACTACAGCCTAAATTGCCTTATTATTATTTATTTTGCTCAACAAGCCATGTAGGCCCTCGGCGTGAAATACACAATTACCTACATTTTTTTACTATATACAATAATAATTTGTCTATTAAAAATACATCATATAAATATATACATAATATATAGCTCTCATTTTAAAGTTCATGGCATATTGTTGTGTTACAATTTCTCTTGCCCTCTTCTTACCACTTCTCTCCTGTCTAATACCTTGTTTCTCCAGTTATCTATTTTTAATTCTCTTAAATCTGATTGGACGCTGTCAAACCATCTTTTACGGGGTCTTTCTTTCCTTTTTTTCCCCGACTGGTTTCCTGTTCAATATCATCCTGGTCATTCTGTGATTTTTCAATCTTGCACATGTCCCAGCCATCTTATTCTATGCGCCTTTATTATTGCGGTGATTTTTGTTTCCGTATACAGCTCTTCCAACCTTTATTTGTCCTTCTTCTCCATCCCATTTGTGTATTTATGCCACCGTAAATTGATCGGATAATTTTCCTCTCCCATCTTTCTAATCTTTCTTCATCTGCCTTTCTCAAAACCCATAATTCAGCTCCATATACAGCCGTAGCTCTAATCACTGCCTTGTAAATTCTTTGTTTTGTTTTTCTTGAAACAAAAACAAACTTAGACTTTATTAGGAATCTCAGCATTCCGTATTTCTGGTTGCCTTTTGTAATTCTGGATTCTATTTCTTTATCTTCATGTCCATTTTCCTTTACTTTCACACCAAGGTAGGTAAACTCTTCCACTCTGTCACCACTGTAAATGTAATCTTTCTCCCCTTGTATTTTTATAAACTCTTCATTGTCTTGCTGTGTATCCCCCATTATCATGTACGTTTTCTCTTCACTTATCTTTAGGCCAAACCTATTTGCTTCTTTTTCTATCTTTTTCACAATTATTTTCAATTCGTTCTTTGATTTTGCTAATATTGTTAGATCATCCGCGAAAGGTATACATTGATGTTCATTTTTAAATATTGTTTCTTCCATTTTTATGCTGTAATTCCTCATTATTACTTCAAGAACAAGATTGAATAACGTGGTTGACATCGGGTCACCTTGCCCAAGTCCTTGTTTGATTTCGAAGTCCTTCGAGACTTCGTCTTTCACACTACTTCACTTTTCGTTTTTGTCAACGTCATTTCAATCGAGCTAATCAATTTTTTGGGAATTTTTAATTCTTTCAGAGCACGGTACATTTCTTTTCTATTTATACGATCATATGCCTGCTTGAAATCTATGAACAGCGCATACAGGGTAGTTTTGTACTCATAGCAATTTGCTTGTAATTCTTTTAGCGTGAAAATCTGGTCTGTTACCGAACGGTTCGATCGAAAGCCTGCGTGGTACTCCCCCACAGTATCCTCCATGAATTCGTTCAGTGTTCCACGTATGCATTGTGCTAATATCTTATACCCTGTCTCTAGGAGTGCTATTCCCCTATAATTTTCACATGTTTGTTTATCTCCTTTTTTATGTATGGGGCAGATCCTAGCCAGCCTCCAGTCATTTGGTATTTTTTCCTCTTCCCATATCTTTTTCACCAGCCCATATAGTTGCTCGTACAGTTGTTCTCCTCCTGCCTTTAACATTTCAACTGTTATTTCTGTCGCTCCTGGACTTTTGTTGTTTTTAAGTTGGCTGATTATATTCATTACCTCTTGTTTTGATGGCGTCTCCACTATCGTATCGTTTTCATCCATGTTCTGTATTATGTCCATCTCGTCCTCTTCAACATTATTTAATAGCTCTTCGAAAGAATTTTTCCATCTTTCTAGCACCTGCGCTGTTTCATTTATTAGTAATCCTTCTTCATTCTTAATATAGATGCTTCGGCTTTGATATCCTTTGCCCATTCTTTTAACCTCTTGGTAAAATGACCTTATTTCTTTAGTTTGAAATTTTTCTTCAATTTCCTTTAGCTTATTTTCTTTGGATATTCTCTTCTTTCTCCTACATTTTCTTTTCATTTCCCTTCTTGCGTCCCTATACACATTTCTAAATTGCCTTGGCCTCCTTTATTCTTTGCGTCCACCCTTGTTTGTCTGTGGCTACTCTTCTCTACATATACACCGACTCCTAAAAGTGCGTGTGCGTCGCTGCTTACTGTGTCTTCCCAGCACTTTCTTGGCTTTCTAACTGGTCTCTTTCCCTGCATCCTAGCGTTCAGTGCGCTTTTTTGGTAGCCTATCCTATCATGCTGGTAATTTCCCTATTTCATATTCTTAATGTGATTTCTCTATAATTAATGTGATTTCACTACTCCAAATTCAGTCTTGGTCTTTAATAAGTATATAAGTAATGATCATTGCCACAAGTGGTTCCTCTGTAAGTCCAGTAATTTATTTAAAAACCCATGTATGACGTATCGGTATGAAGGTAGGATTCAACTACACAGACAATTATTAAAAAGTATTTATTGATATAAAAAAATATTTTCTAAAATTATTTGTCATACAATTACATAAAACTCTTATTCTGAGCGACAATTTGAGATCTTTATATAAAAACTTAATATAAAACTTTGTAACATTTGAACAAAATATCACATTTTACAACAAAATTTACAATAACTATGTACAATTTAACAAAAAGTGTTAACTCTTCGGTTTAAACCTCGACATGTAAAACTCACAGTCTTGGCAGTACAAATTCGAAGCAGCTACGTTCTTTTTCCTACACAAATTACATTTAGTTTTGTCCGTAGGTACACTATTATTAGCATTGTTCACTATAATGGGCGTAACTACTGCCCAAGGTGTAGGAGATTCAGCACCTTTAGTTCCAGGCTCAAAACTAACAGTCTTTTTCAGATTTTTAGGCTGCGGTACATATTGGTACTGCGATGATTTGTTTACCTCCTCTGGATGATAAGGTGGTACTCGTTGATAAGGATCCGTGGGTACTCGTTGATACGCGCTGTTTTGATGATCGTACTCAGTTGGTACCCTCTGGTAGATACTATGATGTTCTGAAGGTGGAGGTACTCTCTGGTATGGCGAATTTTGAGCGTAAGCCTCGTTTGGGTACCTTGGATAGTTATCAGGTACTCTCTGATAATACTGATCATATCCATTTCTAGAGTATTGATTATAGTTTTGTGGCATTGGAGGGGATTGATAAGGAGAATGGGAATTCACTGGGCTAGGATTGGTTACTCTCTGCCCTGGACGAACTGCATGGGCATACTGAGGGGACTTCGTATTATTATAACTATAGTATGCAGCATACGCTGCTGAGTTTGGAGGAATTGGTTGGTATGGAGATTGTCTGGCAGGATTTGAGTATTGAGCAGCACTAACATACTGTTGTTCTTCAGATCCATTTTGTTGATAATGATAAGGAATATGAGAGTTGTCATGATATGGTTCTGCTGTATAAACAGACCTGTTATGTGGATTGTTTTGAGAATTTTGCCTATTTAGCTGTGGATGTTCACTTTGCACAATTTGTCTCTGTACTTGCGGAAGATCATTCTGGCTAATCTGTCTTTGTATTTGTGAATGATCGTTTTGAACCATTTGTCTTTGTACTTGTGGATGATCATTTTGGGGAATTTGTCTATGAATATGTAAATTATCGTCTTGAGAATTTTGTCTATACAACTGTGGTTCGTTTTGTGAGTTCTGTCTGTGAAGCTGTGGATGGTTTGGTAAATTTTGTCTGATGTGTGGCGGCATTTCGTTTGGAGGATGCTGCCTTTGAAGCTGCGGTGAATTTTGTACAGTGTGCTGTGGCATGTGAGTATTTTGAGGTTGTTGATTCAACATTGGTTGAGGAGATTGTCGATATCCTTCAGGTACTGGTTTGGGAACATCATTTAACGGTCTTCTATCGTAAACAGCCAGATTCTGCGCTGAAGCTTCTTCTTTCTTAAGTTCGTTTTCCCTAAGGGATATAATTTCTTGGCGTATGGCTGCAGTCTCGGGTTTATTCATAGCTGTTCTTAGAACCCTTTCCAAAATTGGATTTGGAATAAAACTGTCATCTTCCTGTTCATCGGCAGTGGCTACAAGTATGACTTGATCACAAAAAGATACGCTTTTCTTCTTTGATAATCTCCTACGATTATCTTCATTTAGCCCGGAATCAGATTGCTGATTTAGCGTTTTCTGTACCACAGCATTTAGCATCTCAACTTCTCTTAGTTCCTCAGCAATTTGTTCGGGTGCTATGGATTCAATTTCATCTCTTTTCTTCATGGATAGTACCCCGTTATTATCATTCTTCACTGGATCTAGTTTACTAGATTCAAATCTTGAAGCTAAATCTTTAACTGATTGCTTATTTTCACCTGGAGCATATCGTATTGTATTCACAACATCTATGCCTTCACTTGGTTGATCTGAATGGGTCTTTTTGTTTCTCAAAGCTGCTTGTTTGGCCTGCAACTCTTTTAACCACGTTTCTCCTGAAGCTACTGACGATTTTGGGGCTACATCAGCGACACGAATTTCAAAATCTTGAGATAAAATTTGCTGTCTTTTATTCTGGAGTTGTGTAAGAAGTGTACTGGGTTGAACTACTTGTTGTAAGTGTTCATCCAAAGCAGAGAGGTCCAAAGGCGAAGGAGGTGGAGGGAAATCTTCACTGGCTTGCCTTGAATGGACTGCAGAGTTTAAAGGACTTGGGTAAGGTGGCAGATCTAAACTCGGGGTTGCAGTATGGTTAGGAAGACAGTCAACTTCATCTACGCCGCTGTCTCCATTGTAACTTCGTGAAGATTCTTGGTGGACGTCAGCTCTTGTAATAACTGTAGTACCACTGTTAGAGAAGCTTTCATCGCTGAAAGACCCATCTTTGTAATACGGTAAGGATACAGGAGCTTGATAACGGTAGTCTTGATGTTGGTAGTATAGTTCTTGTTGTTGCTGGCTCTCTTCACTGACTTCTGCTCCGTTTAACTTAGATGTACTAAGCTGGGAAGTAGTTCTGAGAGGAGGTGGTGGGGGCACCTTGGCCATTGTTAGAATTTTACCGGCACTTCCATGAAAACTTTTTCGCATTAACTTGCTTCTCTCAAGGTTTGGATTTGGGTTGTTCCCAGCAAATTCTAAGTGGCCTTCTGACAGGTAACCGTTCATACTGGTTGGATTTTCCAAAGAACCTGAAAATAAAATTGGAATGTTAGTAATTTCTCGAATAATTATTTTTCAAATTATGTGTTTATAATTATATTGGCCATTATGAATTTAATGCTAACATACTATGTTTGATGGTACGCGATTCAGAGAAACACAAAGAATCTATCCATAAATACCATACAATAGGATTGTAATATATTAGATCTTCATGCATCCTCAGTCATTCGGAAACTATGAAACTGAATACAGTTACAAATCTTACTTATAAAGGAACTGTTAAACATGATCAAGAAAATCGCGATAATGAAACTCAGTAAACTACTAAAGAAGGTCCAGGAATTGAACAGAAGTTGCACAGAAAGGAAAAGGTTTAAGTATCTGTTATCCTCGGCGCAAAAGATACCGACAGTAAGATGGAAAATCATAGTAATCTTTGTCTTATCTGTAGCGGCGTGGAAAAGCTGCACAGATGTTATGTTGAACCAAGTTCTGAGGGTTTTTAAGCAGAATGTTCTTCTCCTTCCTGGACCCCGCTTTCCAAATATTTTTCCTTGTAGGAGGGCATATCTGGATTCATTTGGCATAATGTGGTCAGCACCTCTTGGTTCTTCTTCATTCTTTTGAGGACCTCGTCATTTTTATAATTTTCTGCACATATCTTTAAGGTCCACGATTGCACGACATTAAAAAAGGACAGAGAAGACGTAGTATCACAGTACTAAGTACTATTCTTACTGTTATATCAAGAGAGAGGTTGTGGTGTTAGAATATACAACGTTAAAAGTAGATATTATTCTATAGTTGTACGTACTCTATGTATTGACAGTATAGACAGTTATAATGTAATGTCAAGAATATATAAAATAAAAATGTCAGTCATGTTCAAGTAAAATGTTTCCTATTGTCCTGTAATTGAGTGAATTATAAATCGTTGTTGGTCATTTATATCTAACTCAATTTATAACAGGTTTAGGCCCAGCTCACGTGTGAACTGTGAACAGGTGAATAAATATGACGACCAGGAATAACGAGTATAAAATTCAAGTCGACAAACTTGAGGGTCCTGAAGACTGGGCAAAATGGAAATGGCACGTTTCGATGTTATTACAAGCGTATGCACTTGAAGACATTGTGAACGGTATGCATAAGTGTCCCGAGGTTATTGAAAATTCAACTTCATTGGAAGTAGAGAAGCAACAACATTGGTTAAAAGACGATGCAAAAGCGGCAAGTTTATTAGCAGGTACTCTAGGAAAAACTGTTGCCGAGCTCGTGTTGACATTTACTCACGCTAGCGAAATATGGGACAAATTACGTGCGCGATTTGAACGTAGCAGTACGCAACGGTTAAACATGTTAATTGAAGACTTCTTTAGAGTCCAGCGTGATGAAAAAGAAGATATTAGTACACATGTTGCGAAGTTGCAGAAACTGTTTGTAGATTTGAATGATGAATTGCAGAAGCATGATGAACATGTTTTATCCGAAGAATGTTAAATGGTCGGATCTTATAAACTTTGGGTAAGGACTTTGATAATTTCAAAGATTTGTGGGACACGATACCATCAAAGAATCTTGAGAACTTTGAATTTATTGATTGAGAAATTGTGTGTCATTGAATTACGTGACCAAAGTGCCATATAATCTTTTGCGTTTGTTGTACGCAATATCCCGACCGAAAAATGCAAACAGAGCCAAAGTACAACTACTACTAAAAAGAGAAATGTACATCGTGCAAAAGAAAAATTTCCATGTCATAAATGCAAGAAATTAGGCCATTGGGCGAGAGAGTGTCCATTGAAAGAATCGGTTGAGAATTTAGGCAAGAATGAAAGTAATGATACTTCTTTTTTGTCTGTTGTTTTAAGTGCCTCATCAACCAATAGTTGTATTGGTCACAAATCATATCACTACAGATAAGCAATATTTCTCATCTTATACAGAGTTTGCCGAACCCGAAAAGATATCACTTGGTAAGAAGGATGTATGTATGTTAGCCCATGGACAAGGAACGGTGAAAATTCAAACGCTTCTGAATAATAAATGGAAAGGTGCTGAATTGAAGAATGGTTTTTATGTTCCTGAAGCAGGCGCTCATTTGTTTTCTGTGAAAGCTGCTGCACAAAGGGGGTTCGTTACAGTACTCGACGAGAAAGGTGTAAATCTACATGATAAAAATACTCTTGAATCTGTAATGACTGGGTACTTCAGTAATGGCCTGTATGCACTTGATATACGTGTTATGAAACCGACCAATCCCATTCAAGTAAACTTAGTAGAGTCAACAGTGTGTTACAAGTGTGTCATGAAAGATTTGGTCATCAGCATAAGCAACACGTAAAGAAGGTCTTGAAGAAAATGAATATAGACATTGATGGGTGCAAAGAAAGCTTTTGCGATGGATGTGCAATTGGAAAAATGCATAGATTGCCATTTAAAACTAGGATCAATCGGCCACAAGTCACTGGTGAGCAAATACATGCAGATGTGAATGAACCCATGTCTCTAGAATCACTGGGAAGAGCACGTTATTACGTATGTTTTAAAGATGACTTTAGTAAGTTTCGGAAAGTTTTTTTATGAAACACAAAAGTGAGGTATGTACCTTCTTAGAAAAACTTTTAAATGAAGCAAATACAAATGGCCATGTTGTAAAGCAACTGAGATGCGATGGAGGGAGAGAGTTTGACAATAAAAAGGTATCTGAACTTCTTGCGAGTAGAGGTATAGAGCATTGCATCACTCCACTCTATACACCTCAGCAGAATGGTGTTGCTGAAAGGGAAAACCATTGTAGAGTGTGCTCGTTCCATGTTAAACCCATGCAAATTGCCCAAAGAATTGTGGGCAGAAGCATGCAATACTGCAGTGTATCTTCTGAATCGCAGAGGAAAGTTATCAATTGAGAATAAAAGTCCCTATGAATTGTGGTATGGAAAGCCAATTGTGAGTTTGAAAACATTTAAGAATATTTGGCAGTGAATGTTATGTTCACATAAACAAAAATTTCCGCAGTAAATTTGATGATAAGGCGACACATATGGTTTTGGTTACGTGAATGACAGGGATGGTTTTAGAATATGGATTCAATCTGAAAGAAGAATCGTATCGAGCCACGACGTACGATTTAAACCTGAGGTTACATGCAATCTGCGAATTTCTAAAGT
Source organism: Diabrotica virgifera virgifera (assembly GCF_917563875.1). NCBI lineage: Eukaryota > Metazoa > Arthropoda > Insecta > Coleoptera > Chrysomelidae > Diabrotica > Diabrotica virgifera. The sequence goes on from NC_065446.1 coordinate 216,257,982, forward strand.
TAAAACCGAATCAGTGAACCAAAATCAGTCGGAATGTTTTAGTGTAAATGAAAACTCCGAAGAAGTGAAAAGTGGTATCAATGAAATTGTGAAATCTGAGAATATGGAAAGTGTAGAAAGTGCGAGTCAAAATCAAGAAGTGAATAGAGAAGAAGATAGTGTTCAAGAATCTAAGCGTTACTCTACGAGTGTTAGAAATAAACCAAAATTGTTTGGCTTATCTACTTTTCACGTTGAGGGAGAGTGTTAGAATATACAACGTTAGAAGTAGATATTATTATATAGTTGTACGTACTCTATGTATTGACAGTATAGACAGTTATAATGTAATGTCAAGGATATAGAAAATAAAAATATCAGTCATGTTCAAGTAAAATGTTTTCCTATTGTCCTGTAATTGAGTGAATTATAATTATTGTTGATGGTCATTTAGTAAGTTCACCTAACTTAATTTTTAACATGTGCCTCTTGAAGAAGACCCCATCCCCGTTGAAGGTGGATCTAACTTTAGCGATTCACGCTCTTATCCCCTGGTTGTTGGTCCATTCTTCAACTTCATTTATTATCATGCCGAGGATTTGTTTGTGCGTCACTCTTTCTACTGGGGTTTTTTCTGTATGTGCCCTATACATTCTGTATTGTTTCTGTATGTGCCCCAAATAAGCTGTTTTTCTGCTTTTAATGGTGGTCAAAAGTTCTCTGTCTCTTCCCATTCTGTTCAACACCATTTCGTTCGTAATCTAATCGATCCATGGTATTTTCAAAATTCTCCTAAAAAGCCACATCTCAAACGCTTCCAGCTTTCTCATTAAGTCAACATTAACAGTCCAAGCTTCGGCACTATAAAGAAGAATAGAGTGGATATAACATTTTACCATCCGATATCGAATTTGTAGATTGAGTATATGGTTACTCGGAATTTTTCTCATCTTCAAAAAAGGCTGCTCTTCATGTAATCATTAAATAAACAAAAAATCAAAGAGGGGTCAAAAGGACCCCTTTTTCTACCATCTACAAAACATATACAGTGAACTCCCTCTATAACAGTAGACCCCCCTCTATAACGAGAATTGAAATGGCGGATTAATTACCTCGTTATAAAGCGGATCTCGTTATATCAGGTCGTTATATCGTTATATCTCTTATATCATTTCTTCACGAAATGAGGTTCTTCACCACTGAAATGATTTGATGCCTCTTAGGTAGTTTATTAGGTGTCGACGGTCGATCTTAATAATGAGGCTTCGCCATCATAAATTGTAAATTTTCTACAATATTCAATATCGGTCGATAGATAAACAGGATGTTGATTACAGGCGGTGGAGTTTATTACAGCACTGACCTCGAAAGGCACACAGATGTTGGGCATGTCTGTATACAGGCAGTTGGGGTATTTATTTATAGCTATTACTGCTCTAAAAACAGGTATAGAAACACATTCTTCGATTCCATTTTTCCTCGTTATAACCAAATGTGCCGCGTTATAGAGGTGTTATAGTTCAATAGGAATTTCATGGGACATCTAGTCTACCTCATTATAAGCGAAAACTCGTTAATACCGTGTTCGTTATAGAGAGAGTCTACTGTAGTTCCTTGGCAAATATAAAACAGGAAAACGACTGATAGTCTTAGACAAGATAAGCGTAATTTGATATTCCAATAATTTAAACTAGATGGGACAAGTGACCCTATTGATGGTAACAGAAAGTGGGAAAAGAAGTTGTTACATCAGAAATATTGAGAAATATAAGCTCAGGAAAAATTGTATGTATGTTATACTCTAACAAATGTCACAATTTACACACTGTTTTGACTGCGTTCTTTACAAAACCAATTCAAATATAAATGGAATAAATGAAAATAAAAGAGAATAAGAATATTTACCTTTTAAGCCTACGCTACTATCATCCACTGTGACAGTCGGAGCCTTGGCGGACGTTTCAACCTCAGAAGTGGTATCAGTCAAATCTGGCATGCTTCTGTTTTTGCGTTTTATCAATCCTCCCATTAAAAGCTTCCTTCTAATTTTATGTTGCTTCTTTGCTTTTCCGTCTTTGTCTTTCTTATCTTCTTCCTTCTCCTTGGCCTTTTTTAGGGTATCCTTACCATTGATAATCTCTGGTGCTATTGAGAAGTCTATTCTAGATAATTTATTTCTGTCTTCACTACGGGAACGCTTTTCCCTGCCTTTTTGATCTTTATTCTTGTTTCTTGAAAATATTGATCTTGATTCTCGAACAGGAGGTTTATCATATAACATGTATTCTTCATCTTCTACAGTGGTGTTAGATAATTTCGCTTTTAAAGCATCTTTCTTTTTTGGCAGAGTAGCATAAATCTCTATGCTTTTGGTGGCTTGATGCTTTTCTTTCTCTGGAACCAGCAGTTCTCTGCTATTTTGTCGTGAGTGGTTACTTTTATCTCTAGAATTTTGTCTAGAATGTCTTCCACTCCCACTGCTTCCTTCTCTTGTGTGTCTAATTTCTGGAGGAACATCTTTGCTTGTTGGATTAGGTACTTGAGTCATTCTCCTATGAAGGCTTCTGGCTCTCATTATACATGTGTTATGCTTCATGCGAGCTAAAGTCAATGTCTGTGGATTATTGTATGGGGCATTCATGGCTGCTCGCGCCTTCGTAGCAGCTGCATTACAGAGAGCTAAGGCGAGAACCAAATCATGTTCATCTTCTAATTGGCGAGATTTTACCAGCAGTTCATCTGCTTCGTCACAGAGGACATCACAACTTGGAGAATTCTGATTCAGACTAAGATTGTTGTAATCCTCGGGTATCTTAGCCAGATGTCCCATTTTCATCAAATGTTGTAAAGTAGTAACAGTTGAGCTGTCATTGGACGATAAAGAATAAGAATCATATCCTGCATCATATACTCCACTGCTACTACTAGAGTAATCAGTCTTGATTCTGGTGGGACTGCCAGGAACACTTCCACCATTGCTTGGTACCTTTCCAACTAAGTAAAGATAAGGATTTTCCATTGTTGTTGAAGAAGCAGAAGAAGCACTGTTGCGATCACCACTCCAATTTCCACTGTCTCGTCTTCTAGGTACGTTTAGGTGGTCTGGGATATTAATTCCTTCCATTCCAGATGAGGATCCATTACTTAGTGTTCTATGTACTTGAGGTTTTCCAAAATCCAACGATTTTCGGGTGACATATTCTGGATCTTTTCTTGTAACACAACCATCGACTACATCGACATCTTGGCACTGGGAGATGTTATTCTGAATCACCGCTAAATTCTGATAGTCATTGTAAGGTCGGGGTAATGGAGGCTTTTGATTTATCCCATTTATCCCTGAACCATCTGGATTCGGAGTTATGGCACGTCGAGTAGTTCCGATCATGGGTTTTTCTGGACTTGGTGTTACAGATCGACGAATGACAGATTGTGGCGGTTTCTTGTTTACCTTGTCGGCAAATAATGGGGTAATCTGCTTTGGAGCATTATCTGTGTTTACTGGAGTTCCGTCCGGCAGAGCGTAGAGGAGCAGCAGTGGTTGATACCTAAAAAAATAAGAGTTAAAGAGAATTTCGTAGGAAGTAAAGTTACAATAATTACAAAGAAAAGCAGTAAGTTCTTGTAGACTTAAATGTATGTTGTGTATGTATGTTGTGTACGTATGTATGTGACAACTATAACGTAACAAAGAAGACAACTATAATGTGACAAAGAAACAAAAGCACATAATATGTGCTTTTGTTTCTTGGTGTTAATTGATTTTAAGAAAGCATATGATAGAGTTCATAAGTAAGAAAAGAGTTCCTGGGGAATATGTAAAGAATGTGAGAGACATGCATGAGGGGTTAACAACTAGTGTTAGAGCAGATGTGGAAGAGTCCGGTGTTCGGTGCTTAGTCCTATTTATTCTGATGAGTGCTGTTTCAGATAACAGCGAAACTGCAGGGTAAGATTCTCTGGTGCTTAATGTATGATGATGATGTAGTGTTAGTAGAATATAGTGCAAGCGACTTGCAAACAAAAACTGGAACAGTGGAGACGAGCTTTTGAAGAAAAAGGTTTAAAACTTTTTAGGACAAAAACACAGTAGTAGTTAGAATGTTCATTTAAAGATGTGAGTTACTACAAATAAAATGGTAGATTTGGATGGTGAACTGAATTTTGGGCAGTTAAGAGGAAAGAAAGAGGAACAATGAATGCATGTGGCGGGAATGAGAATGCTAAATGAATAAGTGTAGTGCATAAAGGCAAAGAGAATGATGATCAATGTGACAACGCTTAAAGAAGATTTAGTTTTGATATAGTGTGACGCCTCACAACCCGGCCTAATTCTTCTCGATATTTCTCCAAGTTACGAGTAAACGCCAGATCTTCCACGACGATTCGGGGCGAACGCTGCCGAAGTATATATAGGACCGGAATTCGAGGACAGGCCAGTCAGTCAATGAACAAGCCGCGACGCGTAATATAATTGTACTCGATTCGGATTTAATGAAATGTATATATTAGTTATCGAAGTTATTATGTTCAGTTAATTAAATCATAAATTTGAGTTGTAAATAAATTAGATGTGTTAGTTGGTGTTATTAAAATAAATAAGTGATGTAAATAAAATATTATAAGTAAGTCTTCCTTTATTTAAATTAAACTTAGTGCCTAAAGATATAAATAAATAAAATAGTAGAGTCAATCGCGTAACAAAATGGTGCAGAAGTGAGGATACTTGAAATACATAAATTTAACGTAAATTTTCGGTTTAAATAGAGTGTGGATCATTTAAAAATAAAGAAAATATAAATCGTAATAAATAAAGTGTGTGATCATGTCTACCTTGTGTAAGCTAAAAATTGCAGACCTGAGACTTGAATTGGAAGAAAGGGATCTGAGTTCTACTGGGAAAAAGGCTGAGTTAGTCGAACGTTTAAAGAAAGCTCTTCAGGAGGAGGGTCAAGATCCAGAAACCTATTTGTTTGAAGACAAGCATGCTGCTGTGATCTCGTCGATTTCGAAAGTTTCCTCCGATGTTTCCCAAGTTTCCTCGGATGTTTCTAAAGTTTCGACAGACATTACATTGTTAGAGAACAAAGTTTCTAGTGAAATCTTCCAAGTTTCGACAGACATTACATCGCTAGAAAAAAAGGTTTCTAGTGAAATCTCCCAAGTTTCCTCGGATGTTTTGAAAGTTTCGACAGACATTGCATCGTTAGAGAAGAAAGTTTCGGGTGATATTTCATCCCTTGAAAGCAAGATGACTAACGAGATCTCTGCTAGCATCTCTAAAGTCACTTCGGATTTTGACGACAAGATATCGTCCATAAAATCTACTTTTGAAGAAAAGATCAAGGAAATAGATAAGAAAATGGAGGAAACGGAAAAGGCAGACAAAGGGATGGAACCCATCTTAACAGACATTAAAGATGATGAAACCAAATACAAATTGGAGCCACGGTCGATAGCTGAAGGGAGTGTGGGTCATGCTCGTGTTAAGGTGCCAAATTTCGACGGAAAGTCATCATGGAACAACTACATGAAACAGTTCGAATCGGCGGCCAGAGCGAACGGATGGTCCGAAAAAGAAAAGGCTGTAAACCTCACTATTGCTCTTCGAGGCGACGCTTTGGATGTCCTCCAGACCATAGCCGTAGAGGAGACAGATGACTTCGAGCAGCTTAAAAAGAGACTGAATATGCGATACGGGCACGAACATTTAGAGCATGTCTATCAGTCGCAGTTTAAAAATCGAAGACAAAAGAAAGATGAAGCTCTTCAAGAATACGAGGTCGATATTGCCAGGTTGGTACGATATGCATATCCAACAGCTCCCGAAGACATGATGGAAAAGTTGGCTGTTCAAACATTCATTGATGGCCTTCGTGATCATGAAATGCAAAGAACACTGCGATTAGCTCGTCACAAGACGCTGGTTGATGTCTTGTCTGCCGCCCTCGAATACGAATCAGCTACCCAGGCCTCTGGCGGGTACAGTAAAGTTAGGACTGTAAAAGAGGAAGAGGATGAAGACAAACTGGACCAGATTGTCAATATGATAAAGGGCATTTCATACAAGAAAACAAAGACCATAAGGTGCTGGAATTGTGGGGAAATGGGACACGTACGGAGTTCATGTAAGTACCCTAGGTACAATAACAGTCAAGAGACTCACCAGCAGGAAAACTAGAACGGGTCGGCCTTAGGGGGGCAGCTTCGACCCGCAACTTTTCCAAAGACCCTCTCATACTAATAGCTTCTTTGAAATGTCGTGAAGATAGTGTATATGTGGATGGGGAAATAAATGGTAAAAAGTATACATTGTTGGTGGATACCGGAGCGACCAGGACCATTATACGACCGTCAGTTATAAACAGTCATAAGAAGCTCTTACCAACGAGCTTGCGACTGCGGACTGCCACAGGTGAAAATGCCAACATCCACGGAGAAATCCAGATACAACTGGGGATCGGAGCAGAAAAGTTCGTCCATACTGTCATAGTTGCAGACATCGAAGATGTTATATTAGGAATGGACGTAATGAATTTGCATGGATTTCAATTGGATTTTAAGAATAGGGTAATCAAAGTTGGCAACGAGGAGGTATTTCTTCATCCACATGATGACAGAACTGTGCTAGCAGCCATTAAAGAAGATACAGTTGTGCCTGCGAGGAGTGAAACGATCATCGCAGCGCGGCTACAGGGAACTGTAGAAGAAGGAACGCCTGTTATGATGGAGCCATGGAACCACGACGAGGAGGTTGGCCGAGGAATCATAATTGGAAAGGAATTGGTTACTTCTGCTAAAGAAATTCCCGTGAGATTGATTAATGTCAATGACTACCCAGTGACCATCAAGAAGGAGACAAAAGTAGGAACTTGTGTACCCGTGACGTCCATAATCCGTCAGACGACAACATCAGATAATTCCAACAACAAGTTCGACCAAATGGTTGCAGTTGCAGGCCAGTCTCTAAACCAAGTGGAAAAAAGGAAATTAAGGGAATTTCTTCGGCAATATCGTGACATATTCGTACCGAAAGGAGGAAAGACAGGAAGAACGACAGTTGTCAAACACAAAATTGACACTGGTACCGCTAGGCCAATTCGTCAAACAGCTCGACGATTACCACAGGCGAAGAGAGAGGAAGCTGAAAGGATTGTTCAAGAAATGAAGAAAGACGGGGTGATAGAATCTTCTACGAGCCCATGGGTCTCTCCGGTGGTCCTGGTCAAGAAGAAAGATGGAACTACGAGGGTCTGTGTGGACTACCGTTTGTTGAACAATGTTACCAAGAAAGATAGTTATCCTCTGCCTCGGATCGACGACACGTTGGACACATTGGCTGGAAGTAAATTGTTTTCTACGTTGGACTTGAAGTCTGGATATTGGCAGGTAGAAATGGACCCAGTGGACAAGGAGAAGACGGCCTTTACGACAGGATCTGGATTATGGGAATTCAACGTTATGCCGTTCGGACTCTGTAATGCTCCTGCGACATTTGAGAGGCTTATGGAAAATGTGTTGAGAGGGTTATCTTGGAAGACGTGCCTAGTGTATTTAGACGACATAATCGTTTTGGGGGAGACGTTTGAAGACCACCTGAAGAATTTAGAAGACGTTTTTAATCGACTTAAAGCTGCCCAGTTAATGTTAAACCCCAAGAAATGCCAGCTATTTCAAAGTAAAGTCAATTATCTAGGCCATATAGTCAGCAAAGAAGGAGTGGCCGTGGACAAAGGAAAAATCGATTCCATTAAGGAATGGCCGGAACCAACTGATAAACATCAAGTGAGAAGTTTTCTGGGACTATGTACTTACTACCGGAGATTCATTAAAAAGTTTACAGATATCGCTAAGCCATTAACACGACTTACAGAGGAAGCAAGGGATTATTGCTGGGATGGAGACTGCCAAACGGCCTTTGAAACTTTGAAGAGGCATTTAATTACAGCGCCAATATTAGGGTATCCACTGCCAGAAGGAGAGTTCATCTTAGATAGGGATGCAAGCAATGTGGGAATTGGAGGAGTGCTGTCGCAGATCCAAGGAGGACAGGAACGAGTCCTTGGATATTTTAGTAAAGTGCTTTCAAAACCTGAACGAAATTATTGCGTCACGAGAAGAGAACTTGTAGCAGTAGTAAAATCAGTGGAACACTTCTATCAATACCTCTACGGAAGGAAGTTTCTAATCCGAACCGACCATGCCGCCCTTAAATGGTTAATGCAGTTTAAGAATCCAGAGGGTCAGATAGCCAGATGGATTGAACGACTTCAAGAATATGATTTCAAGATCGAGCATCGGGCCGGTGTTAGCCACAGGAACGCTGATTCTCTATCTAGAAGACCGTGTCCAGCAGAATGTTCCCATTGCAACAAAACAGAGTCAAAGGAAGCAGCAGTACTAAGAACAACAGTGGTCAACGACGAGTGGACGCCTACCAAGATCAAGGAAGAACAAGAAAAAGATCCAGTTTTACAGAAGATTCGAAAATGGAAAGAAGAAAATCGTCGACCATCTTGGCAAGAAATATCAAGCCTAGGCTCAGTAGTTAAGACGTATTGGGCCCAGTGGGACTCATTTATCTTGAAAGACAGCTTGCTTAAACGAGTAATAGAAAATGATGATGGTTCAGTGAGGAGAACACAGTTGGTGATTCCAAAGAGCAGAGTAGCCGAAGTACTTCGTCAGTTACACGACAGTCCATCAGGAGGGCATTTTGGTGTAAAGAAGACCCTTCAGAGAATTCGGGAACGATTTTTTGGATGAATAGTTCCGACGATGTGAAGGACTGGTGTAAGAAATGTACTACCTGTGCTACAAGTAACGGACCCTACCGGAAAAGAAAGGCTCCTATGAGACAGTACAATGTTGGAAGTCCGTTTGAAAGAATGGCTTTGGATATTGCCGGGCCATTTCCAGAAAGTGACAATGGATGCAAATACATGTTGGTGGTAATGGATTACTTCACGAAGTGGGTGGAGATCTACGCAATTCCAGACCAGAAGGCCGCCACTATTGCAGATGTGTTAATCAAAGACTGCATCAGCCGATTTGGAGTACCTCTGGAGATCCATAGTGACCAAGGAAGGAACTTTGAGAGCGATCTATTTCAAGGAATCTGTGATAAACTAGGCATGAAGAAGACAAGAACCACGGCCTATCACCCGCAATCGGATGGAATGGTGGAGCGTATGAATAGGACAGTGGGCAAGTATTTGACAAAGATGGTGTCCAATCATCAACGAGACTGGGACCAGTACCTTCCGTTCTTCGCAATGGCCTATAGATCTGCTGTTAATGAATCAACTGGCCAAACACCAGCAAAAGTCCTATTTGGACGTGAGATGCGTCTACCCTGTGATCTAGAGTTTGGATGTCGACCTGGAGAAGATGTTGCTGGTGAGGATTACGTGAATGAATTACGAAGAAGAATGGACGATATACATGAGTTGGTCCGTTCTAATCTTCAGATCGCTAGCGACCGAATGAAGAAACGATACGATACCCAAGCTGAGAAGGGATGTTTCAAGGAGAACGACAAAGTCTGGCTTTATAATCCAAAGAAGCGAACAGGTTGTTCTCCCAAGTTGCAGCAGTTCTGGGAAGGTCCGTACCTCATTGTCAAGAAAATCAATGACGTTATCTACCGAATAAGCAAGATTCCTAGGGGAAAGCCGATGATAGTCCACCATAACCGGTTGGCGCCGTACGAGGGAGACCACGACGTAGATGAAGAAGTGGAAGTCAACCAAGTTCGAGAAATACCTGACCTTACCTTTGAAGAGTTCATGGGTGCCTACGGAGGTACCGGTAAAGCAAGACATGGTGTTACCACTGAAGAAAAGCGAGATCTTCTCGCACTTCCCGATGACTATTCGCTGGCCCATACCATCCCGGCCAGTATCAAAGACGCACGAGGGTTGGCATCCGCCTTCCGAAGGAAGTTTGGTCGAGTTGCAGAACTTCAATGCCAACTGCCAGCTCCTGGCAAAGCATTGAAACTCCAAGATGCATCACGTTACCTATTCTATCTGGTAACAAAAGACACTGTCCATGACCAACCTACCTACCAAGATGTATGGGATGCATTAATTCAATTGAGAGAGCACGTGTTGGAGTCCGACGTGCCAAAGTTAGCCATGCCAAAGATAGAATGCCGCCAATTAGACTGGAGAGTTATCCGAAATATGGTAGAAGAAATTTTTAAAGACACCGAGGTCCAGGTGTTTCGCTGGCCCATACCATCCCGGCCAGTATCAAAGACGCACGAGGGTTGGCATCCGCCTTCCGAAGGAAGTTTGGTCGAGTTGCAGAACTTCAATGCCAACTGCCAGCTCCTGGCAAAGCATTGAAACTCCAAGATGCATCACGTTACCTATTCTATCTGGTAACAAAAGACACTGTCCATGACCAACCTACCTACCAAGATGTATGGGATGCATTAATTCAATTGAGAGAGCACGTGTTGGAGTCCGACGTGCCAAAGTTAGCCATGCCAAAGTTAGAATGCCGCCAATTAGACTGGAGAGTTATCCGAAATATGGTAGAAGAAATTTTTAAAGACACCGAGGTCCAGGTGTTAGTCTGTTGCAATCCGCATAGTTACTGGTGCGGAGAGAAGACCGTCCCCTGTCACTTTTATACAACTGGGAATTGTAAAAGAGGGTCCAGTTGCAGATACCAGCATCCAGTTCCAGTCCCGACAAGGTTCCATAAAAAACCATCTTTTAAGGAGGGGGCAATGTGACGCCTCACAACCCGGCCTAATTCTTCTCGATATTTCTCCAAGTTACGAGTAAACGCCAGATCTTCCACGGCGATTCGGGGCGAACGCTGCCGAAGTATATATAGGACCGGAATTCGAGGACAGGCCAGTCAGTCAATGAACAAGCCGCGACGCGTAATATAATTGTACTCGATTCGGATTTAATGAAATGTATATATTAGTTATCGAAGTTATTATGTTCAGTTAATTAAATCATAAATTTGAGTTGTAAATAAATTAGATGTGTTAGTTGGTGTTATTAAAATAAATAAGTGATGTAAATAAAATATTATAAGTAAGTCTTCCTTTATTTAAATTAAACTTAGTGCCTAAAGATATAAATAAATAAAATAGTAGAGTCAATCGCGTAACAATAGCTTTGATCTGTAGTTTTTTGTTCGACACCAATCGCCTTTGCAGCATGAAGTAAATAATATACGGGTTGTCCAGAAACTCTACCTACAAACGAAGACAGGAGATTCCTCAGATAATTTTAAGACGATTTAACCCAATTCACCTAGTCCGAAAATGCTTCCCAAGGGAGCTAGAGCTCTTTGAAGATGGCGTCTTGTAATTAGTTTTTCTTTAATACCTCCAGAACGCTTCTATTTAGAAAAACGAAAATTGGTACGCATGTTAACCTTCTAGAGATAAATCTATTCCATCCATATCGAATTTCTAGTACCAGTCATACGCGTCCGTTTTGGGTAGGGCAACGGTTATTTTATCACATAACTTTTTTGTCTTTAGCATTTTTGACTCTGTATTATTAACTTGTAAGGTATTCTAGTACTAAAAGGTACTGTTGTTTTAAGTCGGTAGGACACACCGACGATTTGAAAATTTTTCGTTTTTTGAATTAGAAAAAAAAATTGAAAAAATTTTTCAAACAAAAACGGCGTATTTTACCAACTTAAGGTAAGAGTAACTTTTAGTACTAGAATAGCCAGTGGTGCACTCAGTGGGAGGTTTTGGGGGTTAAAACCCCTCCCAGGGCATATAAAAAATATACAAAGAATAGAAAATGTAACTTGTCTTTCACAAACACAATACAAAAAAATATGGTGCCCAAGCCAACCCCCCCAGAGGAAAATTCTGGGTGCGCCACTGAGAATAGCTCTTAATTTAGTGTCAAAATGCTTAAAAATTACAGACAAAAAAGTTATGCGATAAAATAATTAATAATAAATAAAATCGATTTATCTCTTAAATATAAATAAACGTACCAGTTTTCGTTTTTCTAAATATGTAGTTGTTTTTTGATTTTTTTTTTTTGAAATTTAAAAAACGAAAAATTTTTAAATCGATTTTTCTAGAAAACGGTGCATCCTATGGACTTAAAGCAAGAGTACCTTTTAGTACTAGAATACCTCACACTTTAATAATCCAGAGTCAAAAATGGTTAAAAGTTGAAAGACAAAAAAATTATATGATAAAATAACCGTTGCCCTACCCTAAACGGACGCCTATGACCGGTACTAGAAATTCGCAATAGATGGAATCGATTTATCTTTGGAAGATAAATACGCGTACCAATTTTTATTTTTCTAAGTAGAAGCGTTCTGGGGGTATTTAGGAAAAACTAATTACAAGACGCCATCTTCAAAGAGCTCTAGCTCTTTGCCCTTAGGAAGCATTATCGGACTAGGTGAATTGAGTTAAATTATCTTAAAATTATCTGAGGAATCTCCTGTCTTTGTTTGTGGGTAGAGTTTCTGGACACCCTGTATAATTTGAAATGCTATAATTTCCTACAGGTTACACACTGAGTAACAGCATTGGTTCTTGGACTCCGTTTTATTTTTGATGTGGGTCAATGTTAGAACAATTTACACAATTCAAAATGTAGCTGTGCCTTCAAATTCCAAATCAAAAATTGGACTGGATTCTACAGAAAGGATCCAAGCCACACCTTGTTAAAACCGAGATATTAGCCAAAAACTTTACGATAAAATTTAAAATTCTCTATTAAAAATAATCATGGTTTAACATTAAAATCGTCAATATATCCATTAGATTTGATTTAACACATACTGTTTGATTCAAGAAAACCGGTTGTTTACAAAAAAAATACACTTTTGTGGCTTGGTTCCCTTCTACAAAACAACTTAACGTGAATTAAAAGTTAACAAACAATTATTTTCCATTACTGAGTTACATAATCAGGCGTATAATTTAAAAAAATGTTAATATGAATTTACTGGAATTTAACAATTTGTTCGATTTCAAAATCTGGAAGTCCCGTGACTTCAAGAAAACAGTTGTAAAAAAATCCACTTTCGTGGCTTGGTTCCCTTCTGCAAAACAACTTACAAGTTGTTGTAAGTGAATTCAAAGTTAACAAAAATTTATTGAAGTTATACTTCTTTAGGCGCGATTTCATTGAGGGTGAAATTTTATTAATCTGCGCGCATGCGCACACCTACAGTATGGTATTAGTCGTTATACGGGCTCTGATTGGGTGTTGAAATGATCTGTCAATAATTGTTCAATATGGAGGTTATCGGTAAACAAAAATATTGTATATATTAGTTTTTATTGTTGTGAGGACAGAAATAAAATCAAATTTATAATTATAGTGACTTTTTAAATAGTTTTGAAAAGCCGCAGGTACGTAATTCTAAATGTTTCAGTTGTATTCCAATAAAAAATTATCTTCATACCTATCTATTTGGAAAATGTAAAAAAAAATAATATAGTTACCTATTAGTAGGCAATGCTTTAATTTACATAATCTGATTACGAACAAACTTTCTACAAATCTTCATCTAATATATCGTTTTCTTACTCTATATTTTGCTGTATTTTAATTCGACAAAAATCAAACTAATAATTTGATTAAATTCATATAAATAAACAAAATGTTAAAAAGTTTATGGTGTAAACGTTTAGTTTGTGTATATTCCCACATGACGTGTGGTGCAGTGGGAAATCGCGTCGACACTCGTACGGCGCGATAGACGTGAAGTGAAGCCCCAAGCAAGTTGTTATTTTTTTTTTTATTTTTTTTTATAGATTTTATGATTGTAAGTATATTATTATATAATTTTTTTCAGAAAATACGTATTTAATTAAAATTTTTGGCAACAATTATTATTGTTCAGAAATCATTTGTGGCATTTTTCAATGTGTTTGTGTGTTTTATTCTTTTATTTTTTTAATTTTTGGTATTGTTTTAATCAAAATTTTTGGAAAGTAGTAGAGAAACTGTTTAAAGTATATTGATTTTGTTGAAATCATATAATAGAAGTATAACTTCTTACGTGCGTACAAAGTACACACATTCTTTTTTTCCATTATTGAGTTACATAATCAGGCGTATAATCTAAAAAATGTTAATATGAAATTACTGGGATTTAATAATTTGTTCTGGAAGTCCCGTGAATTCAAGAAAACAGTTGTTTTAAAAGACAATCCACTTGGTTCCCTTCTGCAAAATAACTTAAGTGAATTTGCATAAAGGAACCAATCCACATGGATCTGTTCTGCAGAACGCTGTTATGCTGCAACGATAATGTTGGTTGGTTCTTTCGCTCATAGAGGGCGGTATATAGTGTATAGGGCTTGGTTCTTTTCTGTACAAGTATCTACGGGGTATTTTACAAAAGACCGTTAACAGAAAAAGCACATATTTGTGGTTTGGTTCCTTTCTGCAGAATCCCGTCCAATTGATCCACAGATTTTGGGGAGTTTTTTGTTTTGGAATATAATCACGAGTTACAACATGTTGTGACATACATATAAAACTTGATATCTGTTTCAGAGCAAATGAGTTTAACTAACTTGATTCACTTTTATGAACTTGTTTACTTTACACATTATACTAAAAATAGTATGCACTAACTGCTTTTCTTTAGTTACAAGTAAGTAAAAAAGAAATGTTGAATAACAACCTACCTTCCTTTTCGGCATTTCTCAACAACCTGCTCCCATCTTGGCCCAACTTCCCGAACCGTCGCATCGTCAAAGTAAATCCATACTCGAAGTTTCGTATGGAAGAAAAATGTAGAGTAGTGTTTGCCATAGTAGGTTACAACACCTACAAGATTATGTACAGAAAGTTCAGCCCATCGGCTATCTACCACAGTGTTGAAGACATCTCCTAGTCTTAAAGTTGTGCCTATAGTTGAAAACACTTCCATGATGTGTTCCAAAGTTGGTCGTTCTGAGTTCCAAACGAGGCCGATAGATACTATTTCTGGGCGGTTCATCAGGGTCCTGCCTATTTGGATGACCGCTCCACAGGCACTCTGAAAATAAAAGATTATAATTAATATTTGTTATTAAAGGATGCAGGAAATGAAAAGGTATGAGTTTTTTTGTATAATTAAAGAGTATAAATGACATCAAAATTTGGAAGGTCAACCAAGCAAGATGGATGCACTTACAAAAAAATTAACAGTTAATGTAAACAAATGAGAAAAGAGAAAAAAACTCTTCGATGTATGACTAGGATTAACAGTTTAAAAATAAATCTATTACAGTAAGCTTAAAATCTAATTTCTTAAAACAAAATAAGGGATCATATGTACATTAAAATTATGATAAATTTAGAAGAGATCAGAATGAGTTGAGACAACCAAACAATCGAACTTAAGAGCCTAACATTCACAATAGCACACGTTATTGAAACAATAACAAATCTAAACTGGAACTGGGCAGGTCATGTAGCAAGAGCAGTTTATGATTGGTGGACAAAAATAATTTTAGAATGGAAATCCCAGATGGATATGAATATTAAGAATGTAGCAAAGTATGCAAGAAAATGTTCAAAAATATTTTATGTGATTGACCCTGGTAAGTGGTAAGATGCAGGCTCAATAGATCCCTTCATTTTCCTGAAGCTCAAAATAAGTAATAAAAAGGAATAATAAATATTTTACTACAACATGACCATCAGATTATGTTAAATAGACATCAAAAGTGACCAATATCTTGAAAATAAAACCTGTTTTGTTACAAATCGCACAATCTTTGCAAAAAGTTACAAAAAACACGAAACTTGGTAATAGAAACACCTTGAACAATTATTGTTCTATCAACATTACATTACATTGTTCAACAACTATTATAGACCAGGACTAATCTGTAAAAAAACGTGTATTTTTGGATGTGAGAGGTGGCATTCAGATTTTTGCAGATAAAGTTAGGTGACACCTTCAGTAATAATAATTGACCTATGCTCCTTCTCAAATATACCCGGAACATTAATAAAAAAAATTAAATTTTTTAAAAATTTCAAAAAACATCGATTTTTTTCTGCTTTCTTTGCTTATAACTTTAAAACGCTTTGTTTTAGAACAAAGTCGTACAGAAATAAAATAAATATAATTGAATTTTGTATGATATACGACTGGTCAAAAATGTGTTAAGGTATAACCTTTTCTGCAATATGGCAATAAATGCAAAATAAGGGGGCAAAATACCCCTGTTGTTATTCAATGTTTCTTAACCACTTTGGTGGCACTTAGAACCTTAGTAATTCGCTTAAAAAATTCTTATAACTTACTTAAATGGTCTACCAAATTTCATTAAAATCGACCTAATAGATTTTGCATAATAAATTTGCAATGTAAATGTTTTTAAAAAAGTTTTTAAAATCTTTCTGAACAAAAAGTAGACCATTTAGAAGTTGGCTAATTTTTTAGATAAAGAGGTGCTCTACCTATCTAATACACTTTACAGAATTAAAATTGTATTATTTAAGGGGCCTCAGCAATGCTTTAAAATTATGAACAATTTTTTGGCTTATAAACAAATAGCTTTGATTAATAAAAAAAAATAAATTTTTAGCAATGCAAATAATTAAAACCGGTATAATTTGACTTAAACTTTCAAATGCTGTCAGCAGAATTGCTATTTTATTTTTGAAGTTATTCTTCTTTTGGCGCGGTTGAGAGTAAAATTTCATAAATCTGCGCGCATGCGCACACAGACAGTATGGCGTTTAGTTGCTAATCTTTCAAGATAGGTATGTATGTATATTATGTATCAGCGCAAATAAGTCATTAAAAGAATATATTAGTGTTTTTAGTAAATGTATTATTTATTATAATTTTTGGATTTGTCTTTCTCTGTAGTAAGATGATAAAATATTAGTATGTGGGTATAACATTTTTATATGTCTATTTGTCACCGTGTTCTGTAATTATATCCGAAACTTACGTGTCACTTCAAGTGGCTCGCTGGCGTAGTTGGTAGAGCGGTGGGTCAGAGAACGGAAGCACACGGAAGGTCGCGAGTTTCAATCCTGGACGATCCATTTTTTTTAATTTTTGGTTGTTTTAATAAAAAAATTTTTAAAGTGGTATGAAAGTTAGTTTAATATTTAAATGAAATACAAATAACCTGCTAAGTATATTTACTTCGTTGAAATTATATAATAGAAGAATAACTTCTTACGTGCGTACAAAATACACACACATTCTTTTTTTAATCAAAAGTTATTCTCGTTCAAAAATTGCAATTTTTCGATTTTTGAATGTTCCACCGCGTTTATCTGGAAAACTATGCATCCTACGAAAAAACTTGTAAGAACATTTTTTGCTTAGAATTACCCAAGAAATACAAAAAAATGTTTTGTTTTGCGAAAAATCGATGTTATGTAATTCCTCAAGTTCTGTGTTTATAACAATCTTACCGACATCCGGAACAACTGTTACCCAAAAAATTCGTGTTCTACGGGTCAAAATACATAAAAAAACTTGTGTAAGTCCATCTAAATAAAGGAGCCCGTAGCACCCCCTCCTGGACACAGCACTAATTTGTTTATAAGCCAAAAAATTGTTTATAACTTTAAAACATTGCTGATGCTGCTTAAATAATCCGATTTCAATTCTGTAAAGTGCATTAGAAAGTTGGAGTGCTTCTTTATATGTAAAAAAATTGACAAATCTTTGTATGTTCTAGTTTTTGTTGTGCAAGATTTTAAAAAATTTTAATTTAAAAAAAAAACTAGATTGCAAAATTATTATGCAAAATCTAGTCAATTTTAATGAAATTTGGTGGACGGTTTTAGCACATTACAAAAATTTTCTAAGCGAATTAGGAAGATTCTAAGTGTAACTTAAGTGATGAAAAAACATTGAATAAGGGCAGGCTTGTTTTGCCCCCTTATTTTATATTTATTGCTATTTTGCAGCAAGGGTGTTAAATTAAGACATTTTTAACCAATCCTATCTGATAGAAAATTTAATTATCTTTGTTAACTTATTAAGGGTAACTTAGGTACTACTAACTAACTTACCGGACATGTCCGAACATCTCCCATGTTACCCGCTTTTCTTAGTAATTGCCCAAAGGGATCTGCGTTGGTTCTACCTCCATTTGCTCTCACTTGGTACACTAATGTAGATGTAGAGACGTAATGAACCATCTGAAAATACCAAAAAAAGGAATTTAAAATTACGATTCTATAAATACCATTTTAAATACATAATGTAACAGGAACGTTATTCAAATAGTTGTGATACTACTTACAAATATGTGACTATCATATTGTTTAATATAATATTAGCCGAAATTAAAAGACTACGAGATTGCACGTGCAATATGAATTTATCTTATTTGCCTTATATGTTAGGTATCTGTATGCCATCTAATATAAACAAAAAAAAGAAGGATCAGAAATTCTGATAGCGGCAATATAAGACAAGAGAGATCAACAAGATCAACGGTAAGAGTTTGAGGGTGGTTGAAAGTAACAATGGTCAAAAGGAACTTAAAAATTCAAGATAATCACTGTATCTACATTGGAAGTTTTATCTAGGTGTGGTCAATGATACGTAAATGTGTTAGTAATGCAAAGCAAAGAGCTATACGAGAGAAGAGACCTAGACCTTACTATGGCCGAGAGAAGACAGGAAAGAGAAAGGTCAATTGAAAAATTTCAAGAAGAATCTAACAAATTGGAGGATGTGGCACAGTGGACTAAGATGATGATCCCGAACATAAAAGATTGGGTGGATGTGGTCACAGGAGACTGGATTATTTCTTAACGCAGGTGCTCACAGGACACGGATGTTGGGCATACTTCTCTAGGTTCGGAAAGGCTGATACAGATGAATGACTGCACTGCGGACACAAAGACACTGTGACACATAGATGATGATGGAGTGCAACAGATGGATAGTACAAAGGAACAAAATAGAAAGAGAGACAGGTGTGAATTTTGTGAGTGAGAGAAATGATTGAGGGGAAGATTGAAAATGAAGCAGGTTGAACTAGTGTACACAAATATATCCGTGCAGTGATCAAAAAGATAGACGAGGAAGAAAGACAATGGGACTATGAGCAAAGGTAGGATAGAAATATGTGAGAAGTTGAAGGTACCTATAGGGAATAGGTTCTAGGAGTGATGAGGGTCTTCCACACGCCATCTGGAACGGTGTTCCTTCCAAAAGAAAACAGAAAGTCCAATTTATGGGATCAAAAGAGGGGAACGGGAAAAAGGGACAGGAAGCCTCCTTCTGACAATCTGTGAATAATTGAAGGTGTTCTTCAGAAGTCTTGATCCAGCTTATAGCGGTAATTCCGCTGTCGAAACCCTGGATGACACAGAAGGATCTATTTTAGCAGGTAGCGTTTTAAAGTACCTCGGGAATTATCGCTGGGACTACGAAAAATGAATCCTGCACTAAGGTCAGTGAGATGGACTCCTGGACTGAGATCTTTTGAAGATTTCAGAACCCTCTCTATAAAGACGAAAAAAACACCTAGTTAGATAAGAGTAGTTTAGTGGGCTCATGGTTAAAAAAATATTTTGCCGACTTAAATGCTTAACATTTTGGTAGTCAACATCCATTACCTTTCCACAGTCAACAATAACGGCCGGTTTCACAAAGTAAAGTTAACTTGTGGTTAAGAGATAACCTCAAAATTACCCCAAAATATGCGTTTCAGTTTCATAATTGTTACCCTCCTGGGTATACCCATAAGGGTAACCCACTCCAACCTCTGGTTAAAAATTCTGTGAGTTAACCATACTTCGCTGTTGACCTGAAACTAAAACGCATATTTTGGGGTAACCTCTGGTTATCTCTTAACCACAAGTTAACTTTACTTTGTGAAACCGGCCGTAAGAGGTAATCTTGTGGGGGTTGACATGTAGTTTTTGTGATTGTATTGTCTTTGTATGTGATAATCTTCTAATTATTAATTGGTTTAGCCATTAAAATCTCCACAAAAAGGGAACATTCAATATTATTAACTTAACGTTGATACTTTACATAAATAACTATATCAAAAGTACCTAATTTAATAATTTCAATAACAGCAATTGTAGAACTTAAACAATTCAGAAATCAATATAAAAATGAAATTAAGAAAGCCAAAGTGAGGTCAAATGACCAAATAATATTAAATTCAAAAAATCCACAGAAAACCATGTGGAACATGATAAACAAATATCGAGGAAAATCAGGGTCTTCATTAGAAGATCACAAGATCACGCCAAACCAGTTCAATGATTATTTTTCCCAAATTGCCACTAATATAGTTAAAGACATTCCAAAATTAAATATTGACTTTATTAATAAAATTAATTATGTCAATCATACAAACACCTTTTCATTTCTTGAAATTACCTTTAATCAAACGAGGGATATAATAAACAGCTTAAAGAATAAAAATAGCCATGATATATATGGATTTAATGTTAACCTTATTAAAATGATTAAAAATATTATTATAAGCCCACTCACTAAACTAATAAATCTATGCTTTAAAGAAAATAAATTTCCATCAGTCCTTAAAAAAGCAATTGTTACACCAATTTATAAAAAAGGGGACGTTAAGAATCCAGAAAACTATAGACCTGTTTCGCTGCTTCCAATAATCTCTAAAATTGTTGAAAAAGCTATGGCAGTACAAATAACCACATTTTTTGAAAATAATAACTATTTCTCAGACTCTCAGTTCGGTTTTAGAAAGGACAAATCCACAGTAATTGGCATACTGGACTTGGTCTCACATATTGTAGACTCCTTTCATAGGTTGCAGTTTAATACTGTTCTGTTTTGTGACTTGAGCAAGGCATTTGACTGTGTAGATCATGGAATGCTCTTGCAAAAACTCAAAAAATACAACTTCTGTCCTTACAGTGTAAAACTAGTTCAATCTTACTTAGAAAACAGAACACAGGTTGTGAGGGTCTCTGGGGTGTTATCGGGAAAGAGTGTTGTTAATATTGGGGTTCCCCAGGGCTCTGTTCTGGGACCCATTCTCTTTCTAATTTATATTAATGACCTTACGAGCATTAACACAAATGCAAAGTACACACTCTTCGCCGATGACACCACAGTGTCTTTTACAACTGATACACTTGGGGAGTCGCTTGAGGGTTCTATGTCTGCACAGTCAGTGACCAATGAATGGTTTTGCGTAAACCGATTACTGCTCAATGCAGCAAAAACCAACAGAGTTGTTTTTTCTCTCAGAGACACACAGAATGTAAATGATGGTATGAGCAGTGTCAGATTTCTGGGTGTATTATTAGATCCCAAGCTTCAATGGGGTGAACATATCAACAGTCTAAGTAAAAAGCTAGCAAAAAATCTGTTTGTACTCAGGAATCTGGCATCTAATGTTTCACATAAAGTCTTAATAACAGCGTACCATGCAATTTTTCAGTCTCATCTAGCCTATGCCATTTTAGTCTGGGGTCATTCAGCAGAAATGTTGACAGTCTTTGGTTGGCAGCGTAAGGCAGTTAGAGTTCTTGCTGGTCTTTGGTATAGGGATGATTGTAGGCAAGCATATAGGTCCCTAAGAATTCTCACTGTTCCATCTCTATATATACTTGAGAACCTAATGTTTATCAAGAGGGGAGGGGCGCACTTTGAAACCCATGAGAACATACACCAACATGACACCCGATATAAACACCATCTCGTGCCAGCCTACTGGAGATTGAGGAGGTGTCAAACTGGGCCAGGATACTGGACTATTAAATTTTTCAACAAACTTCCAGATAGTTTAAAGTGTCTTCCATTAAATCAATTTAAGAGTACAATTAAAGATATTTTGTTAGAAAATGTTTTTTATAGTAATGAGGAATTTCTTGCATTTAAATTTTAGGATTTTATGACTTTAAGCAATGTCCATTGTTAATGTAATCAAATTTAATGTGATTTTAATGTTAGTATTTAATGTTATTAATACTCTTAGTCGTATTGTGCATCTTTTTAATTTGTATTGCGTCCAAATCTTTGTGTAATTTTATTTGACATGTGTTAAACACTTGTGTTATTGACATGAATAAACGAATCTGAATCTGAAATAAAAGTCTGTAAAATTGATACAATAAAAACTATTTAATAAGAACAACTGTAAGAGAAATATCTTAATTAAGATTCAAGAAAAAACATGTACCTATGTATTTATTAAGAATTATAATGTATAAGAAACACGCGTAATAGATTTAATAGATTTGTTCCTCTGGATTAATGAGGCAGGTGTTATGATAAAAATAAGAATAATTCCAAGCAGCACGTAAACACCATGAAGTAATAGCAATAAATTATTACATACTTAGAATTTACTCAAGACAAAGGAATTTACTAATCAAGGCTCTATATAAATTCATACATATCTATACGATTTAGCTTCGGGCATGATTTCAAGAATATTATAACATCAAATACGAAATAGGTATTTCACGTATTCGTTTTATTCAAGTCAATATTGCAATCAACATTTTGATTTATTAAGGTTTGTTTTAAAATAATTATAGTTTGCTCCTATCAAATAAAATAATAGAAAGTGGCATACTAAATTACTATAATAATATGTATATATTATTATTACTTCTTGTCTTTCAGAGAGTGCATATCTGAAAATTCTCTCGGAGTAAACGTTGAAAAGCAAGAGGCCTGCGGCATCTCTACCGTACTGCTTATTAAATATGAAGAGCCTGTTATTCCAAACCGTCTACTAAAACTGATGTATGATTCCAATACTTTGTAATTATGCGAAAGTCTCTGCAATCCAAGTTAACGTCTCTCGGAACTTCTTCTCTTGGAAGTCAATAAAACAACAGTAAGTATATTATGTGTACAGATATATCACATCTTTGAGCAATTAGGTATTTATTAGAGATACGGCCATAGTTTTACCTTTAGAAAAATTTTCAATAAATGGCTTAACAAACTGATGGTTCTATAATCAACACGGGTTATTGCTGTTGTTTTCTTAGGCAGAGCTATGAACAATGAATTGGACCAACCGTTAGGGCGATGCCACATTATGCGTTTTGACCGGATGCGTTTCCACCACATCCAGTCAAAACGCATAGTGTGACAGGTCGGTCGGGTTGCGTTGGAAACGGATGCGTTTCCACCGCATCCGGTCAAAACGCATAATGTGACATCGCACTTAGGTAGGTATCCGCTGGTATAAATGCTATTGAAAAACGAAGTTATAGCCTCCAAAACAATGCTATCATTTATAAGCTTGTGTAATTCACTTAGAATTTCGTAGGACCTGTCGCTTTACCATTTTTTGATGACTGTATGGCTTGTATTACCTCAGAGCGTGTTATTAGGAGTCCGTCGCAGTTAGTAATATCTGCAGGTGAACTAATCTTATCATCTTTGAATAAGTTCGTAATGTAATCTTCCCATTCTTTAAGTTTGTCCTTTACTTCAAATATTACTTTACCATGTTTATTATGTAGCAGTGTAGTTTGTCATTGTACTTATTCAAATGATACTTATTAGTCCAGAAAGTCACTGCGCATCCGCTAAGAAAAATATTCTAATTCGGATTCTTTGCACAATCTTACTCAAAAAGGACTCCTTTTAACAAATTTGCATGTTGCCAGGACCAAAAAGTGGTCAAAAATTTTTTAAACGTTTTTTTTTTTGTTTTTTTTCCTAAAATTATTTTTTTTGCACGGAAAAAAGTTTTTTTAGGTTTTTTGGATCATTCCAAAGAGAAAAGGTCTTTAGTGACTTTTCTCTAAAGATGATAGTTTTTGACATATAAGCGATTAAAAATTGAAAAATTGCGAAATCGGCCATTTTTAACCCTCAAAAACTATGTGAAAAGCTGAAAATTTGAATGTTGCCAAGGTAGGAAGATATTCTTTAAACCCTTCTTTAAACCTTCTGATGAAATCCCGAAGAGTTTTTTGCAATACAATATTTAAAACTCATTTGTTTTTTAATTGCTAATCAAGCGTGCACGACACTATTTTCCACCGACAGTATGGTGCAAATGAAAGGAATAAATTCGTTATTTCGTAAACCGGCGACTTTAAAGAAAAATCCCGAAACAGGTCGATTTTTTAATTTTAAAATATGATATTGTGGCATATATGGTATACTAGTGACGTCATCCATCTGGACGTGATGACGTAATCGATTTTTTTAAATGAGAATAGGGGTCGTGTGCTAGCTCATTTGAAAGGTTCTTCAATTCTCTATTAAGTAATATAAACATTTACATAATTATTTATACAGGGTGTCCAAAAAATTTTTATTAAATTAAATTATTTGACAAAAAAAGAAGTAGAAGGACACCCTGTATAAAAAATTATGTAAATGTTTACATTACTTGATGGAGAATTGAAGAACCTTTCAAACGAGCTACCACACGACCCCTATTCTCATTTAAAAAAATCATCGATTACGTCATCACGCCCAGACGGATGACGTCACTAGTATACCATATATGCCACAATATCATAACTTAAAAATAAAAATCAACCTTTTTCGGGATTTTTCCTTAAAGTCGCCGATTTTCGAAATAACGAATTTTTCCTTTCATTTGCACCATACTGTCGGTGGAAAATAGTGTCGCGCACGCTTGATTCGCAATTAAAAAACAAAGGAGTTTTGAATATTGTATTGCAAAAAACTTACCGTGGCAACATTCAAATTTTCAGTTTTTCACATAGTTTTTGAGGGTTAAAAATGGCCGATTTCGCAATTTTTCAATTTTTAATCGCTTATATGTCAAAAACTATCATTTTTAGAAAAAAGTCACTAAAGACCTTTTCTGTTTGGAATGATCCAAAAAACCTAAAAAAAAATCCGAATTAGAATATTTTTCCTAGCGGATGCGCAGTGGCTTTCTGGACTATATGTAAGTATTCCACTTGTTTAATGATGTTATGAATTTATGTATGAACAGAATGCAGTTCAATTAAAAGTGTGCTACAAATTATGGGAACCAATAGACAACTCCTCAGTATTCTTAAAATATATATAAAAAAAGGTTGCCTACATCATATTAGATGAGGAAAATACAACCTCCTGCGTCTTATAAGGGAAGAAAAGAATGAGGGAAAACAAGTCCAAGAAGAACAAAGTTTTTCTGGTTAAAATTGTGAGAAATAGGCATATTCCATTCACTATAAATACACAATCCACTTAATATAGACGTTTTATTTAAGAGCGTAGGCACAAAATTTCGGACCAATGCTTTTTGAATGCATTTATAAATGTAGAACCTTAGTATATATTCTTCTTCTTACAGTGCCTGTCCGTTCCAGATGTTGGCGACCAGTATGGCTATCCTCACTTAGCTTGTGCTATTCTGAATAGTCCGGTTGTTGATGTATTAAACCACTTTCTCAGGCTTTGAAGCAAGATATTCTTCCTTCTGTGTGGTCCTCTCTTTCCAAATACCTTGGCCCGAAGATGAGTTGTAACAAGCCATATCTCTGTTCATTCCTCATAACATGGTAGTTTGCGCTCTTTGATGGTGTTAATAATTTCGCATTCCTTATCTATTCTACGTAGGACCTCAACATTAGTCACACGATACACCCACGAAATTCTTAAAATGCGTGTGTCGAATGACTCGAGTTTTTTTTTCTAAAGAAGCTTCGGAAATTACTTCATCATTATGAACGCTGATCTCACTTTTCCTATGCGTTGTTTTATTTCACTTGAGTGGTCTCATTAGCTGTTTATGTTGGTACCAAGGTATGTGTAGCTGTCCACTCTGTCAATTGGTTGTTGGTTAACCAAAAGCTGTGCATTTAATATTTCGCGCTTACTGACTACCATCCCTAACAACACAAAACATTCCAAGAATGTACCATCAAAGTTCTATTAATGTTTGAATGTCCTGGACATTCAAGGAACATTCGGTGAACATCTGACTAAATTATTGGTGGAATGTAACCACAATACATTCTATGAACATACTACCAATGTCCTATATTTTAAGTGAGGCCATTTACTATTCAATTTGCGTTCATTTTCAAATTTGCCGCGCGTTTTCTATGTAAGTAGGGTCGCGTGCCGCGCGCTCATCAAATTTTTACTTCACATTTCATGATAACCTACAAATTTATGATTGGATGGAAATTAGAATTTATAATTAGTGGCTTTTTTTGCTGTTCTGTATGTTTGTTTTGCTCTGGCTGGATCTCTTTTGTTTAAACAATTATGTAAGTATTATAAAATCCGTTTTCAATTTTCTTTATTCTTTATGAAACGAATTATTTAGGCATATTATTACCTGTAAATAGTACCTATTTCTTTTGATTTTCAATTGTAATGTAAAGAATAGAAAAGTTACCATTCATTTTAATTTTTTTAGAATCAGCTGAAAGTGGTCTACAAAAAAAACCAGGAAGGAAACGTATGGCTATGAAAGACAAAAAAAGATATATGTAAAAAGTGTATTGGCTAGTTGGAAGAAACTCCACATTGTCGATGCATAATAAGTTATTACTTTATAAACAAATATTAAGACCTGTATGGACTTATGGATGCCCACTATGGGGGTGTACTTACTAGACCAAGTAATATAAAAATTATACAAAGATTCCAGAACAAAATACTGAGAAATATTGTAGATGCTCCTTGGTATGTGACAAACAGTAATCTCCATAAGGACCTAATAATGGAACCTGGATATAATCATCCAAGAAGATGGCAGGAAGTCGCGAGCAACAACTTCATAAGTACGAGAATATTGAGGAAATCCAGCTCCTCGATACTACAGGGCAAACTAAAAGATTGAAGAGGACAAAGCCTTTTGAACTAGTTTGAGTGATAGGTGATAGTGAAAAGCAGAGCATAGTGCTTGTGTGCCTGTGTATGTTAAAATAGTGCACGATCTTGTTAGATTAGATAAGAGACGCTATGGGGTAAGCTCTTCATTTTAAGGAACAGTAGTACTTTAGGTTAAATTAAAATTGCTCATTGGTCAGTTATGACCAGATTGTAATTATTGTAATGTACAATTCAATACAATGAATCATCGTAGTGATGATTATGGAAAAAAATATATGACAAGATTTTGTGCAATAAAAATGTTTATATTTATCAAGGATGTATTATTTGGTATGGCCACATATTATACTTCTGGTATATCGTCGGTGATGTGACAATACCTCCTATCTGCTTTTTCATGAATTTTGTAGGAGACGAAAAACCATTTTTAGGGTCATCTCCTGTTTTCACATGTAAATTTTGACATGTTTTGTAGTAAATAGATAGTTGAATTTACTACAAAACATGTCAAAAAAATATCATATTATGAAAACAGAAGGTGACTGTAAAAAAAGTTTTTAGTCTCTCTTCAAAACTCATGAAAAAACAAATCGGAGGTATTATGTCACATCAGCGACTATATCCAGGGAATGTCTAAAAAATTGTGAATGTCCAAAGAACATTCGTAGACATTCATGGAATGTTCCAACAAGACATTCAAGGAATGTTTAAAATGCTGACACAGGACTTTCCTGGGACATGGGGACATTCTTGTGCTGTTGAGGACATTCCAGGAATGTTTTCAATGTCCTGTGTGTACATTCTAGGATCATATATGGAATGTTTGGTGTTATTAGGGATGTAATTTGTTTTTTTTTTTCGTATTGAGATCAAGTCCGTTTTCTCTACTTATATCTAATATGCGTGGCATTATTGTTTCTATATCTATATATCTTATATATCTTGGTATATATTATGCTTTCATAAATTATTAACGAATTACTAACCTGTGTATACGAAAGAGGCTCCGAAGTAGCACCACAGGAGGCACAAACACTTTGCTCCACAAGCGTCATCGCGAATTTTTGATGTGGAATACAATGCCTTGCACTGCACATATCCTCGGCCTCGCCTTGGGCAATATGCGTATGGATACGCAAAAGCATATTTTCGAAGCATTCAGCTGCATCGTCCATAAAGCCTAGCTGGAAGCGATTTTGGTCGAAGAAACTTTCGGCAAGCGCCCTGCGCAGCGTGTCTGGGGGAAGGGCAGTTTCGGTCGAAAATTGTAGTTGCGAGAAAAGCTCCTGTAACAAAAAATAACCTTATAAATAAATGCATAAATAATTCGTTCGATATTTTTAATACAATAAAATTGTAATGCTTCGCTAATGAAGATATTGTAATGTACACATAAAAATCTAGAAGGGTTGAGCTATTACTTTCGTTAATGAAGCATTAATCGTAAATCCGTAAAGGCCGTTCTTAGTGGACATCATCCCACTAAAAACCGAAAAACCAATTCACGTGGAAGAATCTTACCTTTGGTGACCAATTCTAACTTAGTGCTATGTGTTATGCTGTAGAATATTGAACCATGCATCACTATTGTTTTTTTTTTGTTAGGCATAATAATTTATTATTCTATTTTTAAATTTAGTATGGGCCATTGTGACCATATATGGGCCATGTTTCATTTAGGGCCATTGTGATTAATTTGATTAGTTATTTTTGATGAAATTATGGTCTTCTATAAGCTATATCTGTCAATTAAGTCATAGAATTGCTTGTGTTTTTTTTATTTAGCTAATGCCTCGACAACTAATGGCCGTTGACATGGTAGGTACGGTGAATTTTTGCAGTTAGGTACCTAGTGTCATGTGTAGTGTGTGTGTTGAGTAAGTGTCTGGTTAGTTTGCAAAGTCGACGTCATTGTCTTTGCAAAGAGACGCTAATTGTATCCGAACGTCTGCGGTCCCTCCTGATTGCTTGTGTTGTTCAATAATATAATGCAATATTTTGCAAGTAACTATTGTGTAATCATTGTTTTTTCGTGAAAATTTAATTGATGATTGATCTTCCTTTCCTAAAACCTCTATTTTCTAATATAAATCACAATAAACTTAAAATAATGCATATCCTGTATTTTCAATTATAAACGGCATTAATAGGGATGCAGTTAAACTATGCTGGTGGTATAATTATGCACTTATATGCTACGCTTATTTATAACATAGCGCTTGCAAACGATAACTCCAGTAATTCAATTTTGTATTAGACAATACTATTTAACGGATGTTTCTTCCTTTTTTATTAGTCTAGGTCTAGACCAAAAAACACCAAACACCGTCCTAAGAATATGGGTGAGTCATCAATTTAATTATCGACTTGGATTTCTTACCTAAAAGAACATTTCTGGTCTAGTACCCACAGCTTTAAACATTCGTTGCGTCATTGTTTCTCTTAGAACCATTGTTGGTTCTTCACACAAAGAACGTGCTAAATCATTAATGTACTTAAGAGTATTCATTCTAAATTAATAAAATGTTTGCCCTTTTAACAGTACACGCTGAAAAAGGCATGATTTGAAAGACAACATGTGTAATTTCAAAGTAATAGGTATTAGGCCAGGGTAATAAGACAAAAATATACCCTGTTCGTGACACTTCAGCAGCCAGGGTACTGAAGCGTTTTTTCGACAATTAATACCTATAGGAACAAATTGTAACTATTTCCTGCGTAGGATCTGGCGGCCATTTTTATTTATAAACAATTAACTGTCAAAAAATGGCATTTTTCCCTTTTTTTTTCAAATCAATGGAAAACAGTGAAACTTATGACTTTTTTAGTACAAATATCTTTGAGGTTATGGAAATAGCTTTAAAATGACATATTACAAAGTGTGATATACTCATTTATTGTTAATATAATTGCGAAAAAAGGTCGGAATTGCAAAAAAAATTATTTTCGCAATAACTGTTGTAAAAATTAGTGTACATGTTTGGAATTTTTGTCAAATGAGGGTTTTTTGGTGCTTAATATGTGATAAAAATTTCAAAGCGATTCATTCAATTGTTTAAATTTTATTTGAATTGTTTATCTCGGAGAGCATTTTTTTTGCAATAACATAAGTCAGAAAAAAATGACGTTAGAACCATCCCACAGGTGTCAAATGGAAGCATGAGCTATATTTTCAATTTGGTTTAAAAAAAGCGAATAAAAAATGCATTAATTAGTAATAAATAATTATGCAAAAGTATCGTAAATCGTTCCTTATAAACTTTTTGCATAACTTTTTCCAAAAAAATTAACTTTTTTTACCCTGTTTTAAGTCCACAACTACCAAGTAATGTTATTTATATCAAAATTGATAAAAAATTGTAACAAATATATATGACTTCTTATATAACAAAATAAAAAGTTTATAAGGAAAGATTTACGATACTTTTGCATAATTATTTATTACTAATAAATGCATTTTTTATCCGCTTTTCTTAAACCACGTTGAAAATATAGCTCATGCTCTTTCATTTGACCTCTGTGGAATGGTTCTAACTTCATTTTTTTCTGACTTATGTTATTGCAAAAAAAATGCTCTCTGGGATAAACAATTTAAATAAACTTTAAACAATTGAATGAATCGCGTTGAAATTTTTATCACATATTAAGCACCAAAGAACCCTTATATGACAAAAATTTCAAAGTTGTACACTAATTTTTACATAGATATTGCGAAATTAATTTTTTTTGCAATTCCGACCTTTTTTCGCAATTATGTTAACAATAAATGAGTATATCAAACTTTGTAATACGTCATTTTAAAGCTTTTTCCATAATCTCAAAGATATTTGCACTAAAAAAAACCATAAGTTTCCCTGTTTTCCATTGATTTGAAAAAAAGGGAAAATGCCATTTTTTGACACTTATTGTTTATAAATAAAAATGCCGCCAGATCCTACGCAGGAAATAGTTACAATTTGCTCTTATAGGTATTAACTGTCGAAAAAACGCTTCAGTACCCTGGCTGCTCGAGTGTCATGGGAAAAACCTTATTACCCTGGACTATATACATAACGTTCGTCGTGACTATCTAATTTATTTTATTTCTTTATACGTTCCCAGTTATTATTTTCGACGCTTACCCTTTTATTTATTTTTAATAAACTTACTAAATGCCCTTTACCTAAGACGACAACTACCTCTACTAGTGATGTTCTTCGCTAGAGCTGCAGAAAATCCCACAAACCCCTCAAGAAATTTCATCTATAATAGGCAACTGCCCTTTACAAATAATTCTAGAATGGTACCGTCCACAATACAGATGCTAATTCCTCATCTATCATCACATCCTCATGTGAACGGTCTTAAGTAAAATATATGTAGTATGTAGTTGTAATAACTTGTATAACTTTATTCTTTGTACTTCGATTTTCAATATTCTTACATCAGTTTGTAGGTACATGTATTGATGTCGTTTGTCATCATTCCGATAATAAATTTTTTTTACTTAGTTGGCATTATACGGGGGTGAATGGAAGCGTTGTTTTTTCTCCTAATTTTAAAAAATTCTGTGGAAAAATTGGAGGGCTGATTTTGATTCATACTCTTTTTGTATTATCTTGAAGGTATCACTAAGGTTCTGTTTTTTGAATTATCCGAATATCCCTTTTCTTGTAAGAGCTGTAAATAAAAACACTACTTTGAAGGTTTATTTAATTAAAAATATCAAATGCACTATAACTAACAAAACAAAACAAAATTAACAGTAAAACAAAAGAATTCAATAGCGGGTATATCCGCCTCTTGCAGCAACGACTGCTCGCAATCTGTTTAGCATCGAATAAAGATGTGTTATCCTTGCCTGGGGAATAGCCCGATATTCCTATACCAGGGCTATAACTGTACCAAATTTGCTGGAGGCCTAGGATGATGCCGAATAGCTTTTTTCATTTCATCCCATAAATTCTCAATAGGATTGAGACCTGGACTGCATGCGGGCCATTCTAATCTTATCTATCCAACCTCTATTTTATGAGTCAATCAGTGTTTTTATTTACAAAAAATGGTACAGCTCTTACAAAAAAAGAGATATTCGGATAATTCAAAAAACAAAATTTTAGTAATACCTCAGGGATAATATGACAGGACTATGAAACAAAGTCAGCTATTCCATTTTTCCACGGAAGTTTTTAAAGTTAGGAGAAAATACAACGCTTCCATTCTCCCCTGTGTAATGCCATGCCAGCAAATTTGTTTTGTTACCGGAATAATGCCAAATAATATCAATACATGTACCTACAAACTGGTGTAAGAATCTTGAAAATCAGAGAACAAATAATAAAGTTATAAATTGTCAAACTTAATCAAAAATTTTGGGTGACGGAATTTTGTGCCGGTGAGTGTATATTATATAACCTAAATCAGCGGTTCTCAATCTGTGGTACATGTACCACTGGTGGTACATAAAATTATTTGCGGTGGTACACAAAACACAAAAACTTAAAATAGTAGTACATAGTAAATCTTGATTATACAATCTAAAAATATAGAAATACAATAAAATAAACTTTAGATGGTACATGACTCATAAAGATTGAGAACCGCTGACCTAAATAATATTATTATCTCAAACAAGAGCAACTATAAAAATGTATTAAAATTTTTAAAAACACAAAGTTATACAATTTAATTTAAAAGAAAAATATATTCCACAAAGTGTATCGTAAGTAATATTGTACCCAATTTAAAAGTATTTAAAATGTAAAAGATGTAAATATTGTACCTGTGTCAATGGCCATTAGCAGTCAAGACAGATATTTCGAAATAAAAAAAATGCTACTCTGAACTGTACATGAATAATAAAACAAGTAGCCCAAAAACAACATTATTGTCGTATAGGTAAACCGTGGAATGTTACGTATAATACCACGGATAGAGCGTATTACAAATAAAGAAGCGTTGCAAAGAATGAACACATAACAGGAATAAATTTAAGGATAAAATTTAACAAATTTTTAGTGAAAATTATTCGTTGTTAAATCCTTTATAATAAAGCTTTGATGTCATTTTATTGTAAAATGACTAGAAAAAATTACCCAAAAGATTTGTTCCCAAATTTCTAATTATTTTTGTTTATAACTTTTTTGTTTTCCATTTTACGATAAAAAGTAATACGAATAAAGTTGTGGTCAATCTAATTTCCTACAAATAATGTGGGATAAAATTTCCTATAGGATTTGCTAGTTTACGTGTTTACGAGATACGGCTAGAAAACCCTTTTTCCAAGGGTGGCGACCCCATAAACTTGATCTTAAGATTATACTTATCCTCCCACCGACAACACATCAAAAAAATAAAATACCGTCTTCTAAAAAATGCAAGAAGCTAAGGCCTAAAAATGTAACATTTCAATGGACTGACAGAAATATATCTTGGGAGACTTTTTGAGATTTTGACTGCCGGGTGAAATCTTCAGATAGTGCGGTCTATGTAGACAAGATTTGAAAGTAAAATTTACGGTGTATGGTTCTCTTAAGATTTTTTAGACATGGCTGCCGACTACCAGTCGCCAACCTCGAAAAATACACAAGAAACTGTATGAAGTAACACGCCTATATTTTCTATTTTGCTCATATCTCTCGTCTAATGCATTGTGAAAGGTTTACTTATATACATGCAGAAATAAAAGGTAAATGTCTACAGCTGATTGTTTTCTTGCTAGTTGTTATGCTTGGTGATTGTGTGGTCTATTTTAAGTGATCATATAGTTTTTGTTGTCGTGTAATGGATATAATAAATGTATTATATTTTAGTTTTTGAATAATATGCTGCAAATATTTTTTGTACATCTTTATAAATTTTACAATCAGTCAAGGACCAGTAAGTAACTATTACCTAAATATAACATACCTTCTACGTATCTATTTAAAATTTAGTAACTTAGATTGAGGTCATCGTAGTTTTTTTATAACTAAAAACGTGATACAGCTGAAGAAGTTAGGTTCTGTTCTGTTATGGTTGTCATTATCTAAGAGCTGAAAAAATGCACTCTCCACGATTTTTTGTCCTACTCCAGTTGTATATAGTTATAAGTTATAATATTCTTCATGTTAAATATAACGAAAAGATCGCGAAGTAGTGGAAGATGCGGAAATCCAAATACTTAGAATTAATTGTACACAGACAACACCTTTTATTCGCTCTACTACTTAAACTTAACTAATTCCGAAGAACCTCCTAGAAAACAAAAAAACGCTTGGTCTGAATGAATCTCTCTATAAAGGGTCGTTTTCACGCTACGTCTTATTGTACGTTTTGTGTGTCATACAAAACGTACGACAAAACGTACGTTTTGTTTAGTGTATAATGTGGCGTGTAAACAGCAAAACGTACGTCCTGTCGAATCGAAAAATGTATAGGATTTGTCCTATCATACAAAACGTACAATAAGACGTAGCGTGAAAACAGCAAAACGTACGTCTTGTCGAATCGAAAAAATTAAATCCGCTTATTACGTACAATAAAGGTAGACTTCCGCACCAAGCGATCGAGACAGGAGACCGCGACAGGCGACAGATAGGCGAGGTCTCCCCACGACTGCTCTCAATGCAATTATATCA
Organism: Diabrotica virgifera virgifera; assembly: GCF_917563875.1. Taxonomy (NCBI): domain Eukaryota; kingdom Metazoa; phylum Arthropoda; class Insecta; order Coleoptera; family Chrysomelidae; genus Diabrotica; species Diabrotica virgifera. The sequence goes on from NC_065446.1 coordinate 216,292,295, forward strand.
GGGTAGTTCTGCAGCCCGTGACCGAGACCAGCGACCAACTATCGTCTATCGCGACCTATCTGTCGCCTGTCGCGGTCTTCTGTCTCGGTCGCTTGGTGCGGAAGTCTACCTTAAGACGTAGCGTGAAAACGACCCTTAAGACCATGCAGAAAGCTGTACCACTGCCGACGCGCGACGTCCAGATGTCTACGAACATTTTTGGGAGATACTCCAGCATACCAAGACACCAAGGACTCCTTAAAAAAAGGCTCGTTTTCACGCCACGTCTTATTGTACGTTATGTGTGTCATGCAAAACGTACGACAAAACGTACGTTTTGTCCAGTGTATAATGTGGCGTGTGGCGTGAAAACAGCAAAAGGTACGTCTTGTCTAATCGAAAAAATTAAATCTGCTTATTGACAAAACCTACGTTTTGTCGTACGTTTTGCATGGCACACAAAACGTACAATAAGACGTAGCGTGAAAACGACGCTTTTTAACACTGAAAGAGAACCAAAACTCAATCCCTTTGTTAACGTAATCTGAAATGGGTGAATTTTCTCTTAGGGGTAGTGACAGTCGTATAGCTAAATCTGGATAGAAATACTATTTGTTATTCTTATTTAAATTATCATAATACGCTAGAAAACAACATTTTTAATCAAAATGACTGAACATATGAGTATATACGCCTGTTTCTGCGGAATAAAATGTAAATAAGTTTCCCATTAAGTAATTCTCAAGAATGAGCAAGTTCAAAGGTGTGGGAACTTTTTACACAAGCCATTATAATAGAAGTAATTAAAAGTAGTATCCGTAACAAAGACGCTTGAATCCATTCATAACATCCGTTTGTTTCGTTTCCTTCCGAAAGTGTTTTAACTAAGTAAGCTATGCAATGCACTTGTAGGTAGTGAATCAGTGCTCATTCATATTTGTTACTTTAATATTTCTTAATTTTTACTACAATGGGAATCTTATATGTATAAAACTAACATCTTTTTACTCCTATGAAGTAGAACTGTCTATCCCATATTGTTATGTGAATACATATTTACTGACTTTCTTCTTAAACAAATTGATGACAATTATATTTCTAGTGACAGATACATCTAATTCAATGTTATTCAAAATATGTATATTAGATGATTACATAGGTACATATTAACATTCAAAGTTTAGAAAGAACTAGATTACCAAATAGGTTGAAGGACCTCCTTTTAACTCCTGCAATATGTTTTCAAGACATTACATTCCTAAAAAATTGACATGCGTTACGTAAAAATGTTCCGCGTTCCATGTCATATGTCAGAAAATTGTTCCATATTCTGTCACGTTTTATGTCAAATGTCACGTTCCATGTCAAATGTCACAAATTACGTAAGGTTTTATGTCAGATCTCACGTTACATATCAAACGTCACATATTATGTAACGTTCTATGTCAAATGTCACTTAAATGCCATATATTATGTCACGTTCTATGTCAAATTGTAAATTAATTTTGAATGAAAAATGAAAGAATTCACGAATTTCTGACCATGACTGTATATAAATATATATTGTTCTCATTCTTGTACATGTGACGTAACCATAAAAGTTACACCTCTTTCACACATTGATTTCCCTATACCTATAGTGAGGACTGAACAAACTACAGCTACGGGCAGTAATAGTTTCTTTAAAAGATCAGAATACATCAAAATGCTAGAGAAGTGCAGAGAAAGTAACTTCTCAATATATGGAGCAGTACTGTATGACCAGATTCGTAACAGTGTTGGTTTGAGTGCGATGGATAAATAAAATATGATGGCCTAGGAATGCGGACAATAATTACATGATGAGAGGAAATAGAGGGCAACCGGGAAACTTGAGTAAAACCAAGCATTTACCAACTTAAAAATCCAAGCAAGAGACATATCAGATTGGCTCAGAAAGATTGAGAAGGTCGAAGGGGCTGTACCACCCTGGTGATGATGATGATGAATGATGATGATATAGTGATGAAAGAGAAAAAGCCTAAAGAGAGGGCGGAAGAAATCAGCGAGTAACGTAGATGCGACTAACAATGGCTGGAAGATCCAAAGGTTGTGTAAAGTAAACAAAGAATTTTCAGCAAGTCCTTCTCCACGAATTAAGCTTTTAGTAATAAAGTCAAAAATTATAACACCTTTGGTGGTATTAGAAGAAATATTTTAATGCCTTCTAAACTAATTAATAAAAATAACAAAATAAAGAAACCATAAGGAAAAGTAGGAAATTATACAGGAACAGTCTGATTGGTCTGACGAATTTGAATATATGTGAACGATGTACCTTTGGATACTTCATCATAGTTACTTAAATAATTATGTTGCTAAGTTCATCAGATTTTAAATATTATAATTACCTCGTGGATAATGTTCAGTTTAATGGTTCAATTTTCCTATTAATTTAACTCTCAGGTGTAAAATTAGTTAATACTAAACTGTCTAGAAGAGGCAATTTAAAGCCAATTTCCATTTAATAAAATAGACAAATTACACCTGCATATTTTTTATAGGTACTCAGTAAAACAACTTTCTTTTTGTATATTAAGAATATGCATGAATCGGATGCTACGTTTTGAACATTCACAAGAAGATTCTCCGTTATATCTCAACCTACTTCCTACACTAAAGATTTTACCATGCGCTGTTGCCGATCTTTTCCGAAAATGTATAAAAAGTCTTATTAAGGTTTATAGGAAATAGTCTAGGCGCCAGAGGGGTCACCGTGTCCTTTTTAATTGTGATGGACAAACTCAACGGTTTCTTATGGATTTTTGGCTGCTGATTACGAATTTCGAGGGTGGATTTCGATCCGATTGGTCAAAAAATTGTTATAAACAGTTTAATTGTTTATAAATTGTTTATAAGGCTCTGGCTCATAAACTAAAAGAGATAAAAAATAATGTTTCAAATAAAATTTGTTCGTTAATAAAAAACGAAGAAAAAAAGTTTACTCAACTTAAATTTAACAGTTAGAACTCAAGATATTGTAAAATAAGTGCACAATGCAAATTGCAAAATAAGTGTTTCTCGAAGCTTTATCGATCGTAACTCAGCTTTTGCGCATGCAAATAAGCCTTAGAAGGTCTCATTTTAAAGATTTAATAATAGGCTTCCAAAGAAAGTTTGTTAAATTACTGTATCTTCATTTGTTTTAAAGTTATACATGTTTGAAGTTATAATTTTCTTAAAAAAATTGTACAATAATTTGTTTATAAGGCTTTCAACTAAATTTGAGCTGTAAACATTTATATTTTAATTGACAATAATGATAGAAGAACTCGAAAGGAACATTTTGAGCTTTTTAAAATGTTCGTAAGTTTATTTTTGGTCAAGATATCGATATTTTAATGGCGCGCTATGAGGCGCAAAATCGGCTCACAGTTAAGTATGTAAGTATTTTTCGACGCTTTATCGATCGTAACTCGGCTTCTACACATGCAAATGAGCCAATATGTGATATCCATATTATAAAAATTGATCGAGTTCTTTTACAGCATCATCACTGCATAAAAACGAGCATTTATGTTGTGGCGGCATACACACAATTGACGTGCCTTGATGATGTTGCAAAAGAACTAGATCCACTTTATATGGATATCATATAGATAATTAGACACTGAAGCCACAGAAAGTTTTAGTTTTACGGCCTACAAGAACAGACTACTTAGTACCACCATGTAACTGTAAAATTGCTCTAAGAACTTATGCAGATGTAAAAAAGCTGAGATTCTCTGTATATTTCGATGCAGATGCATGAAAGATAATGTTTGTAAAAATAGTATTAACAAATAATATCAACTTACTTGTTAGTTATATTTCTGAAATATTAGTTTTTAATGCTTTTTTTTCTCATTTAGTACAAAAAATAAAAGACAATAAAATTAAATAGAATGAAAGGTGATACGAGGTACAGTATGATGATTTAATTATAAGAATTATATGATCAAATTTTATTAGGATCTTCAAAAATGAAAAATGAAGATAACACATATATATATAATATAAATTATAATTTGCATCGAGAAGTTAGCGCGTGAACCTTTACGCGGTGAGCCACTCTTGCGCCTCAGAGCGCGCTACTAAAATATTGATAACGTGTGATCCAAAATTATTGTCACCATAGGTGGCTCTGAACGACAGAGATATATATACAGTGCATTTCTATTATTAATTCAGATATACTTTCCAGTTTACGTCAGATGTGACAGATACTTGTCAGTGTACGTATGTCAACTTAAAAAAACACTATAATTGAACATAAAAAGTAGCAGAGGAAGCAAAATTTTAACTTTATACGAATAAGGTCTTGAGATTGGGTATCTTTTCAACGTGTTTTCAATCTTTATTCTTTGTTTGGAAAAGTGATCATAACAACACTGAATATAGCCGCAATTGGCCGTGACGTCACACTCCGGCGGTCTTTCAGATTAAAACAAGACATACGTAATTTTTTCCACGGATAGCTTTGATCCCAATAATTGTGGATCGCTCGTTATCTTGGCCAAAAATAAACATACGAACATTTTCTAAGCTCAAAATGTTCCTTTTGAGTTCTTCTATCATTATTATTAATTAAAGTATAAATGTTTATAGCTCAAATTTGCTTGAAACCCTTATAAACAAATTAATGTACATTTTTTTTTAAGAAAATTTTAACTTCAAACGGATATAACTTTAAAGCAAATGAAGACAAGGTAATTTAACAAACTTTGTTTGGAAGCATATTCATTAAACTTTAAAATGAGACCTTCTAAGGCTCATTTTCATGCGTAGAAGCCGAGTCACGATCGATAAAGCTTCGAAAAATACTTATTTTGCAATTTACAATTTGCATTGTGCACTAATTTTACAATATCTTGAGTTCTAATTGTTGGATTTAAGTTTAGTAAACGTTTTTTTCTTTGTTTTTCATTAACGAATAAATTTTATTTTAAACATTCTTTTTTATTTCGTTTAGTTTATGAGCCAGAGACTTATAAACAATTTATAAACAATTAAATTGTTTATAACAATTTTTTTACCACTCAGATCAAAATCCACCCTCGAAATTCGTAATCAGCAGCCAAAAATCCATAAGAAATCGTTGAGTTTGTCATCAGTATTGAAAAGGACACGGTGACCTCTATTTGGCGCCTAGACTAAAAAGTAACTAGGCTTTTTAGTACCACTGCCAATAGCTCAAGTAATTATGATATAAAACAAAAGATTTATGAAACATAAAATATAAGTCAAGGTATAAGTAAAACGTTCTCGTTTGCCTCCTTCAGAGACAAATGTAGCTTGTTCTTGTGGGATCTGTGGTAAAAGTATTGATTTTAATCTCTCGTTAATTATAGTCCGAAGAACTTTATTTGCGTTGGAGATTAGGGCTATAGTGAGGTGGTTACTACAGCCAGTTAGTGAACTTTTCTTGTAGATGGGTATGACAGTAGGCTTACACCAATCATCTGGCCATTTTCCTGTGTTCCAGATTTAATTCCTTCTGCCATTCATTCTGCCCCATTCCTTGTGCAATATAAGAGCCTTGGATCCTAAACATATTCTTCTTCTAGCACTCCGTATGCTCTATAAGAGCATCGGAGACCTTGTTGGCATCTATCCATCTTGACCCATTTCTTCCAGACCTTCCGGTCTTCTGCCATTTCCCTCATCTGTTACACTGTTTTGCCTCTCTTGGTTCCGATTTATTGGATTTGTTCCATCCATCCCTTTCCAGGTCTACCCTTTCTTCTTCCAAAAGATATTAAATACTGAAATTAATGAATTGCAAAAACAATTGCAATGCAAAAACGGCATGATGCAGCCAGTTCCGAAAGACATGTCTTCGAATGGTATTATTTTCGATATGACCCAATGTAAAACGTATAGATATAGAAGGAAGTCGAAATAACATAGGGCTAAGAGAAAAGAGAATCATGATTAGAAAAAATTGTACATCAGAATGAATGATTGTTGGATTGGTTGGAGAACTGATTCGGATTCTAAGCACATCAAATCAGGCTGAAAAAAAAAATATATCAAAAAATCCTCTGTACAAATTATATATGCCGACAAGCCTGGGACCCAGAAAACGGAGTATACTTTCCCGAAGGATTTTGATGTGCTAAGTACTAATATGAGCTCCAATATATGAGCTAATATAAGCTCCAAAATTAGCTGTTTTTGGCCATTGTTGAGGACGCAATTTAGATTTGAGAGTTAGTTCACAATATAAACTTGTACGGTTTAATAAATAAATGTTATAAATTAATCGTGTTTTAGTATTAGTATTAAAAGGCTTTAAACAAACATTACGTTGGTGTCAGAATTGGGTTATTTAAACAAATTCTGTAAAAAATGGCGACGAGAATGAGTTAAAACTAAATGCTATCAGCAAAAAGGCTGAATTAGTACAGAGACTAAAGGACGGTCTAAAAGAAGAGGGTCCTCATTCGGAAACGTATGTGTTGAGGACAAGCATTCGATTGCTGCTATAATTCCGTCGATTTAAAAAGTTTCTACCGATATTGCCAAAGTTTCAAGGTGACATTCTTAGAATGCAAAGTTGTTTATGATGTTTCGTAAGTTTCTGCTGATATTTACAAAGTTGTACGGACATTGTTTCTTTAGAAAATAAAGTTTCTTACGAGATTTCTTCTCTGGAAAGCAAAATTTCTGTCAACATCTCTTTGGAAATCTCTAAAATCACTTCTGAGATTTGTTCTATTGGCGATAAAATATCTTCGTTGAAAAACAAATAGGTCTGGATCCCGCGTATGAAAAAAAAAGTTGATTAATAGCAAGCTGAAAATATGTTAATAGCTTAAGGGTCTCTAGTCGGACAAACTTTGGTATATAGGAACACTGGACAGGGGAAGTTTTAATTGTGGAACAGGTTAAAAATTTGGAACGGTCAGACCACGAAAACGTCCCATGTATTTTGTCCCACAGAACTTCCGATTAATTTGTTATCCTTTCATTAAACTCTCATGCAAAAATCAGAATGCTATTTATCACCTGTCATAATTCCTGTCATTTTACATGTTCTACGTGTTCCACTCATTATAATGCCCATTTGGTGATAAATAGCATCCTGATTTTTGCATGAGAGTTTAATGAAAGGAAAGGGTAACAAATCAATGGGAAGTTGTGTCGGACAAAATACATGTGACGTTTTCGTGTTCTGACCGTTACAAATTTTTAACCTGTTCCACAATTCAAACTTCCCCTGTTCCAGTGTTCCCATATATCAAAGTTTGTCCGACTAGACACCCTTAAGCTATTAACAAATTTTCAGCTTGAGATTAATCAACTTTTTGTTCATACGCGGGATCCAGACCTAAAAGTTGCTGCAGATATTTTGTCTTTTAAAGAACAGATAGAGATTGAAAAGATTTCCTCTTTTGAACAGAAAGTTTACAACTTTCATTAGATGAAATAGTTCAAAAGCAGCTCCAAGAGCGAATAGAAGATCAGAAAAAAGGCTGTAGACCTGATTTTTGCTCTTCGAGGAGATGCCTTCGAGGAGACAGATGATTTAGAACAATTTAATAAGGGATTAAACATGCTAAATGGTTACGACAAGGACTCAAAATTCTTGTCAAGTGGCGCATAACTTGGTGACAAAATATGGATTGTTCATTATGATGCTGAAATCAAGCGGAAATCCACATAGTGGAAGACTCATCGCGAAAAGGGGTTCGAAATGTGGAAAGGAACTTCTGAATTCTGGATCCTTCATCACGACAATCCTTTGTTAAGGCTTATTAGCCCAGTAAATGACCGTTTTGGAGTGTAATTTTCAGGGGCAACTCCGAATTGCATGAAAATTTGGATTTAAATTCTACTTACCCTCCACTTCAAAGTTGAATTTGTGCCGTTGGTTGCTTTTACTTGGGGGGTGACAGTTACCCCTTCTCGGGGGGTGAAAAACGCGTGTTTAAAATAAGCCCGGAAATGGATAAATTGACAGATTATAAGCAACTTTCGTTCTATAAAGTTTTTTACGTAAGTCGATACTTTTTGAGTTATTCTCGATTGAAAATGTTGATTTTTCGACAGAAAAACTACGTTTTCAGACCATTTTTCGCAAATTACTCAAAAAGTAAATATTTTATCGAAAAAAATATTCTTAGAAAAAATGTAACTTATAAAAAAACGAAAGAAATGGTGTATCAGTAAAGTCTATAAATTGGGTAGAAGCAAAGTTGTAGCTCATGAAAAATACGTTCTTATTCGTCTAATTCCAAAACGAATAATTCAACGCGAAATCACTGAAAAATTAAGCACTTTTCGGGAAAAACTTATTAGCATTTTTAAAGTATCTAAAAAACGCTTCATATTTGTTTTTTACAAAAGTTTCTAGCATCAAAAATAAACGAGTTACACTAAAAAAAAAGTTTGCCCCTTTTTTTTGGTAGAAAAAATCGTAAAAACCTCCCTCTATATAGCACCCTAAATAAAATTAATCGTTACCGCTTTACCATTTATTTTAACTGTATGTGTATTGTTTATATGATCTATATGTTCGATTGATTTGAAGTGCTTCTTTTTAAAAAAAATATGGTTTTATAGTAAAAAATAATTTTCCAAAAATTTTTGAAAAATTTCCTTTTTTTCAAAATAACTCAAAAAGTATTAGTGATAATAAAAACCTTAAAGAGTAAAAAAATGTAGGTTTTGCTTTTATAAATATTTTGGCTTTATTTTGTTTTTCTGTAAGACAAAAATTGGTTATGGCTGTTTAAAATTTGCGTATATTCGTGATTAGTGACTCGTTCAAGCTCTTTCAACTAGAACCCTTTCAAAAATAAGCACTTTGAGCCGGTACAACTTTGAGCCTATGAAACAAGTCATATAAAAAAGTTAAGAAATTTGTAAAGCGATAATGATTAGGTTCATTTCGGATGCTAAATAGGTGAGCTTTTCACAATTTTTTCACCAAAAAATGGGATTAACTGTATTTTGAGCGTAACTGGCTTAGTTTTGACGCTAGAAACTTTTGTAAAAAATAAAAATAAAATTTTTTTTTGAACACTTTAAAAAAGTTCTAATGAGGTGTCCCCGAAAAGTATTTTATTTTTTGGTTATTTCACGTTGAAATATTAGATTTGAAATTTGACCAATAAGAAAAACTTTTCATGAGCTACAGCTTTTCTTTTACTGGATCGATAGACCCCATTTCAATTAGCTGGGGTAGCCTATCATCTTTTTTGTTTCAGTGTCATTACACTACATGGCCGAAATATTGAAACTTTTGAATTTTTATTGTTTTTGTTATCTCTGTGCTCTTTAACATTGGTCATACATAGTCTTTAATTTATAGCATACTCCTAACAATTTTACTCTTATAAAAATGTATATGTATTTATATACCCTTGGACTGCAAAAGTCTCAAACGAAGAAATGTTAAGACGAATTGGACATGGCAGAAATCTTCTGAACACAATTAAAATAAAAAAACATCGTACCTGGGCCACATACTTCGAAACGATAAATACTCTCTGCTACACGTCATCATGCAAGGAAGAGTAGAGGGGAAAAAGGGAAAAAAAAAGTTTGCCCCTTTTTTTTGGTAGAAAAAATCGTAAAAACCTCCCTCTATATAGCACCCTAAATAAAATTAATCGTTACCGCTTTACCATTTATTTTAACTGTATGTGTATTGTTTATATGATCTATATGTTTGATTGATTTGAAGTTTGTTTTATAGTAAAAAAAATTTTTTGAAAAATTTCCTTTTTTTCAAAATAACTCAAAAAGTATTAGTGATAATAAAAATCTTAAAGAGTAAAAAAATGTAGGTTTTACTATTATAAATATGCTAGTTTTATGTTGTTTTTCAGTAAGACAAAAATTGGTTAAGATATGGCTGTTCAAAATTTGCATACACTCGTGCTAAATGACCCGTTCAAACTTTTTCAACTATAACCCTTTCAAAAATAAGCACTTTAAATCCGTGAAACTAACAGATCATATAAAAAATAGATAAGTAAGTAAATTGTTTGTAAAGCGGTAGCGATTAATTTCATTTGGGGAGCTAAACACGGGGAGATTTTCAAGATTTTTTTACCAAAAAAAGGGCTAACTTTTTTTTTGAGCGTAGCTCCCTTATTTTTAATGCTAGAAACTTTTATAAACAATGCTAACTTTTTTTGAGCGTAACTCCCTTATTTTTAATGCTAGAAACTTTAATAAACAATTAGAATAAAGCTTTTTATGAACACTTTAAAAAATTTTGAATGGGTTTTTCCCGAAAAGTGCTTAATTTTTCGGTGACTTCACCTTAAAATATTCGATTTGGAATTAGACGAATAAGAACGTATTTTTCATGAGCTACAACTTTGTTTTTACTCGAGTGATAGACTTTACTGATACACCATTTTTTTCGGTGTTTTATAAGCTATACTTTTGCTAAGGATATTTTTTTCGATCAAATATTTACTTCTTGAGTTATTTGCGAAAAACCGTTTGAAAACGTAGTTTTTTTTGTCGAAAAATAAACATTTTCAATCGCAAACAACTCGAAAAGTATTGACTTACATAAAAAACTCTATATAACAAAAGTTGTTTAAAATCTCAGTCAATTTGTCCATTTCCGGTCTTATCTTCAACGTATGTTTTTTCACCCCCGAGAAGGGGTGACTGTCACCCCCAAGTGAAAGCAACCAACGGCACAATTTCAACTTTGAAGTGGACGGTAAGTAGAACTTAAATCCAAATTTTCACGCAATTCGGAGTTGCCCCTGAAAATTACACGGTATTGCCGTAATTCCTTCATTCATTTACTGAGCTATATTTGGTCAAAAACCACGTCACAGTCTTGGGGGGGCCACCCTATTCACCAGATTTTTGTCATAGCAGTGCATGGATGCGTAGAGTTATTGAAGCAGAAAAATGATAAAAACTTGATAAACAAAGATGTTATAAGTACCATAGAGTTATTGAAGCAGAAAAATGATAAAAACTTGATAAACAAAGATGTTATAAGTACCAACAGTCTTAATTTCCAGACCTCGTATACTTTTCACTTTTAATTAGAGAAGTTACTCAAGAAATCAAACGGATATTGCTTACCAATCATTTGACCATTTAGAGAAAGAAGCCCTTTTTAAGATCTGGTATCTCCATATTAAAGAAACCGGTCACATGTCACCATTCAAAATTGGTAACCAATTTATTAATTAAATGATTAAAGAAGTTATTTCGTTAATTGGCAACGTTGTAATATGTACCTGTTCAATATCCCCTGAGGCTGTGTCTGAGGATCTAGACCCACATAATCGACAAACTCACTGGTGTAACCGTAAACTCAATTCTAAAATATTGAGGTAATTAGTTTATATTTTAAGTAATAAACAACGCTTTGGGCAGTAAGAGTGAGATTCAAGTGAATGTGCCCTCAGGAAAATTAAATTTCAAAACAGGTTCTTTCCACGAAGAGCTGAGACTCTTAATATGTGACTTGTGTGTGTTCTGAAAAACTTATTTTCTTTCTTCTTTCTTTTGCACTGCGCATTACAGAATGCTTTAGTATAGCAAGCAAATTAAGATATTTTTAAGACTAGGTATTGGTTCTTAAAAATGTAGACATAGAATAACAGTTTTATAAAATTATAGATATTATAATATTCTTTAACCTACTTCACCTACACTAGACTCCGTTTCCAAATTATTGATAGCACAATTTTTATGACAGAGCTCAAAAGTCTATTTTATGTTGATTTAGTTTTTCTGCTTTGACTAGTCATTTCTGTATAATCACAAAATCTAATATATCTATAATACTAGGCTACTAGGCTTGTTCAATTTTAACGCATCTTTGCTAACTAGCAAATAGTGCAGACATAAATTATAAATTGTTTTTAAGTAATGTTTATATAATTAAAGTGATTATTGAAAATGGAGAAGATGGTCGAAACTTATAAGCAATAATAAAATGTTCTATTTATAACAGACCGATAAACCCATAAACTAAAAAAGTTTCTATTTAAGAATTCACGGTCAGAAAATAACAAACAATATAGTCCAGGACGCATCTGTTTTGAGGTGGACGTTGAGAGGTGACTCTAATTTTTTTGCAGAAATTGCTTGGAATTAACTCATATAATAATTGAGTTATCCTCCCACTCAGAAAGGTCCGGAACATTGTTTAAATAATCAAAATGTCAAAAAATGAGGAAAAAATTTGATTTTTTTCTTCGTTTTTCGATTATAACTTTTAAAGTATTCACTTCCGAGAAAAGTTGTACATACTGACATAAAAGTTGCGTAATTAAAATTCATACAATACAGGATTGGTTAGAAGTTTTAAAAAATGTCACCCTTGTTGCAAAATAGCAATAATTGTGAAAAAACCATAAAAAAACAAGTAGTAGCATTTTATGTTTTTCACGCATTTATGCTACACTTAGGACCTTCATATTTTACACAAAAAAACTTTATGATATAGTCAAACAATAAAGTAAATTTGATTAAGATCGGTTCAAAATATTTTGCAAAATAAATTTTGCAATCCAGCTTTCGCAAAAAAAAATCATATTTTCAAAATGTTGCAGGACTGAAAATAAAGCAGATAGCAAGTTGACATTTTTTTACATATAGAAGAATACTGTACTTTCATTTGCAATTTGCAAAATTAAAATCGATTAACTACCACGTAATTCACCAGTAATTTTTTTAAATAAACATTAAATTTTGGTGCTGCGCGCGAGACAGCGGTGTTTCACACAAGTTGATTTCCACCAAAATTTCTTCCAATCTTTATCTAATATATTATTTTCTTATTCTATATTTTGTTGTATTTTAATATTTTAATTTCACAAAAATCAAACTAATTTGATTATTTTTTGTGAAATATTGTTTAAACAATTGCATATGTTTAAAAATAATAGACTTTTATTCTCTAAGTTAAAATATATGAACAAAGAAAGTTTTTGCTAAAAGTGTTATTTCAAAGAACAGAGTATGTGTTTTTATTATGCGATAAACAAAATTATTTATTTATATTGAAATGTACTAAAACTTAAAATTTATCAATCATTATCAAAGGTAATTGAAATGCCCAATCAGAGCAAACTATCCACTGTTCTGCGCGTAGGACCAAAAGTGTATTTAAAAAGTTCCTGACGCCGCGTGGTGGTTAACTATTTTAATTTTGCAAATTGAAAATGAAAGGTACAGTATTCTTCTATATGTAAAAAAATTCAACTTGCTGTCTGCTTTATTTTCAGTCCTGTAACATTTTGAAAAAATGATTTTTTTGCGAAAGCTGGATTGCAAAATTTATTTTGCAAAATCTATTGAACCGATCTTAATGAAATTCACAGTAATGTTTTACTATATATCATAAAGTTTTTCTGGTTAAAAGATGAAGGTCCTGTGTATCGCAAATGGTTGAAAAACGTAAAATGCGAATACTTGTTTTTTTATGTTTTATTCACAATTATTGCTATTTTTCAACAAGTGTGACAATTTTTAAAATATGTAACCAATCCTATATTGTAGAAAATTTAATTACGCAACTTTTATGTCAGTGCAACTTTTCTCGGAAATGAATACTTTTAAAGTTATAATCAAAAAATGAAGAAAAAAATTGAATTTTTCTTCATTTTTTGACATTTTGATTATTTAAACAATGTTCCGGACCTTTTTGAATGGGAGGATAACTCATTAATAGATGAGTTATTTTCAAGCAATTTCTGTAAAAAAATATGAGTCACCTCTCAACGTCCAAATGTACTAATATTTTTACAGATGCGCCATGGTCTAGTATAACAAAAGAGAACAAAGATCTATCCGTGCTTATAACGAATATAATGTGTATTACTACAATGTTGTGAGTTTAGTGAAAAATTTAAATTAAGTTTGATTTTATACGCACTAAATCAAAATCGAGCATGGTATTATACAAGCAGGTATGCCTGACAACATAACAGCTTCAAAAAAATGAGTTTGGAATGTGAGACAGGGCCTTAGTCATATAGTGTTTGTGGCATACCTTCAGACCGACTCATCTTCGAAGAATTTCATTCTTCATTATGTATTTTATAGTGGGTTAGTAAATCTAATTATGCAATAGATTGTGAAGGTAATACTTTGTAGCTTTATGCTATTCTGATGAGTGTGGCATACGTTTTGTGTATGAATATATAGATTTCTAATGTTTTATTGTAAGTTTAGAAAAGAAATTTGCAAAATTTATCTATACAAAAATTGTTCGAGTGAAAATAAAAGTTCAATAATGCTCTGAAGATGAGAAAGAAATGAAAAAAGGCTATAATAGCATCAAACACTCGCAAATTAACCAAATATAGCCTGAGCCCTCTATTATTTATAATAATCATAGATAGATTAATGAATAATACGATATCTAGACCGAGGATCCTCCAAACAACAGTTGGATACAATCGACTTACCACTATTCAAATTGAAACGCTTCTCTACGCAGACGAAATAATACTTTTATAGTGGACAATCACAATGGAGAATCAAAAATGAATAACCATTTTCAATTTAATTGCAACACGAAACTACAGCCGCATCATTATTCCAGTTCAATCAGAGAGTGCAGCAAGCACCTCTACCGGTTTCGAAACTTATTAGTCTCTCATCAGGAGGCACATATACTGCTCTCTCTGACCCAACTAGGACAAACACCGGCGTGCAGTCACGGTTTGGGTTTGCAACGAACGAAATGGCAGGAATAGCACATAAAACAACATCCAAAAATGTTACTCTACATTCTACCAGATTGAAAACAATGGGAACCCTCTCTGGTAACACCTCCGAGGCTTCTGCAATTTGCAAGCCATAACGGATGCTGAGACTAAGGAAGATGAGGAAACTTTACAATTTATAATTCACGTTCCATCTGCTCAGCGCGGTAAAGGTCCAACGTTAAAGTTCAACGTTCCAAGTTCCCTCCGTACTCCAATCAGAGTAAACATGTAAATAAAAAATGAATAACCATTTTCAATTTCAATGTTTTCAATCTGGTAGGATGTACACTAACATTTTTGGATGTTGTTTTATGTGCTATTATATTGAAAACTTAGTTTTTTGCACAGTTGCCGCTAGAGCATCCCTGCCATTTCGTTCGTTGCAAACCGTGACTGCACCGGTGTTTGTCCTAGTTGGGTCAGAGAGAGCAGCATATGTGCCTCCTGATGAGAGACTAATAAGTTTTGAAAACGGTAGAGGTGCTTGTTGCACTCTCTTATTGAACTGGAATAATGATACGGCTGTAGTTTCGTGTTGCAACGAAATTGAAAATGGTTATTCATTTTTTATTTACATGTATACTCTGATTGGAGTACGAAGGGAACCATTCTCGTTGGAACTTTACCACGCTGAGCAGATGGGGCGTGAATTATAAATTGTAAAATTCCCTCATATTCCTTAGTCTCAGCATCCGTTATGGCTTGCAAATTGTAGAAGCCTCGGAGGTGTTACCAGAGAAGGTTCCCATTGTTTTCAATTTGATAGGATGTAGAGTAACATTTTTGAATGTTGTTTTATGTGCTATTAGATTGAAAACTTAGTTTTATTTTTCACAATGGAGAAGCTGAAGATGATAGTAAATATCCAGAAAAGCAAGATAATGAGCTTTAATGAAAAAAATGCAAAGAAAATAAGATACAAAGGCAAGATATAGAGCAGTGATACTCAACCTGCGGCCCCCTAGTGTTTTTTATGCGGCCCGAAAACTGACTAAAGGGCCCTGTGATCAAATTATTTGTCAAATTTCACGTGTTTTTCAAATTATTTGATAGTTTGGGGTGCCGATGTGTTTGAGGCGTGTTTGGGCGTGTGGCAGACAATTTAATGACTTTAATTTTAAATTATATTGACATTTTTAAGAACTCTGATTAAAAAGCAAGGTATTATTAACTTTTAATAATAAATTATTAAAGTTAATGAACAAATACTCATTTTAAAAATAATCAATACTTATTTACTACATTGCAACGACCTTTTTAGTAATCACAAAAAAAATTCAGGTCAAAAGAATTAACAAAAACTTTTTTTTAAAAAGTGTGACCTTGAAACAATGCCCTGTATATTAAAATTTTCAAAATTCGTTTGCCATTTGAAAAGAGCACAAAAAACTAAGTTTAATTGCTTGCTTCAATTTTTTGCCCAGATAATTTAATGACATTTATTTTGAAATTATATCGAAATTTTTGTTTTGAAAGTTCGAGTTCTTAAAAATTTCGATATAATTTCAAAATTAAAGTCATTGAATTGTCTGCGCAAAAAAATGGAAGCTCCATTAAAGATCTTTTTAAATGTGCAAACGGGTTTTGAAAATTTCAATATACAGAATGTTGTTTCAAGGTCACAATGGATTTATAATTTTGCTTAATCTGGACCTGGATTTTTCTTGTGATTAGTAGTTAGGTGGTTTGGGTTCTAAATGTGACATATGTGTACCAGATATCAAAAAAATATACAAGGTAGTTCTAAAGTTATGGGTCCAGAAAACAATGGGCAAAATCGATAAAACACCCTGTAACTCGGTTATAAAGTCGGTGGGGCAATAAATTTAGTATGTCTAGAACCGCCTCATTTACCTCTATTCACTATTCAAGTATTTTCGTTTCCTAATGAAACGCCCTGTATACTACCTCATCTTGATTGCGGCCCGCAAGCTGTGGCAATAGCTACTATGTGGCCCAGAAAGGAAAAAGGTTGAGTATCGCTGATCTAGAGGTTTCAACATTTGTATATTTAGGAAGTATCTTTTCGAATGATACAAAATTCGATCTGGAGATAACTGATAAACAGAAAAAGCCAAAAACCAACAAAATCTGCTATGCCCTAAACAAAACAATAAAAGGACTATATATAATTAAATAAACAACAAAACTAAAAACAGAATCAGAAATTATCAAATAAGAAACCAACTAGAGTAAGAATCCATAATAAGTAAAATAATCAGAAAACAATTGGAATGGTTTGGAATGGTTTTGGTACAAAGTATAGGAGACGAAAGATGGTCAAAGAGGATGTTAGAAACTAAAAGAGTAAAGAAATGAAGTTGAGAACGATGATAATAAACAATAAATGATAAGCGGGAAACGCCCAAGAAAAAATCGAATAAATGAATTTATGAAAGCAGTTGAAGACAAGGATGAACTACACAGAAATGAAAATGATATCGAAAATTAAAAAAGATTGAAATAAAAAAGAATTGATACCTACACAACAGAAAATTCGACAATCTAAATCTAAGGGGTAAAGGAAGTTAAAGACAAGAAGAAGAACAATAAAAACTTGCAAATACAAGAGCCACATTAATTATGTACCACTAAATATTTTTCCCCAGTTGCAGCTGGAAAAATTGATATACATAATTGATTTCCATAATTAAATGTGGTATGATATAAGGATATAGCCAAAAATTAATTAAAAATCCATGAATTAATTACTGTTCTGGTGATTTTATTGTATTATAGTTAATTAAAAAATCTTTTAAAGATGTAGGAAGAGATAGGTAGTTTTCAATATTTTATCTGTGTGAAATGTGAAAGGTGAGACGTTTCACTCATTGGTCAGTATTTCAAATTCGTTTGGTATAAATAATTCTAAAATATCCTTCATTTAGTTGCACACCTTGTGTTCATACAGAAGAAACAACGATATTATCTTCTTCCATTTAATTTATTTTGCAACTTTGAACATTTATGATTACATAATCTATTCAATTTTAAATGCCTCATTCCTCATTATAATAATCCTCTCTTTAGATTTATTATAATGGTTAGACAGTTAAAACCCATAATTAAATTAAAAACCTTAAGATTTTTCTATTTTTGTACAAAAATCGTCTCTATATTTAAGATTCAAGGTTCTTCGATCACAGATCATGTTCGTGCTTTGTCTGAATCTTTACCAATATGTATATTTTTCTTCATAATTTCTTTAGAAATCTGCCTGCGAGAGTGTTTCAAGTTACAATCCGGTGAGAATATTCGAAGAAATCTCAACCGGAAATATCTGAGTGAGTCAGAAGTTTTATACAAGAGCCCGTAGCATGTTCTCAGAACTTATGCGATAACTTTTTTACCTAACGTGTTACTTATCGATTTTACCGGTAGAACTCGAAAATTTAATTGGTACATAAGACAAGATTAAATTTTAATTTAAGTTTTGTATGTCTGTTTGATTTTAAACAAAAAAAATGGTTATTAGGTATTTGTAACACAGATTTTTTTATTTAGAACAGAGTTTTTCTATGGATGCTATACAATGTGCCACTTCTCTCACTACTTACATACATTCAAAATGAAACATTTCTCATGCAGTGAGAAAAGTCGGGCATTGTCGGTTTTGAAATAGGTCCAGATGCGGTCAAGGTAATTTTCGTTGCAAAAGTGGTCAATCCAAAATATTTTGGCAGGTAACGTTGCACTTGCGATCAGACATTTTACTTAGTGCTGATTCACATTATAGCTCAGGTCACGGTACGCTCACGCTCAGCTCAAGGTTCGGTCAACTATTCTTACACGCATTTTAATCATGCTATCCGCACTAAACACGACGGTCAAGTTCCATCCCTTTTTTTGGACCGCGTGGTTTCTCCGAGAGAATATTTTGATCGTGGCTTGAGCTGACCGTGAGCGGAGCGTGACTTGAGCTATAATGTGAATCAGCCTTAAAGGCTGATTCACATTATAGCTCAAGTCACGCTCCGCTCACGGTCAGCTCAAGCCACGATCAAAATATTCTCTCGGAGAAACCACGCGGTCCAAAAAAAGGGATGGAACTTGACCGTCGTGTTTAGTGCGGATAGCATGATTAAAATGCGTGTAAGAATAGTTGACCGAACCTTGAGCTGAGCGTGAGCGTACCGTGACCTGAGCTATAATGTGAATCACTAAAGGCTGATTCACATAATAGCTCAGGTCACGCTCCGCTCACGGTCAGCTCAAGCCACGATCAAAATATTCTCTCGGAGAAACCCTGCGATCAAAAAAAAAAGGATCGGAACTTGACCGTCGTGTTTAGTGCGGATAGCATGATTAAGATGCGTGTAAGAATAGTTGACCGAACCTTGAGCTGAGCGTGAGCGGACCGTGACCTGAGCTATAATGTGAATCAGACATAAGGCTAGAAATGTAAGAAGGTCGTAAATTAGTAACCACCCGAGTTATTAGCAGGCCAGGTCGACCCTATTGAAATATTTTAATCCGCTTATCTATATTTCGAACAATAGGTAATGAAAACAGTAATGACTAAACCACAATAATCCCCTCATTACGGATTTTTGGAAAGTTTGTATTTGCCTAATTATAAAGGTTGGGGGAGAATTACCAAAATCTAAATATAAAAACAAATGCATATTATTTGTATATTGTTAGTTTGAGAGATTGTTTATTGCAGTAAGTAACAACTTTAAATAATTGAAAATTTTGAAGTGATTGAAACCACCAAGGGAAAACCTTCTGCTCTTCACGCTGGATATCCATTTTTAATTTTTTAATACTTTTTAACATTTGACACAAACAGTAAGGAAGCCAATTTATATAGAAATAATCAACAATTCGCTAATATTTTATTTATGTGACACTAAGGTTTAGTAAATCAACTATCTTCATTTTTTTTAATTAGTGCAGATAATCTCACTAAACTCTCAAAAGAAGCAAGTTTTTTTATATCAAAATACTTTTTGCCGCAATAAAATTATTAGTAAGCATTTTCTCCTCTTATCAACGTCTGTGATAAATATTATTTAAATCATACAAAAATTTGGTTATAGAATTATTCATGTGATAGTGGTAGAAAAAGGTAAAAATAATATTTGTTTATTAGGCAATGACCGCACATGCAACGATAAAATTAACATATTTTTGTATCACCGCAAATGCAACGATAATAGCCGTGATCGCAAATGCTACGACCGCATCTGCAACGACACCGCCGGTTTTCACAGGATCGCCGTTTCCAAGGTAACATGCACAATACAAACACAATTATTTTTGTCAAACAAAATGTGTATTAGATGTAAATGTGTCAAATTGTAAATATAATAAATGCTTTCTCTTTAATAACTGCGTCTTAGTGCCATCGCCAATTAGAGTAAACAAAATCAAATCATTTATTGACATTGAAAAAAAAAGCCGATGCTGTCTGAGATCCAAGGTTGCGTCAACCTTGAGGTCAAATTTTTTAAAAATTAAGGTTAAAATGATGAGTTTTAGGGCACCATTGACACACTTTTTAGTGCTACGAAAACATTTAAAACTTCGTTATTAAAGTATTTTTATTTGTCTATCAACAAAAAATCAGCAATATTTTTTAAATTCTCGGGGGTGCGGGGTACGGCCCTCTCTAGATCCGCCCTGGTACGTCAAAATTAGAAATCGAAATATTTAACCGACCCGAGATATCGTTAGTTATATATAAAATTTCATGAAAATTATAAAATCAAGATTTTTTGCTTTTTTCTTGTTTATTTACATGTTCTCCCACTCCAATCAAAAAACTGTAGGCAGATTTTTCTAACAAACATTTTGATACCAAATTTGCACGGTTACCAGTGACTTGCACGGGTTTATCGAAAACTAAATCACTTTCGAAGGGTTCGCCGCTCACGTAATTGGAATCACAGCATATTTTTTCGGTGATAATACGCCTCTGTCGTTCAAACACTTTTATCGTTAATTTAAAAAACAAACAAGGATAAAAATAGAGAAAACGAGTATAATCTTAGCACACCTGCATTAAATGTTTCATAAGAATCGCCGAGGTGTTAACAAACAAAAACCTATTTGTTTACAGCGATAATGGCAGCACGCCCGTTAAAGTGCATCTAAAAAGAGCAAATAAATACTTAAAAAACACGACCACAGTTGACTAACGTTCGAAAAATGTGATACATTTATTGAAATGACTACAAAAAAATAAATAATGAGTAGGTACATGAAAATTTATAAACTGAATTTTACCATTCTATACATCTCAGAGAACGGCAGCTCTCGCCATTGGCGCACAACCCCCCTACATGCGACACTATAAAAATATACACGAAATTTTCGATTGTCTAAATCTAACAGAATTGAAAATTGGACCAAATCCCAAATTAAAGTTTAGGAAAAGACTCGCCCATCCATATGTCAACCATCCATTTTGGTCCAAGGGTGTGGATTTTACTGCCCTTCCCATTTAGGGTCTGTTTTTCGTTCTCGTCCCCAAAACTCCCATAAATTTCGTAAATTTAAGTCCGACCTTTGCGGCTTCTGATAGTAGTGATCATTACCTTTCCAACGCATGTCTCTTCATTCAAAAGTTACCGAGCTGAGAAGTATGACTCAATTTTTATTAAAAAGGGGAAAATGTTTGTGGGTATGTACATATGTATGTATGTGGGTGTGTGGAAAAGTTACACAGATCTGAATTTTTTTTCTGTGTTTCAAGAGGGGGTCTGGGCAGATTTAGAACCGTTATAGTTTGTGACTTTTGACCACCCATAAGCCAGCAATAGAATAATATAAAGAAAGAAAGAACTAGAAAAATAGAACGAAAACGGAATCCAGGCCGTAGAAGAATGTCATGGTTGCGGAATTTTAGAGAGTGGTTTGGCTGCACCACTAATGAACTTTTTAGGTCAGCTGTAAACAAGGTCAGGGTAGCCTTGATGATTTCCAATCTCCGATAGGAGTGGCATAAAAAGAAGAAGCCAGGTATAGGACTGGGTAGATACAAAACGGCATATTTTTTGGGGGTAAATATCTTAGGTTCTACGAAAAACAGGAAAACCGCAAATACACCAAAGTCATAGCGTTGAGTTAAGCTTTCAAACAGTGCCTAAGTGGTCAGGATCAGATATACACACGGCTCAGTATAGCCGAAAAACTAAAACTAAACTAAACTTTGAAAATTTTTGTTTATTGACAACTATTACTCAAAGTTACAACCAACGAATTGCGCCAATAACAGCGTTTGTAGGAGGACTCTAGACGGGTCTACGGTGTATACCATACCTCATATCTGGGAAATTTCGAATTTTTAAGTTATAGGATTCATAATTATGATCAAATTTATTTTATAAAAGAAAAAACGGTTTTTCAAGCTCAATAATTCCTGTAATACCTTCAGTTATCATACTTAACCTTGGATGCATCAAATTCTATTTATTTGTCAATACGTTTCAAACTCATGTTTAATGATCAAAACCAGTTAAGTCGGTTAGAAGTTATCGAGTTCCAAAAGAATAATCCATTTAACCATTATCGCCGAAATGGTTTATGTAGTTGTCGTGGTTACGACGCTAAATTTGATCGGGCAATACGAGTTCATTTGCCGGCCAACCCAATAGTTTTTTAAATCTATTTTAAAGAGAAAAAAATCCAGTGTACATTCGATGGACACAATTGTCCTATCACAAGTTTAGTGTCGTAATCACTGGATTATTTGGTAGATAATACGACAAAAGCGATCATTTTTAACGCGTTTTTAACGTGTAATCGAGGAGTATTACATTCAACTTCATACATTTAATTTATAAAATACTTTGAAAAACTCATGACACAAGAATTAAAAACCGCTGAACGCCGTAAAAATGAGTAGCGCACACGGTATTCCAGATACAAAAGAGCTGACATGAATATTACGTGGCGCAAAAATAGATTTTCATTTTTATTGAAAATAAAATTCTAGTTTTATTTTGAAAGATTTTTCCATATTTGCTAAATTTGAAGTAAAACATACCACAAAAGTGCTTTAAAATGCAAACTGTATCAAAGTTACTCTTTTATGGCGCGTTTTACTTTAAATTTAGCAAATATTATGGAAAAATCTTTCAAAATAAAACTAGAATTTTATTTTCCAGCAAAACGAAAATACATTTTTGTGTCACGTAATATTCATATCAGCTCTTTTGTAGCTGGAATATTGTGTGCGCCACTCATTTTTACGGCGTTTAGCAGATTTTTATTCTTGTAGGTATTATGCAAATGTATTATACAGGGGGAAACTTTGTTTTTTGAATAATGATATGTAATATAACTACTTGAAGTTATGGCAACTATTGAGTTATTAAAGTGAAATAAATCTCAGTTAGACCAACCATATAGTTTGTAAGTTATTCAGTAAGTTATTCAATTTCTTGATCCCGGAGAGCGAGTATTTGAAAAACTGTATTCAGCCCTATTCTGTAACTTTTAACAAATCGAATAGAAATGACCAAGTCGAATCGTAATTACCCAAAATCGGAATGTTTGATATCTATCGCGTCATTTTTGTGTTTGGATCGGTATTCTGTAACTCATATCGTAATCGGAATCTCTGACTTCTATTTCACGCGGTTCTGAGGAGGTGGCAGCCGCGCAGTAACCAGCGAAATTGTGTTCTGTGACCTATTTTGTTACTTGAGATATGACACCGTTGCCATTTCCTCAATGTTTTCATACTTTCTTCATACTATCCTCAAAGTTTTGAGAAGTAAATAAAATATTCGTGTAAATACTGGATGCAAAAAGCTTAAAAGAGGATAAATGGTTTTAAATTAAAGTTAATTAAAATTGATATAAAAAAGAAGATAAACTGATAAATAAAAAAGATAAGTGAAGATAAGAAGTATAAATGCTTTTAAATCAAAGATATTTAAATTGATGTTATTAATTCATTATTATTAATAAATTATTTAAAATTGATATTACTAATAATATGCAATCTTTAAGATTCGATTTCAGTTGAAATAACTGCTAAACAACTTTTCCCAAAAATGGCATCTTTTCTATAATTTGTTCAGGCTATGAGCGTTGACTGATAAATATACAAGTATACTGGTATAATATTTATTTATCAAGCTATTCTTGTGCATTATACCATTGATTGCAATTGTACAAGAAATATACGAACAAAATATGGCAACAATGTGAATGGGAAACATTCAGACGCCAAGTAGCAAATAAATAAGGTTAGGTCCAATTATTCATACTCGTACAACATGTCTAAATGAAATATATATAGTTCTCTAAACAAATAACACCACAGACTAAAAATTAAGCAGCTAAAAAAAGGTACAAATACTATAAATAATTATAAATAAGTAGTATGTAATTAATTATTTTTATATATAAAATATAAACGTCAAAACAAAACAAAATGCGCTTGCGTCAACCACAATTCCGATAATCGGAATCTCATCTCGACAGGGTAAATGCTGTCGAAGTGATTTCTATTCACATTACGATTGTAGAGATTCCGAAGTAGTTATGGAATACGGATTTGGACTATTTCTATTCGACTTGGTCACTTCTATTCGATTTTACTGACTTCTATCATCGAAATGAGTTACAGAATAGGTATGATTAAGGGGTGACTCATAGAGGTATTTAGCAGATCGCAATCTATTCTTTGAGGTTTCAATTTGAAGATACCTACAGTACAAAACGCTCTCTGTAAATTGTAACATATAAACAAACTTAATTCAAATGTAGGTAATAGTAACAATATTAAAAGAAGATCAAAACAGTTAAATCTAAACTACGAGTATTACCTCGAGCAAACCACTTCCGCTAATAAAGGTATACCTGAAGTCTACCATTAACGACAGTCCGCTTTGTCCTACGTTGCACGAGTTTGAACTTAATTTAAAGCAAAACATTGTTCCGTTGTTCTTGATAAGTACTTTCATTTAGTTTAGGTACCACTTAAACGCTGAAGGCCAAACTTGCCTGCTATGACGTATGCTACACTGCCATTGTTTCAGACTAATAAATCTGAGGTGTTCATTTATATTATAATATGTAGTATCATATGAGATTATAATAGTGATTTATTATATCTGAGTTATATGTTGAAATTGAATAATAATATGCACATTAAATGATTAATGTTGATTGTTGTCGTTCGGAGAAAAATAATAGATTTGAAAAGTTCGAACGATATTCAAGGAAAGTTACCCCTCAAGAAATATAATATATTATACAATTGATGCCGACTGTAATTTACTACATAGGTAAGTTCTTACCGTATAGTTATAGTTCCTCAAATTAGGCCCATAACGAAAAAAAAAATACAACTGAAAAATTTTTTTACAGTTTTTTATATTTATATAATCGGTTTAAAACGTCCTCCGACGTCTTCCTATGCCCAATCTCCATGCATCTCTATCTTCCCAAAGGTCTTCGTCTAAACCTCTCTCTCGGATCTCTCTGTCTATTCCTTCTCTCCAGTTCTTTCTGGGTCGGCCTCTTTTTCTCTTTCCATGTGGTGACCAATCTAGAATCTGTTTGGGCAGACGGTGTTCTGGCATTCTCTGCACATGTCCATACCACTTTAGTTGTTGTACCCTTATATCTTCGACATTCGTATGTGTGACTCCCATAATCTCTCGTATACGTTCGTTATTAATTCTTTCGAGTTTTGATTTTCCTGCGGCACGTCTCCAGTAGTCATCTCCGTGGCTTGTAGTGTTCTTTCAGTAGTTGTCTTTAACTGCCACACGTCACTTCCATACATTACTAAGCTCTTTATAATAGTGTTGTATATTCGATGTTTATTTTTTTTTTGGATATATGTATGTTGATTCCAAATAATACTATTTAGTTGAGATATGGCCCTTCTACCTTGAATGTTTCGTTTTTTATAGCCTGATCTGATTTGCCGTCATCCGTGATTTTTACTCCTAAATAAGAATATTTATTGTTGTACTTAATGTGTTGTCCGTCGTTTAAAACTAGATTCTGTTCGTTGCCACCGATGTTGTTCATGTACATTGTTTTATCTATGTTAACTTCTAATCCCCATTTTTTGTATTCTTCGATTAATTTTCGAGTCATGTATTACAGATCGTCTTATTAGTTAGCAATCACAATTTGATCATCAGCAAAACATAGAGTGTTCAGGTTGTTATTATTTAATGTATAATGTATACCCATGCCGCTGCACTTCCGCTTCCAAAGTTTTAATGCTTGTTCCAGATATATTTTGAAAAGTGTCGGCGCTAGGCAGCATCCCTGCTTCAGTCCTTTGTCTACTACAAAACCTTTGGAAACATTCGTTCCTATTTTAACTTTGGCGTTGGCGTTATCATCTAGTTTTTCCACTGCTGTTATGAGATTTGAGTTGATGTTCGTTTGTCTTAGAGTGTTCCATAACTTATTTTGGGGGATGCTATCGTAGGCTTTTTTTAGATCAACAAACAAAAAGTGGACGTCTTGATCTACAGCAACCTTTTTTTCTATAAGTTGAGTGATACAAAAAAGGTGGTCTATGGTCGATCTACCAGCTCTAAAACCCGCCTGTTTTTCTGCCTCCATATCATGTATTCTCTTTCTATTCTATTTTTGATCATTTTCCCATAGATTTTACTAATGGTACTAGTAACTGCAATTCCACGGTAATTGTCGAAATTTTATTTGTTTCCTTTTTTATGTAAAGTTGAAATGGTAGAGGTTTTAAATTCGGCTGTAACCTCTACTTTGTTTATGCAGTTTTGAAAGAGTATTGTCAGGTGCTCACATAGTTTTTCAGTTCCATATTTTATTAGTTCTGAGGGTATATTGCCAGGTTCGGGTGCTTTTTTGTTTTTGAATGAAGTAGATATCCTTTACTTACTTCCTTTTTCGTGATTCTTATAGAAGATGCTTCAACGCGTATTACAGTTTTTTGAAGGTTCTAAATGGTATATTATGAATAGTGTGACCAACTAGTCCGAAAAATCCGGGACATGGCCCGAATTACGAAGTCGTGCCTCGGCGTCCCGGACAAGGCTTCCGGGCCATCCGAATTTTCAACGTTTTGGTAAAACGCAATTTTGAAATTTTGAATATGTTATTCTTTTAAGAATTCACATCAAATTGAATTGGTGAGACGAAAAAAAGTCGACAATTTCTAGAGTGTTAATACTAATACCGCATGCATTTTATATCGTAGTATGATAGTTCTAGTTCTACGCAAACTCAAACTGTGGACGATTCAAAAACATGGCTTAATCCCATCAAAAATATCATTATTAACATAATAATGTTAAATAATCAATAAAAGGATGATATTAAATTTCTGTATTTAAAACAAATGGCCCGGTTTTCATTGAAAAGTCCCGGATTTTAGGTATATTCTTCAGCCATGACCCGGATTTGACAGATTGGGCGTTGGTCACACTAATTATGAGGGATAGCTAATGAGAATCCTTGAAGACGTACTTTCTGCGAAAGACAGGTATTGACGACAAGGATATTCGGATTGTGGCAAACCTATACTGACGTTAAAACATTGGCAACGAACTTACTGAGAGTGTGGAGATCAAAAGAGGTGTCCTAATGGCAGGGGTGTATCTTATCTCCACTCCTTATCAAAAGAGGGCATACAAATAAACGGTGAGTTAACCAACAATATAAGATATGCTGATGACACGGTGATCCTTGCCAGTAGCATAGATGAATTACAACAGGCAATGGAAAGAGTTAATTCAGTTAGTGACGATTATGGCCTCAGCCTCAACTTCAAGAAGACAAAATGGGTGCTACAAGCAAAAAACAACAACCTACTCGACAGTTACGGATAAACAACATACTAATTGACCATGGAGAATCTAATGTATACCTTGACAATATGAAAAAGATCCTCATGAGCAAAGATTTGTCTTTTTTCCTAAAACTACGTCTGGTTAAATGCTGCATTTTTCCGATCTTACTATGTATATGGTGTGTAGACCAGGATGCTGACGCCGGCAAGATACTCACGAAAAAACTAGAAGCATTCGAAATGTGGGTGTACCGACGCATTCTTCGTATATCCTGGACCGAACATGTCACCAACATAGAGGTAATCCACAGAATCGGAAAAGAGAAAAGAAATCATAAGCACAAGTAAACAAAAAAAAGCTTGAATATCTAGGCCACATATTAAGACATGATAAGTACCGTCTACTGCAATTGATTATCCAGGAGAAATTAGACAGTAATCGAGGGCCAGGCAGGAGAAGACACTCGTTGCTCCAAAATCTGCGGAAGTGGTTCAGGCTCACATCGGTCGAATTATTCAGAAGTGCCGTAAGCAAGATCAGAATTGCCATGTTAATAGCCAACGCTTGCAACGGACAAGACACTTGACGAAGATAGATCTCTTATTATTTCTTATTTAGTTTTTTATAACACCTAATTAAAATCAGGAATTAAACAGTTTTCCAATATTTTTAATAATTAATATAAATTTCAAGTTTTTCCGCCACTTCAATCTCAGACCATTCATTCTAATTACAAGTAAACGTCTAATTTGATCTAAGCTTACAGTCTTGCAGAGTAATTTCTGGTTTCCTTTTGCGTGTAATTATGCACTTGTTTTAATGAAGAGAACTGCACATTTATACAAATCAATTGCAACTAACGAGAATGAAATAACCAGTTGTTCTTATTTGGTAATTAAACAATTGCTCCTTTTTACCTGTTACGGTAATTTAATAACCGGAAATTTATATTATGTTCTTATAGAAAATATTTTGTTTTTTTATTTTTATGAGTACTCTTCTAAAGAAAGAATATGAAAAATGGGGCCTGAATATGAATATGTCAAAGACAGAGTATCTTGAAATACGGGATGATGAAGAAGATCCAGATTTAGAAATTAGAACCACAAAAACATGTAAAGAATATAAATATCTCAGATCTATAAGATCTAAAGAAGGCACTACCAAAAGAGACATCGAAAACAGAACGCAACAGGGCAAAGAAGCGGTAAACATTCTAAGCTCTCTACTATGGTCTAAGGATATAAGACAAAAAATGAAATTGACAATCTATCGTACCTTGGTAGAGCAGAGCCTATTATGACTTATGGGGCAGAAGTTTAACAAATCACGAAAAAAGATAGAAAAAGGATAGAAGTAGTAGAAATGGATTATCTAAGGAGAGCGTGTGGTATATCCAAAAAATATAACATCAGGAATGAAGATATTAGGAGACAAATATCGTATATTCCAGTGTAGATAGAATTGAAACGAGACAACTAGTGTGGTATAGTCACGTGAAACAAATGAATGAAGATAGATTGCCAAAGAAAGCTTTAAATTACATACCACAACAAAAAAGAAGAAGGGGGAGGCCTTCAGTTGCATAGGAAGAAAATGTACGGCACATCATGAGAGATAGAGCCATCAAAGAAGACGAATGGATGGACAGAAAAAGATGGCGGTCGTTACAACTTCCGGTGGAACTGTCATTTCTGTGATGTCATCGTTCGGAAGAAGTCTCTAACCATTTCATTGTCACTTGCTGCCATACTTTCACCATACATGTGAACAAGTCAAACCACAGCTCAGATGTTACCTTGGGCATATTAGTAAAATGCTTTAAACATCCATGCTTAAGTTAGCATTTTCAACCGATGGTTCCTTAACGGATTACTTGTACAGGGCTTTGACCCACATATTTTTGTAAAATCATAACTTGGTGGTTAGCATGTAAATTTCACGTGAGTACCTACAACCTACAACTTTTCTTAACCGTAGTCAAAATTTCAAAATCTTTGCATTATTTTACCAGGTTATATTCATTTTAGGTAAGCACTGCACTGATGATGATTGGTAAACCAATCGAAAACTAGTTATGTGATTGTGAAGTAGCCCTTTTTAGGAATTTTAAATATATACCTTTTATAAAGGATTTTACTGTTTTTTCTTCTGAAGAGCTTCAAATACGAAGAGAAGTAAGGCAGGGCTGCATTTTATCCCAACTAATATGAAGAAACGGTTATATCGAAACAATATTACTTTGAGTCTGAAACTACAACTACTGAAGACTGAAGAGTCTCTAGGGGTATGGTGTTAAGCGTATAGAGCTTAAAGTTCTTCCCAATGGGGGAGGGGTTATAACCTCCAACCCCCCCCCCCCTGGTTCGTCTATGTTCGTAAACAGTAGGTCGATTTTGCTTCTCTCTATCTAATATGTCCCAACTATCTAAATATCTGCACTATAATAGATCTAACTATATCTTCAGCCTTCATAGGAGGGGTTATAACCCCAACCCCCCTTGGTTCGTCTATGTTCGTAAACAGTAGGTCGATTTTGCTTCTCTCTATCTAATATATCCCAACTATCTAAATATCTGGGCTATAATAAATCTACAGCCTTCATAATGCCGCTTATTTTATATTAATATTATCACTCATTTAATCAATCATTCTTTTCAATATTGAAGTATATTTTGTAACTCTTTCCATAATATATCTCGTCACAATAATAAGATATAAAAATATGTAGAATTTGACGTGGGAAAGATAAAACTACACAAAATTGTGTAGATTTTTATATTCATTGAACTTTTCCTAACTGATTCCGTATGTAAAACATCTACCAGCTTAATTGGGTATCTGGTTCAAGGTTCTGGTTTCCATTCTTATGCCCGAGGCCAATTAAACAAAATCACTGCGATGATAAATTACCTAATAATATTATATGGCAGGTTTCAATCAAAACACCCACATACTGTTCTGGTTAATCAAATTTATTTATACTACAAATAAACCTTTGTTGCAGAGTTAATAAATTTGTTGAAAAAACGCGTTACACTTACTGCATTTATGTAAATTAGAATTAATTAAAAAGAGGTGTAATTATTTATCTGACGGTGACGGTAAACCAGGTCAGTCTTTTATTTGATCCGGAATTTACAAAATAATTATGCCGAATGGATTATGTAGATGAAAACAAATCAGATTGTAAAGTAACGTTTACACGTATCCAGTAACTGGCGCCAGTCTCACTGGAATGCGAGTGCTTGACTAAGACAGCGCTGGATAGGTTCGTTTACACGTATCCAGTAACTGGCGCCAATCTCACTGGCACTCTTATTAAAAATCCTAATACGGCCACTGAAACCACAGGTACGACAGCGCCAGCGACTGGAACGCTGTGTTTACACGTGTCTACAACCACTGGCACGGGGTTAGAGGGGACGCGGACGAGTGCCACTGGCACGAAAAATAGACCAGCCTTCTATTCGAGACAGCGCTGGACTGGAACAAAAAAGCGTTTACATGATGCCAGCACTGTCGTTCCAGTGCGACTGGCGCCAGTTACTGGATACATGTAAACGCGCCTTAAGGCCAGCGCTGTCTCGAATAGAAGGCTGGTCTATTTTTCGTGCCAGTGGCACTCGTCCGCGTCCCCTCTAACCCCGTGCCAGTGGTTGTAGACACGTGTAAATACAGCGTTCCAGTCGCTGGCGCTGTCGTACCTGTGGTTTCAGTGCCGTATTAGGATTTTTAATAAGAGTGCCAGTGAGATTGGCGCCAGTTACTGGATACGTGTAAACGAACCTATCCAGCGCTGTCTTAGTCAAGCACTCGCATTCCAGTGAGACTGGCGCCAGTTACTGGATACGTGTAAACGTTACTTTAATGTCAAACTCTTCGGTCCAGCACCCAACGCGCAACTGTTTTAAAATCGGTCTGAAACCGATTGCACTTGCAAATATTTTGTTATCTCGGCCTCGGCACCGTAAAAACACGGGGATTCGCCCACGAGGCCATCCGCCTGAAACTGGTTTCCAACTAGTTGTCAACTAGTTTTTCCAGATATTTTAAAACAATTGCGTTGTGGGCGCTGGATCTTAGTTACATTATCAGCTACTATTATATCTTCACAAATGATTCTGAATAGCCGGGTTCTGAGTAGCTGAAAGCAAAGCTTTACCTTGATAGAATTTAAAATTTTTATTACCTCCCTGAGCACGTCATTTAAATCAAAAGATTTACTACCTTAGCAGCAAGAGCCTGTCGATGAAGAAAACAGTGTGTCCAGGATATGTTTGGCATTGTCGTTTTTATTTTGCAATGAGTCCGCTACTTTTGCCAGTGATACCTCCAGCGCCATGCATCGCTACAAATAGCGATACATTTTTTCCAATCACTACTTATTGTAGTCGCAAGTGCTTTCTAAAAACATATCGTACAAACACTGGTCAGTAGTGATTGCAGATTTCTTCCATGATATTGTCATCTGCTTCAAAGTGCACAAATACTACAAACTGTGCACAGTCGGGAACATTTAAAGATTCGTCAAGCAGCAAAGCAAAATGTTGGCTGTTCTTTAATTGTTAGCCCGCGAGAATAAAAGCTAAATGTACCAAAATAGGAAAAAAATATTACCTAACGTATGTAGTTTTTAATTCATTTATTTCTTTGGTTTTCTATGACACCAGGGGGTCGCCAGAATATTTCAACCTGTAAAGAGGTCGCGAAATCAAAAAGATTGAAAAACACTGATTTAGAGTGTCACCAAGCCGTGACAGGGCTCAAGGAATGAGGAAGATGTATTCAAGCATACAATTCAGCATGTGATAGAACTGACAAACATTGGCTGTCTTATCTTTATGTAAACAATGATTGTGACCTGTGTTTGCGTGACGTTGTGTTTGCAGGACGAAGAAGAACTTGCGAGATTGGTATGGTGTTGATACAAGCATGCTATTTAGGCTGGCAGTGAATAAAACTAAGATAGCAATGATGGTAACCAACGTTCTGAAAGGACATGGTACATGAAGAAGAAAGAAGAATGATGTGACCAGAATGTTTTCCGATATCAAATCCAAAAATTATTTGAACATTTGCCCCAAGCAGTAACGGTATTACCTTAGTACCATTCAACAAAACTCACTTTTCACTGCCACATGTTACCAGCATTATTCTAACTTTATAAAAATTACGTAGGCGGCAACACTGTACGCTCCAATTAACCTGATCAATCGCTTGATCTTCTCACGATATTATTTATTTATGTTTTAAATCTTCCCATTTTCATCATTACAACTTTCTTATATGGAAACAATAGAAATGCGGGAAAATTACGCTCTACTACTAATTGAAGGTTATGCTCTTTAATTAGAGACAGAATAAGAGTACCTGTAATTTCATATTTGTTACGGAGTCTTAGATTTTTATATGTATGCAGTGCTCTTCATTAAGACAAGTGTATTAATTACACGCAAAAGGAAACTAGAGATTAATCGGTCGTTAAAGCTCATGATACACCATGGGCAGTGGTACTTAGTTAATTAATCCTAATAAATAGTCCTTTTGTTTAGGATGAGTTAACTTAGATATCTTTAAAACCACCTCGATGCTTTTCCGGTACGGAAATATAAAGTTCCATACTGCTCTGCTTATTCGACGTTGTGCTCTAAATGTTTAGGTACTGTAAGTAGAGGTAATTAAATAATAAATTAAAAGCAAACGTGGATTTGTGGACTTAATTGTAAATTCGCGAATTAATCGGGTAGATCCATGAATGAGTAGTACGGTAAAGGATACAAGGTCTCATGGCTTGGTGAACTTCGCGCACTGATCCTGCCAAAAACCGAAAATTGCTAAGAAATGGAGCAATTTACTAATGTTTAGGGGATGTTTAACCTGTTTATGGATTCACATAATTTTAATGGATGAACGAGGGCAGAACATGAATAATTGCCTGGAGGCCATGAATTGCCATAGAGGCTACCAAAGAAATATGGAGGAGAAAACCAATTCCATCACTCCACAGTGAATTCGGAGATGATGTGGAGAACTCTATTTCTCTCTCTCTCGAGAGAGAGAGAGAGAGAGAGAGAGAGAGAGAGAGAGAGAGAGAGAGAGAGAGAGAGAGAGAGAGAGAGAGAGAATGTGCATTGAATCATCACCGAGATGAAGATATTGACTTTATCGAAGAACCACAAGCAGATGTGCTAGAAGATCAATCACACCAACATCTCCCGTGAGTTAATCAGGAAAAACTCGCCAAAAAAAGCATCAGACCGGACAAAACAACAAACAGAGCTTTAAAGTATCTCTAAATCAAAGCAATAGTTGATATAAAAATAGGTACAGTAAAACCTCGATATAACGGACTAATTGGGGGGACAGGATGTCCATTAAAGCCGAAAGTCCGTTGTATAAAAATAGGTTTAAAATCAATCAATTTTTTTTTGAAATTATATAAGTACTGTATTTAGATACAGTGTACAAAGTTTTGAAAAAAAAAAGAATAAAGTTTTGTTCGCTACTTTTTTACTTTTCTACTTCATCTAAAAACTTTCTGCAATATACTCATTTCGTTTTGCAATATACTCATTTCGACAAAATTACTCACTGATTCATGGGTTGAATAAACGGGGTAGTTTTTGGCAAAACATACAATTTATTAAAGTTGCCATCTTCTGAATTTGTTGCTGAAAAATATTCTAACAGCCCGACCCGTGGGAATGAGAAGAAGGGGTAGATCAAAGCTGAGCTGGATGGACGGGGTAACACAAGATGCCGAGAATATCGGAGTCAACTGGAAAATGCAAGCAAGGGACAGCACAGAATGGCGTAGGAAGCTTGAGAAGGTCGAGGCTCTCTAAGAGCTTTAGCACCAATATGATGATGGTCTTCTGAATTTAGGATACTTTCAGGGGGATTAGCAGGAGCTTTTTCTAAAATCGATAAACATTTCACCTCTTTAGACGGTATTACCAGTTTCTTCTCTTAAAATTTTCTCACTGCAGGTACAAATCCTTTAAAAACCAATTTTTGAAAATATCTCTGGTGAACCATGCCCTATTACAGCTATAATATGAAGCGGACAGATGATGCCTTTTGATAATTATATCTTTGACAACACAAGGTTTACGAGATTTACCAACAATAACTATTATTAAAGTAGTCAATCCATGCGATTCATCGGCGTTAGCACAAAGCAGTGCTGAGATGTTTCCTTTTTGTTTTTCCTTGTAGAATTCGATTTTTCATATTTTTTGTATTCAATTTTTTTTTACATTTGATCTGATATCTTGTCCGTTATATCGGAAGTCCGTTAAATAGAGGTCCGTTCTATCGAGGTTTTACTGTACTACAAATGCAATATTTAGATATGCAAATCGATGGAAAGAAGCCCATATGATAATGATTCACAAACCAGGGAAGGAAGAGCAGCATTTCCCGCAATATTACACGCTAATTAGCTTCCTTCCAGAAGTCAACAAAATAGTCGAAAAACTCATACAAACCAGACACCAAAAAGAGACAGACCAACTTGGGATAATTCCTAGAGCTCAATTTTCAGATTCAGAGCACAACACTCCAGCGAACAGCAAGTACTTCTCCATTGCAACTGGATTCAACGATAAACAATATACAGGAGCTGTGTTCCTGGATGTAAGCAAAGCCTTTGAAAGAGTATGGCATGAAGGACCAGTATATACAATGAGAGAATATGGATACAACGGGGCCATAACAACAATAGTGACCTCGTACTTTGGAGACCAGAGGTTCAGGGTCCGAATGGGACAAGTTCTCTTCGAACAAGGAGCCTCGGAGGCCAGAGTGCTACAGGAGGCAGTATTGTCACCCCTACTATACAGAATATAACACGCTGACGTTCCAAGAACACCCGTAACTCATCCTATATGAAGACGACACTGCTATAGCATTGAAACAGATACCTGGATGTAGCCGTGAGAAACCTACAGATGGCAATGGATACCATAGAAGACTAGTGGATCCAATGGAAAATAGCAATAAATCCAGAGAAGACCCAAGCGGTGATCTTCAAAAAGAGAAGGGATAACCCAGAAAAACAACTAATAGTAAAAACAGACCCATCTAAAGGAAAAACGAAGCCAACAACCTAGGAGTCACATTGGATAAAAGCCTAACATTTACACCACATGTAAACGCATCAGAGGACTCGTAGGATGAAAACGCAAATTAACAACAAAAACAAAGATCGTAGGTACCTATAATCACATACGCATCGCTCGCATGGGAACCTGAACCTAGATAATGGAAGAAAAAGCCAGGGAAAAAATCACCCAAACCAGATCCCGCGAGAACCAATAGGGAATGATGTTTTCCATAGATGGAAATACAGAAGCCCAAAGCAAAATAACCAAGCCAGCTCTATCTGCAGGACTCATGAAGTTCAAATCGCACTAAAAAAACATTTTAACTAGAGTTAGGCATGAGGAAAATAAATAGATTTAGAAACCCCTCCTCATCTGATGAATTGTAACACCTACTACATGTCATTTTCGGAGGGTTTGCATATGTCTCACAGGTGGGTTCGATTCTACTGCTTGCTTGTTCATATAATTTTAAGCTATTGTTTCTTTATGCTGTCGTATAATCTAAGACTATACTTCGTTCGCTTCTAAGTTAAGCTCCGACGTCTGTTTCAGGTGTCTGAAATGTTTCATGGTTTTCTTTCCAAAACTGATTGGTACTAGTCACAAATTTTTTATTTTTTGAATACTAGAATCGCATATGGTTGTATCTACTAACTGTAATCAAATAAAAGTGACAACATAACAACAGCGGTTAATATGTAAGTAACCGTTTATTGAGTAACAATTCATCGCTCCATCTGAGTTCATTAAAACACGATTCCAATGTCAAAGACAAATTCACTATTTTCTCTTTGATCCTACGATACTTTCTATGTATGGAAAAGAAAATAAGATAAAAATGTCTTCATTTGGTCACGTTAATTAATCAGCCAAAACGATTCTTCCGGTTCTCAAACAAAACGACGCTCAATTAAAGATTCAGATTAAAATCAACACATGTCAACTACCCACTTATCCACCTGTATATTAGCCACATCGACCATATGTTAGTAGGTAACTTTCCTTTGTTGATTCTCTCAGATCGAATTACCATAAACACAAATCTTTAATCGCAAACAACTTTTTATATTGACGAATCTTAATTGGATGAGTTTTGTTCTTACGTCTGTCATACATTACGTTAAATGCAGGTTTTGTAAGAGACTGAATCAACTAATACGTCAGTCAAACATCCATTATATCTGTAATTTTTCATGCTTACTATTCAATAATAGGGCTTCATCCAATGGCAGATTTGTGTAAGCCATTTTAAACATGCACTAATGACTGTAATAGAAATATCTGAACTTAAAAATGACAACAGATCAATATTTCTGGCAGCCTCTAGACACGATAATGGGAGAAACAGATAAAGAAAAGAAGACAATTTCATACTAATAGACAGAAGAAAATACATGCATGTTCAAGAGTTTCAGAATTTACTTACCTGAGTGTAAGACTAAATGAAAGGGGACATGGGGAAGAAGAGTTATAGGCAAGAGTATCAAAAGAACACAAAAAGTATTGAGCATTGCGATATTAATGAAATCCAAATATCCATATCTCAAGAAAAACAAAAATTAGAGTCTACAAAACAGCTATCAAGACTACAGCGAATCAAATATGCATGCGAAAAATATGGGTACGTATTTAACAAATCAGAAATAGACCTTTTAGAAAGATGGGAGAGGAAAATACAAAGAGCAATAGAGGGAGGTGTGAATCACCTATACAAACTAGGTAAGGTGAATGAACCATGGTGCAGAAAGTGTGAAATGGAAGCAGAGACTGCCGTACACATAATATGCCATTGCAGTGTGCTAGGTGATATAAGACAGGACTTCACTGGTCAAATGAGGTTTGAACCAGAAGAGATCCTAAAACTACCAATACGAAAACTGTTGGCCTTCGTTGAGGCCACAGAACATATTAGAGTTTAAGGGAGAAAAACAACG
Source organism: Diabrotica virgifera virgifera (assembly GCF_917563875.1). Taxonomy (NCBI): domain Eukaryota; kingdom Metazoa; phylum Arthropoda; class Insecta; order Coleoptera; family Chrysomelidae; genus Diabrotica; species Diabrotica virgifera. Next base: position 216,329,809 of record NC_065446.1, read on the forward strand.
TTAGGTACAAAGGTCTTATGACCAAGTACCAGAGACTAACTAGTCTCGCCTGAGTTAAGAAGAAGAAGTGGGAGGTGTGAAAATAGATCGTCAATGTAGAAGAACGAAGAATAAAGAACCTGCAAAAATAACGACGGAAATCAAAGCACATAGAATAACAATAATTATTTAGGACACATTGAAAGAATGGCTGGACTAAGAAATCAAAATCTCCGATGACCGAGACCGATAAGAAAGTACAACGTTGGGTAGAATACACTGAATACATCTTTGAACTGTTCGATGATGAAAGAGGGTACCTGGAACACATAGAACTTCTTCAGGAGAAATAGGTCCAAATATTACAAAGGAAGAAATAATACATGCGTTAAAAACAATGAAGAACAGGAAAAGCCCAGGACCTGACATGCTTCCTATCGACCTTTTAGAAATTATAGATGAGCAGCATATTGATGTTTTAGTGGTACTCTTGAACAAAATTTATAGCTCAGGCACATTACCCAAAGAATGGTTGACGTCAATCTTTATTTGCCTCCCTAAAAAGAAAAACGCAAGAGAATGCGGCGCGACGACCGCACCATTAGTTTGATGTCCCTTGTGCTAAAGTTGCTACTGAAAGTCATATATCATAACCGAATATATCATAAACTGGACATAGACATTAATGATACGCAATTTGGGTTTCGCAAAGGCCTGGGAACTCGTGAAGCTCTTTTTTCACTTAACATACTTATACAAAGGTACCTGGACGTCAATCAAGATATATATGCGTGTTTTATTGACTATAATAAAGCATTCGACAAAGTACGACATGAACAATTAATGCACGTCCTGGAATCAAAGAAGCTGGACTACAATGACCTCAGGATTATATCGAATTTATACTATAAGCAACGAGCAAAAGTACGTGTTAACGACCAGCTGTCGAGCTGTCAGAGGAAATTGAAATCAGACGTGGAGTGAGACAGGGATGCGTGTTGTCGCCAATTCTTTTTAATTGCTACTCGGAAGAGATCTTGAAAAAAGCTCTTGAGGGTGAAACAGCTGGAATAAAGGTAAATGGAGTTCCCATTAACAACATTAGATATGCGGATGACACTGTCATCTTAGCTGAAAATATTGGGGATCTTCAGAGGCTGGTGACCAGAAGAGCAGAGTTTGGACAAGAATACGGGCTAACAATGAATGTCAAGAAACAAAGTTTATGAGAATATCGAAAACTCAAAGAAATAACGAAAATCTCTTCATAAACGGATCCAATATCGAACGAGTCGACCAATATGCATACCTTGGAACAATGATCAACTCCACAGGAGATTACTTACAGGAAATCAAAGTCAGAATAGAAAAGGCTGGAGCAAATTTTAACAAAACGAGAAAAGTGCTCTAGAGATTTGAAGTTGCAGGGAAAGATTCAAGGAAAGAGAAGCATAGGGAGACGCAGAATATCGTGGCTGTGGCAACGTGAGAGAGTGGTACGGATGTACATCAAATGAACTTTTCAGAGCAGCCGTCTCTAAAATACGAATAGCTATGATGATTGCCGACCTCCGTCGCGGAGATGGCACTTAATGAAGAAGAAGAAAGAATGGGAAAGAATAGAATGCCGAAAATGGTACTATCACGAAAGCCAATACAAAAAAGAAGAAAATGTAGACCAAGAAAGAGATGGAAGGATAGAGTACATGAAGACTTTCAAAGAAGTAATACATATTGAGAATCTGAAAGAAAAAGCATTTGACAGAAAACAATGGAAGAAGTGGAACAAGAAGAAACATTAAATCCTAGGCCTATGCCTCCAAGGCCTGTTGTGCTTTATAAATAAATATATTGATGAATTGATGTAGGCAAAACCGTAACGATTGAAAACTATACTAGCAGATTGGCGAGATTGGTTGCTATTTAGCAGCGTCAAGTTGCTACCAGATTACCAGATAAGTAGAACACTATTGTCTTAACGGAAGATAAACAATGATTTTAATTACTGTAATGTAAATATCATTAATTATTTGTTTAAAAAACGGCATTCAGGATTACCGAATGTGTGCTAAAGGACAACACTTTACTGTTTGTATTTTTTAATAAGTCCTGGCACTGTTTTCGTTTTTGATGTAAAATTTAATGACTTACATGTAGTTCCTGCTTAGTTTGTTGGTCTAAAACACCAACAGAGTTTCCTTCTTCCTTCATCCTATTTCTTTTCAAACTATCAGTATTTCTTTTCAAACTATCAGTACTTCTATTCAAACTATCATTGTCCTTAGTGTCTTTCACTTTGCCATCTTTAAGGCCACTTTTAATCCGTTTCAGCGTATCATTGTCACTCACTGTATTCACACCAGCCATATCCTTATTGGGAGGCTTCTTGTACCGAAACTTGTTGATCATTATTTTTTAAATCGCGCACCAAGAGGAAGAACCAAACAAAAAAGAAGAAAATGGCGCGCATTACACGATTGATGACCTCCTCAGCCAGCAGCACGGTGAGACTAACAACCGTGCGTTGCAGAAGAGTGGCTAGAGAGAGAAAGGTGTTAACAACGTTGCCAGGTAAATGTCGATAGGTGCACGCTTGTTTACAGGGTTATTTAAAAGGTAAAAGGTTGGTTTAAATGTTCGTGGAATATTATTATATAAATGCTCATTTGAAATTATTATTTGATAACGATTTCTTAATGGAATATTATTTGAAATGTATTAAGGAGATATTAGAAGTTTGCTATATACAAGTGACATTACTGAAAGCATTATTGCAGAAAGCTTAATAATAAATTATCTAAATTATCTATAATAATAATAAAATATCTAACGATTATTAAAAAGACACCAAGTTATTAATTACAAAATAAAGAAACTTTATAAAAGCTTTCTAATCAATATTTTGATAAGGTTTAAAGAACCGCATAAAAGATGACTATTTTTAATGTGTGTGAAATGTTAAATTGTTACCTGAGGGGTTTCAAGTTTAATCCAGAATTATTGCGTCGGCTTACTGCCAAAACCAACTAACTCCACTTTTTGTCGATTCTGAGTTAAGTACGCCTTTGTACTTAATAATTATCAAAGAATGTACTGATGAAACCAGACACTTCAAAGCAGATTTTAAATGTGGGAAACAGAAGGGTCTCAAAACAACTAATTCCAATGATGACATTTTTATTCAGCCAAAAACAGATATGTGCAGTTGTCTGCACATCTCTGTTTAAATAAAATAGTATTTTATCATTTACAATATTCTAGTTCTGCCAAAACAAGACAAGTGCCTAATATGGAGGACAGTAATGTTCAAAGTTACCTAGAAGTTGACTAACTTTGTACAGCCAAAACCCGACAAGTGCCGAAAAAAAATGTTTTTTGTACTTTTTTTTAACTTTCACTTCATTTTAATAATTTTTTAAACAAAATGTTTCGTTTATAATGTTATTTACTTTAATATTTTTCAGTCATTAAATCATTTTTAAATTCAAACGATTTTTCATTTCAAATTAAAGTTTAAAACGTTGATTCCTCAAAACTTTAAAAAGTGGAGTTAGTTGGTTTTGGCAGTAAGCCGACGATGGAGCTTTAATCTTACTACCTTACTCCGTGGCGTTACAACCCTTCGTGGGTTTTAGCCTACTCGACAACATGCCTACACTGTTTTCTGTCTTGAGCAACCTCCATCCAATTCTCCACGCCCATAGTGCTTAGGTCTCCTGCTATATTATCTCGCTACCGGAGTCGAGGGCGTCCGCGTGGTCTCCTCCCAGTTGGGACTTCCCCCCACACCAGTCTTACTGTTCTTTGGTCAGAATGTCTTCTGAGGAATCTTGCCCATTGGAGTCTTCTGGACTTTATTTATTTTATGATGTTAAAGGCGTCTGGGTAAAGTTCTTCGAGCTCTTTGTTAGTTCTTATCCTATATTGTCCTGATGCTTCATCCAGCACAGGACCAAATATCTTCCTTGGGATTCTTCTTTCCCAAACAAGTAGTCTCTCTTCGTTTGCCTTTGTTATCGTCCACGTTTCGCTTCCATACATCACAACAGGTCGTATAATTGTTTTATAGACTTGTATCTTCGTACGTCTTGTTAGTTGTTTTGATTTTATAAGGTTTTGGAGGGCAAAAAGACATCTGTTGCCGGCCTGTATCCAGTTGTTTATTTCTTGTGATCCGTTATTGTCTTCAGTTATTGTTGTTCCAAGATACTTGAATTCTCTAACGCGATCAAAGTTAAAGTCATCAATGGTGATGTTCTGACCAATTCTGTCTCTGCTTTAGTTATTACGGCTCATATACATATATTTCGTCTTGTTTTCGTTGATTTGGAGCCCCATCTTCTCTGCTTCCTTCTCGAACCTCAAGAAAGTCTCCTTTATCCTTAATCGTGTGTTACCTATTAGATCGATATCGTCTGCAAATGCCAGTAGTAAGTTTGGTCCTTCTCGATGAAATACTGTATTGGGTTTTTCGATTCTTGCACTTCTGATTATGTGCTCCAGAGCTAAAGTAAAGAGTTGTGGTGAAAGTGCATCTCCCTGTTTTAGTCCATTGTTTATTTCAAATGTTTTCGAGTATTGTTGTCCAACTCTCACCTTACATCGTAACTGTTCCATACACATCTGTATCAACCTGACTAGTGGAAAGCCAAGTTCCTGCATCGCTGCCCACAGTCTAGTCCTGCATACTCTATCAAATGCTTGTTTAAAATCTATGAACATCTGATGAAGCTCACGATCAAATTCCCAGCATTTTTCTATTATGTTTTATTGTGAATATCTGGTCAATAGTAGAGTCTTCTTCTTCTTCAAGTGCCGTCTCCTAATCGGAGGTTGGATATCATCATCACTATCTTTACTCTATCCACCGCTGCTCTAAAGAGTTCTATAGAACTGCATCTAAACCAGTCCCTTAAATTCTTTAACCATGACACTCTCCTTCTTCCTATACTCCTTCCGCCTCTTATCTTTCCCTTTATTATCAGTCTTAGCATTTCATATCGCGGTCCCCTCATTACGTGTCCCAGATATTGTAACTTTCTTATTTTTATTGTGTTTATTATTTCGCATTCTTTACCCATTTCTCGCAGTACTTCCGTGTTCGTTTTCCTCTGTGTCCCTTCTGTAACACCACATTTCAAATGACTAGCTTATTTATGTGTTCTTGCTTTAATGTCCAGCTTTCAAGTCCATATTGTAGTATCGAGAACACGTAGCATCTCAAAGCTCTTGCTCTCAGTTCTAAGCTAAGGTCTTTGTTGCAGAGAACTGTTTTCATTTTTACAAACGCATTTCTTGCTATTTCTATCCTGGTCCTTATTTCTGTTGTTTGATCATTTTTCTCTGAAATCCAGGTTCCTAGGTATTTGTATTTATCAACCCTTTCTATCGGTACATTTCCCAAATATATGCTTGTTTGTATGTTTGTTTTCTTAGTTATTATCATGTATTTGGTCTTTTTTATATTCAGTTTTAGTCCATATTCTTTACAGAAATTGTTTGTTTTGTTCAGTAGTAGTTGGAGTTGTTCAGCAGAGCTTGCTATAATCACGGTGTCATCTGCATATCTTAATGGAGACATAATACATCCCTGCCGAACTCCTCTCCTGATTTCAATTTCTGGACTGGGTTCGTCATCTATTACAATTTGTGCTCTTTGATTCCAGTAAAGGTTTGTTATTATTCGTAAGTCCCTTTTGTCTATGTAGTAGAGTCTCTAATAGTAGAGTGGCCCGGTCTAAATCCGCATTGATAATCTCGAACGATTTCTTCTGTGTATTTTTTGGTTCTTTCTAGCAGGATGTTTCCAAGGATTTTATATGTGGTGTTTAGGAGTGTTATTCCCCGGTAGTTAATACATTGCCTTTTGTTTCCTTTTTTGTGTATTGGTACAATAACTCCTTTTTCCATTCATCTGGCATTGTTTCTTCTCGCCAAATGTTTTGAGTTAGCTTGTATATAGAACTGTACAACGCTTCTCCTCCATGTTTTAAGCACTCTACGGGTATACCATCGCTACCTGGTTTAATCTAGTTTACCCAAAACCATAATCTTAATCTTTGCAATGAGTCTTTACAATATCTTCTTCTTAAGTGCCGTCTCCCAATCTGAGGTTAGATATCATCATCCCTATCTTCACTCTATCTACCGTTGCTCTGAAGAGTTATATTGAACTTTATTTAAACCAGACCCTTAAATTTTTAAACCATGACAGTCTCCTTCGTCCTATACTCCTTCCTCCTCTTATCTTTCCCTGTATTATCAGTGTTAGTATTTCATATCGCTGTCCCCTCATTACGTGTCCCAGATATTGGAACTTTCTTATTTTTATTGTGTATTATTTCGTATTCTTTGCCCATGTCTCGCATAATTTCCGTATTCGTGTTGTTTTTGTCCATTAAGCATACTTCTGTAAAACCACATTTCAAATGATTGTAGCTATTTATGTGTTCTTGCTTCAATGTCCAGCTTTCAAGTCCATATTGTAGTATCGAAAACACGTAACATCCCAGAGCTCTCACTCCCAGTTCTAATCTAAGGTCTTTATTGCAGAGAATTTGTTGCATTTTTACGCACGCATTTCTTGATATTTCTATCCTAGATCCTAGTCCTCATGTTGTTTGATCAAACTTTTCTGAAACTGCTTGTTTTGTCTAGTAGTAGTTAGAATTGTTCGGCAGAGCTTGCTATAATGACGATATCATCAACATAATCTTATATTGTTAATAGTACTTCCTTTAATTATTATTCCTTCTTTCTTAAATAGTAATGCTTCTTTAAAAATGAATTCACTATACAAGTTGAATAGTAGTGGACACAGAATACATCCCTGCCTGACTCCTTTCCGGATTTCAGTTTCTGAACTGGGAACGTGATCCAGTACAATTTGTGCCCTTTGATTCCAGTAAAAGTTTATTATTATTCTTAAGTTCCTTTTGTGTATGTTTCTGTCTCTAGAATTTGGACTAATTTTTCGTGTCTTACTTTGTGAATTGATTTTTTAAAGCACTGTAAAATGCACATCCACATTCATATTAATGCATCTTGAGCTAACGAGCGATCCACAATTATTGGGATCAAAGCTAGCCGTGCAAAAAAATGTCTTGTTTTAATCTGAATTTATATCATTAGTTTATCAATTAATTTTGATTAGCATTATAAAACATAAAAAATCAGTCAAAACCGGTGACACAGAACTTTAATCAAAAATAAAAAGAATTAACAAAATTATAAGTAACAATAATCAATAAAATCAAATAATATGCTGTATATATGTCCACCACCAACATCTCTACATAACCCAACTTTTCTTGTTAAGTTGACGTACACTGCAAAGTTGACGTAAACTGGATAGTATATCTGAATCTGAATTAAGAATTGACATGCACTGTATAGCTTATCTCTGTCGTTCAGAGCCACCTATGGTGACAATAATTTTGGATCACACGTTATCACAAAAAAGAAATAACGCTTCTCTGGTTCCTAGTCTGTTTCTGAATCCAAACGGACTATTATCTATTCCTTCTTCCAGTTTTGTATTTATTTATATGACCATGTCAGAATAATTTAAGAACATGACTTCTTAATGATATTGTACTTCATGCACTGCAGTCTTTAACGTTTAAATTTTTAGGGATAGCGCAAAAGGTGAAGTGTTAAAGTCTACTATAATGTCTAAAGTTTCATCATTTATGCATTTTAAGCTTTCTACTGGGCCTGGACGTGGACATACTGCTTTGCCATTTATCGGTTTTTTAATGCCATTTTAACAAGCAGACATTAATTAAAGCAAAAAAGAACAACTTCATAATTTAAGGAAGCACAGCAACAAAACCTTTGGACTAGATTCCTGTTGGAGCACTGTCCGCTTAACGACATAACCCAAGTCAACTCGCACATACCAGGTTTTCGAGATGTTTCCAAACAGCAAAACCACTATCATTAAGACCAAATCAAGAATTTAAAAGACCGGCTGTAAGCCCTTATGACATATAATGTGGCAACTAAAGCGGTGACATCAAAAACGAAAAAATATAAATGAAACACTTCGTAGAATAGCTGGAAATACATTACTAGATAGAAAAATAGAGAAAAACATAAAACGCACATGCAAATGACTTAGCAACAACATCTCAACATCTCTTTGATAAATGGGTATTAAAATAAAAAAAACAGATTAGAAATTGGAACGTCCCTAGAATAGGTGACTAAAGATTAAAGAGCTAATTTGATAAAAATTAAGAAGGAAGAAAACTATATATAAGAAAATCATTATTAACCAAAACCTGATAGATCGAAGATCGAAGGGGCTTGAAATGAGTCGATAGAGTGATAAATTGGTTTTCACTTGTTTGTCTTTTGTTAATACTATAGCGCGCGACTGTGACTGTCACGCTAAACATCAAAATACATACTGTTGCTATAGCATTACTATTCTTTTCCATAAATAATTTTTCATATTCTTTTCCTAATAATAGCATTACCATAACTTTTCCAAAGACATTTCTATTCATTTCAACTCAACTAGTCCTTGTAAGTTATAACTCACATTCAGATACAAAAAACAAAACACTAAAGAATCTTTAGACATAATATAGCTGTTGTGGTAAGGAGTTCTATACTGATAGAGTTGTAATGTTGTTGCACAAAGGATCTCACGAGATTAAAGAGTGAGAAGGTATAAAAAATGAGTAAAATGACCAAATCCATTATAAATCTAAATAAATGTTTATTTTGGGAACAAAACAAAAATGGGAATGGTCAAACTTGAACCTGAGTAAATATAGAAAAAGTTTTTCCCAACTTCCGATATCAAAACAAAGATGTTTAACTTTTGTAGAAAAACTAGAGTTCCCTGAATAAAAGCAAAAAAAATTTGTGTTGAAAACAAAAAACACTGATATTAAACTCCCTAAGTACTCACGATTTATAACATTCATTCAGAAATAGCTTCTTGTCGATAAAATATAGGAGAAATGAGATATATTATGTAGTTTAAATTTTTAACACACATCTTCAATACAATAGCCAAGAAATACAATATGATACTATCAGCAGAAAAAACCAAATGTATGACAACATCTAAATACCCACTACGATGTAAAATCGAAATTGATGGGAAAATAATAAAACAAGAAGCAAGGTTTAGATATCTGGGAATAGATATAACCAGTTACGGAGATGTTGAAGAGGAAGTACGACAACAAAGCTTAAAAGCAAGTAAAGCGGCGGAATCTCTTAATGACACAATCTGGAAGAACAAACACCTAAGACAAGACACAAAGGCAAGAATCTATAAAGCAGTACTTAGACCTATATTGACATACACGGCGGAGACAAGACCTGACACATCTAAAACGAGACGACTACTAGAAACAACAGAGATGAAAATACTACTACGAATATCAGGGAAAAGTCTGTTGGAGAGGGAGAGAAGCGAAAACATAAGAAGATCATGTAATGTAGAAGACATTAATGGATGGGTGACAAAACGGAAACAGGAGTGGAACGAACACATTAGTAGAATGGCAGAGGATAGGATAGTAGATAGGAATGGCACGAGATAAGTCACCAAATGAACGAAGAAGTATTGGCAGACCAAGAAAAAGATGGTACGTTAATTTAAACAATTTAGGAGGCTAATATTGAACAAGAAACAGGCTTTAAAGCCTACATACAAGAAGGAAGAAGAAGAAATTTTTATCTTTGTCACAAATGAGAAGGTCCCCAGATGAATCAAGAAGAACTGACAGGTACTGACCACCATGAAATCTCGAAAGTAAGAATACTGCGGACATATAACGCGAAATGAATCCACATATGCCCTCCTACAAGCCATCGTGTAAGGAAAAATATTTGGAAAGCGAGGTCCAGGAAGAAGAAGAACATGCTGGTTAAAGAACCTCAGAATCTAGTTCAACACAACATAATATGTGCAGCTTTTCCGCGCTGATGCAGATGAGATAAATATTGCCATGATGATCGCCGACATTCGCCACGGAGAGACATCAAGAAATCGAAGAATCCTTCAGAAACCGTCAGTTTGTTATTTACAAATTTCGATAAAGATTACTTATTAAAAAAATTATTCTCTTTTGGGATTTGGCAACACTGCTTCATCTTAACACTTTGCCATTTGCGAACCGTAAGTTTGATTCCAGGTAAAAATAGGTGTTCTGGTTCCAAAAAAATCTTGGGTTTATTATATATGTGAGGTTTATGTAAACAATGTGGTTTTTTTCAGTATGGAGGAGTTTAATCTTTATTGGTTTTAGGAGTGTTTTATTATACTCTAGTGTGGGAAAACATAAATTCTATTCATATAAATATATTAGACATAATCTTATATTACATGTACCTATATAAAAAATGAAAATGCGAATCTAATTGTCTAACCATAAAACTAATGGTTCTTGTAATAAAACTTTACTTATAGTTAAATATTACGACAATATAAAATAAACAAGACAATAATTACTGACATAAAACAAGAAAAAAAACTATTAAGATCCAAAATTAGAACAGCATGCATATAATAAAAAAGAAATATAAAATATGTGCATAAAATTCAAGTGACAAATAATAATATAAGGATCAAATATGAAATATAACAACAAAGATACTACATTAAAACTAAAAATCAAAAATAAAATCAAAACAGAAATAGAAAAAAAGATTATATGAAGAACAAACAAAAATTTAATACAGGTTAGTTAGATTAATTGAATAAGGGAGAACTGTGAAAAATAAAACAAATCCAATAGTACATGAATTATAAAAAAAAAATTAAGTAATGCGAAAGAGGATACTAATAGAAACAGTACTAAGGAACAAGGGGTGGTTTGATAAAGAAGGCCCTTGTTCGGTAATGATATATAACCAATGCTTAGAAATGTTAAAAATAAGTGACACACAGTAAAAAAGAAAAAGAACAGGTAAGAGAATGTAAAAAAATCATAGGAAAAAAGAACAACATGACAACATTTTAAATAAAGAAACTGAACATAAAAATCAGAATAAAGAACTTCGCATAAAAAGTAGATTCATCACAAATATCAACCAAAATATACTGAGATATTTTGGACATATAACTAGAAGAAGAGAAGGCATGGAACGATGATAGTTGAAGGCAACGTAATTGTGAGACACCCGGTATAAACATACCAGTTAAATTTTAAAATATTTTCTGAATTTAATATGACTACAAAGTAAACAAGAAGTGTAGAACGTAAGACGCAATCTTTTGCATTAGAAACCAGCGTCTTGAGGTTTACTAGTTTACCTACTATCTATGAATTCATGACCTATCTAAGGTCATGAGTTAACGAGTCTCCAAAGGATGCTAGTGACCAGTTTGCTATTTGCTATATCTCGGAGGATCCAATAATTTTATGGAGGTCTATAAAGTGATGAGTTCATACACGGTGTTCTTTAATAATGCTTTCACTATTAGGTTCACAACATCTTTATTCAGTGTTATCCTTAATCCGTCTTTGATTATACAATACACCACCTCCATTTGTTTACAGGTGTTTCAGTTTGTTGCCGTGTAACTGGAAGTAATTATTTGCTTTCGTCTGAATACCTCAGGTGGTTGCCATGGTCCAATCTTATTTTTTACCTTCTGAAGCTTTGATGGTGTGGATTTCATTTGTTGTTCCACTTCTCGAACAGGTGCTTTATAAAATAGCTTTTTAAATTCATACTTACATGTTGCGCTGAGGTGGGGATACAGTCATCGTTTGTGGCTTTTTTGATGTTGCTTCATTATCTTCTATTCCAACATGTGATGGAACCCAGAGAGACAATGCTTATATCTTCAGTATGTAATTTATTTAGTTCTTCTTTTATTCTAATGAATGCTGCGTGTACCTATACTTTCCTAATTAATTATGTGTAGTGATGACATATCTGTTACGATTAATATTTCTGCATTTTGCATCTCTGAAGTGCCGCATCATCAGATTAGAGTTGGTGCTATTTTTTTGGAATTATAATAAGACTGCAATTGAGTGTTGGAATTTTTACAATCCAAGGTTTTTATTTTTGTTCGTCCTATTAATGTGTATTTGCCGTGTTGATGTTTATTCACATTAGCGGTGATGTCAATTACTGCAACTCGTTCTCCATTGTTTTTATTTTTGAAAAGATGCAGGATTGTTTAGTAAATGCATTCATGCCTGTCTTGTTAGATAAAATTGCTCAAATATATATTAGATTTTTAAAAGTTTACGAAAAGGTACCCAGACCAATCAAGTTATTTGCAATTCCACGATTTGAAACCATCAAAAAGTTAAGATCGTTACACTCAAAGACGACAGACACGTCTTAAAAGCAATAATAAAACTGAGGAAAACTAAAATTATACATTTCTATAGATATTTCTTAACTACCATCTTGGCTCCAGAGGGTCACTACGCTTTGTTGGATTTTTTCTCTTTATTACCTGCGAATACCTGTTAAAGCTTTTGTTAATACCTGTAGGAAGTATGGTTTTCAATTGTTAAGGAGTAGATAAACATAAATCAGAGTAATCGTAAAATAAGGTAAACAGCGTGGGATAGTAAAAGGAAAAGATACAGTTGCTTTAAGTAATACATACATTACATAGATGTGGGTATAATAGGCAAAAGATCTCTATTTTGACAAGAATACTTAATTATTATTTTTTGTTTAATACATCACTTTGGACAAGTCTCTTGGAAGTCAAGAAATATCTTCATAATCGTTTTTATCTTTAAAAACTGATAGTCCAGTCGACAGAAATTTGATCTCTACAAACAAGACTAACAAGTATGGATAACAAGACTATAAAGCTGGATTTTGCTGTGGATGTTAATTTTGGAACTCCAAAAAAGATGCAAAAAAGTTTGTCACTACTGCCCCCGGGCTTCCCCCTGAAAACCTCATAACCTTATGGTAGGGGAGCAAAGTATGCAGTCACTCGAGCGTTATGGGGACCTATTGGGTTGTGATTATTAGGTCCTAAAACCAAAAAAAGGTAAGTAAAATTTTTCATTTTAGTGGGGACTTTCCATTTTTTAATTTAATTTTCCATTTCCAACAAACGTTTTTCCGATTATAGCGCCATCTATCCATAATTCGAAAAAATGTCTCGAATAAAAGTTGCTTATTTTTACGTAAAGAATCCAAATCTGTAATAAAAATGTGGGGGTCCCATTTAAGATTTTAAAGTAACCCCCAATCCTACCTCCATGGGGATAGATTTTTCAAAAACATTTTGAAAGTGTATTTTGCGGTTTTTCGATCTGATGTTTATTTTACGAAATATCGCGGGGTTTGTATTTAAAATTTTAAATTTATGCCCCCCCCCCACCCCTTTTATTGGTGGGTCATGTTTAGTACCATTGGATAGATTTTTGAAAAATATTGACGACGTATTTTTTAGTTTTTCGATCTGACGTTCATTTCGCGAAATATTCGCTTTTTTGTGTGAAACTTTTATAGACTCACCCATTTCCTTACGCCCCGCTCAAATCGTCAGATTTTTGAAACATACACTCTTTTGCATGTACTTAACTTACCTTATCTTAATCTGACAATTTCGAGTATTTTTAAGGATAGATTTTTTTTTCGGGCCCCTCTTAACGAACTTCCCTGTGTTAAGAGCCAAAATATGGTAGAGGTACATCTGCAGGATACCAGGTTTCTTCCCATATGATAATCTGATGTGCTCGAGTAACTGCAAAAATCCCCGCTTGGGCTCCCCTACCATTATAGAGGAAAACGGAAAACTGGAAAACATCGCTTTCGTAAAAATTTTTTAAATAAAATTTGTTTTAACTCCATGGTAAAAATTCCATATCTTTTGATCAGAATGTCCTACGGGCAAAAATCAAAATGCGTGCATTGCGTATATATAATTTTTGCATTTGCTGCAAACGGAGTTTCTATAAAGCTGTCAAATAGTGTCAAATACATGAATATGGCGCGATTTTTTCCCATTTTTTACGATTCTCATGATATCCATAAAATTTATCATTTCCATTGGCCAATCACTATAGAATTTCCATTGTTAGAATCGTTTGTAATGTAGAGAAAGTTTAACTCAGCTTTTTTAGGCTTAATTCTAATGGCTCCATTTCTAACAATGGAGGCATTAGAATTATGCCTAAACAAGTTGAAAATGCGAGCATTATCATAACGAAAACTTTGTTTATTTACGTATTTAAATTCATAATATGGAAAATTGCTATTATGAAAAGTTGTTTAGAAAAAACTATGTTTTAATGTGCAATTATGAATTCTATTATCATTCTAATTTAAACGTTGTGAACTATACAGATACTTTACTCTGGATCGAAATTCATATTTTTTATATACCTCGTATAAAATTAATAAAATTTGATATAACATGATCTTAAATCTTAGAGCATGAAGAGCTTTTTCTTCGTCAAATTAAAAATAAAGGAGTTAGAAATGAAAATGATGTTGGTATCAGTAATTTGAGAAAAATCTTTAAATATTTTTTTTCATTAGGATGTAATTGCATATACGGGGTGTGTCCAGAAACTCTCCCGACAAACGAAAACTGGAGATTGCTCAGATGATTTTGAGACAATTTGACCCAATTCACTTAGTCCGAAAATGTCAAGGGAGCTTTACGGCCAAATTTGACCCTCTTATGTATTTCTAGTGCGATTAGCTAGTAATTTGAAATGACTGGGTGCAATCGCAATACACGTGCTCTGACAGAGAAGGAACTTAAAGCAGAGAAGCTAAAAATTATAGACAATAAACTACATATGGTGGCAGTAAATTTTTAGACCAGGCCAGTAAACACAGTAATCACGAAATAGACAATGAAGAGGAATGGGACGATGACCACGAAAAAATTAGAAAATTAATAATAAAGTTCCGAAAGTGGCAATGAAACTTCTGGTAAAGTCAGTGATAAGTCAAAAACCAATAGGGTCAAATGTGACCCTGCCATGATGTTACTATTTTTGTCCATGGTAGCTAAGGGTTAATCATAGTGAATATTGTTCATAACCTATCTAACCTAACTTAACTAAGAGTTTTGATTATTTCTTTTGACTCTCTTTAAGGAACACTTTATTTAAGAACAACTACTTCTTTAAACACAATTTAATTATGTTTCAAACAAAATCCAAAATTAAAACATAACCTTCAATGTACTACCGTCTACGGTTATCCGTTCTACACCATACATACTAATATCCTATAAAAGGTAATTGCTAAAACCAATGTGTACAACATCAGTATTTTCGCATTATACTGCTTTTTATATCATGCATACTGATTAATACTTCTTACCGTCTATTGGTATTTCAAATGCATGGGCATTTTCCAAGAAACCGTACCATTAACTACACAGCAATGGTGTTTTACATTCAATACTAACAGTTATGTAACGTTTAGCACATACGATTAAATGCAGAACGATGTAGTCTTAAAATGCAAACTGAATGGAATAATATTGATATAAAATTAATAAGTACCTACGTAACTAATAACATACAGCATGGTCCCTGTTCTCAATAAAAAAGGAAAAAGGGATATTTTCTACTTTGAGACATTATTATCAACTTATCTTAATTGAATATTAAGCAAAATTGTTGTAAAAACAATAGAAATCCGAAAGATTTCTTACGTTTGAAATCAATACGGAGTAATGGAAAACAGGGTGGATATTTCCTATTCTAAAGCAAGGTGACACCACACAATGCGACAACTACAGAGGAGTAACATTCCTAAATAGATGCTACACAATATTGACATCATTAATCAGACAAGGACTCTCAAAATACATTGAAACTTAAATGCAGACTACCAGCAGGGATTTAGAGAGGAAAGGTCAACATAATAGACGCAATACACATAGTCACACAGTCAATTGAGAAGTGTTAGGAACATGATATTGACTTACACATCCTTTTCATAAATTTCAAGCTAGCGTTTAACAGCTTAATAAGTTAATAAGACCCGACCTAATAGAAGGCATATAAAACATATCCCAATGAAACTCGAAGCTTACGAAAATGAAAATGGAAGGATCGACGGCAGCAATAATAATAGATGATGGCATCTCCAAAAATAAACAAATAGGAACAATAAGAGCTACCGAAATAAAAGGTACAATTATAAAAGCGTCGTCGCAACTTGAGACAACATTGATTAGCAGAAACTTAAACAGTTTAAAGGAAGAATTTGAAAACTCTTTGATTAAACTCTCATGCAAACGTCAGACTGCTATTTATCACCAACATAATTCCTGTCATTTGACATGTTCTACGTGTCTGAGTCTGACTTATTAAAATGCCCAACATATTTGTCGGACAAACATTTTTTCATATATTATACAGGGTGTCCCTAAAAGATTGGTCATAAATTATACCACACATTCTGGGGTCAAAAATAGTTCGATTGAACCTAACTTACCTTATTACAAATGTGCTCGTAAAAAAAGTTACAGCCCTTTGAAGTTACAAAATGAAAATCGATTTTTTTTTCAATAATTCGAAAACTGTTAGATATTTTTTATTGAAAATGGACATGTATCATTCTTATGGCAGGAACATCTTAAAACAAAATTATAGTGAAATTTGTCCACCCCATAAAAAATTTATGGGGATTTTGGATTTTGTTCCCTTAAACCCCCCCAAACTTTTGTGTACGTTCCAAGTAATTCATTATTGTGCTACCATTAGTTAAACACAACGTTTTTAAAACTTTTTTGCCTCTTTGTATTTTTTCGATAAGCCAGTTTTTATTGAGATGCGGCTTCTTTTTCAATATATTTACGTAAAAATTTTATGGGGGTTTTGTTCCTTTAAACCCCCCAAATGTTTGTGTACGTTCCAATTAAACTATTATTGTGGTATCATTAGTTAAACACAGTATTTTTTAAAACTTTTGCCTCTTAGTCTTTTTTTCATGTCACCTTTTATCGAGATGTAGCTTCTTTTTCAAAATATATCTAAAAATGTAAATTATAAATAAATTTTCAGATTATTAACAGGTCTCTACAAATCGTACTTAACCATATACAAATATGTGGTGGATTCGACAAATATTGTAAATATCTCGATAAACACTGGCTTATCGAAAAAGTACTAAGAGGCAAAAAGTTTTAAAAATAATGTGTTTAACTAATGGTGCCACAATAATAATTTAATTGGAACGTACACAAAAGTTTGGGGGGGTTTAAGGGAACAAAACCCCCATAAAATTTTTATGGGGTGCACAAATTTTACTTAAATTTTTTTTAAGATGTTGCTGCCATAAAAATGCCACATGTCCATTTACAATCAAAAATCTCTGAGAGTTTTCGATATATGAAAAAAAATCGATTTCCATTTTGTATCTTCAAAGGGCTGTAACGTTTTTTGTGTGCACTATTGTATATAGGTAAGTGAGGTTGAATCAACCTATTTTTGGCCCCAAAATCTGTGGTATAATTTATGAACAATCTTTTCGGGACACCCTGTATAAAGTTTCCTATTGAATAAACAACCTGCTAGTTTTCACGATCATAAACTTGTCAGGATGACACGTTCCACAATTAAAACTTCTTCTGTTCCAGTGTTCCCATACATCAAAGTTTGTCCGATTAGACACCGTTAAGCTATTAACAAATTTTCAGCTTGCTATTAATAAACTTGTTTTTTTGGTACGCGGCATCCAGGCCTATACGAAATAAAAGTTAAAACAAGTAAATAATTGTGTAACAATTTACGCAGAAATAATATTACAATGTATTTATAATTTAGTGTGTAGACAGACAACAGAATGTAACCACTTCGTATATATTAATTTTTTTTGTTATTATGACCATGGAATTTAAATCTTGCCCGACTCTGCTAATGGTTTTGAAAGGTTAAACGTCATTCTATTAAACAACTTTTCGACACCGTTCAAACTATAATCTCTTTGGGTCCATCCTTTTGGTTCATCAGCAATGACAAAGTTTCATTTTTAATGCGTTTGTGGTGACTAAGATATTAATCAAAATAAATCCATGTCAGAAGATGGTCACTTCTAAGAAACAGATTAATGGAAGACTTAATATATTGCCCCAGTCAAGGAAAAAAAAATGAAAAAATCTACATTGTATATTTGAAGATTCTAAATAGTCCAGGGTAATAAGGTTTTTTCCATGACACTCGAGCAGCCAGGGTACTGAAGCGTTTTTCGACAGGTAATACCTATAAGAGCAAACTGTAACTATTTCCTGCGTAGGATCTGGCGGCCAGTTTTATTTATAAACAATTAAGTGTCAAAAAATGGCATTTTTCCCTTTTTTTTCAAATCAATGGAAAACAGTGAAACTTATGGCTTTTTAGTACAAATATCTTTGAGATTATGGAAAAAGCTTTAAAATGACGTATTACACAGTTTGATTTATTGATTTATTGTTAATATAATTGCGAAAAAAGGTCGGAATTGCAAAAAAAATTAATTTCGCAATATCTATTGTAAAAATTAGTGTACAGCTTTGAAATTTTTGTCATATAAAGGCGGACACAGATATCCGCGCCGCGAACTCCGCGCCGTGTGTGCGCCGCGCGTTCGTGGCGCGGTTATTGTTCGTTAAAATTTTTCATTTTGACGATCCAGAGGAAACTTACGAACGTTTAGTAATTGTAGATAATCATGTCTCTGTCCTGTACTTCTACTACATCTTATTTTGGTATTGTTCTGAAACTATTTTCTTGTGTAATCTTATGCAATTTACTATTTTATGTGGAATAAGCCACAGTTTGGGAACATTTCGGGAACTGCCTTTTTCGCTTCCTGGCAACACAAATATAATGGTAGGGGAGCCCAAGCGGGGATTTTTGCAGTTACTCGAGCGCGTCAGATTATCATATGGGGAGAAACGTGGTACCCTGCAGATGTACCTCCACCATATATTGGCTCTTAACACAGGGGAGTTCGTTCAGGGGGGCCCGAAAAAAAATCTATCCTTAAAATACTCGAAATTGTCAGATTAAGATAAGGTAAGTTAAGTACATGCAAAAGAGTCTATATTTCAAAAATATGACGATTTGAGCGGGGCGTACGGAAATGGGTGAGTCAAAAAGTTTCACAAAAAAAAGCGAATATTTCGCGAAATGAACGTCAGATTGAAAAACTAAAAACTACGTGTTCAATATTTTTCAAAAATCTATCGAAAAATACCAAACTTGACCCCCACGGAGAGGGGTGGGGGGTAAATTTAAAATTTTAAATACAAATCCTGCGATCTTTCGCTAAATAAACATCATATCGAAAAACTGCAAAATACACTTTATCAATGTTTTTGAAAAATCTATCGAATGGTTCCAAACACGACCCCCCACGGAGGTGAGGTGGGGGGTTACTTTAAAATCTTAAATGGTAGACCCCGTTTCTTATTGCAGATTTGGATTGTTTGTATAAAAATAAACAACTTTTATTCGAAACATTTTTTTGAATTATGGATAGATGGCGCTATAATCGGAAAAAAGATTGTTGGAAATGGAAAATTAAATTAAAAAATGGGAAGTCTCCACTAAAATGGAAAATTTTACTTAACTTTTTTGGTTTTAGGACCTAATAATCACAACCCAATAGGTCCCCAAAGCGCTCGAGTGACTGCACATTTAGCATACTTTGCTCCCCTACCATAATATATCTGCTTGTTCCTACAACCAGAAACAAAATTAGAGAACTATAGGTAGGTACTTCCAAGTCATGCGATACCTTTTTCGTTTTCCGGTGACACAATTGTAATGTATCTGCTTGTTTCAACTGCGTAGCTTCACTAGAAACGAAATTAGAGAACTATAGGTTCTTCCAAGCCCTGTGTTAACTTTTTCGCTTTCCGGTGACCCAATTATAATATATCTGCTTGTTCCAACTCAGTTGCTTCACCAGAAGCAAAGTTAGGAAACTATAGGCTCTTCCAAGATGTGCGTTACCTTTTTCGCTTTCCGACGACACAATTATAACATATCTATTTGTTCCAACTCCGTTGCTTCACCAGAAGCGAAGTTAGGAAACTATAGGCTCTTCCAAGTTGTGCGTTACCTTTTTCGTTTTCCGGTGACCCAATTATAATATATATGCTTGTTCCAACTACGTTGCTTCACCAGAAGCGAAGTTAGAAAACTATTGGGTCTTCCAAGTTGTGCGTTACCTTTTTGGCTTTCCGGTGACCCAATTATAATATATCTGCTTGTTCCAACTCCGTTGCTTCACCAGAAGCGAAGTTAGAAAACTATTGGGTCTTCCAAGTTGTGCGTTACCTTTTTGGCTTTCCGGTGACCCAATTATAATATATCTGCTTGTTCCAACTCAGTTGCTTCACCAGAAGCGAAGTTAGGAAACTATAGGCTCTTCCAAGATGTGCGTTACCTTTTTCGCTTTCCGACGACACAATTATAACATATCTATTTGTTCCAACTCCGTTGCTTCACCAGAAGCGAAGTTAGGAAACTATAGGCTCTTCCAAGTTGTGCGTTACCTTTTTCGTTTTCCGGTGACCCAATTATAATATATATGCTTGTTCCAACTACGTTGCTTCACCAGAAGCGAAGTTAGAAAACTATTGGGTCTTCCAAGTTGTGCGTTACCTTTTTGGCTTTCCGGTGACCCAATTATAATATATCTGCTTGTTCCAACTCCGTTGCTTCACCAGAAGCGAAGTTAGAAAACTATTGGGTCTTCCAAGTTGTGCGTTACCTTTTTGGCTTTCCGGTGACCCAATTATAATATATCTGCTTGTTCCAACTCAGTTGCTTCACCAGAAGCGAAGTTAGGAAACTATAGGCTCTTCCAAGATGTGCGTTACCTTTTTCGCTTTCCGACGACACAATTATAACATATCTACTTGTTCCAACTCCGTTGCTTCACCAGAAGCGAAGTTGGGAAACTATAGGCTCTTCCAAGTTGTGCGTTACCTTTTTCGTTTTCCGGTGACATAATTATAATATATCTGCTTGTTCCAACTCCGTTGCTTCACCAGAAGCGAAGTTAGAAAACTATTGGGTCTTCCAAGTTGTGCGTTACCTTTTTGGCTTTCCGGTGACCCAATTATAATATATCTGCTTGTTCCAACTCTGTTGTTTCACCAGAAGCGAAGTTAGAAAACTATTGGGTCTTCCAAGTTGTGCCTTACCTTTTTCGCTTTCCGGTGACACAATTATAATATATCCGCTTGTTTCAACTGCGTTGCTTCACCAGACACGAAGTTGGAAAACTATAGGTTCTCCAAGTCGTGCATTACCTATTTCGCTTTCCGGTGACACATAATATATATCTGCTTATGAATGTTTGTTTGATATTGATAACTATTTCCGAAGTGAAAGTCGAAACGTCAAGTAAACTTGATTTCAAACTCGAATTGTGGCTTATGCACAAATAAATAGTAAATCTTATTTTTAATACATGTTATTTTTAGTACAACAATGAACTAACATTTTTTAAAAAGGTCCGCATGTACATTTTTTTATTTCAGCTTCTATTTCCGTTCAGATCGGATTTAAGTTGTTTCTTTAAATTAAATGGTTCTTTATTGAGGATCCCACAATAATGATTTTCCACGGTAAACATCAATTTCCTTCCGACAGTTCCGACTATTCCATTACTAACAAATATTCAACTCATGCGCGCCAAAACCAACAAACCACTCGCAAACCCGTCCAAATACGTATTGCGAACCATCAAAGCGTTTGTTGAAAAACCGACAGAATTTAGATCGTGGTGCGCCGTGTGCGTGCCGTTTGTGCGTCACTTGAAAACACGTACTAATCTGACGAATACGCTGCGCGCGAGCGGCTCGCACACCGAGCAGAGCGCATATGTATCTCCGCCTTAAGGGTTCTTTGGTGCTTAATATGTGATAAAAATTTCAATGCGATTCATTCAATTGTTTAAATTTTATTCAAATTGTTTATCCCAGAGAGCATTTTTTTTTGAAATAACATAAGTCAGAAAAAAATGACGTTAGGACCATTCTACAGGTGTCAAATGAAAGAGCATGAACTATATTTTTAACTTGGTTTAAAAAAAGCGAATAAAAAATGCATTTATTAGTAATAAATAATTATGCAAAAGTATCGTAAATCTTTCCTTATAAACTTTTTATTTTGTTATATAAGAAATTATATATATTTATTACAATTTTTTATCAATTATTATATAAATAACATTACTTAGTAGTTGTGCACTTAAAACAGGGTAAAAAAGTTAATTTTTTTGGAAAAAGTTATTCAAAAAGTTTATAAGGAAAGATTTACGATACTTTTGCATAATTATTTATTACTAATAAATGCATTTTTTATTCGCTTTTTTTAAACCAAGTTGAAAACATAGCTCATGCTCTTTCATTTGACATCTGTGGAATGGTTCTAACATCATTTTTTTCTGACTTATGTTATTGCAAAAAAATGCTCTCTGAGATAAACAATTCGAATAAAATTTAAACAATTGAATAAATCGCTTTGAAATTTTTATCTCATATTAAGCACCAAAGAACCCTCATTTGACAAAAATTTCAAACCTGTACACTAATTTTTACAGCAGTTATTGCAAAAATATTTTTTTTTGCAATTCCGACCTTTTTTTGATAATTATATTAACAATAAATGAGTATATCAAACTTTGTAATATGTCAAAGCTTTTTCCATAATCTCAAAGATATTTGTACTAAAAACATAAGTTTTACTGTTTTCCATTGATTTGAAAAAGAAGGGAAAATGCCATTTTTTGACAGTTAATTTTTTATAAATAAAAATGGCCGCCAGATCCTACGCAGGAAATAGTTACAATTTGTTCCTATAAGTATTAATTGTCGAAAAAACGCTTCAGTACCCTGGCTGCTGAAGTGTCACGAACAGGGTATATTTTTGTCTTATTACCCTGGCCCAAAATTAAAAGTCAAACAATTAGGCATGAACGTTATAGATTTAATGACATCATAACCCACCTATACAAACTTACGCCAAACAAATTCAACAAAATTTTCCTCATATATTAGTTTTTTCATTACCGTCAAGTTTAACAGGAAAGCGCTATCGCCAAATAAAAACATATATGTCTTTACCAAAACAGCTACCGGCTATATGGTTTCTCTTTGTCTTTAAATAAGAGTGTGAAACAAAGAAACTAACTGTACTATAAGTGTCAAATTGACATTGTACTATAGAAGGTTATGTAAGATTCTTGTTTGTTTATTTTTTTTTCTTCTTTTTTTATGGCCTTTGGGAGCTGTGCCCATTTAACCAGCAATATTTCTTAAAATTAACACCTAACTAAACCTACCATACAACAAGACTAGGATAGGGAAGGGAAAGTGAAGTTGGTTTAACAATAAACAGTAATTTGACATTATATTTAACCTTTAATATTATGACAAACGTCAGTTACCATTTCCAATCTCACCAAATATAATAATGACGTCATATAAACTCGTCACCAATTCTAGACAATGAAATGCTTGCTGTAAGAGGAATGGCATGTCAAAAAATCTGATTATTCCCTATATATTTTTTCAAATTTAAAATAAATATGTAAACAAGGGGAAAATTACGTACATTCCTTATTGTTTGACTTTTGCTATAAAAGGTATATTAGTATATTATGACGGGTAGCTGATAAAAAATCCGTGAACGTTTTGCTTTTTTTTCTTAAATAATATTAAAAAGTGAAAAACATATTTTTTGCCTATAAAGATAGTGTTCCTCTCAAGAAGATAGTATGTACTTCTTTTTAGCCATCGCTTCATTCCCATATGGAAATTAAAGTCGTTGAAAATTTTTAGATCTGCAAAATGTAGCACAAGCCCTAAAAAGTAGCAAACGTGCTAGAATGAATACAACATAGGAAGCACTGTAAATCGGATTACTATTGCAGATATTCATCGAGAATTATTGACATCGTAAACTGAGATTAAAAACTAATACTAACTTGAGAATAATTAAGTAAGCTGTAATAAGTGAATTGTTTAAATGCGAAAAAAATGAAAACGTTACAACAGTTAATGTACAGAAAATTAATGGTTTTTGAAATGTTCTGTATCAAATGCATTTGCAGCATTAAAAATCTCAGTTGAATAATATGTTTTGAAACTCTTTATAATGTATGTTCAATTTTATGAGTACATATTATAAAATGATTATGAAAAGAATATTACACAAGCTATTTTTGATGCTGTGGCGACTACTAATTTTCGATAAAGTCCGATAAAAATTTTCCAAAGGTTCTCAGGAATTGATTCTAACAAAAAATATCAACATGTTCCTCGATAAATTTGTATTATGTATTCTATGTCTATGCATAAAAGCATTTATATCTTGAATAATACTTCCATATCACCAATCAACAAGCAGTAGGGTAGAACTTATTACAAAAAAAAAAAAATCAAAATATATGGCTATTAGTAAACTATAAATGCTTTCCAAATGTAGCATTTCAAATGCTTTCATATTAACGAATCATAAACATCTGGAATACCTTAAAACAGAAGTATTCGACCAATGCGTCCTACCAGTGATGACATACGGGATGTCAAACATGGACAAAGACAAGGTCTAACATGTATAAATTAGCGAAGACCCAGAGAACGAAGGAAGGATAAATGTTGTCAATATGCTTGAAAGACGAAACGTAACCAGAGGATACAGAAATTTACAGGACAGACGGTCAAAGTTAGTTAAGATCGGAACTGATGACGTCCTAGTCGTTGCGAACTTTTCTGCACAATATCGGATAATGATAAGAGAATACGATTAGACAAAAAAATCACAGATAGCAGCATGCAGAAAGGACACATGGACGTATCTTTGCTTCTACTGGTCTGGTGGTGACTTGAACGATGTCATGTGATAGGTTTTGACGAATAGAATATTATGCACAGTACCTAAAGGCGGGTTGACACGATCCAAGTGTACTTGGTCCATGTTTACTTGAAACTTCATTTTTAGGAATAACTTTTTTTTTTCTGATTTTGGCCTTGGTTTAGAACGAGAACCTTTAGCCACGTAATTATATAACTTATCACTAAGTCAGGGGAGTAATGTGTAGTGTGTGTGTTGAGTAAGTGTCGTTGTTACTTTGCAAAGTCGACGTCATTGTCTTTGCAAAGAGACGCTAATTGTATCCGAACGTCTGCGGTCCCTCCGGTGAGTACCGATCCCACAAGGACAGAAACTATATTCATTTATTAATTTATAATAATTGGAAAATTTCTGACCCTGGTGAGATTCGAACCCACAACCTTTCGGATTTTTTCGATCCAAAGGCAGGCGCTCTTACCACTGAGCCACGGAAAGATTAGGAATACCTTAATTAATTTAAGTAAATTTAAAGATAATACGTAACACGAATGTTTATATTTTTGACAATTATTAGACCGTAATATCATACAATGACATTTTCTAACTACATTTTTTGTTTTACAATCGATTTGCTGTACATTATGCAAAGACTATGACACAATGACACCTAGGTGATATAGGACATCCTTATACCATTCAAATGAGGAAACTTTGTTTAATATTAACATTGATGTATACATGCTGTTCCATTTAAAATAAACCTCATACTACCTACACATTCAATAATGCAATACTGAAACTGTAAATTGTACACCCTGTAAAGGTAAAGATATCGTTAATAGTGAAATAGGGAATACATTCAAAGAATATCCAACTATTTAGATGTAAAGATGTAGGAGTTAATTTGTTAGATTTGCTTAGATAAGTTGTGAATAAGTCTTTTGAAAAGCCGGTTACTGCTTTTTATCAAAAATGAAATTTTTATATTTCTATATAGACCAGAGCATTTTAAGTCTGTTTACTATACATATTATACCTACTTTAGAGTGGTATAAATATTTTATTTTAAATAAAACTGCAATTTTTTTATCTACACATTATAATTAAAATACTGCCATTTAGTTGCAAATAATGTCAGCATATCAGGAACCACTCACTTCCGCCATCTTTGCAATAGTTATTTGACATTCAAGTCATTTAACTGTGGTAACCACAAGTACACTTGTACAAGTGTACTTGGTCCAAGTTGGAATCCAAGTATACTTGGATTCAACCCGCTTTAAACGGTTTAACGTAGCCAACGAAATACGTAGCCAATACCCTTATGAAATATAATATGTACTAATTAAAAGTTAAAGACAATGCATAGAGGGTTGCAATTTCTAGTACGCAATTATTTCGCAAAACGTAAGATAATTAACTGTTATAAGTAACTTGTTCCAATTGAATGTACCAGTTTTCAATAATTTAAATAATACATTTTGAAGATTTTGTCCTTTGGATTTGTTCATCAAATGTCTCACACATTTAAAATAAATTATAAGTATTTCAACAATGACAACAATAAATAAACACAAGATAACATCTAGTTTCTACCGATTGACACACTACTGTTATTTTTATTTCAATTACATAACGATAAATCAATACAGTTCCTTCTTTATAAGGATACATATTATTAATACATTCATTCCGGCCTGTAGTGGGCGCCTTCTGAAATTTTTAAACGGCCCATAGGCGCCTAAATTACAGATTTATAGCGCACTTACGGATCTGGTGTAGGTGTTTTCCTTGCTGAACATTGTAGTAAATCATTTACAAACTTTCCATCACAATTCATTAATGGAGTGTCGGTAATTGTTAGATAATTTCAAAGAATGCGTGAAGTCATTAACAGTGCAGGCCTTTATAGAAAAGTTCCAGAAAATGCCATTAGCAAGTAATTACCATTAAACATGTATAATAAGCAATAATTATCGTCAAAGTCTTTAAACCACTTTAGAGCAGGGATGTATTTTATTTGTGTTATATCTGTTGTATTATACATATATTATATAGCTGATATTTTTCTTTTTGTCTGTTGTTGCAGTTTTTCCGAGATCTGGATTTTTTATGATATCATTGCATCATCTTTTTTATTGGTTTATGGTTTTTACATCAAACTTTTCTCTACATATCTATAATTTTCATTGTTTTGTTTTAGTCCTATTTTATGTCGATAGGGTTTAATATATCTCAGAAGACTTTTGTAAATGTGGGTTTCCCGCACTAGACCGTTCGAATTCTCTTCAACCTGAACACAGCGTTACCGTTTCTTTTTGTTTGTCTCCGGAAAATTGTTTCCTCTATCATGTATATTCAGTAATGCAACAACGGAATAAATATATACTCGAGCCTGTCAGATTATCATATGGGGAGAAACTTGGTGCCCTGCAGATGTACTACGAGCCCCACCATATATTGGCTCTTAACACAGGTGAGTTCGTTAAGGGGGGCTCGAAAAAAAATCTATCCTTAAAAATACTCGAAATTGTCAGATAAGGATAAGGTAAGTTAAGTACATGCAAAAGAGTGTATATTTCAAAAAGCAGACGATTTGATCGGGGCGTAAGAAAATGGGTGAGTTAAAAAGCTTCACAAAAAAAGCGAATAATTCGCGAAATGAACGTTAGATCGAAAAACTAAAAAATACGTTTTCAATATTTTTCAAAAATCTATCGAATGATACCAAACATGACCCCCCACGGAGAGAAGGGGGTGGTAAAAAAATTTAAAATAAAAAATCCCGCAATATTTCGCAAAATAAATATTAGATCAAAAAAATGCAAAATACAAGTAATCAATATTTTTGAAAAATCTATCGAATGGTACCAAACACGACCCTCGACGGAGATGCGGTGGGGGGTTACTGTAAAATCTTAAATAGGAGCCCCAAATTTTTATTCCAGATTTGGATTGTTTACGTAAAAATAAGCAACTTTTATAGGAGACATTTTTTCGAATTATGGATAGATGGCGCTATAATCTGAACAACCGATTGTTGGAAATGGAAAATTAAATTAAAAAATGACAAGCGCCCACTAAAATGAAAAACTTTACCTAACTTTTTTTGGTTTTAGGAGCTACTCTTCACAACCCAATAAGTCCTCAAAGCGCTCGAGTGACTGCACATTTAGCATACTTTGCTCCTCTACTATAATAATTCGATAATATATTGCAATAAGTTCTTTGAATAGTTGCAAATTTTCAAATCGATACCTACCTACACTCCAAAACCTCTGAACTGTGTTTGATCGTTTTTCATATTTTGGCCTTTTTTATGTATCAGAACTCCTGAGACCTTTTTTTCATACATTCTGCATGAAGTTAAGACCTTAATAAAACAAAAAAGAAATACATTTTCTTCGCCAAGTTACTGCTATAAATAGTTTTTTGTCCATAAAGTACAATTGAAGATTTTCAGTTGAGAGGTTTTGGAGTTTAGGTATCGAAATGTTCTTTTCATTTGTTCAATTACTAGGGAGTACCCACCCACTTTTTCAAAAATTACATTTTTTCAGTGTTTTTGTAATGAAAATTATGACAGAAACTTTTAAAATTATCGTAGAAAAGCATAGGAAGGGAAGTAACGGATAGTCTGAACCTGGAACAGGAGACAATTGCAAGAAAACATTATACATGTAGAAAGAATAGTAAATGGAAGATAGGATAGGTACTGTGGCAAAACAGTATAAGAACAGAAAATAAAAAACGAATTTACAAAACAATATTAAAACCACTATTAACATATGGAGCTGAAGTCTGACAATTAACCAAGAAGTACAACGCTGAATGACTAGCCACTGAGATGGATTTTTGGAGGAGGCCAGCAAAAACATCTAGACTTGAACACATAAGAAACGACATTCGACAACAAATGGGAATAGAAATATCAATCATAAATGGCATCTAAAGGCAACAGTTAGTATGGTACGTAAGACAATGGAGGAAAGAAAATTCCCAAAAAAGTATTAGAATGAAAACTCACAAAAAACGAGAACGAGGAACATCAGCACCCAGATGAATAGAAAGCGTCACCAAGGCGATGTCGGAAAGAAATTTAAGAGATGAAAATTCTGAAAAACTCGACAATCTTTTTATTTTGTTCCTATTTAATTGCGACAAATTAATAGTTTCGCTATTCTACTCAGCATAGCACAAAAGTTTTGTTTTTACATACAGAGTCAGTGTGATTCGATTATGACTGACTAGAAGTGAAAAAACCCATTAAACCTGGTTTAAATATCAAATTATAAGTCGAGTAACTTTGATTTCATTATCTTAATTATGTCTTATATTTTTTCCAGTTTCCCACGGACTTCACATATGCTACGATTCTTAGTTTTGTGCTAGCTCCAATTAAAATCACGTTTTAATTATTGAGAATTATGTGCATAATGCATTATTTGAATGGGGAGAGAAGCAGAATTATGAAATTAATTAGAATGTTGACTTTTATTATTGCTGATGTGAGTTATTATGCGTAATTAGTGAACACGAAGATTTTGTTGTTTTTCCTGGGGATAAAAGAGAGCCTGGGAAAAAGTATTGTATAATTTATGGCCCCAGACAAGCGCCACACCGGCCTATTATATTTTTTCTATATATGGATAGTTATGTATAATGATAATGCTTGATATTCTCTTAATATTGTACAGATTAGGAAAAAGTCAAAAACATATTGACTTATTGACAAGAGAGAAAAGAAGCAGAAATCGAAGAACTATCGACATAATAGGGTGTTCAATAAGTTTTGCGGTTCGATAAGACAGGGCTCTGCTAATAGCCTATTTTTTTTTGTCGTGTTTGTACACTCTTCATATGAACGTATGTGAAGTTTTATTTTATTCTTTCTGTCAATTGATTCTTTGTTTACAAGCAGTTTAGTATAGACATAGACGTGTATCAGTATTTTTTTGAAGGTTTAAAAGCAAAGAAAAATGAACGAATGTTGAAAGTGTACAGTAATCCCTCTTCAACCGCGGGGGTTACGTTCCGAAGAGAAAGGTGTGGTTGGTGAAACCGTGGTTGGCGAGGGATCTATGATCCAAAGAAGAATATGACATATAATCCCAATTTGGATACGTATATTAGTACATAGAAAGAAATATGATGAAATTATGTAAATAATATATAAATGAAACAATAAAATAAGCAGTTAGTCATATCAACAAAAATAAAGACGCACAGATCAGCGTCTACATTCACCGGTATTTTAAACCTTCTGAACTATAAACTAATTGCCGTAGTATTACTACTAAAAACAAGCGCCAGTGGCGTATCATGAGTAATTTAATGCGACTTATCAAATTATAAAAAATATATAAAAACAATAAAATATTCTCATTAAAGATTCAACAAATATCGCAACCGCGGATAAGCGAAACCGCGGTTGATGAGTCCGCGGATAACGAGGGATTACTGTATAAGGACTCTTCGCCTTTAATTAGTACAGTAGAAAGATGGGTATAATCGGTTCGCAAAACTCAGACACAACTGGCTATTGATTTTAGTAAGTAATTTAGCCAATTTAGTAAAATTGGCAAATAAATAATTACTAAATAGTTAATAATTACTAAATAGTTATACTAAATAGTTAGCAAAAACAAAAAAAATACCAACTAAAATCACTAGCCAGTTGTGTATGAGTTTAGCGAACAGACTATAGCTGAATTTAAACGTGGTCGTACAAGGCTTGAAGACGATCCACGTCAAGGGCGTACAAAAACAGCGACAACACCAGAAGACTAAAAGACATTTAGTAGAAGCCCTAGGCATCGCATTGGACAGTGTAAGCAATATTTTGACTAAAGTATTGGGTTTCAGAAAGCTGTGTTCACAATGGGTCGGCATTCGCTAACAATGGAACAAAATCACATTCGATTGCAACTTTCTCAACAACATTTAGAGCGATTTCGAAAGGATAAAGTGGATTTTGTGCATCAATCTATCACTATGCATGCGACTTGGATCTATCACCATGATCCTAAATCAAACCAAGAGGATAAAGAGTGGTGTGAACCTAGTTCTTCGGCTCCCAAACGAGTCCATGTTTAGAAATCGGCCAAGAAGATGTTAGCATAAGTTTTTTGGGATGCGAAAGGAATCTTGTTTGTGGATTACTTGCAAACTGGTATTAAAACAATAAATTCTGAATATTATCGTAACCTTCTAGACAAGCGAAGGCAAAAATTGGTGAAAAAAGACCTGATTCGCAGAAGAAAAAATTATTTTTTATCAGGATAATGCACCGTGTCGTATGAACATTTTGACAATGGCTAAAATCAATGAATTAAAGTTCGAATTTCTGGAGCACCCACCATATTCACAAGATTTGGCCCTTAGCGAGTTCCATCGTTTATTGATTTGTCACTTGCTATCTTAATAAGTCTGGTCAAGATAGTAAGGGCCACTTCCATTCTATACGTGATTACTCCATTCTTTTGTCTGTTTTTCGAGTCAATCTCGGCAGCTTCCAATAGCACATCTGCTTTGTCTGTGTCGGGTGTTGCTATCAACACTGCCTGGGGTAATTGCGGGGTGGATAGAGTAGCTCTGCGGTTACCACAGCCGGTCCCAAGCCCGGATAAAATGTGGAGGGTGATTGGCAAGGTTAGCAACCTACCAATCGGAAAAACTAATACTGCTCAAAGAAACAATGTGAAGCCTCGGAACCGGATTGATAATATGAGGACGACCACGGCAAGAAATAAGGACACGAGAAAAACCTCCAAAACCCAGATGAGAATAACCACTTGGAACATAAGATCGCTCAACACTAGAGATCAAGAAATAACCCAAGAGCTAAAAGAGAAAAAAAATAGATATATGCGCTCTACAGGAGACCAAAAAGAAAAGGCCAGTCAAAATTTGGCGAATATATACTAATCTACAGTGGAGTAGCAAAAGAAAACAGGGCCAAAGAGGGTGTACCCTTACTAATACACCAAAGATACCAAAATAACATCAATGAGTGTCAATATGTATCAGAAAGGGTTGTCACAGCAAAAATTAGAATGGAGAAAGAAGACCTGAACATCATCGGAGTATACGGCCCAGAAAATAATAAGTCCCAAACAACAAGGGAAATATTCTATGATCAATTGCAACAAGTAGTAGATCAAGTTAGAGGAAAGTTAATAATACTGGGGGATTTTAACGCTCGAATAGACAACCAAGTAATACCTGGAATTAAACAAAAACGTAATGAGAATGTCAAAAACGAAAATGGAGAACTGATGATAAACTTCTGCACAAATAACGAACTTCGAATAAACAACCCTTTTTTTGACCACAAAGACCAACACAAATATACATTCAATAATACCCGTGGACAAAGATCTATGGTAGATTATGTTGTAACTAACAGAGATATACATCCATCAAAAATAATTGACGTAAGATGCTTCAACTCAGCAGATGTAGGTAGTGACCACAGCCTAGTATTATGTAAAATTAGAATCACCATGAAATGCTTCAAACCTAAGAGAGTGGCACCAACACAAACAAAAATCAAAGTCGAAGGACTAAGTACGGAATCCACGGAGTACTTATATAGAAAAAGAATATCAGAGAAGATTGCTGATAATGAAATACTAGACAACGATAACATCGAGGAAAACTGGGAAAAACTCAAAAGTAACATAATTAACGCAGCAACAGAATCACTTGGAGAGAGGAAAGTAACGAATACCAATATATCAAAAACCCCATGGTGGAGGAAGTGAAGATAAAATGTGAAGAAAAGAAGAAAGCCTTTTTACAATACAGAACACAACAAACACAACAGGCATACAACCACTATAAAAGAATTAGAAACGAAACAAACACTCTAGTCAGACAAATAAAAAGAGAACACTGGGAGAGTTTCTCAAAACAGATGGAACACGACTTCTACGGAACACAAAAGGAAACATGGAGAATGATCAGAGGACAAAGAAAAGAGATGAACGAACTAATAAAAACGAAACACATTCAGAAGGAAACTTGGGCAGACTATTTTCGATCTCTGTTTGCTAAAGATAACGATAACGAACCACCAACACCTGAAGTGACAACAAACGAAGAAACAACTATTGAAGAAGCAGAGGTAACGGAAGCATTAAGGAAATTAAAAAATAGAAAATCACCAGGAGAGGACAGAATATCGAATGAACTCCTAAAGTATGGAGGACAAGACCTGACCAAACAATTATTAAAACTAATCCAAAAAATAATAGAACAAAATAGAATACCACAAGAATGGAGATCAAGCATCCTAATACCTCTCTTCAAAAAGGGAGAAAAATCGGACCCGGAGAATTACAGAGGAATTAATTTATTAAACACAACACTAAAATTAACGACCAAAGTGATAACAAACAAACTGAATAAAATTATAACATTAGCGGAAGAACAACAAGGTTTTAGGTCGGGAAGATCATGCACCGACGATATATTTATAATGAGGCAGATTCAAGAAAAATCGTTAGAATACAACAAACCGGCATACTTATGTTTCGTGGACCTTAAGAAGGCATTCGACAGGGTCAAATTAAAGGACGTTATCCATTTATTGTACGCAAGAGAGGTACCTCTAGGAATAATTAAAACGATCGAAAATATCTACCAGAACAACACAATAAAAGTAAAAGTAGATGAAGAACTAACTGACCCAATTGAAGCTGACAATGGGATAAGACAGGGAGATTCCCTAAGTTCTCTGTTGTTCAACCTGATCATGGACGAAATAATAAAAAAAGTAGGAACAAAAAAAGGATACCAAATGGGAGAAAAACAACTTAAAATAATCTGCTATGCAGACGACGCAATACTAATGTCTCAAAGTGAAGATGATTTACAACGTATGCTGCACGAATTTAATATAACCGCTAGAAAATTTAACATGTTAATTTCCCCAAAAAAGACTAAATGCATGGTTATAACAGCAGATCTAATAAGGTGTAAATTAGAGGTGGAGGGTCAAATAATAGAACAACTCATGGAGTTTAACCCTTAATTTGGCAAGCCTTAATATAACAGTAATTTTTGTGAAATTGTTGTTTAGGTAGTGTGATATAGTGTATCACAAGGCATTTTGACCATTTTTATATTATTCTTTTTATAAATAAGGGAGATATGGAGTGTATCCCATAAGATACATAGTCAAATATCCAAATTTATTGTAAAAGTTCATTATGTATCTTATAAGAAACATAGTTTAAGATCGTGGGTGAAACATCACAATAGAAGCAGAAACTAAAAGTACTAATAATAATAATAATGGAAGCGAAAAGTAATAAACTAAGATATTAATTTTTCATTCTAGTCAAAAACAACCAAAACTGTTGTAAAACTTACTTATGTGCTATTATGAAAAGAATTAAAACAATTTCTATCCTTTACTAAACACAATCTAAGAGAACATTTTGAACATGACCAGTGTCTCTCTCCTGATTTACAATACCTGCCTTTGGTATCATAAATAGGAAAGTGATCAACTTTATCAATTTGTATTTGCTCTGATGGTCTCGGCAGAACGCACTTTTATTTTTTTTTAATTTCTTCGTTTCGCTCGGCACTCTCTTATTTTTTTCTGCCCTTTGCTCTTAGAGTCTCTGCTATGCACTGTCTAAAATATTTGAGAGTATAATCTTTGGACGTGTGTTGTAAAACATTTTTATCCCTTCTATACAGAATCCATGCGTTATTTATACAAATATCTAGCATTTGTGCAAATATGGAGAGGTACCAGC
The DNA here is from genome assembly GCF_917563875.1 of Diabrotica virgifera virgifera. Lineage (NCBI taxonomy): Eukaryota > Metazoa > Arthropoda > Insecta > Coleoptera > Chrysomelidae > Diabrotica > Diabrotica virgifera. The sequence continues at coordinate 216,364,343 of NC_065446.1, forward strand.
GACGAGTTTCTAGGGGAATTCTCTAAAGTTTTACCAGCATGTCCATCAGATCTACTCCACCCATGTGAGAATTGTAGTATTTTATGAGAGAGGGACAAGGGATTTCAATTTTTGCTCGCTGATTTTTATCATACCTCTTAATTGTTTGGACAGGTGTAGAAGATATATATGTACTAGCAAGGAAAACAGGTTTGTTGTCAAACCATTTCACAACATTTATTTTATTAATGCTGTCACTTCTTGAACAAAACGACCCTGTTCCTTTTTTCTTCAGAGTTATCATCTTCTAAAACACAATTTTTTAATCGATACTTTCTCATTGTTCCCAGGGCTAAAATTCCATAATCATGGCGAATAATGTAAAACAAATCAAAACTTGAAAAGAAATTGTCGACATAGATAACATTGAGCGCCGGTGATATCATTGATTTTGTTAGAGCAAGAACAACTTTATCAATCCTAAGGATTCTTCTTTTTGTGAAAAAGTATGCTGCCTAAAAGTATCATACTCAAAAGTATCATAAACTATGAAATCGTACACAAACCCTGAAATGCCGGCTCTAACAAATATTTTAAAACCCCATTTTTTGGTTTTGATTTTATGTACTGTCGTCTTGAACCAGTCTTTTTCCTTTTATAAGGGACCATAATCTCATAGATACTCTGGCGTTTCTCTTCTTCTATAGTACAACAATTTCTTCTCATTATGTCCAAAACTGGGCCAATTCGGTAGTACTGATGGTTGTTTATATGATCGTTATTAGGGAAGTGAATACACCGGCGAATTTTCTAATATTGTTTGAGAGGCATTATTTTTGATATTTTATCGTATGTGAAGTTTTCACTCTAGTAGTCCAAGTATGATGGCATACCTACTATACCCATCAAAATCTGTATCGCTATAAAGTCACTTATCTCATTTTTAGTAACGCTTATCGACTTGCCTGTTTGCTGAACAGAATAAAGGTTTGTATTGTTGACAATCAACTCTAATAGATCGTTTGAAAAAAACATTTTGAAATATTCTAATGGTGACTTTAATTCATCCACCTCAGAAAAGTTATTTTCGGGAATGTTCACAGGATATTGCAATTCTTCTTTCGTCCAGTGGTATTCCACCAACTTCTGTCGTTTCGTGCGTTTACTTTGTAGGTTGCCTTTAGGTTGGTTAGTATTGTTGTTAATCTCTTTAGATGGTCCAGATATCTGATGTTGTGATCGTGTTTTTAGAGAACTTAAAGCAGATTTAGGTATACTCCAAATAGATTTAGGCGTACTATAAGCAGATTAATGTGTTGATAGCTCTAGTTTTGAATGTTCAGTTTCGGATGCTGAATCTTTATCTGATAATGTATCAAAAATCTCTTGAACTTCAGAAGGTAAATTTTAGACTTCAGAACTTTCATCAGTTTCAAAACTTTGAATTCTAGATGGTTTAATATAACTTTCATTTTCTTCATCGCTCGAATCATCCATATCAGATGAAGGTGGTGGAAGTACTGCCAAAATTTTTTCGGACCTTGATGATGTCATATTGGTATTTCTCTGAAAGTAAGTTCCTATGTACACTATATAACTAAATGAATTCATTTTGAAACGTTACATTAAAACAAATTCTATTAATGTAATTGGAAATGAAGTGTGGGATAGGTACAAAACAAAAATATTTCACTATACTGAATATATGGCAAAGTAAACTATAAGATACATAACAAAAAAGTTCCATTAAGCTATATCTTTGGCAGAATAGATTATAGGATACAAAACAAAAATGCTCTTTTATGCTGTATCTTTGGCAAAGTAGATTATAGGATACAGCTTAAAAATGGTTCGGTATTGTCACTTTTGGATATTTATATATAAATATTCATATATGTATGATCACAACACATCATCATACTACAACTTCACCTCCTGCATTAAAACAACATACTTATTTTTACACTAATACTGAATAAAACTTACCAGCCTTTTTCTAATCGGCGTTCACTAGGCAACCATCTTATAAACAATTGTGACTTACTTTGAACGATCACTATAGATGGCAGTATTATTAGCTTTCTGAGTTTAGTAGACGTATAGGCAAAGCAATTAACAGACAATAGTGAGTAAATGATTTAAGAGGTAGACAATTTGAATATTTGAAAATGACGTAGACTATAAGATACAAATCCAAATTAAGGGTTAAATATCTAGGCATCACACTATGCAGCTACGGAAAGCTCGAAACAGAAGTGGAAGATCAGGTGAATAAAGCAAACAGAGCCGCAGGTTGCCTGAATGAAACAATATGGAGAAATAAAAACATTGGAAAACAAGTGAAAGGCAGAATTTACAAAACAGTCATCAGACCAACAATGACATACGCGGCAGAAACACGACCTGATACAGAAAGGACAAAAAGAATGCTAGAAACAGCAGAGATGAAAACATTGCGAAAAATCGATGGTAAGACGATGTGGGATAGAGCTAGAAGTGCAGATATACGAAGGAGATGCGAAGTGCAGATATACGAAGGAGATGCAAGGTGCACAACATTAATAACTGGGTGAAAAGCAGAAGAGTAGAATGGAACGACCACATAAGCCGAATGACAACAAATAGAGTAGTAAGGACGGCGAGAGACGGTTCCCCAATAGGAAGATGATCAGTGGGAAGACCACGAAAAAGATGGAATGACAACTTACTGGAGGCACATTGAAAAACAGACAGAGTAATGTCTATATAAAAAGAAGAAGAAGAAGGGTGTTGCTATCAGATGAATACGTCATTATTGGTGTCATAGCGAGTTTAAAAATTCTTCATTTTATCTCAATATTAATGTGTTGGTTTCGTCATATTCTGGCAATATAATAGCATTTTGTACTTGATCTCATAAAATTGTGAAGTTATTTAGATCTAACAACACAAAATACATGCATTTGTTATTTATGCATTTATTTGTTATTATTCAGATAAACTAAATTTTATGGAGATCTGGTCCCTAAACGTGTTTAATACTTTACTATATGTTGTTATTTTTAGTTCTGTATACCTACTGAGGTTGGGCCTGGAAATCCCACATAAAAAGGCAATAATTTGCTTATGCTACGTAGCTACGTGATATATGAGAATAGGACTACTTTTATTAAACGCTTGTCTTTTTTTAAATCTTGTTGTTTGGGGATACTTAGAGGGTTTAATGTTTTCGACTTTCAATATTTATAGCACAGAATCCCAATATGTATCTTCATCTTTTCGAGTTCTTTGTATGTTTTTCGATTGCAGTAAAATAAATAAGAAAAAAGTTTTTGCCGTCTGTCAGTCCAGGATTACTACAGCTAAAACTATACTGATAACTGACTGATTTGACTTTAGAATTAAAGCTTATATGGGGGAAAATTATGACACATTTATAAATAAAATAGTATATTATGCAACGAGCATTTAAATTATGAAGCGAGTATGAGGGTTACGAAACGAGCCGTATGCGGCGAGTTCCGTATAGAGTACGAGCTTCATAATGATAATTAAATGCAAGTTGTATACACTATTTTTTCTATGATAAATCCCAACAAAAAATATATTCAAATTTATTTATTTTGTAACACAAATAAATTCAGTAGTTTGTCAGTTTGACGGTTTGTTTACGTATTGAGAACTGTCAAAGCGTATGTATTTGACTCGCCATTGGTCACTGCGCGTGTACCACCTTTATCGCGAATGCCATATCGCGATTCTATTGGTTAAAAATCTGTATCTTAATGAAAATATGTATCATAATGAAGTTCATTATGATACAGGTAGTGACATCATAATTGATATATGTATTATAGTATGAGAATAGAAAATAGTTATTTATGATATAAGTGTTAAAAGTACACGTTTAAGGCACGCATGTGAAAGTTTGCAGAATGAGCGATAGCGAGTTCTGCAATTCACATGAGTGCCTTAAAAATGTACTTTTTAACACGCATATCATACAATATTTTTTCTACAAACGTAATTACAGTACAATATCTACAAAAACTTTTACTTGAACTTGACTGACATTCCATTTTTATATTTTTTTGACATTACATCAAAATTGCCTATACGGTCAATACGAATTGCAGTGCCATAAAAATTTTAAAGCACTAGTGCCTTAAGAGTAAACAGTAGCGATCAACAGGTAGCAAAAACGCGTTCCAAGATTGCGGCCGTAATTTTGAATATTTTTTCGATATATTTGGCACACGTATTCGTAATATAATAGAGAATGGCGGTACAGAGCTAAATTTGAAAAATATATTAATATGTGGAAATTACTCTGTAATTAAATACAATATTAAAAAAACGAGCCTGTACCGCCATTAAGAAGAACAAAAAAATACACTTTCTTCAAATAAACTTTTTTATCCGATGTCTAGATTTTGTGTCATTTTGGAATTACTAAATTCCAAAATGACACAAAATATAGGCATCGGATAAAAAAGTTTATTTGAAAAAAGTTTATTATTTTGTTCATCTTAATGGCGGTACAGGCTCGTTTTTTTAATATTGTATTTAATGGCAGAGTAATTTCCACATAATAATATATTTTTCAAATTTAGCTCTGTACCGCCATTCTCTATTATATTACGAATACGTGTGCCAAATATCTCGAAAAAATATTCAAAATTACGGCCGCAATCTTGGAATGCGTTTTTGCTACCTGTTGATCGCTACTGTTCCCTCTTAAAGTATCACTTTTAACGCTCGTATGGAGTGCTAAAAATTGCATTTTTAACACGGTTGTAGAAAAAATAATAAAAACGATTTATTATTTTTTTGGTTTCTGTCGTGACTGAGCGTTGAACTCATTGATATCATATTCGAAAACTGTTCAGGATATTGTCAAAAATGACTAAAAGAACTGGGCAAGGATAGATGCAAACAGTTCAGGACATAGATTGGACGGAATAATGCGAGGCCTGCTAGTTAACAGATACGATACCACTCCCATTATCACTCCTGCCAATAATTTTAAAGATGTATGGAAGACTACCGGATTGTCGTCGCAGACATATTAATATCAACAATAAGTGTGGTTTCGCAAATGGGTTCAGTTCCACCAGTCATCACAAAGGAAGGAAAAAAATCAATAATCGAGAGCAACAAATCGGATTCCTTCACATCAGTGTGGTTTCAGAAATAAACACTCAACTATTGAAGTCCACAGGACAATTGACATAATTGAGAAAGAATACCAGAAAAAAACTTATATGCTTTGGTATATTCCTTGACACTGCCCAGACATTTGGCAAAGTCTGGCAAGCGCTTATTAAAAAGCTACAATAAATTCTCCTGATACTTATCCGATCTTACCTAGAAGGAAGAATATTTAGAATTAAGCACGAAGTGTACTTTGAAATGAGGGAAATTAAAGAGGGTGTTCCTCAAGGTAGTGTACTGAGACAAGTTCTTTATTTTTTACACATGATATACCTGAACAGGGAAATACTAAAATCGCTACCTTTGCTGGTGATACAGCTATACTGGCAGTGGGTAAAAATAATAGAGAACGTAGAGAAAAACTTCTGACATTGATGCAACAAGAAAACCAATAGAGGGAAGAGTGAAAAAAAATCAATGAAAGCAAATCAGTTTCTGTTGATTGTGCCTATTTGAAAAATGATTAGGTATACATAGTAATAAACAACAAAGTGATCCCATGCTACAACTCAGCTGCACTGCATAATTTGCACTTGGATGGATGTTCGTTTAACCCTTTGATTGAATGAACATATTAAAAAGAAAAGGAAAAACTTGACCTCAAATTCAAAAAAAAAGTATTGGGTGTTTGGACGTAAATCTAAACTGTTAATATATAATAAAATACTACTATATAAACAAATCCCAAAGCCCGTCTGGGTGTATGGCATGCAACTCTGGTGTTGTGCAGACAAAAGCAATATAGTTATTAAAAGATTTCAAAATAAGATCCTAAGATACAGATTGGATGCACCATGGGTTTTATAGGAATAACTCACAGAGATCTGAAGATATTCTAAGAAGTAGTCAAGAGGTTTGCAAAGAAGCACAAAGAAAGACTCAACCTCCACGTTCAACGAGAGAGAAAGTGCTGCAGCTTCTTGACAATATTAACCAATAGAAGGTTTAAAAGAAGGAAGACTTTTCATCTAGTGCAATATTTTACTCTAGAGTTATTAAACATCAGAAAATGACAACAGGTCGACAGAAACTGAAGAGAGTGAGCGACGAAACTTAGAGCAGGCCAGGATCCACAAAGGATCAGTGGCGGCCGGTCAGGGTCGGCAGTGCCGACCCACACATTTATGGACACATTGTAGATTTTCTAAATATTTAATTTAATCTGAGTTGATGATATTTGTTTCCGTAAAATAAAAAAAGATCTGTGAGATAATACAGACTAAATTTTATTCATTGTTTTTAAAAGAATTCGATCAATCCGATACGTTAAAAGTGATCCCTACGCGTAAGAAACTTTTCAAATTAATAATCCCAGCCATGCATCCGATTGCGATTGTGTGAATTCTTTTTTAGGGACGGCGAGCCGTCCCTAGATTTACGATTTAAACCTTATCAGCCTACTTGTAAGAAGCGCTGTGGAATATTAGCCGATAGGCAATCAATTATACATTTCACCACAATTTCACCCGTATTTGAATGGCAGAGTCCGGCAGATCAATCTGCCGATCGGTGATGGGCAGACACCAGCAAGGCTTGTACCAAGGCACATACCCTGCTAATAGTGCGCTCGGGATGAAATTAATTATGAAACAACGTAGCTTTTGAAATTTTAAATCTCGGTTAGTTTTCACTGTAGCAGATTTTCGTAAACAGCTTTTGGAAGTTTTCAATTTTATTAATAAAGGCGACAATTCTGCAAGTGATGATATCTCGATCCGTGAAGCAATCGGTTTGAAAACTTTACTAAATGATTATTCTTTTAATATTTTTTTACATAAGAAAGTGTTTACCCAAACTGATGTGATATTCAATGTTGTTCAAAATCAGTCAACTGACATTATTTATTCCAAAAATAGAATAACAAAGCTGGTAAAAAATCTCAGAGATAGTAATTTTCCATATATACGCAGTGACGTTTTGGATTCGCTTGATATTTCCGAACACCCCCACAAAAGACAAAAGTATGACACAGATCTCGAAAAACAAGTATATTTTGAAATTTTTGATACTATTATTATTTGTGCAATTAGATAGGTACTCATTTTTTCAAATTTTGAAGATTTGCAAAAATTTAAAAGTTACGCCAAAGAATTTTCAAAATATCTATTAGACAAGTGTATTAAAACTATCCATAATTCTTTAATCAAATAAACTAAAATTAATTAAAAGTTTTATATGCTGATCCAAATATTTTCGGAAGATGGGATAAGTTACAAAATATGTATAATTTTATATACTGCAATTCATTGCAACCAACTGTTCCCGAAATTAATAAATTATTATCATGAATTCTCTCATTGCTACCAACTTTTGCCTTAAATGAACGGGATTTCTCTTGTCTCAAAAGTGTCAAAACGTATTGTCGAAACACCATGAAACAAAAGAGAATGTCAAGCTTTTCTCAAATGTCAATAGAAATAAAAAAATATGAAAAAAAATTTTTTTTAAGAAACGCTTTTCTTTAGTTACGAGTGACTAAAATTAAAAATATAAAAGAATCAAGTAAAAAGCAAAAAAAATAAAAAAAATTGAAAAAATCTAACACATTCGTCAAAGAAAAGCGTGGCGCGTCTTCATCGAATAAACAGTTTTCGCCCCACGCTTTTCTTTAACGAATGTGTTAGATTTTTTAATTTTTTTTTATTTTTTGCTTTTTACTTGATTCTTTTATATTTTTAATTTTAGTCACTCGTAACTAAAGAAAAGCGTTTCTTATTTTTTTTTCATATTTTTTTATTTTTTATTAGTCTTACACTTTTCAAACATTAAAATATATCGTCATGTTTATTAAAATATGTATAGGTAAAACATGTTATGATGTACTAACATAAACAGTAGTCGGAATCGGCAAAAAATTTGAAACTTTATTGTTTATTTATGAAGCATAACGTAAACAATTAACGTAAAAAGTGAAATTATGTATAGTTCATATCATTAGCTAGAATTTTGTAAAAGTTTCAAGTTTTTACATTGTAAAAAACAAGAGAATTTAAGCATTTTCCATTAAAATAGTTTTTTTTATTTAAACAATTAATAAACATAAAATTTTTATTTTTATTGACTATTCGTGTATTGTTCCCACGAATGCATATGTCTGCAAATTTCCATTCATTTGAATTGGAGAAAAGGCAGTCAATAACGTCTAAAGATTTGACACAAACTATTGAACTAAATAAAAGCGTTTAAAAACTAATAAAATCTCTCCAACACATTAATAAATTTTACGATGATGTTATTACCCATTTTGCTACGTGCAAACAACATAGACTAAAGTTAATTTATAAACATGTTTAGCTTCTAAATCTATGTGAAAAAAAAAACAAAAAAAAATAAAACAAAAAACAAAAACCAAAAATCTTCTATGATGATTGAAGCCTTTTAATTAGATGGTATACCTATCTGAGGAGACAAAAACCTTGCCGACCCTGTCCCTAAAGCCACGAGCCGCCACTGCAAAGGATTGTCGAACCGAAAATGATGAAGATGAATAGTGTGGTTCTAATGCAATAATCAGTGTAGTTCAAATTTTATACATCACTTGACATAATTCTTTTTTACAGTTATACATGCAACAAATCAAGTTTATTTGGCACAATATTCCAACTGTCAGAACAATCATCCTGGGTGGAACTACAATTAGATTCGAACAAAATCAAAACGTGAAGGACCAACATGGTAATCAATCACCACAGTTGAAAGCAAGTTGATTGGTAATATCCTCTATAAAAGAATTGCCTGTCTCAAAATTTATGCAGCCCTTGTAAAAGAATGTACAAGTACAAGTAAAAGAATGTATAAGGTTTCAATGGTTAAAAATACTATCATTTTTAAAATCTGGTGTAATGAGCTTTCCTCAAGTCTAGAAGTATCGTTTTTAAGATAAACAACAACTATTATTTAGAAATTATCTACAGAAAGGAATCTCCAGGTGTGGTACAAAAACTTGAAGCATTAAAAATCATTTATCACTAAGAAAAATGTACAAAAAAACCTGGCTCGTGCTATAAAATTATCAAATCTCGACCACACCAATAAATTGTAACGCGTTTCGTAGTGTGAAGCCGGCTTTGTTTGACTGATTGATGATAATCCAGCATTAAAATTCTCGATATAAGAGAAGAAAGCTTCTACGGTCAAGGCTACAAAGAAAATGGCGCTGATTTACTATCGTGTCTCTTCTTCTTGTATGTTCGTGACTTGAAGTTTATTGAGAATAGTACCAGAGGTGGTTCTGAAAACTGTTTGCTTTATTTTTCCTTTATTTTTGTTGATATACGCTACGGATGTTGATCTTATTGTAGCCTTAAATATTATAATAACCAGTTTAATTATTACTCGTTGGTTAAATTAATGTAGAATTATGGTATAGCATGTGTCACTGCCATTTTATCATTAAAAGATGATCTCAGAGTTATGTGGTGCACGTTGGACACGCACCATTTACTAGGTGCTCGTAAGATATTCTTTTCTATCTAATCTTTGACAAGCTCATTCCATCTGTAGTGTTTTCTGCAGCTACTCGCCATTTTGTTGAGGACGTTGGGTACATACAAATTCACTTTCAGAAATTATTCATGATATACAGGGTGTAACAAAAATACAGGTCATAAATTAAATCACATATTCTGGGACCAAAAATAGTTCTAATGAACCTAACTTACCTTAGTACAAATATGCACATAAAAAAGTTACAGCCTTTTGAAGTTACATGCAAAATGAAAATCGATTTTTTCGAATATATCGAAAACTATTGCAGATTTTTTTACTGAAAATGGACATGTGGCATTCTTATGGCAGGAAAATCTTAAAGAAAAATTATAGTCAAATTTGTCCACCCCATAAAAATTTTATGGGGATTTTGTTCCCTTAAACCCCTCCCCAAACTTTTGTGTACGTCTCAATTAAATTATTATTGTGGTACCACCATTAGTTAAATTCAATATCCTTAAAATTTTTTGTCTCTTAGTATTTTTTTGAGAAGGCACCTTTTATCGAGATGTGGCTTCTTTTTTAATATGGTTCAAAATATACCTAAAATGTAAATCATAAATAAATTTTCATATTATTAATAAGTCTCCATATAGACCAGGAAGGATCTGTTTTTAGGTGGATGTGAGAGGTGGCATTCGGGTTTTTGTGGATAAAGTTGGGTGATAACGTCGTTAATAATAATTGACGTATGCTCCTTCTCAAATATGCCCGGAACATTAATAAAAAAAAAATAAAATACACTCGGGTGCAAAATTAACCGGACACCTTAAAAATGGGTAATTTTTGATGTCTCGCAATTCCTAAACCTGTTGTCCGATTTAAGTGATTTTTTAATATGTTATAGCCTTATTCTTTAACAATACCGTTTTAATAATATTGTTGCTAAACAGGTAAATTTTCATTGTATACCGGGTGTACCAATGAAACTGTGTTTTTTTCTCAAACTTCGCATCGCCCTGTGGAGTATTCTAACATTTACAAAATACTCAAATTTAAACCCAACTATAGCCTCATGTTTTCTCAACATTCTGTTTTTTGAGTCATTCACTTATGTTGGACCGTTAAAAAGTTAGGTACTTTAACAGTTAGCCATGTTTTTTATCAAAACAGTATGTTTTTAAATAAACATGGCAAACTTTATGGAGTTATTCTACATGAAAAAATAATGACGGTTTGCTTTATAAACCTATGTCCGCAAATGCTTAATTCCTAAGATAGAGGGTGTTGAAATTTTTCTTATAAACTGACGATTTATTTATTGCTTTAAAACCGGTTGAGATATGCCAATGAAATTTGGTGGGTTTTAAGACGTAGTTATTATACAACTTTTGACATACAAGTTAGAATTTAATATTCACCATTGGCGCGCATACGGGTAATATGAGCTGTCATATTACCCGTATGCGGGCCAATGGTGAATATTAAATTCTCAGTTGAATGTAAAAAAATGTGCAATAACTACGTCTTAAAACCCACCAAATTTCATTTGCATATCTCAACCGGTTTTAAAGCAATAAATAAATCATCAGTTTGTAAGAAAAATTTCAACACCCCCTATCTCAGAAACGAAGCAATTGCGGACATACCGTTTATAAAGCAAACTGTCATTATTTTTTCATGCAGAATTACCCTTTAAAGGTTGCCATACTTATTTGAAAAGACCCCGTATTGATGAAAAACATGGCTAGTTGTTAAATTACCTAACTTTTTTATGGTCCAATGTACGCGAATGAATCAAAAAGCAAAATGTTTAGAAAACATGAGGCTATAGTTAGATTTCAATTTCAGTATTTTGTAAATGCTAGAATATTCCACAGGGTGATGCGAAGTTTAAGAAAAAAACACAGTTTCATTGGTACACCTCGTATACAATGAAAATTTACCTGTTTAGCAACAGTATTATTAAAACGGTATTGTTAAAGAATAAGGCTATAACATACTAAAAAATCACTTAAATCGGACAACAGGTTTAGGAATTGCGAGACATCAAAAATTACCCATTTTTAAGGTGTCCGGTTAATTTTGCACCCGAGTGTATTTAAAAATTTCAAAAAATTTCGTTTTTTTTCTACTTTCTTTGCTTATAACTTTAAAACGATTCATTTTGGAACAAAGTCGTATAGGAATAAAACAAAGATAATTAAATTTTCTATCAGATACGATTGGTTAAAAATGTCTAAATTTATCACCCTTGCTGCAAAATAGCAATAAATATAAAATAAGGGAGCAAAATAAGCCTGTCCTTATTCAATGTTTTTCCATCACTTAGGTTACACTTGGAACCCTCCTAATTCGCTTAGAAAATTTTTGTAATGTGCTAAAACCGTCCACCAAATTTCATTAAAATTGACTTGCACTAGATGTTGCATAATAATTTTGCAATCTAAACTTTTTTTAAAAAAATAAAAATTTTTAAAATCTTGCACAACAAAAACTAGAACATACAAAGATTTTTCAATTTTTTTACATATAAAGAACCACTCCACATATCTAATGCACTACAGAATTGAAATCGGATTATTTAAGCAGCCTCAGCAATGTTTTAAAGTTATAAACAATTTTTGGCTTATAAACAAATTAGTGCTGTGGCCAGGAGGGGGTGCTACGGGCTCCTTTATTTAGATGGACTTACCCAAGTTTTTTTATGTATTTTGACCCGTAAAACACGAATTTTTTGGGTAACAGCTGATCCGGATGTCGATAAGATTGTTATAAACAAAGAACTTGAGGAATTACATAACATCGATTTTTCGCAAAATAAAACATTTTTTTGTATTTCTCTAAGCAAAAAATGTTCTTAGAAGTTTTTTCGTAGGATGCATAGTTTTCGAGATAAACGCGGTGGAACTTTCAAAAAATCGAAAAATTGCAATTTTTGAACGCGAGTAACTTTTGATTAAAAAATAAAATAGCAATTCTGCTGAAAGCATTTGAAAGTTTAAGTCAAATTATACCGGTTTTAATTATTTGCATTGCTAAAAATTAATTTTTTTATTATTAAACAAAGCTATTTGTTTATAAGCCAAAAAATTGTTTATAATTTTAAAACATTGCTGAGGCCCCCTAAATAATCCGATTTTAATTCTGTAAAGTGTATTAGATAGGTAGAGCACCTCTTTATATATAAAAAAATTATCCAACTTCTAAATGGTCTACTTTTTGTTCAGAAAGATTTAAAAAAAATTGAACTTTTTAAAAACATTTAGATTTCAAATTTATTACGCAAAAGCTATTAGGTCGATTTTAATGAAATTTGGTAGACCGTTTAAGTAAGTTATAAGAATTTTCTAAGCGAATTACTAATTGAGGTTCTAGGTGCCACCAAGGTGGTTAAGAAACATTGAATAACAACAGGCGTATTTTGCCCCCTTATTTTGTATTTATTGCTATATTGCAGAAAAGCTAATACCTTAAGACATTTTTGACCAGTCTTATATCATACAAAATTCAATTATCTTTATTTTATTTCTGTTCGACGTTGTTCCAAAACGAATCGTTTTAAAGTTATAAGCAAAGAAAGCAGAAAAAAATCGATGTTTTTCGAAATTTTTAAATATTTTAATTTTTTATTAATGTTCCGGGCATATTTGAGAAGGAGCATAAATCAATTATTATTAACGAAGTTATCACCTAACTTTATCTGCAAAAATCCGAATGCCACCTCTCACATCCAAAAATAGACGTTTTTTTACAGATTATTCCTAGTCTAATAATCGTACTTTACAAATAATGTGGTGGATTTGACAAATATTCAAAATATCTCGATAAAAACGGACTTTTCGAAAAAGTACTAAGAGGCAAAAAAGTCTTAGAAACATTGTGTTTAACTAATGTTACTACATTAATAATTTAATTGGAACGTACACAAAAGTTTGGGGGGTTTAAAGGACCAAAACCCCCATAAAATTTTTATGGGGTGTCCAAATTTCACTATAATTTTTTCTTAAGATGCAACTGTCATAAGAATGCCACATGTTCATTTTCAATAAAAAATCTCTTTTTCTATATATGTATGTATTGGAAAAAATCAATTTTCATTTTGTAACTTCAAAGGGCTGTAACTTTTTTTATGTGCACATTTGTACTAAGGTAAGTTAGGTTCAATCAAACTATTTTTGGTCTCAGAATATGTGAATAAATTTATGACCTGTATTTTTGTTACCCCCGGATTAATTAGTCCAGTCATTGGACAGAAAATGCGACAAACATTTTGGTTCAAAATTATCTCAGTTACATTTCTTATTTGAAACATTTTTCTCTATGGTATACAGATTTTCGGTAGTCCTAAAATTCAAATTTTCAGCAAAATTCAGCTTGTTCGCCTCATTTTTATCTCGTTCGAGATCAAATTTGTCTTAGATAATAATGATAACTACGGAAATATTGATTCTTTTATAATTTTACAAATGAATCAATATTTGATTTCGGACATTTTTGTTAACCTTCGGATGACCAAGGGGGTAAATTTTGACCCCAATGTATGTTTTTATTTAATAAATTCAAAAATATTTTCAATCTTAATTTCATTATTTTTTTATTTAACTTTAATATCATTCTAGATACCCTCATATTTTGTAATAAAAAAAATTCTCGATATTTTACGAAAAAAAAAAATTTGCTGAATTTAGGGTCAAAGACGAACTCCCTTGGCCTTCCATGTTCCAATTTTATATTAAGTAAATACCGTCTATTATGTGGAATTGTTTGTAAGAAACATTCCAATATTGAAAAAAAGTTGTTTGTTAAACCTGTGGCGACGTAAATTAGTGTATATTTTAAATTTTTTTTAGATCTATGTTCAGAATGATGATTCCTGTTTTGGTTCAGTTGTGATTGGAATATGTTTTACTAATGTTTATTTATCATTTATTGATACAATACTGATATTAAAATTACGAATACATTATTTTATTTCTTAAAACAACTTATTTCTTTTGTTAATTGTCATTTTTGACTTGGGGTTATTTTTTACCCCCGTTCGTCATCCGTGTAACAAAAAAAGGTTGGTCATCGAAGGTTAATATACAAGAAAAAAACATTCCTATGTGCAAATAAAATAAAATACAGTCAAACCTGCCATATCCGGATCAATGTGGCGACAGACCGATCCGGGTATGAAAAAATCCGGATATCAAGATCACTACTTCTTTTGTAGTCTCTGAAACGTTTTCTCCTTCATACAATCCAGTAATCAACGCCGCCAATAACTTTCGTCGATAGACACGTTTTATAGATTCTATAATACATTATTTCGCCATCTTTTAGTTCTTCTTTTAGTGCGTTGTCCAACAGCAGGACTGCCTTTCTCGGTAGATTTCGGTAGATCCAGACGGCGCAGAACCGTCCGGATATGGGGAGGTCCGGATATGGCAGGTTGTACTGTATATGCTAAACAATGTCTACTTACGAAAAAAATAATGGAGAGAAAGACGGTATCCATACCTGAAAGAAAATAAAAAAGTTAAATTTTTATAAACTTTTTATTCATTTTTAATTAGGTGAATGACAACTTTATAAAAACAAAAAAACTGTGGTCTCGCAAAAAACCGAGCAAATTATAATTAAAAAGGGGGATTTTCCTTAGGTAGGCCTAACCATATACACACACCGGCAAAATTAGCCGAACACCTTAAAAATGGGACGTTTGAGGTCTCGAATTTCCTAAACCAATGGTCCGATTTGAGTGATTTTTTTAGTATGTTATAGCCCTATTATTTAAGAATATCGTTGTAATAATATTGTTGCTAGACAGCTAAATATCATTTTATACCGGGTGCACCAATCATGCTGTGTTTTTTCTTAAAGTTTGGAACACCCTGTGGAATATTCTAGCATATGTAAAATATTAAAATTAATACTCGATTGTAGACTTAGGCTTTCTTAACATTTTCCTTTTTGATTCATTTACTTATGTGAGATAATAAAAAAGTTATGTGCGTTAACAATTATCCATGTTTTTCATCAATAAATCCTCATAGTAGGGAAGGAAAGTATACTAAATTTGCAGTTACTCGAACGTTATGGAGACCTATTGGATTGTGAAGAGTATGTGCTAAAATCAAAAAAAAAGTTAAGTTGAGTTTTCCATAAAGTGGGGGACTTTTCATTCTTTAATTTAATTGTCCATTTGAAACAATCATTTTTCTCCGATTATAGCGTTATCTATTCATTAATTCGCAAAAATGTGTTGAATAAAAGTTGCTTATTTTTACGTAAAAAATCCAAATCTGCAATAAAAATTGGGGGATAATATTTAAGATTTTAAATTAAATCGCTAACCCCACCTCCGTGGGGGCTCGTGACACCCCACGGAGAGGGGTGATGGGTAAATTAAAAATTTTAAATACGAACCCTGCGATATTTCGCGAAATGAACATCAGATCGTAAAACTGCAAAATACACCTATTCAATATTTTTCAAAAATCTACCGAATGCCCCAAACACGACCCCCCACGGAGGTGGGGTGGGTGGTTACTTTAAAATATTAAATAGGAGCCCCCAATTTTTATTGCAGATTTGGATCCGTGACGTAAAAATAAGCAACATTTATTCGCAACATTTTTTCCAATTATGGATAGATGGCGCTATAATCGGAAAAAACGATTGGTGGAAATGGAAAATTAAATTAAAAAATGGAGAGTCCCACACTTTATGGAAAACTTAACTTGACTTTTTTTGGTTTTAGCACCCACTCTTCACAATCCAATAGGTCCCCATAACGCTCGAGTAACTGCAAATTTAGCATACTTTCCTCCCCTACTATGAGGATTTATTGATAAAAAACATGGCTAGTTGTTAAAGCTCATAGCTTTTTTATTTTTCAACATAAGCAAATGAATCAAAAAAGAAAATGTTAAGAAAGCCTACGTCTATAATCGAGTTTTAATCTCAATATTTTATATATTCTAGAATATCCCACAGGGTGTTCCGAACTTTAAGAAAAAAACACAGTATGATTGTTACACCCGGTATAAAATGACATTTACCTGTCTAGCAACAATATTATTACACCGATATTCTTAAATAATAAGGCTATAACATACTAAAAGAATCACTCAAATCGGACAACAGGTTTAGGAAATTCGAGA
Source organism: Diabrotica virgifera virgifera (assembly GCF_917563875.1). Taxonomy (NCBI): domain Eukaryota; kingdom Metazoa; phylum Arthropoda; class Insecta; order Coleoptera; family Chrysomelidae; genus Diabrotica; species Diabrotica virgifera. The sequence goes on from NC_065446.1 coordinate 216,381,094, forward strand.
CATCAAACATGTCCCATTTTTAAGGTGTTCGGCTAATTTTGCCGGTGTGTGTAGTTAAAAAACTCTAACATGAAGTAAAAACCACTTCTATGTAATAGGTATATTTATTAAAAATTTTAAAAATCCCAATGGATTGAATAAAATATGTCCAATTCTGAACGTTTTCGGACCTATCAGTCCATCATCAGTGAATTCAAATACTTGCTAAATAGCCGCAGATCCAAACAATGGTTGAAATTATAATTCAATCAACATTATGTTTGAAGTAATATTGATCAGGCTATTAGCCAACTATGAATTCACTGATGATGGACTGATAGGTCCGAAAACGTTCAGAATTGGACATATTTTATTCAATCCATTGGGATTTCTAAAATTTTTAATAAATGTACCTATTACATAGAAGCGGTTTTTACTTCAAGTTTTTCACATTATAATTATTCTAGACTGTATTGATGAACACCCAGAAATGATCAAGAGATTGATATCTGCTGAATTAGTGGAATGGGTCGTATGCAAGTGTGTGGAACAGTTAAGGAACAATGATTGCTTGATGTCCATCCATGTTACAACAGTTCAAGAATTACTTCCCCAAGACCAAAACCATCCCTAATGTAAAGGATTTTGTAATTGGCTTTTAGAAGAAAATATACGTAACGTAAACTTTAGATTTAAAAAAAAATATCTGTCTCTTCTTTTTGGAACATACACCGTTAGCGTTCAGACATATGCTATTGTATTTTGTACATTGTATATTTTGTACATTGTAAGTATGTTATTTTTGCAGGACGGTGCTCCATGACATTATAGCGACAAAGTAATCGTATTTTTATGGTGTAATTTATGACTATTCTTTTGTAACACCCTGTATAAAAATGACATATATCAGATTCATGTAACTTGCATTTTATTTACAATTATTATAAAAACAGAAATTTGAAAGATGAAAGTCACGATGAAGCGATTTTTACCATTTTTAAACAGATTTGGGTCAGGTAAATATCTAGGCAATTAAATAAGTATGTACAACATAAACGTGTGGAATGTAGAATTTTCTTATCAACCACTTTAGAAATACAAGTAATCTTAAAACGGATTCCAACGGAACGTGGCGTGGCACACCTAGCAAAATGGAAAATATGTAACAGAAAAAGATAAAAATTGAAGACGGGAATCAACGCAACTGAAAATAGCGTAATTTCGCTCAGAATTTTGTGAGTTACGATCCTTGGACAAAATAGTATAGTATAGTTGATCCAAAAGATGGCATAACCCAGACATCCAAAGTGAAAGTTATTCTTTAACACCAAATTGTTCTATATGGTCCACACAATGTCCAGAAAAAAGTCACACCATTTTGAGCGTCGGGTTTGGGGGGGAGAGGGGGGAGAAATCGGTAAATTCGTAGTTTTTCGCCAATATTTCTAAAACTATGCGGTTTAGCATGAACAACCCTCTATACAAAATTGTTCTACATTAAATTTGAAATAAAAAAGGTCCTATGCATAATCTTTCTAAAATGAATTGTTCAAAAGTTACGGAGGTAGTATAGTATAACTGGTCCAAAAAAAGGCCTAACCCAAACATCCAAAGTAAAAGTTTTCCTCCAACACCAAAAAGTTCTATGTAGTCCACATATTGTTCAGTAAAAAGTTACACCATTTTGAGCGTCCGGTTTGGAAGGGAGATGGGAGAGAAGCCGGTAAATTAGTAGTTTTTTTACGTTTTTCGTCAATATTTCTAAAACTATGCTTTAGCGTAAACAATTTTATATACAAGATTGTTCTACATGAAATTTAAAAAAAAAATATTCTACACATATTTGTTATAAAATCAACGGTTCCAGAGTTACGGAGGGTGAAAAGTCGAGGTTTTCGGTATTTTTTATATTTTTTGGGCAATATTTATGATATAACTATACCAAAAACCCAGACATTTAAAGTGAAAGTTATCCTTTAACACCAAATTGTTCTATATGGTCCACGTAATGTTCAGAAAAAAGTCACACCATTTTCAGCGTCGGGTTTAAGGGGGGAGAAATCGGTAAATATAAAAAATATCGAAAACCTCCACTTTTCACCCTCCGTAACTTTGGAACCGTTGATTTTATAACAATTATTTATATAACCTTTTTTGTTTTAAATTTTATGTAGAACATTTTTCTATAGAACATTCCTTACGCTAAAGCATAGTTTTAGAAATATTGACGAAAAACTTAAAAAAACTACTAATTTACCGACTTCTCCCCTATCTCGCCCCCAAACCGGACGCTCAAAATGGTGTAACTTTTTACTGAACAATATGTGGACCATATAGAACAATTTGGTGTTGAAGGAAAACTTTTACTTTGGATGTCTGGGTTAGGCCTTTTTTGGACCAATTATACTATACTACCTCCGTAACTTTTGAACCATTCATTTTAGAAAGATTATGCATAGGACCTTTTTTATTTCAAATTTAATGTAGAACAATTTTGTATAGAGGGTTGTTCATGCTAAACCGCATAGTTTTAGAAATATTGACGAAAACCTTAAAAAACTACGAATTTACCGATTTCTCCCCCCTCTCCCCCCAAACCCGACGCTCAAAATGGTGTGACTTTTTTCTGAACATTATGTGGACCATATAGAACAATTTGGTGTTAGAGGATAACTTTCACTTTGGATGTCTGGGTTTGGGTCTAACTATGCCATACTAAAAAGTAAACCCCCTATTTATGGCTAGCGCGGAGTGGCTTGGTTTGTCCGGTTGTTTGTCGGTAAACATGCATAGTTCAAAGAAAATCAGAAGCTAAAACAGGACCCCTTCAACTCGGCTATAACTGTACGGTCAGTGCCGTGGTAATTTTGTGTCTAACGACGTTGTGTTTTAATTTTTATCATTGTGTGAATTAATCAACCTACTAATATTTTTAACGCCATAACTGGTGGTGTACGATCGATCTTATCACAAAGTAAATATTTTTTAAATGTTGAATGGGTTACATGTAAGAGTTCATTTTGAATGAAGTAAAAAACATACGTACTCTCCATCATTTATTGTAACTTCCGACGACCGGTTTCGCTCTCGACAGTATGCAGTATGCAGAGCATCTTCAGGTCAACGGTTACAAGTCACTAAATGTTACAAATAAAAACCAGAGTTAGAACAATGTCTGGTTGTAAAAGATGCTAAAGATCCATAAGATCAAGCCAATATTGAACAACATACATAAAAGTAGTTAAGACAGCAGACAAATACATATGCATGTACACTCTGGCTCTGGGGCGGCAACAAACGTCCCCAAGCTGACAAGCACATGCAGATGTATGTCGTCTGTAATCATGCAATGATAACGTGTCGTACTTACATTCGGCTACAAGGAGCTACTTCCTCAGTATTCATTAACATGATATCTTGCTAAAGTTATGCTAACGGGATAAAACCCGTTAGCATAACTTAAGCAAGATACACGGGATAAAACCCGTTAGCATAACTTAAGCAAGATATTATGTTAATGAATACTGAGGAAGTAGCTCCTTGTAGCCGAATGTAAGTACGACACGTTATCATTGCATGATTACAGACGACATACATCTGCATGTGCTTGTCAGCTTGGAGACGTTTGTTGCCGCCCCCCGAGTGTACATATATATGTATTTGTCTGCTGTTTTAACTACTTTTATGTATGATGTTCAATATTGGCTTGATCTTATGGATCTTTAGCATCTTTTACAACCAGACATTGTTCTAGCTCTGGTTTTTATTTGTAGCAGTTAGTGACTTGTAACCGTTGACCTGAAGATGCTCTGCATACTGTAGAGAGCGGAACCGGTCGTCGGAAGTTACAATAAATAAGAGTACGTCTGTTTTTTACTTCATTTAAATATTTTTTATTTTGCAGTAACGTGGGATGCAAACTGTGCTCTCTTTTCTTTTATTGTTACATATTTGCTATTTCTCTTTACCCTAAATTGGTAAACTGGTGAAGCGTGCCTCACCACACCCCGTTGGAAGCCGCCTTTAGAGTATAACAGATATGTATGTATTTTACGAAAATTATATGAACCTTCATATTTATCTGCAGCGACCACGCAAAATGGAAGTGGGTAAAGGTAACAAATGACGTGGGCGTTAATATTTGATATTACTAGAGTAATAAAATGTAGTAACAGTCGTAAAGAAACAAATGTTATTATTAGTATTAGTAAGTCAATATATTCCCAGTACGGTGATTTCATACCTTTGTTTTGTAATAAATTCTCATTATCCTTAAAAAGTATCAATTTATTTTGAAATTTAAATGACTTAAATAACTTAAATGACTTTAATCTTCTACATCTGATCATACATACTCTAGAAAGGATTACCCAAAGCCTACATAATCAGTGTAACGTCATAAACGTCACATATTTTTTATTTTCATTCAAATAATTAGTTTATTTTAATTTCCAACTTGATTGACTCATGTGTGCACCTACTATCTGTTTTGTTTTACTATTTTTATTCTAGAAATAGATGGCCCTCAACTATTCTATCAACTAAATATTCTATCTCAATCTGGCTTTCTGTGGGAAGGGATCACAAATGGGCCCTGCTCCGATCTACCATAACCATACCCCTAAATAGAAATTGGACAAAGTCCAGTAATATTTGTTTTTTCATCATCATTGGTGCTACAGCACATTCCCAAGTCTATTTTACCAGTCAGTCCTATCCATAGTCAACCATTGCCAGTTTGCTGCACCACTTTTTCCAGCATCATCATCCATACCGTCCTTCCAAGTTTTGGCCTACCTTTTCTTCTACTTTCGACTGATTGTGAGATAAGGATTAGTCAAGGAGGGTTATTCTGCTGTGATCTTGATAAAAATGTCCTGTCCATCTGTCTTCCTATATTTATGAGAGATATTACGTCTTTATCGCCAGATATCTGTTTGTATTTGTGGTACATCTAATAGATGTAACTCCTCGTCCAAGTACCGTTTTCACAGATGCCACCAACTATCCCTCTCAGGATTATTGATTCAAATATCTTCTTCTTCTTCCTCTTTATAAGCAATTCTGCTTGTTCATTGGCGGATTGATACCTTTATGGAAGGTTGTCACTTAATCTTTTGCGCGGTCGGCCGATACTTCTTCTGCCGATTGGTGATTTATCTCGTGCTATTTTGACCACACGTGTCTCCCCCATTCTGGTTATGTGGTTGTTCCATTCTTTTTTTCTATTTAGTGTCCATTCGTTTAGTACGTTACATTGTCTTCTAATATCTTCGCTCCTCTTTCGATACCTCAGTGTATTTCCTGTAATTCTTCTCAGTACTCTCATCTCTGCCGTTTCCAGTAGTCTTTGTGTTGTGGCTGTATCGGGTCTGTTTCTGATGCATATGTCATTATTGGTCTTACACTGGCTTTATAAATTCTTGACTTCATCTCAGTGTTAATATGTCGGTTTCGCCATATGGTGTTATTAAGGCATCCTGCCAATCTATTTGCTTTTTGTACTTGATTTCTCACTTCTTTGTCTAGGTCTCCGTAACTTGACAATTTAATTCCAAGGTATTTTACTTCCATTACTTGTTCAATATTGATACCATCAATTTCTATTTTGCATCTGATTGGTTCTTTACTGATTACTATTGTTTTGGTTTTCTGAGATGAAATTGTCATATTGAATTCTTTTGCTCTTATGTTAAATCTGTGGACTAATCTTTGCAGACTATCTTCATCTTGGGCTATCAATATTGCGTCGTCTGCGTAGCAGAGTATTTTTACTTCTTTGTTTCCCATTCTATATCCTCTTCCTTTGTTGACGTTTTTGATGATTTCATCCATGATTAAATTGAAAAGCATAGGACTCAATGAGTCTTATTCCGCTGCCTATATCTATAGGTTCTGTAAGTTGTCCATCTATTCTGACTTCCATTTTATTGTTTTGGTAGATGTTCTCAATAGTTTTTATGATATCTAGAGGAACTTCTCTATTATACAGAAGATGCATTACATCTTTGAGTCTTATTCTGTCAAATGCTTTCTTTAAGTCTATGAGACATAGAAATGCTGGTATATAATAGCATTCATATATGAGCAAGAGATTTTCATCTGTCTTTGAAATGGTCTACGTTTCCGATACATATGTCAGCACTGGCAGTGTAAGGGTATTTTTTTTCTGGTTAAGTTTCCACTTTTCCTATGTCTACACAGCCCAAAATAGCATTTGTTTGCCAGAATTATTATACTCACGTTTGAAGTCTTCCATTATGTAGTTGTCATTGGTCACTTCAAAGGTAGAATTATTAAGAGTGAATTGGGACCAATGTTTCTGGCTTTATTGTTGGATATTTATTTGTAAGCCTGTGTTTTTTGAGACATTTCAGAAAGTGGTGTACATTTCTTCTATAGCTTGTATGAGCAATTAGATCATTAGGCCATAATTTGTGAGGATTTGTTAAAAACATTTCGTCTGTTGTCATTCTGGCGTCTCTAACTGCCTTTTTTAACACTATGTTAAAAAAAGCACGCCAGTGCATGCATATCTCTGTCCCAATCTGTATTTCTACTTTGCAAACAACTGTGTCCATTAACTATGTAGATGGGAAATAATGGGAAATGTCAGAAGGAAATAGCTTCAGAACAACATTAAGAAACTGTGTCCATGGTTTCATACGATTTGTGCAACATTTTTTAATGGTTTAAGATTAGGACAAAGGTATGGAGGATTAGTGAACAGTCAAAAATAAATAACTAATTTAATCTTGAACTCCTTTACATTCTATAAAATAATATGCTGCATTTGCAACTTGGTTCCAAATGCTTAATGATTATCTTTTGTGATATATGTGACTTGAAGAAGATTAACCTTCTTCTCCTTCGTTTTCTTTTTATTGGCTTCCATACTTTAAGATTAACCTTATATTTCAATAACACTTTTTTTTTTATTTAAAAATATGAATTTTATTTAACCATCCCACATTCGATTGCACTACCAATCATAATTTATTATAGATTCCTTAATTATAAAATTTAAAATCAAATTTTTCGTGCGTGAGCCGCAAACCCACATAGGCGTGACGTTTAGAACAAGACACCTACCTTTCGACAGATATATCGCAACCAAAAATGTATTGTAATCAACCACCAATTACTTTTAGGGCCAATAATAACACTGTCGCCAGGTTTTGACCGGTTGAATGAGTTACACTTGAGTTGGTCTGCCTTTTTATGGAAGTGCATCGTCGTTTGTAACGATTTTAAGTGCTGTTATGAATATATCTACGTCCGGTCTGTCAAGTCAACAGGCCTATCACTGCAATCCGGTTATTTTTGTTTGTTTTGGTTGTTTGGCCTACGTTGTTTCCTTTCAAAAGAGGATAAAGGAGTCTTTGCACAGTAATGGCACGCGAGTGACGCCAGACTCGTCATTATCTCGACAGCATTGCTGGCTGCAAAACCATTAGCTTGTTTAGGAACAAAAGATAAAATTTGATTTGAGATGTCAAAATGTTGGACATGAAAAATGTTTCATTTAAGTGCAGGTAGTATGGCGCATCTCCTGCCTCCTGCTGACTATATTTCCACAGAAGAATTTTAAAGATTTGTTATCAACAGTGCTGTTCCGTGGTTACTTTTTTTTTTAATTTTCTAATGCTAACAATGATCAAGTTTCTTAGCCTAAAAAGCTATTTTGATTACTGAGTGATACAACAAGCAAAACTTTATAGATATATTCTATTCTATTCATATTGAAAAAAGTGGAGAAAGCATGATTCTTCATTTGAAAATTATTCTTTTCTTCTTTAATAAACCTATGAAATAAACTTTTGTATTGGTTTCTAAATTACCAGCAATTTTATTGCTGGAATCGAATCTTATGATTGTAGTATATATTAACAATATAGGTATGCAAAGTCCGCAGATAGTTTATAAGCTACTTTTTTTATAAACAAAATGGCCCGAAAATCGTGTTTTTTTCAATTTTTGCCCTATAACTCCAAAGATTTTAACTTTACACCAAAAGCACCCAAATAAAAATTCACCGCAATTAAATTCTGCATAGAGACGTGTTTTTCCCGATTTACTTCGAAGAAAATTTTCCCCGGAAAATGCGGGTTTTTCCAACAAAATCTTTAATTTGCCACTAAAATTTTAGATAAATAATTGTTTATCAATAATTAAATAACTCGGTAACATAAAATCTCTTTTCGTGTTGATTATAATTCCAGAATCCGAAGGAAATTGAATGAACAGTTTAGCAACAATTGAGTTGTTAATTAAAAATTTACGGTAGCTATAATAAACACAATAATTAGGATACATAAGAATAACAATGTTTTTTGTATAAAAAGGCACTGTACCTCTCTAATGCACTTTACAGAATTAAAATTGGACTATTTAAGCGGCCTCAGGAATATTTTAAAATTATAAACAATTTTTTGGCTTATAAACAAATAAAATACCTCGGAAAATATTAAATTAAATTAAATCATGAAAACGGTATTGGAAGAAAGCAGCAAGGCGCTTCTTTTAAAAGAAAAAACGTTTAATTGTGATGAGTGGTTCCTGAGATAAAACCGGTCAAAGTTGACCGGCATTTACGGCAAAGATATAAATAATAGGATCGTAATTTTCGAACCATATCCTTTTTTATTTTTGTCCTCTTTCTCCAAACCAATTGTCATATCTGTAAAATACTCATAACATATATTATTATAATAAAAACTATCGATATTACGAGTAAAAATTGACAAAAATGGCAAAATTCCAATCAAAAATTAGGTTGAAGAAAATGTTATCTCTTTTTTTTCCACTTTTTTTCCAATACCGTTTTCATTATTTAATTTAATTTAATATTTCCAGAGATATTCTATTTGTTTATAAGCCAAAAATTACCACTGCTGAAAGCAGCTTCGGCTAGTCCACCCATAGGACCTTGACTTCTTATCAGTGCCAAAAAACTTGACTATGACTGTAATTATTTTACTGTTAGTAGTTAAAATATAATTTTATTAAAACTAGGTTAGATTAATAATGTATGGATCTTACTTTCAATATTCTTTTTAAATTTACACTGTAAGTTTCTTAACTCACTTATTTACACTTTGCAAATAATTTGGTGATTTTTCTGCTCGCAAAGTTTCAGTATTTGAAGTTTTTTGCGGAGCGGATTTAAATATACCTCACTGTCTCTTTACCAGAACCGGTATTAATAAATTGATTTAATTATAATTAAGGTACTTCGGTATCTATCAATCGAAAAATACAGAGTCGGCTTTCTGAACGAAAACAAGAAGATATTGAAGAATAAGAAGATATTGAAGAATAAGAAGATATCGAAGAATAAGAAGATATTGAAGATAAGAAGAAGACATTGTTGATAAATCTAATTTATTCAAGTGAACATTAATTGTTGATATAAATAAATAAATAAGATATTAAATGGTATTTAAATAGTTTCATAATTAAAGTAAAAAATTGAATAATATATAAATATTTTGTAATTAAAGTAAAAAATTTAATTAATTTGATTTAATCAAGTAGGTTTAATTTGATTTAATATTTGTATTTATAAATACATACCTACTTTAATAATTTGAATAGGAAGAAAGATGGCGGATGGTAATGATAGCATTAATGAGGACGGTAAAAGAAAAAGCAAAGAGGAGCCAGATATATTTAGCAGGAGTAGAAAAGTGAACCGAACACCAGACAGGTCGAAACCATCAACGAATGAAACCAGCAGCCAGAACGAAATGATGGAACTAATGAGACAATTAGCAAGCGATAACAAAAAGAAAAACAAGGACCTGGAAGATATAAAAAATACAATGGGTAATATGATTGAGGAACTAAAAGAAATTAGGAAGGAAAATAATGAATATAAATTGCAAATGAAAGAAATAATAAGAGAAAATGAAAATCTAAAGAAAGAAATAGCTACGATGAAACAAAAAATAGATAAAATAGAAATAACCTTGGAAGCATGTCAGAAAGAAAAGAAGAAAAATAACCTAATAATGAGAGGCTTACCACTAGACACAATAGGAACAGAGCAAATAGAGAACTTCATAGAAGCAAAAATGGGAGTAAAATCAGAAATAAATAGGGTACAAAAGATAAATGAAACAATGTGTGTTATAGAATGTAAAAAATTCGAAGATAAAATGAAAATACTGAAAGCCAAGGGTAAACTAATGAGCTATAAACAACATAGAGTATATATAGAATGTGACCTAACATTAAAAGAGATAGAAATACAAAGAAACCTTAGGAAGATAGCAGCAGAGGAAAAGACTAATGGGAAAAGGACAAAAATTGGATATGGATTCATAATTATTGAAGGCATTAAGTGGAAATGGAACCAAAAAACAAGCCGGATAGAAAAAGTAACATACAATACAGAACCAACTTGTTCAAAAAACTAGCTGTAGAAAACACGATGGACCGAGAAACAAAACAGGCAAAGAACAGGGACATGACCAGATTTAAAGATAATAACACAAACGTAAGGAAAAACAAACTGAAGTACAACTTAAACATAGAAAAGAACAGAACAATTTTGAAAATGGCATCATGGAATGTAAGAGGTATAAATGGGAAAGAAATAGAACTGGGGGAAGAAATTAGAGATAAGAACATTGAAATAGTAGCTATAACAGAGACAAAGAAAAAAGGAAGAGGATCAATAATATTAGAAAACGGAATGTTACTAATATACAGTGGAGTGGAAGAAACGAAGAGAGCTCAGGCAGGAGTAGCGTGCCTGATTAAGAAAGAGAGTATCAACAAAGTAAAAAATTGGATATATTACAACGAACGTATACTAAGAGTAGACATATATATGGATACAGAGGAAACCAATACAAACCTAATCATATGCTATGGACCAGATGAAGACGCAACAAAAAACGAAAAGAATGAGTTCTGGGACAAATTACAAGAAGTGATAAATGATTGTACAGAGAAAATGGTGATCACAGGAGACATGAACAGTAGAGTGGGGAAAGAAGCAGAAAAATGGAACAATGTCATCGGACCGTATGGGGAGGAAAAAATAAACAAAAATGGAAAATTACTACTTGAATTCTGTCTAGACAATAACCTGGTGATTATGAACACACACTTCCAACATAAAAGGATACACAAGATCACAAGAGAAGTCAAATCAAGAGACGAACAATCAATTATAGACTATACTATAGTGCAAAAAACAGAGAAGAACTGGATAAGAGACGTAAGGGTGAAAAGGAGTTATGAAATTGGTAGTGACCACTATCTACTAGAAACCACATTCAAAAGCAAAAGAAAAGAAATAAAAAGAAATGAGAACATAAACAGAGAACACAAAGAAATAATAAAAATTTATAAACTAAGGGAAGAAACAACGAAAATAAGATACACAGAAGGGCTAGAGAAAGAAATAGACAATGAACATATAATAACAGAAACAATAGAAGAAGAATGGGGAAAATTTAAAAATGCGATGATAAAAACAGCTAAATCAACATGTGGAACCACAAGAAATAACAACAGAGGGAAACGAACGTCTTGGTGGAACGATGAAGTGAAAAGAGAAATAAAAGAAAAGAAGAAATTATGGAAAGAATACATACAAGACAAAACACAACAAAAATATGAAAATTATAAGAGAAAAAGAACAAAAGTTAAAGAGATAGTTAGGAAAGAGAAAAAGAAAAGTTGGGAAAAATTCGGAGAAAAAATGGAAGAAAACAGCACAGAAAACGTAAAATTATTTTATAGAACACTGAAAAACCTAAGAAGCAACAAAGAAACGAAACTGAAACAAATAATGAACAAGGAAGGAATAATAATAAATGACGATAAAACAATAATGGAAAGATGGAGGGAACATTTCCAGCTGTTACTGAATGGAAATCAAGTGAACACAATGGAGAAGGAAAGCCACATAAAGAGAGTATCCATAAGAAACACGGAAAATCCAGAAACTATAGAAAAAGAAGAACTAGAAGAAGCAATAAGAAAGATAAAGATTGGAAAAGCACCAGGAAGCGATGAAGTAGCACCAGAAATGATGAAATATATAGGAATAAAAGCAAAAGAAAAATTGTTATACATATATAACCTAATATGGAAGAGAAAAGTAATACCCAGAGAATGGACAAATGCAGTAATTATACCTATATACAAAAAAGGAAACACAAGAGACTGTAAGAACTATAGAGGTATATCACTACTATGTGTAGCAGCAAAAGTATACGAAACCATAATAGAAAGGAAAATCAGAAAAGAAATAGAACATAAATTAGAGGACGTACAAAGTGGATTCAGGAAAGGACACAACACACAAGACCATATATTTACCATGCAACAAGTAATAGAAAAAGCATTAAAGAAAAATAGAGAAATATACCTGAGCTTTATAGACATGGAAAAAGCCTTCGACTCAGTCAAAAGAAAAGATATATGGGAAAGCCTAAAGAAGAAGGAAGTAAGCGAAGAACTGATAGAAGCAACAAAGAGTATATACATGAAAACAACAAATACAGTAAGAATGTTAAATATACAGTCAGAACCATTTGAAACAACTCAAGGAGTTAGACAAGGGGGAAGTCTCAGCCCAGTGCTATTCATAAATGTAATAGATGAGATAGTGAAAGAATGTAAGAAAACTTTCAAGAAATACTGCATCGGTTGGAACAGAATGCAAATGATAAACGCTGAGATGTGTATATTTGCAGACGACATAGTATTAATTGCGGAAACAGCAGAAAAACTGAAATACAACTTAGAGAAATGGAACCTAGAAGCAAGCAAATACAACTTAAACGTAAACAAAGAGAAGACTCAGATAATGAAAATATCAAGGAAACAAGGGACGGAAGATCAAATAGAAATAATGATAGACCAACATCAATTAATACAGACAAATTCATACAAATACTTAGGAACAGTAATCAACAACAAAGGAGACATAGAGGACGATCTTAACAAAAGAATGGAAAACACAGGAAAACTATTCCAAGCACTAAATAGAGGATTCCTTAATAATAAAGAAATATCAACAAAGACCAAGATGACAATATACAAAACAATATATAGACCTACGGTGACATATGGAGCAGAAAATTGGATATTAAACAAAAGACACCAGAGCAGAATACAGGCAGCAGAGATGAAATACCTCAGAAGAACGATAGGAGTAAAAAGAACAGATAGAATCAGAAATGAAGAAATAAGAGAAAGACTCAAAATCAAGCCGATACTCGACACAATCAAGAAGAAAAAATTGGCATGGTTCGGACATCTAACCCGGATGGACAATGATAGACAAGTGAAAAGAGTATGGGAAGCCAAACCAATAGGTAAGAATAGAAGAGGAAGGCCCATCAAAGAATGGAACAGTGACATTTCGCAGATACTGCAGAGTAAGGGTAAGACTTGGCAGGAAGCAACACAGATGGCATCCAATAGGAAGGAATGGAGAAAGTTCGTTAAGAGCTAGGACAATTCAGAAGATTGTAAAATATTGTAATTTATTGAATTGTAATTTAATGAATTGTATTATAAATGACCCTACACCGAAAGGTACTAATGGGTCTACTGATTAAGTAAAGTAAGTAAGTTATAAGCCAAAAAATTGTTTATAATTTTAAAATATTTCTGAGGCCGCTTAAATAGTAAAATTTCAATTCAGTAAAGTGCATTAGATAGGTACAGTGTCTTTTTATACAAAAATCATAGTTATTCTTATGTATCGTAATTATTGTGGTTATTGTTATTATAGCGACCGTAAATTTTTAATTAACAATTCAATTTTTGCTAAACTGTTCATTCAATTTCCTTCGGCTTTTGGAATTATAATCTATACAAAAAAAGATTTTATATTACCAAGTTATTTAATTATTGATAAACAATTACTTATCGAAAATTTTAGTTGAAAATTAAAGATCTTGTTGGAAAAACCCGCATTTTCCAGGGAAAATTTTCGTCGAAGTAAATCGGTAAAAACACGCCTCTATGCAGAATTTATTACGGTGAATTTTTATTTAGGTGTTTTTGGTGTAAAGTTAAAATCTTTGGAGTTATAGAGCAAAAATTGAAAAAAAAACACGATTTTCTGGCGTTATTTTGTTTATAAAAAAAGTAGCACACTATCTGCGGACTTTGTATACCTATATTATTAATATATGTATACAATCATAAGATTCGATTCCAGCAATAAAATTGATGGTAAATAACTTTTCCTTGTATTTTGCTAATAAGCCCAGAGTAAAATTGTTATCATTAATTACGCATATATCAGTAATACCTTCAAATCGGGGATTAGAAAGGCTTCAATAGGTCGTTTTATGATCGTATCAAGATTATTAATTTATTAATATGTATAAATGACTTACTAATTTACTATTTTTCTTCTTTAAATAAACAATCGTTTGTCATGTTGTTAAGAATTGATGTTGTCATGATAAAAGATGATAGAATTTTTCAGTTGATTTTTTTTTTGTTTTGTCGATAGCTTGTATATACCAACCAAATTGTTGTATATTATTCAACGACATGTTTTCTCCTTCATAGGAGTGGTTGTGAAATGTTCCGTATAGCCCAGGAAAGAGACCATCTTTCTTAGCAACTCTTCGAATAACTTTTATGGGATTCAATTTCTCAAAAAAAAAAATAAAAGGTAAATGCCAAATATTATAGTTGTTTATCTTAATCTCGAGTGCTATTTCCATTAACGGTGGTTAGTGATTATCTACTCTATCTATATCCTTGTTTGTTCCTCGAAGCCTATCCCAGTCCATTATCTGATGTTTCCCATCAAATACACTTCTTCCTTCTTATTTTCTATATAATTAAATAGTTTTAGAAACAAGATCTAAATATAGTAGACCAGAGCAATGATGTCGAAAGGCTCTGGCAACAAATAGAAAAATCAACTACAGAGTCACCTAAACTGTAAATTGTGTTTGATAAATAATGCCAAGAAAACTAATAGGCCTGGATCCCGCGTACCAAAAAAAGTTAATTAATAGCAAGCTAAAACGGTGTATAGTCTGACAATATTTGATGTAGCTACGGGAATGCTGGAACAGGGGAAGTTTTAATTATGGAACAGGTTATAGGTTTCGAACGTCAAACTACAAAAACTGCCCATGTATTTTGTCGGACAGAACTTCCAATTGATTTGTTACCGATTTGTTAAACTCTCATGCAAAAATAAGACTGCTATTTACCACCAACATAATTCCTGTCATTTGACATGTTCTACGTGTCGAACTTGTTAAAATGGCCAACATATTTGTCGGACAAACATTTTTTCACATATTAAATATACAGTTTGCTATTGAATAAACTTAAAAACAAACTGCTAGTTTCAGGGCCGCGCCAAGGCTTTCAAGCGCCCAGGGGTAAGTAATTTTAGGCGCCCCTTTCCTCCTCCCCTTGTAAGTAGTTTTTTGCAACTTAGTGAATAAGTCCATTTACTCACGGTTTTTGCTCCGGATTTTAAAGCACCGCTTGGATTGAAATGAAATTTGGCATAAGCGTAGCATGTCAAAGAAAAAAAGTGATATTGTGCCGATGTGTGGCTTTTACTCTGAGGGTTAGTTTTACCCCTTCTTGGGAGTGAAAAACTATACGTTTAAAAGAAGTACGGAAATGGATAAACTGAATAATTCTAAGTCACTTTTGTTCTATAGAGTTTTTTCACTAAGTCAATACTTTTCGATTATTTGCGAGTGAATATGTCCATTTTTCAACAAAAAAAACACGTTTTTCGTAAAAAACTCAAAAAGTATTTTATCGAAAACACATTCCTAGCAAAAATATAGCTTATAAAAAAGTGAAAAAAATGGTTTATGCATGAAGTCAGTAGACCCAGATGAAGCAGAATGGTAACTAATGAAAACTAGGTTCTTATTCGTCAAATTCCAAATCAAATACCTATTTCAACGAGAAATAAACAAAAAATGAAGCACTTTTCGGGGTAAACTCATTACAACTAAGTTTCATCGGTTCAAAGTGCTTTAAAAAAAATGGTTTTAAAGTATTTTTTTTAATTTTAAAAAAATTACATTTTTTTCAAAAAAATTTAAAAATTATTAGTGATAAGTACCAAAAATCCCAAAGAGTAAAAAAATGTACGTTTTGCTTTCCTGAATATTTTGGATTTTTTGTTTTTCTTTAAGACAAAAATTGGTTAATCAGCGGTAAAAAAATGTAAAACCGTGGAATTTTGAGAACCAACACCGATTTTAATGAAAATTTGGATGTAAGCTCGGTTGATCCTCTTCTTCAAAATCTACCCTATGCCGAACCGGGCTTTTGCCCGGGGGGTGAAAACAACCCCATCTACAGATTGAACTATAAGATATGGCTGTTCAAAATTTGCATACTCTCGTGATTAGGGACTCGTTCAAGCCGTTTCAACTACAGCCCTTTCAAAAATAAGCACTTTGAACCGACGAAACTTACAGATAATAGAAATATTACATAAGTAAAGTAACTTGTGACGCGGTAACGGTTAATTTCATTTAGTATGTTAATTAGGGGGTGATTTTCACGATTTTTTACCAAAAAAAGGGACCAACTTTATTTTGAGTGTAACTTGCTTACTTTTAATGGTAGAAACTTTTTTAAAAAACAAAAATAAACAAGTTATGATGAGTTTTCCCCGAAAAGTGCTTTTCGTGGGTTTCTAAACGTGTTTTTGTTTGTTGAAAAATGGACATATGCACTCGCAAATAACTCGAAAAGTATTGACTTAGTGAAAAAACTCTATACAACAAAAGTTGCTTAGAATTTGTCAGTTTATTAATTTCCGGACTTGTTTTAAACGTATACTTTTTCACACCCGAGAAGGGGTGAAACTCACCCCTAGGGCAAAAGCACATATCAGCACAATATCACTTTTTTATTTGGCAGGTAAGCTATGTGTATGCCAAACTTCATGTCAAGCCAAGCGGTTCTTTAAAATTCGGAAGTTTTGCAATATTTTATTGTGAGTGAATGGACTAGAATCGGTATTCGGTATTCGCTCCGTGCGTCACCATGGTGGGGGTACCTAGAAAGGATGTCAGCGTGAGTGGTGGCGAAAATGACATTATTGGAGCTATCTTTGTAATGTCATTGGCATTGTTGGTATAACAAATTTTATAAAAAATTGTAAATTAATGTTATCTATTTCTCATATGCTTAACGTCAATTTGTGAGATCTAAAAAGGTCAGGACCTCGGTTTTTGACCCTTCGCTTCGTTATCGAACGTATTCACTTCTTATCTGTTTAGTGTACAGATAGCGAATGATCGATAACGAAGCGAATGGTAAAAAATCGAGGTCCTGGTGAAGCTAGGTGTTGCGTCAGTCATGCACGGAGCGAATACCTACAAACTATTTGTTATGTGTTTAGGAAACTAATATACCTACCGATAAATTATTATGAATACTATAAATATTTACAAAACACAACGATTACACCATCAGAGAACAAATATGGTTGGTTCAGTTTAATAAGAGAAATAAGGGTTTGTACAATTATGGAATCAAAGTAATACTTACTGCCATTTTTATACCTACCTACGATTGGTAAGTTTTAAATTTTATAAGATAATAAAATATTACTAATATTTCTGGTAATTTCGGTCTTGTAAAAAATTTTTTCCGGCTCCTACTGGCGCCTTTTGAATGCGGCGCCGGGGGCTCCGCCCCCCTTCGCCCTTATGGACAGCGCGAGCCTGGCTAGTTTTTACAATCGTAAACTTGTCAGGATGGCACGTTCCACAATTAAAATCGAGTTTCACAATTAAAACTTCCCCTGTTCCAGTGTTCCCATACATCAAAGTTTGTCCGACTAGACACCGTTATGCTATTAACAAATTTTCAGCTTGCTATTAATAAACTTTTTTTAAACAAAATCAATGGGAAAATACCCAGTAGCTGGCTGTATACCATAATTAAAAATCATACAGAAGTAAAAAACTTCATTTGTACAATGGTATAAAAAGTTTATTAAAAACTATTAAAAGTCATCCAAAAGGATCTGCAAAACGTTTTCGATCTAGATCAGATCATCTTCAGTGCGTTCTGGAAAACTTTTTTTGGTACCCGGGATCCAAACCTAAGATAGACAATAAAAGCGAAAGCGAAACAATTTGTTTCAATAAGAAACAATATAAAGTAAAGTAAATAAAACCATTCGAAATCACGACGAGAAATAAGAAAAACTAATGAGAGACAAAAAGGAAATATGAACAACAGCAATACGAAGAAATGTAAAGTAATAGAAAAAAAGCAAATAGTCGAGCATTTTACAAATCGGTTAGAGTTGCACAAGTTTGACTTGAATGTTTGAACTTGACTTGAGTTTGACTTAATTTCAAGTCAAACTCAAGTCAATCCTTCTGACAAATAATTCAAGTCAATCGTACAGGTTTGAAAATTCAAACTGTTTGTCAAACTAGTTTGAAAGAGTTTGAAAAATAATTTATTTAGTAGATATACTTTTTTGTCGATATTGACATTTTAGTTGCCAATTAAGATAAGAAAATTAATAATACAATGAGTGCCACATAAAAGTATCTTGATACAGGCAGCGATTATAATAAAAATAGGGAAAATTTTTGGAAAATGATTCCTGTATGCTTAAAATTGCTTGCTGGCAAGTTTCGTTGTATCGATATAACTTTTTTATGTTTGAGTGTTACTAGATTAAAACAAAGAATTCGTTGGATAGTTTTTTTATCATACCAAGTGTAATTTAATCTACTTTGGAAGCTTTCAAGTATTACGTAACGCAAGTTGGCTGGTGGGGGGCATGTAAAACGTTACGGTGCGTTATACGGGGGAAGGGGGTTCGAACAGCTCGTTACGTAACATTGTTTTATAACTTAAATAAAAAAAAACTACGGAATGACAATCTCCCAACTTTTCAAATTTCTTTTATATCTTACATAGAACCCCTGGATTGTACTATATTGCCCCCTCACGCTCAACAATAGTATTCAAGTGAAAAAATCTTAAAATTTGTATTAACCAGATCAAGCACATTGACACGTGTTTGCAATAAATAGCTGGACCTTTCTTCGCAACAAAAGATGAACAAATACAGATGGGATATAGAGGTTGTAAGAGCTTCAAAAATTGCGTTTCGTAATACTTGAACCCTTTAACAAAAATTTATGAAGGAACAACAAAATATTATAATATGTTTGATAGAGTAGGTTTAATGAATTTTTTGCGACTTTGCAATGTTGTCTTAAAGAATTAGTTCACTATTTGTCATTTTATAACGCTGTTGTTTATTTTTACATAATACAAGTATGCAGATTCTTTTTTCTTAATTTTTGCACTGGGAATTCCTTCAAAATCAGACTCAATTTGATCTGGTACTTATTCTGAGCCGAAAAAGATTCATGTTCAGATATTATTTCACAAAGCACACACTTCAAAACGAACGTAATAAAGAAGCCAAGCATATACTTCTTAATAATATGAACTACAAACTAATTTTAGCGGAGTAGCAGATTCAGACCTATCCAAATAAGTCAAAACAAAAGTCGGTACGCTCTCAATTAGAATTGGAAATCAACACGTTGCGCAATATGATATTCAAACTTCAAACTGTTTGAAGAAGTTTGATTTCAAGTCAAACCTAAAGATATTGAAATCAAGTCAAGTCAAACTTTTTTACAAAAAAAAGTTTGGCTTTCAAGTCAAGTCAAGTTTGTAGAAGAAAATCAAACTAGTTTGACTTGATGCATCTCTAAAATCGGTATTAAATGAAAAGAGAGGCTTCAGACCGAACTGCGTGTCTGAACTGAGGAAAGATAATGAAATGATCAACGAAGAGGACCTGCTCCAAAAATGTCAAGAATATTTCAAAAATTTCCTATACATACATCAAGAAGAAGAATATGGAGAGGATCTATATCTTGTGGTAAACGTACCAGTAAATGACTCGAAAAACATTGCAAGCAATTAACAAATTGAAGAGCGCAAAAGCTTCAGCCTCCGACAATATACCGACCGAATTCCTTCTGTACGAGGCGAAACTTTACATAGATAATTATACAAACACTTATATCGAACAGAAAATACCAACAAAATGGCATGAAAGTGTAATGATCTCTATCCATAAAACGGAGACAAACCAAGTAGATACCTACCCTAATAATTACAGAAGCATCTCCTTACTTAATACGGCCTACAAAATCTTATCAAGCATCCTATTAACCTTCCGATGACCAACCTTTTTTTGTTACATGATGACATAATGACCTGGAATGAATGTTTTCAGCATTTAAATCTTCATCTAACAATACATCCTCGTTTTCTGATACTATGTCAGCTTCTATATCATCATAAAAATCGTCACCAGTAACAATTTCCTGTAACTCAGCCCCAGTAAGATATTTGCGGACACGAATGCCATGATTCGTACATAACAGGCACCACAGTCTAAAAATAGATTTTGATAACGCGCAGTGTAAAACTACTTGGAATTCCACATAATAGACGGTATTTTACTAACATCAACTTCAGAATATATTTTTTATTCATAAAATATAAGGAATTTTTTATTTCAAAATATGAGGATATCTAGAATGATATTAAAGTCAAATAAAAAATAATGAGATAAAAATTGAAAATACTTTTCAATTTATTAAATAAAAACATATGCTGGGGTCCAAATTTACCCCCCTTGGTCATCCGAAGGCTAAGTAGCCCAACACCTTTTGTAGAAAATTTCATGAAGGAATATCAAGCCGGATTCAGACAACATAGATCGATGACGGATCAGATTTTTACTCTAAGACAGCTACTTGAAAAAGGATGGAATTTCAATAGAACTATTTCTTCATGTATTTATGACAATCATACGACAGCATTAAGAAGGATCAGATGTGGAAATAGAATCTGAACTAAGCCATATAATGCTTAATGATACGACATACTTCGGGCCATACTTCTCTTCTCTTCCTCTATCTTTCCTCCATCTTAAGGAGGTAGTGGCATCATGTAATTTGTTTGACTGTTTCTGTTCAATTATCTCCCTCCTGCGCATATTGTTTTGTTTAGGAGAATGAGCAACCAGTCATGTGGCATATTTGGTCCGACCATCGTACTAGAAATCTTCCTCTGGATCTTTTGCCTGCTATGTTGCCTTCAATTATCATTCGGTCCCTGCCTTTTCTTCTTCTAGTTATATGTCCAAAATATCTCAGTATACTTTGGTAGACAGTTGTATTAGCGCGTCTTATCCAAGTTATACAAAATTTCCTCGCTCTTATGTACAGAACAAAAACAGCAGCGGCTGATTTTAAAAAATCTGGCAAAAAATGGAATTTCTACAATAATTATATCGGAACCAAATTCGTATGAGTTATTAGACATATAAACTATGTTATACGAATATAGGAAACTTTTTTAAACTGTCTCGGGAAAAAGAGTTTTTTAAACTTATATATTTTATGGTTCATTAATATGTAAAACGTTATTTCAACGGGTGTTCAGTGAAGTCATGCCATTTTCTTATGGTAATGCCCAGCTCTAGTTTACAATGTATTTAAGATAAAGTACTGAATACTAAAATTATGCAATATCCGTTGTAAAAGTGATTCATTTAAAAGAGACAGCCAACCTAACTGTTATATCCTTATACGAATCAGTTCCTTTTAATTTACGAAAGTTTTTTGAATCATCGTTTGACACACTTAGTTCTAGGTCTATTCACACCTTTCAAATTGTGGTATCCACCTTAGCAAAAAAACCAATATTTTGTAATAATTACGGATTAATCTGGTTTATGCTATATGTAAAATTAGGATTTACTATAAATAATTTTCCCATCGCTATATTATTTATAGTGAAGATGAGATTATGAGAATTTACTGTTACTCTTGCATCTGCTTCTTTCGCTGGCTGATGTTTTATCATTGTGTATATTCTCTTATGATTATTTTGTGGTTTTAGTCCTATTTTACATATGTGGTGAATAAAAATGATCTATGTTACCCTTTCTTCTATTATTAATTACTGTGACTCTGCCATAACTTTTATCCAGTTTTACTGTAACAATAAAACTCCAACTAACGTTGAAAACCAATTGTTTTAGTTTTGACTAGCTCTAGTCTGTCAACTGTAAGTCTTCTCTTTTGCAAAACTGAAAAATGAGTTGGATTGAGACAAATAAAAGACGACATTAACTAATCATATTAGAGCTTAATGGTGTCTAGTCGGACAAACTTTGATGTACGGGAGCACTGGAACAGGGTACGTTTTAATTGTGGAACAAGTTATAGGTTTCGAATGTCAGACTACGAAAACGTCCCATGTATTTTGCAGGACAGAACTTCCAATTGATTTGTTACCCTTTCATTAAACTCTCATGCAAAAATCAGACTGCTATTTTACAATCAACATAATTCCTGTCGGACTTATTAAAATGCCCAACATATTTGTCGGACAAACATTTTGTCATATATTATTATATTAAGTTTACTATGGAATAAACTAGTTTCCACAATCATAAAGTTGTCAGGATGACAAGTTCCACAATTAAAACTTCCCCTACTCCAGTGTTCCCGTACATCAAAGTTTGTCAGACTAGACACCGTTAAGCTATTAACAAATTTTCAGCTTGCTATTAATAAACTTTTTTTGGTATTATTGAACCTTGCTATTTGAACCTTTAGAATATGTGCAGTATATATGTGGTCCAAATTATCTACTTCTATCATTAAATGCACAATTGTTTCACATATCGCCTGCACTATATAGATCACCCTGTATTTTGCAGAATGGTAAAAACAGTAAATTGGTATTTTGATTTAACAATGTTTACATTAATAATTTGACTTATATTTGACAGTTGACAGTTATACTGTACCTATTTGTTAGTTTTAGTGCTCTAATAAATTTTGTCAGTTAGTCACATAAATAAATGATTTAAAAATGAAAAAATTACTTAATATTTGAGGAAGGTGAAAAAATCATATGTATAACATGGGAGTAAAGTGCCTTTTCCTCCCTCGAATGATTACTTACTGTAAACTTCAGTTTTCAGTAAACTTCATTCTCGGGAGGAAAAGCAGCACTTTCCTCCCTTGTTATACAAATAGCTATAATTTTACAAATTAATATTTTATCATATCAATTTACTATTTTAGTTGGGAATAAGCCACAAAATTGGCTTATTTTACACACTACATATAATAAATAAGGACAGGTAGACTGCATACTATAGTAGAACCGTCAGTGGTGTCATGGCAAAATTAGCAGTGCGGGAACGCAGTGCGGGAACGCAGTGCCGGAACGCACTGCTAATTTTTGTTTACAAAACCTAAATTCTCTATTATTTTTTTTCTTTTCTTAACCAGTGCGGAAACGGCGTTCCCACACGATGACACCACTGAGAACCGTATATTTTATAATAGTGCTTTACTTTTTACTTCGATATTCAAGGCAAATAGTGTCCCGATAACCGAAAAAATGAAGGTAAACTTCCTTTGAAATCGCATTTGAATATCAAAGAAAACAAAAACAAATAAAATAACAATCAGATGCTATTAGGTAGTTTTGAAAACTCCAATGTCGAGACTGTGTCATTTTTTGCATAATATATACAATTTACGTACTTTCACATATTTTTAGTTTCACTTCTAAAATTTAAAAACAATATTCAAATTAATAATGCAGCCGATTTTTCCTTTTGTAGTCAAGCATAACAGAATACGCTTCGTTTCTTACCCGCCAAAGCTATCTCTTATACTCGCGCCATCTATAGTCGCTCCGTCCAACTTCGCGTTCCTTTTCTTTGGCTGCAGCGCTTCAGCTTCTTTTAAACCACCTTAGGCTATGACCGGTTGACCTCCATCGCTATTGGCTCAAAGATTACCTAAGAAGGCATACAAATAGCTTTGCAGTTGACCAGACAAATTGTTGAAAAAGAAGTAAGCGGTGTTGTCAAGTCTCAAAATATTTACAAATACATCATACAAACGAAAATAATTTAATAAGAATTTTTTTTCATTCAGACTCCTATTGTTTTTTGTTTGTGCAATTTATTTAGTTCAATTTGTCCTTTGTTTTATTTGTTTTTTTTTTTGAGTTCTTACCTATAAAAACTATTTTAATTACCATGCCAATATAAGTTTCTCTCTTTAATCTTTTAAGTTTCTGTTATTTTTATATGTTACTGCTAACATCAATAGTTCATTAAATTATGAAATGAAGTTAGCATACTTATTTACTACTAATTCTTACTTTGATTAGGAGTGGTTGGCAATTAAGCACGCGTGCTCATAGCCAATGTTAATTTTAACTTACAGTAAAAATAAAAAAAACACAAAAAAATAGTGGTTGGACAAAGATTGTGAACAAAGCTTGCCATGAAAAGCCAATAAAAAATTTAAGTTACTAACAAGACCTACAAAAGAGAATAGGGAAGAATACAATAGAATTTAAGCACAAACGAGAAAACTCTTGACAAGAAAGAAAAAACAATATTGAGAAACACGAATACACCAATTGAGAAAGAAGGAACACAGAATAAGTCAGTCTCGGCACTTTTACATGGACTTAAAATAGGTCAATAGGGTAAATAGCCAAAGATTTATAGAAGATGAGACAGGACAATAGCTTACAGGTGATGGGGAGGTAGGTCGTCAACGAAGGGAATACTTCCTGCAAATATTAAATACGGAGATACCAACAATGCGAACAAAGACACTATCAGTCAGCTAAACCCGAGATAGCAATACCGGAGGGCAACACCAACGCTGGACGAGCAATGACAGCAATTTTATCTCTAAAAAATCATAAGGACTCTGACTCAGATGGCAAACAACCAGAATTACTTCGAAAAGGGGGAACATTTTGATCTTGAAATATCTGTCACACAAGTTAAGTCTGACAAAAAGAGAAATTGCCGAAATAGTGACATGAAAGCCGTAGTAACCATATACAAAAAGGAAGGTCAACACATTATATAGCAATTATACTTTCTTTAGATAATACATACATATAAAGTAATGTCTATAATATTACCGAGAAAATGATTTCCCTACGCAGAAGACATATTAAGTAATCATTACTAGTGTTGCTGACAAACAACAGAAGAGAATGGAGAAGAACTTATACTGCAGCGCCACGATAAAAGAGTCATAATTAATTTTTAGATTTTAATTATGTAGGCTGTATGTAGTTATTCTATAAGTTTATATTTATTTTTGAAATGTAAAATTTGAGTTTTGACACTGGCGTCAGCCGGTAAAAGAAATAAAGATTATGTTATGTATATATGTATGTACTAGCGTTGCTTCAAACCTGAACTGATCCACACAGATTGCCAAAAACACATCAGAGGAATTTTTTATTGACGCTGGTCTTAGTCAAGGTGATCCTCTTGCCCCTTTGTTGTTCAACGTCGCCTTGGAATATAAGAAGAGCTCAGTCATAGGTAACGAACGAATTTGCTGTCCAGATATTAAAAATACTATTGGCTTTTGCTGACGATGATTATACAATTGCACAAATCAAAAGCACAAATTTGCAAAGAAAGACCCAATTTATAAAACAAGGCCAAGGAAATTGGTCTTAAGGTTAATGAGGATATGGCCAAGTACATGGTGGTTACAGAAACCCAAGACCAAGAGGTAGACAAAATTATCCCATAAATCAATACAACGTCGAAGTCCTTAAACAATACTTCAAATACTCGAGAGCGACCATAACAGCCGAAAACAGTATAGTGGAAGCTAGGGTCTTTTCAGAAAATAAGGTATTTCCTAGCTAGGCTATTAAATCAAATATACTCTCCAGAGCCGTATAAATAAGAGTATAAAAAATATAACGCTACATCAAGACAAATCAAATACGAAGGAGGGATCTGTAGAACAACTTTCTGCTGATTACGCAATATTCGTAGGAGCTTCAGAAAACTGAAAGAGTAATCACTCAGACACTATATCTGTAAAATAGGCAAAGTGGGCAGAACTTCATTCCGCGAAAATGCAGAGGAAGCAGACAGACATATTGGAACATTTCTTTCTAGAGCCTGACTAGGTAACAAATATCTTTCCTAAAAGGATAATAGGTTCCCTGGAAGCCTAAGTCTGTTTGATTGAATATGGATGTAGAGTACTTACACACAAAAGATCGTATAGGTCGCAGTCTGGAAAGATATGTAATGGCAAATCAGTGAATTTAAAACCTACAATTTACTAAAATTTTTAAAAAATAGAAAATGATAACTATACGGAAGTAAACTTAAAATTTCAAACAATGGAAGAACGGTGAAGAAATAAATATGAAGAAAATTCATGACATACGAAATTTTATCCATGATTATGTTGTAATATTGTAAACAATAGATATAATTTCCTTATTGTAAAAAGCATTGGAAGAGCTACATTAATTTTGTTCATTGAATTTTGCAAACAGATGATTTATAAAGACTTTTATAAAAATGGCAACTATGTAAGAACTTTGTTTGGTTGACTGGTTTAAATCGCCTTAGCCGGCTTCATGGCCAACTTTGAATATATTTAAGAAACTCGAATGGCTATCATGCAAATGAACAAGGTGTGAACTTTATGTTGTAAATAAAAATGTCAATTAACTAGTAGAGATAACGATAGGTAAGCGAAACTATGAATAGGCTAGCGGTAGAATATACTGGGACAATGGTTTTCTTGTAATCTCGAAATTAGTTAACGTTTAACAATAGTTAGAACAAAGACAGACAGAAAGCAAAGCATCATTCGAAAGTTGACCTTTGACAGCTCTAGTGGAGTTCTATGAAGATTAGGCCTTATATTTTCGTTAGGTCTAGAGTCTAGATCTAGATGGAAGCTGTTTCCATTCCACCAGTGGTTAATTTTGTGGCAATTAACTGAATTAACAACATAAAAACTAATATAGGTATTAAAATGATAGTGGAATAACCTGTTCTGAATAACCCATTTTTTTTAAATTGCACTTTGGCACTATAATATTTATTTTGAGTTTCTTATTAAAAATAGAGTTTGATTCAAAATCGGAGCTCTTTAACTTCCATGTCTTTTTTGGAGTTACATATTTTCAACGGAAGATTTTTCCCTTGTGGTACCACCAAGAATTAACATATTGGATATCCCCTCCCCTTTCATTTAACGCCTCAAGCGTAGCAATCGGACTAATAACAATTAAGATACGATAAAGTGCCGTTTTGGCAATCTTTTTGTGGTTAATTTTTCTATGTCTTTGTATTCGTCATCTCCTCGCTTTCCAACGCGCCCTCTTACGTCACGATCCGACGAGCAAAAGCGCATCCACCACAAAACGAGACAAAAATGACCAGAATGGACCTTAGCAATTTTATTCGTTTTTCCATAAGATATAACATGGGACGCCTCCACCAAATAGGCCGTTCTGCCCTATCACTTTTTATTCTGATGCCACAAGAGTGAGGCAAATTAAGTATACATTATCAAAAATTGATTTACCGCCAATTGACAGAAAAGCAATATTTATTGCCACCATTGCCTTTCAACTTCCAGTCCGGAAATCGTTAATAAAAACGTATATAAACAAAAGAGGTCTGGATCCCGCGTACCAAAAAAAAGTTGATTAAGAGCAAGCTGAAAATTTGTTAATAGCTTAACGGTGTCTAGTCGGACAAACTTTGATATACGGGAACACTGGAACAGGGGAAGTTTTAATTGTGGAACAGGTTAAAAATTTGTAACGTCAGACTGCGAAAACGTCCCATGTATTTTGTCGGACAGAACTTCCAATTGATTTGATACCCTTTCATTAAACTCTCATGCAAAAATCAAACTGCTATTTATCACCTGTCATAATTCCTGTCATTTGACATGTTCTACGTGTCGGACTTATTAAAATGCCCAGTTGGTGATAAATACCAATCTGATGTTTGGATGAGAGTTTAATGAAAGGGTAACAAATTCACTGGAAGTTCTGTCCGACAAAATACATGGGACGTTTTCGTAGTCTGACGTTCTAAATTTTTAACCTGTTCCACAATTAAAACTTCCCCTGTTCCAGTGTTCCCGACAAAGTTTGTCCGACTAGACACCGTTAAGCTAGTAACAAATTTTCAGCTTGCTATTAATCAACTTTTTTTTGGTACGCGGGATCCAGGCCTATTTTGTTTACATACGTTTTTTTTAAACGTTTTCCTTAACACTTAATTTTTATTAACTTTAATAGGTCTGGATCCCGCGTATGAAAAAAAAGTTGATTAATAGCAAGCTGAAAATTTGTTAATAGCTTAAGGGTGTCTAGTCGAACAAACTTTGATATATGGGAACACTGGAACAGGGGCAGTTTTAATTGTGGAACATGTTAAAAATTTGGAACGGCCACACTACGAAAACGGCACATTTATTTTGTCCGACAGAACAGACTTAAACTCTCCGAACAGAGATTAAACTCTCATGCAAAAATCAGACTGCTATTTATCACTAAATGGGCGTTTTAATGAGTGGAACATGTAGAATATGTCAAATGACAGGAATTATGACAGGTGATAAATAGCAGTCTGATTTTTGCATGAGAGTTTAATCTCTGTTCGGAGAGTTTAAGTCTGTTCTGTCGGACAAAATAAATGTGCCGTTTTCGTGGTGTTACCGTTTAAAATTTTTAACCTGTTCCACAATTAAAACTGCCCCTGTTCCAGTGTTCCCATATATCAAAGTTTATCCAACTAGACACTCTTAAGCTATTAACAAATTTTCAGCTTGCTATTAATCAACTTTTTTTTCATACGCGGGATCCAGACCTATAACTGAAAGTGGTTAGTAAGTAAAATATGAAAACAAAGTATCAGTGAAATTATCGAGAACTGATCGCCTAGTTTGAGAATAACATCCGTATTACAAGAAAATATTAATTCATGTGGTAAACAACCTAATGAAGCACAAAATGTTTTCTGCTCCAATAAGCAATCTGATGATATTAAATATTTTATATTCTGATTGGAAGAGGTAAAATATGTATGGGCTATAATTTAGAAACTACTGGTCGTAGATATGTTTTCTGATCGTGTGTTTAAATTATGTTATCTATTGAAAATATTATCGGTATTTGGATGGTTAAATGAGGCCAGTTGTTGGTCCTTTCCCTATATCACCAACACCGATGAGCTCACAAGTACGCTGAATGAATTATATCAAGTATCTAAGCATATGGCACTCAAAATTAGTCACTGGAAACTTATCTGGAAATGATACACTCTGGAAGAGTGGGGTTGGAAACGCATTTAATGCATTTGAAACGTTTGGGTCTAGTATTTCATATTTGGCTAGTCTTGACATCCAGTCTTCACAGAATGGAATTCTCACCTAAATCCGCAAACAAGTTCCAAACACAACATAACAGCTTGTTATATTGCAGCATATTGGGAAAATAAAACGGCAATGGGCTGATCACAAATTGCTAAAGCCTTCGGATAAGTCGACACATACATATATATATATATATATATATATATATATATATATATATATATATATATATATATATATATATATATATATATATATATATATATATATATATAGATTCTTATTTTGGTGGAAGTGTGATTGATGTACTAAAAATCTTCGAGAGACGACACTTCGAATATTTTTCAATCCGTATGTATGGATTTTAGTTCTACTTCTATATCTAATTGGGAGACGTGCTTACAATGTTTTTTGTTATGGTATAATCTGAAAAATGGTTTTGGTGCAAAACACGGTCATATCTAGTGATGTCCAACTGAGTGTGTTTGTAACATTTACGTATGCATTTTACGTATGTATTTTAAGTCCTAAATTTTGTATTTTCAATATCTTAAATGAAGTTCTGAATATTCGAGCTGACTTACGATATGGTCCACTAAACCGATTTTTTGAAGTTTCAATCTGTTTTTAATTGTTTCACTTGGTGCTTTTGATGTTCTACTTTTTTTAAATTTAAACTTGGTATTCCTCGTTCATATCTAGCTTTTGTTGAGCATCATCATCAATGGTGCTATAGCCCTATGAAAGAGACTCGACCTTCCCAAGTCTATTACGCCAGTCAATCCTATCAATTGCCAGTTTGCTGCGCCTATTTTTCTCCCATTCTCATCTACACCATTCTTCAATCTTAGTTTTGGCCTACCCTTATTTCTACTTCCCACATGCTGTGACATAAGGATTCTTCTAGAAGGGTTATTCTGCAGTGATTTTGCTAGATATCCTGCCCATCTTAGTCTTCCTATTCTTATAAGAGATGCTACATCTTTACCACCAAATATATGTTTATATCTGTGGTATACCTCGTAGTTGTACCTCCTCCTCCAAACACCATTTTGACAGATGCCACCGAATATTCCTCTCAGGATCCTTCGTTCAAATACAAGCACAAGGTTTTTATCTGCCTTGGAGATGGTCCATGTCTCCGATCCATATGCCAACACTGGTTGTATAAGGGTTTTGTATATGGTTATTTTTGTTTTTTTGGCTTTTCTTTTTTGTTTTTTGAAGTTTTTGCTTGTCATATGTCTACTCAGTCCAAAATAGCATTTGTTTGTTAGGGTTATCCTTTGCTTGATTTCTTCCGCCATGACGTTCTCCTTGGTGGTCAGGGAGCCTAAGTATGTGAATTTGTCCACCACTTCAAAGGTAGAGTTATCAACCGTGAATTGGTGACCGATGTTTCTGGCTCTATTGTTGGGTGTTGATGCCATCATCTTAGTTTTCTCCTCGTTAGTTGCAGGCCCATATTTTTTGAGGCATTTGAGAAGGTGGTATACATTTCTTCCAGCTTGCTTGTTGTGCGGGCAACTAGGTCCTAGGTCCACATACCACATCATCTGCATATGCCAAAATTTGGGATGATTTATTAAAAATATTTCCCCTGTTGTCTATTGGGGCACCTGATTAGTCCGATGCCTAACTTCCACGTCTTTCTATCATCCCATTGGCCATCTCTAAGATCCCTTGCACTCATTGCTTTGGTTACCCCTTCTTTCCATGTCTTTTTGGGTCTTCCTCGTTTTTTGCGGTTTGGTGGTACCCACTGCATGATCATTTTGGGCAATCTTGTGTCTTCCATTCTTTGAACATGACCATACCAAATCAACTGTTTCCTCTCAATGTCTGTTGTTAAGTAGCCAACTATTCCAATTCGTCGTCTTACTTCCTCATTTCGAACTCTTTCCCTACGGGATATACCTAACGATCTTCTAAACACATCCATTTCTACAGCTTCTAATTTTTTCCTGTTGTTCTCGGTTATTCTCCAAGTTTCTGCTCCGTAAAGTAGGCTGCTTTTAATAAGTGTTTCATAGTTATTGTATTCGTTAATTCGCTGTATTCCTATTTCGGAGCTCCAAAGTATTGGAGCTTTGTTGTTGTCCCAATTGTTCTTCTAGCTTGTGTTACCCTTTTCTTTATTTCCTCATCGTCTTTTCCTGTTCTATCGAAGATTACTCCCAGGTACATGTATTCACTACAGGATGTGATTTGTTCATTATTCTTTAGTTCGATATTGAATAACTCAGCTCCTATGGGTAGGTATTTAGTTATTTCCACATTAATTTCCAAGCCTCCAAGTTCATATTCCTCCTTTAGTTTTCTTGCCATATACTGTAGGTCGTCTTTATCATTAGCTGTGATCACTTGGTCATCAGAAAATTGTAAGGTATATAAACAAACCTCTCCGAGGTCTATACCCATACCGTGGCATTTACGTTTCCACTGGTTTAGTGGAACCAGAACCTACAACCATTTTTATGAATTTTACATTTTATGTATATTGTGGAATTTTCGTTGGCTGTATGTGGTATTTAAAAAAACTGAGATACCATAGACAAACAGCTTTCAATTAAAACAATAAATAATTCATGTTGTGATTCACAAATTGTCGCTATTTCACTTTATATTCAGTAATAACCTAAATTAATATTAACCAAAGTAAGCTGGAAAAGTGTAGAATGTTAATTTCCTTCAGCGCATTCTCTATATATCTGTGTTACTTTACTTTATACGGTATTTAAGACATCAAGAATTCATCCGTAATAAATAATTGATGGTGGATAGTTGTTTTAGTAGCACAATCCAATCACCGACTTCCGCAGACAGCTGAAGGTAATTGTAGAATTAGAACTTGGTAATTATGAAACAATGCATTTTTGAAATATCGGTATTAATACTTATGTTTATGTAAATATATGTAGTTCGAGTAGTAAGTAGTAAAAGTCAAGGCTACTATAAGTTGCTTTATGAAAATATGCAAAAAATTAATGAGACGACTGAGATTATAGGAAAAACAACATATTACATAATTTACTATCTCGTATTATTGTCATAAGTAGGTACATACAGGGTAGCGAGAAAGTATGGAAACACGGTAATTTCTCGGAAACCGCTTGAACGATTGTTATAAATTTTGGTGGGTAAGGGTATTCTAATACCGCCGATATTATAGTGGCAATTACAGTGTTGTCAAGTCTTCCGTTTTTCTAGAAATCTAATGAACTTTCTTATTTTAAATGGAACACCCTGTATATTTTTTGCGTTTCTAAGTCCTTAAGAAATACTGATTCTTTTTCATGTTATGTTCCCTATACCTAAATGCCATAATTTCGGAGTTATTGCTACATTTATTAAAAAAAAATTTAACAAATTATACAAATTTATTTTTTGGACCGGGTAGGTATTATTTTAGGTTATTTGGGTCATTGGGAACAAAAAAGGTTTTTTGTAATTTTCCTTAAAAGTTAATTGTTTCCGAGTTATAAACAATTTAAAATTAAAAAAAACCGAAAAATGACGATTTTCTGGGTTTAAAAACATAAGTAAAAAATATTATTTTTGAAACTATGAAGCGCCTAAATTCAAGTTCAAACCTTATTTTATCAGATGCACATAAGTGATTTGGTCTGATTTCATTCTAAAACATTATTTTTTAGTTGTTAATGTAGCCCGATAGCCCGTCCTCTCATATAAGCTTTATTAACAATTAAAAAAACAATGTTTTAGAATAAAATATGCCAAAAATTCTTATAGGGATCTGACAGAAAAAGGTTTGAGCTTGACTTTAGGTACTTCGTAATTTTAAAAATGATTTTTTTACTTGTGTTTTTGAACCTTGAAAAACGTCATTTTTCGATTTTTTTCAGTTTTAAATTGTTTATAACTCGGAAACGATTAACTTTTGAGGAAAATTACAAAAGACCTTTTTTGTTCCCACTGATCCAAAGAACATAAAATAATGTCTCCATGGGCCGAAAAAAATGATTTTTATAAATTGTTAAAATATATATTTTTTTAATTAATGTAGCAATAACTCCGAAATTATTGCATTTAGATATAGGGAACATAATATGAAAAATAATCAGTATTTCTTAAGGACTCCAAAACGCAAAAAATATACAGGGTGTTCTATTTAAAATAAGAAAGTTTATTAGATTTCCAGAAAAACGGAAGATTTGACAACAATGTAATTACCACTATAATATCGGCCGCATTAGGACACCCCTACCCACTAAAATTTATAAAAATCGTTCTAGCGGTTTCCGAGAAATCACCGTGTTTCCATACTTTCTCGCTACCCTGTATAGAATAAAGACAGAAGCAACACTTAACGAAATAAACTGGGGAGAGATATAGTTTCTATAATAACGATATAAAAAAAGGGACAAGTTACAATTTTTGGACACACATAGAGAACAAATTAGTAATAATTCAGATAGCTTAGTGGCTATGTGGTGCGATCCTCGGTACAGATACCAGAAATTGTTCAATCTTTCAGAAAGTTACATGAATGGAAGATGTACAATAAGCGAATTAGCTGCAGTATGACCGATTTTAATAACAAAAATGGCTTCTGAAAAAGAATCAACTCATATAGCTTATAGGCAGCTATATTTGTTCGTTTCCTGCACATCCTCCCACATTTTCCGTGGACTCTCTTTTGGTCTTGCTCTCTGCATTTTACATAGCGTTATTTTTTAAGGATTAATTATCAATCATCATCATCATCCAGTCCTTTGCGTCCACGGCTGGACATAGGTCTCCCTCATTTTTGTCCATTGTGCCCTATTTTGAGCACTTTGCATCCATTTTCTTGACATTTTCTTGAGATCGTCAGTCCAACGAGTAGGTTGCATCAATGCCATCAATAAATTAATTAAGTGTACTAATTAAATAGTTAATCAAGTGTATCATCATACATTTTAAAAGCAGTGATGATATTTTTTCTGATGTTTCATATAAAATTAAATGAATGATATCTAGTTAAAATATAATTAAGACAAATAATATTAAAAATAATAGTTACAATTATTGAGGTTTTAAAAGGCAAATCAAATTACAGATAAAAGATTCATACGATTTAAGTGCGCCAATAATAATTTAGCAATTTCTTGCTTAGAAGAAAGCCATCATCAATTACGTACAGTCGGTTTCTTTAGTACATCCATTTGCAATAATATCTATGTAATTCTGTTATCACCGCTAATAAAATAGAAATTAAATTAAAAGCACTAATATTCTAGATAATAGCACTTATAATAGTACTCATGTGAGACTGTTGACAAAAAAATTGTAAAACAATGTTATTGTTTATAAAGATGGATGTTGTTTTAAAAACAACAACATAAATTTAAGATTAACCTTCAGGGTATAGTTAATTATAATGTATACCAAATAATGAAATAGGATGGCGAAAAAAAAAATATAGGGAATAAGTCTATAAAATAATGTGATCGAGAACAGTTTTTAGAATGTTTAAAAAAATTGCATAAATTGGGAATATTGAAAGGAAAAAAGAACACGACATAATAATAAAAGTGGAAAAGAAGGTTTTGTAGTTCAACTGTTTTTGACTGAGAACAAAGCACATAACCCGTTTAAAGCTTCTTCTTCTTGTTGTTCTTCTTTTTGTGTAGACTCTGTCTGTTTTTTCAATGTGCCTCTAGTAAGTTGTCGTTCCATCGTTTTCGTGGTGTTCCCACTGATCGTCTTCCTATTGGGGAACCATTCGGCTTATGTGGTCATTCCATTCTATTCTTCTGTTTCTTACCCAGTTATTAATGTTGTCCACCTTGCATCTCCGTCGTATATCTGCACTACTAGCTCTATCCCATAGTGACTTACCATCGATTTTTCGAAGGGTTTTCATCTTGTTGTTTCTAGTATTCTTTTTGTCCTTTCTGTATGATGTCGTGTTTCTTCTGCGTATGTCATTATTGGTCTGATAAGTGTATTGTAAATTCTGCCTTTCACTTCTTTTCCGGTATTTTTGTTTCTCCATATTGTTTCATTCAGGCAACCTGCGACACTGTTTGCTTTATTCACTTTTATCTTCCACTTCTGTTTCGAGCTTTTCGTAGTTAAATACATAGTGTGATCTAACAATAAAACACTGAAAACGTTTGTTTTCTATACTTCCATGAAATTTATTACAACTATGTGACTACAGCTGTTTCGGCAGAGTGCCTTTCTCAAGTGATTTAGATTACTATGGGTTTGCCTTTTTAAAGTCTTTAACTGAAGAGGTTGAGGAGTGGGGAGCTGTTTGTCTCGAGTTGATATACTATACGATATACTATACTATACGAGTGGATGATATACTAGTATGCTTTACAGGAACTAACAGGCAACTTGACCAATTTCTATCATACATTAATTCACATCAGGGTCAATCCAAGTCAAGTGGCCCAAAGGTAGTTGCTTGACTATTTTTAATATTTTTTATTTTTCTACCTTTTAAACTTCAGTCTGTAGAGAGTACAAAATTGCATTCATTTTATTTTTAAAAAATTTAGTTTGCCGATGACGGCCATTTTTGTTAAAGCGTGTGGATCATTTTCACGGAAAACATGGCTTCGCTCTTTAGCCAATATTTTTTCTGAGGTTTGTCCTAGAACAATAAATCAAAAAACAAACTTTTTAGAAAAGTATGCTCTAAAAAACAGCTTATAGCATTATTTAATTTCAAACTACCCTTAAGGCCTTAAGTGAACCTCAAAGTTTGAATAGGTAAACTGATAAAATTCCATTTTCAGCATTTTTTAACAGCATAAGGCAAGCCGATATTGGTTTGTAATTTTTTTCTGGAAAAGACGTACGTACATACTTTAAATAAAAAAAGTTTGAGCTTTGAGACTAGAGTAAATTTTTTCAAAAAAAATCTCAAACACGTAATTTTTTGAAAAATCTCAAAGTTTGACCCCTTATATCTCTGATGGGCACGGATTAAAAAATTTGAAATTGGGCTGAATGGTAGCCCCTAGTAAGTAGAATAAGGAGTAAAAATTTTAAGTTGCAGACTTACGTCATATAGGAGTTACAGACCTGAAAAAATGGTCAAAAATCAAAATGGTCAAAATTTGAGCGTTTGCGGGCAGGGTAATTAAAATTAAAATAAACTGTCTAATGAAATAAAAATTAATCTACTTTCACCAGATTTCACAATGAATATAAATTTATACAGGGTGGGCCAAAGAAAAGAGTCCACCTCGATAATTTGGCAATAGTTACCTATTAGATTTTAAGGAAATGCCGAAATAGGTCCATTTTTATTTTTATTATATTGCAACTTTTTGGGAATTATTTCATACTACGTGACGTCATCCATCAGAGCGTCATGACGTAATCGATGCTTTTTTAAATGGGAATAGGGGTCTTGTGGCAACTAAAAATACATTGTACTGCTGTCAGAAAATAAGAAAAATGTTTATTTCACAAATAAACATATCTTTTCGCTTAAATTAAATCACAAACAGCCTCCCACTTACCTCTTGACAGTTTGAACATTTAATTTAAGCTAAAAGCAATGTTTATTTGCCAAATAATAACCTTTTTTCTATTTTATGATAGCAATAAAATGTATTTTGAGTTAAATAAATTACATACATTCTACTTTTTGTGTCAATTAATTAAATTTAAAAATTATTTTTTGGCCACCCTGTATAAATAATTATATTATTGTTTATACTACTGAACAGATAATTGAACACTCTTTTAAATGAGATAACATACGACCCCTATTTATTACCATTAAAACAATAATCGATTACGTCATCACGCCCAGGTGGATGACGTCACTGACGATGACACGTCATGGAGACGTATGAAATATATATAAAAAAATTGTAATTTAAAAATAAAAATCGACCTGTTTCGGCATTCCCTTAAAACCTAATAACTGCCAAATATCAAGGTGAACTCTTTTCTTTGGCTCACCCTGTATAAATTTGTATTCATTGTGAAATCTGGTGAAAATAGATTAATTTTTATTTCATTAGGCAGTTTATTTGAATTTTAATTACCCTGCCCACAAACGCTCAAATTTTGATCATTTTGATTTTTGACCATTTTTTCAGGCCTGTAACTCCTATATGACGTAATTCTGCAACTCCAAATTTTTACTTCTTATTCTACTTGCTAGGGGCTAACATTCAGCCAAATTCAAATTTTTTCATCCGTGCCCATCAGAGATATAAGGTGTCAAACTTTGAGATTTTTCAAAAAATTACGTTTTTGAGATTTTTTTTGAAAAAATTTACTCAAGTCTCAAAGCTCAAACTTTTTTTATTTAAAGTATGTACGTATGTCTTTTGCAGAAAAAAATTACAAACCATTATCGGCTTGCCTTATGCTGTTAAAAAAATGCTGAAAATGGAATTTTATCAGTTTACCTCTTCAAACTTTGAGGTTCATTTAAGGCCTTAAGGGTAGTTTAAAATTAAATAATGCTTAGGCCGTTTTTTAGAGCATTCTTTTCTAAAAAGTTTGGTTTTTGAGTTATTGTTCTAGGACAAACCTCCGTGAAAATACTGGCTAAAGAACGAAGCCATGTTTTCCGTGAAAATGATCGATACGCTTTAATAAAAATGGCCGTCATCGGCAAACTAAATTTTTTAAAAATAAAATAACTGGAATTCTGTACTCTCTATGGACTGAAGTTTAAAAGGTGGAAAAATAAAAAATATTAAAAATAGTCAAGCAACAAACTTAATTTATATTGGACCACTTGGCATGGATTGAAAATGGAATTTTATCAGTTTACCTCTTCAAACATTCAGGTTCATTTAAGGCCTTAAGGGTAGTTTAAAATTAAATAATGCTTAGGCCGTTTTTTAGAGCATTCTTTTCTAAAAAGTTTGGTTTTTGAGTTATTGTTCTAGGACAAACCTCAGTGAAAATACTGGCTAAAGAACGAAGCCATGTTTTCCGTGAAAATGATCGATACGCTTTAATAAAAATGGCCGTCATCGGCAAACTAAATTTTTTAAAAATAAAATAACTGGAAGTCTGTACTCTCTATGGACTGAAGTTTAAAAGGTGGAAAAATAAAAAATATTAATAATAGTCAAGCAACCAACTTAATTTATATTGGACCACTTGGCATGGATTGACCCTTCATAGTAATATTGAGTTTACAATAGAAACCAAACAGAATAAGTTCATAAACTTTCTAGATGTAACAATTACCAGACTACACAACAAACATGAGTTCTCCGTATATCATAAACCTACCCATACTGACACAACTATACACAATTCATCATCCCATCCTACACAACACAAATTAGCAGCCTACCATAGCATGATACATAGACTGACAGAAATTCTCATGTCAAAAAATAACTTCGAGATAGAACTGAACATCATTAAACAAATAGCAGTAAACAATGGCTATAACGAACAAACAATTAACAAAATTTTAAACCAAAAACTCCATAAGAAAGCCCTGAAATTAGTCTACCCACCACCACAGAAAGAACCCTGTACCTTCTGCTCTATCACATATACTGGCAAGATAACAACAAAAATAGCCAGATACATAAAAAAGAAAGGAATAACACCAGCTTTCAGAACTAACAACAACTTAACCAAATATATTAAGAACAATAAGAGCCGAAAGAGAAAACAACTACAGAGTGGTGTTTACAGACTAACTTGTGGTGACTGTCCGAAAACTTACATCGGTCAAACTGGCAGAACCTTTGACAAACGGATAGCAGCACACAAAAGGGCTTTCAACAATAGAAAAACAGACATTTCTACATACGCACTTCACCTTCTAGATCATAATCATTCTTTTAATGAACAGTTTCAAATTCTGCATATTCAAAATAAAGGCCTTATGCTATCTTTATTAGAATCTATGGAAATTAATAAATTGAAAAAAACAGATATAATTCTGAATGACCAACTCGAGACAAACAGCCCCCCACTCCTCAACCTCTTCAGTTAAAGACTTTAAAAAGGCAAACCCATAGTAATCTAAATCCCTTGAGAAAGGCACTCTGCCGAAACAGCTGTAGTCACATAGTTGAAATAAATTTTGTGGAAGTATAGAAAACAAACGTTTTCAGTGTTTTTATTGTTAGATAAAATGAACTTCCATCAAGTAACATAACGGTCGAATCCATCAATTACATAGTGTGATGCTTAGATATTTAAACTCCATCACTTGTTCTATTATCTGACCCTCCAGCTCTAATTTACATCTTATTAGATTTGCTGTCAATCATGCATTTGGTCTTTTTGTGGGGAAATTAACATGTTAAATTTTCTAGCGGTTATATTAAAATAGAGGACTCATGGAGTCTCCCTGTGTTATCCCATTAACAGCTTCAGTTGGGTCAGTTAGTTCTTCTACCTTTACTTTTATTGTGTTTTTCTGGTAGAATGTTCCGTTTAAAACATTACTGTTTAATAGACGACCACTTTTGATTATATTAATTTTACCAAGGTTTACATTATTAGTGTCCCTCTCTATACAGACATACACAAAAAAACAAAATATTTATATTTGAAAAAGTTCGATCGTGTCATTATGAAATCGACTTTACGTGCAACTCATAATAAATAACAGGACCGTTAAAATATTTCGTAATGTTATATAGGTATGAATAGACCGGAAAACATCTAAAAGTAAAAAACAAAATTGTAAACGCATTGTTCCGTATATAGTTTAGCAATGCAACGATGGAATGTGCTTCCTGTTCATTTTTAAAAACAAAATTTTAGTAAAGTATTGGAAAAAATGGTGGCTAACATACACCACGGATAAGCAAATGAAAGAATAGTTGCAGAAATAGAATAAGTGTGTACTTAAAATGATCTGACCATAAATATAGTGCAGTCACTGAAGGTGGATATGAGCTATTACCTCCGATTTCGTTGAACCTCCATCGATTTGCATGAAAATTGGTGAGTGGTTAGAGGATATCTCAAGGAACAAAGGTGACATGGTGCCAACTTGCGCTTTTACCCTGGGGGTGGATGCCACCCCTCCTCGGGGTTGAAAATTATTTTATTAAAAATAATCCCACAATTCGATAGAGGGACAAATTATAAGCAAAATTTGTTATATAAAGTTATTAAAATAAATCAAAATTTTTTGAGTTATTAAAGACCAAACATTTTAATTTTTCGTGAGAAAATGCATGTTTTTAATTTTAACCGATTTTTCATAAATAACTCAAAAACTATAAGTTTTTACAAAAAAGTTGTTATTATTAAAATTTAGTCTAATAAAAAATCAAATAAACTCCTTACTAGAAAAACCTTTCAACGTTAACTAAAAGTGAGTTATAGGTAATTAAATGTATATTTCTTTCGTCGAGTACCCAAATCTAAGTATTCAAGCTTAAATACCGGGAAAATGATGCATTTTGTAACAAACTTATTAAACATTTGTCAAAGTTCTTAGAAATATCTATCAAATAAGCCCTCGAACATGTTGATAGCATTAAAATTTATGTACCAAAAAAGTTTCAAAATTTATCTTTTAAAATTTTTTTAAAAAAATGTTATTGTTTTTTTGTAAATAACTCCGTCAATTTTTAAGATATCAGGTTCACCTAAAAACTAATTAAAAATAGATTCCAAGAGCTATTAAAAAACGTCGAATTTAGTCCTTTATACCTCTTACTTTTTTAAAAATAAAAGGTTAAATGGCCCCGGTTACATAGTTCTCGCAGCAAAATTGAAATTTTAAACGTTTCTATCTTGGTTATTTTTTACTCTACGGAAATAGCAAAATGGGTAAAGTATTTGGAACGGAAAAAACTAAAATTTAGTTAAATATCATTTTTTACGTATATTGAGTATTTTTGGAGTTATTATCAAAAGAAAATGAAAAGTACGATAATTTTAAAAATTCTGATTTTTTTAAATTATATCTTTTTTTTCAAAGATATGCATTCTAAACCGGTCAAAATTGTTGAAATCATTAACTATGTTAACCTAAAGAAATTCTTGTGAGGATTACTACCAATTTTAATTTTTGTGGAAATGGCGTATGTTTTATTTTTCACTTTTTCCTAAAAAAATCGAAAGGGTTCTCTTATTTTCATCATAACTTGCTTAATTTTGATGCTACCGGAGCTCATTTGATAGGTATTCCAAAGTACTTTGACAAGTGCTTAACAAGTAGGTATATTCTATAAAATGCATCGTTTTACCGTTATGTAAGCTTGAATACTTAGATTTGAGTACTCGTCGAAAAAAATATACATTCAATTACCCATAACTCACTTTGAAATAACATCAGTTTAGTTCTTTAAGTGGGGAGTGTATTAAAATTTTTATTATCTTTAATTTTGGTAATAATAATTTTTTTACAAAAGCTTATAGTTTTTGAGTAATACGTGAAAAACAGCTTTAAAAGATGCATATTTTTTAAGAAAAAATAAAATCTTTGATATTTAATAACTCAAAAAGTATTGATTTATGTTAATAACTTTATAAAACAAATTTTGCTTAGACGTTGCCCCTCTACCGATTTCTGGTATTATTTTTAATAAAAAAAATTTCACCTCTGAGAAGGGGTGGCATCCACCCCCAGGGTAAAAGCGAAAGTTGGCATCATGTCACCTTTGTTCCTTGAAATATCTTCTAACTACTCACCAATTTTCATAAAAATCGATGAAGGTTCAACGAAATCGCAGGTGAAAACCTTCAGTGACCTTACTAATAATGGAAATATAATATCGAAGAATTAGCTAAAACAATAAAATGCTCGACACGGCAAATGTCAACGCTGCCTGTGCGCAAAATTATTGACGAATGTGATACAATGATGTGGTGATACATCGGGAAGAAGTCCTTACTGACCACAATTCAATATATTCTGCAAGAAAAATTGTGTGTCTACAAATTAGATCCTCTTTTAATACTGCATCTGTTGACCAAAGAACAGAATATAGCGAATTGATGTCAAAAACTCTAGATTGCTTAAATGCAGAAAACTAAAAAAACGAGTGTATGATTTACTCAAATGAACCACCGTTTGGGTGTTTCAAAGTAGAGAAAAGTCGACGGTTCTGTCAATAAAAGTCATCGCTGAGCTTGAAAAAACCAAACCAAAATTGCGGATCACCCTCCATCAAGGTAATGCAAATTCGCAAACAGCTCACAAGTTCGTTGT
This sequence comes from Diabrotica virgifera virgifera, assembly GCF_917563875.1. Classification (NCBI taxonomy): domain Eukaryota; kingdom Metazoa; phylum Arthropoda; class Insecta; order Coleoptera; family Chrysomelidae; genus Diabrotica; species Diabrotica virgifera. Next base: position 216,423,472 of record NC_065446.1, read on the forward strand.
ATTATTAGATCATCTTCCCTGCAGTCCCGACCTATGTAAGTCTCAATATTTTTACTTTTACGAAAATCAAGGACCGAATACGAGTCATATCATTCAGTCGTCAGAAGGTACAGTCAATGTCTTCAAAAGTCTTAATAGCTTTTAGATCTGTTTTAATTTAGCTGTATACAGTTGAGTCCCTGAATCTTTACCCGTGCGTCATCATTTAAAGCAGTGGTTCTCAATATTTTTGAGTCATGTACCACAAAATACTTTTTAATATTTTTGGTACCACCTAACTGAAATAACTACCTATCTAGATAGGTAATCTAATTAACTGTAATAGTGGTGATTTTGACAGTTTTGCGTTTTGTGTACCACCGCAAATAATGATATGTACCACCAGTGGTACATGTACCACAGATTGAGAACCGCTGATTTAAAGCATACGAAATAAGTCGATGATAAGTCGGAAATTGAAATTTCAACGAAAAACGAGTAGAAAATAAATGAAAATATATAAAAACATTCTCAATAAGGGCATTTTAATTTGGTGGTTTTGATCACATTAGTAATTCATTCTTCCCCTCCAGCCCTCCAGAAGTAGAAAAAAAGCTTTTAAAAGCGAAGTGTTGTGTGCCTTTCGGTATCCTGTGATCTGCTGATCTCTACAAGCTAGGATGGCGTTCATCCACTGAAAGATTAAGTCATCTGGGACACGATCATTGTCTCGAGGAATTAAAGTGTCAAATTACAGGCATATGTGGCTTTATATTAAAAAAAATAAATCTGAATACTAAATGGGGGAAATTGGGGTCACTGCGTAGACAATAGTTTTAGAAACAGGCAATTCGCATTTCGTAAAATATTTGGGGATCTTCTTACACAGCAATTGATCCTATTGCCTCAAGCTGCAATTAATGCTGCTGGAGGAAATTAGTTATTTATGATATAAGTGTTAAAAGTACACGTTTAAGGCACGCATGTGAAAGTTTGCAGAATAGTCCAGAAAGCCACTGCGCATCCGCTAGGAAAAATATTCTGATTCGGACTTTTTGCACAATCTTACACAAAAAGGACTCCTTTTAACAAATTTGCATGTTGCCAGGACCAAAAGGTGGTCAAAATAAACGTTTTTTTTTTTGTTTTTTTCCTAAAATTACTTTTTTGCATGGAAAAAGTTTTTTTTAGGTTTTTTGGATCATTCCAAACAGAAAAGGTCTTTAGTGACTTTTCTCTAAAAATGATAGTTTTTGACATATAAGCGATTAAAAATTTGAAACATTGCGAAATCGGTCACTTTTAACCCTCAAAAACTATGTGAAAAACTGAAAATTTGAATGTTTCCAAGGTAGGTAGATATTCTTTAAACATCGATTGATGAAATCCCGAAGAGTTTTTTGCAATACAATATTCAAAACTCCTTTGTTTTTTAATTGCTAATCAAGCGTGCGCGGCACTATTTTCCACCGACAGTATGGTGCAAATGAAAGGAATAAATTCGTTATTTCGTAAACCGTCGACTTTAAGGAAAAATCCCGAAACAGGTCGATTTTTATTTTTAAGTTATGATATTGTGGCATATATGGTATACTAGTGACGTCATCCATCTGGGCGTGATGACGTAATCGATGATTTTTTTAAATGAGAATAGGGGTCGTGTGCTAGCTCATTTGAAAGGTTCTTCAATTCTCTATTCAGTAATATAAACATTTACATAATTATTTGTACAGGGTGTCCAAAAATTTTTTATTAAATTAAATTATTTTTAACAAAAAAAGAAGTAGAAGGACACCCTGTATAAATAATTATGTAAATGTTTACATTACTGAATAGATAATTGAAGAACCTTTCAAATGAGCTACCACACGACCCCTATTCTCATTTAAAAAAATCATCGATTACGTCATCACGCCCAGATGGATGACGTCACTAGTATACCATATATGCCACAATATCATAACTTAAAAATAAAAATCGACCTGTTTCGGGATTTTTCCTTAAAATCGCCGGTTTACGAAATAACGAATTTATTCCTTTCATTTGCACCATACTGTCGGTGGAAAATAGTGTCGCGCAAGCTTGATTAGCAATTAAAAAACAAAGGAGTTTTGAATATTGTATTGCAAAAAACTCTTCGGGATTTCATCAAGCGATGTTTAAAGAATATCTACCTACCTTGGCAACATTCAAATTTTCAGTTTTTCACATAGTTTTTGAGGGTTAAAAATGGCCGATTTCGCCGATCATTTTTAGAGAAAAGTCACTAAAGACCTTTTCTGTTTGGAATGATCCAAAAAACCTAAAAAAAACTTTTTTCCATGCAAAAAAATAATTTTAGGAAAAAACAAAAAAAAACGTTTAAAAAATTTTTGACCACCCTTTGGTCCTGGCAACATGCAAATTTGTTAAAAGGAGTCCTTTTTGTGTAAGATTGTGCAAAAAATCCGAATCAGAATATTTTTATGCGCAGTGGCTTTCTGAACTAGAATGAGCGAAGCGAGTTCTGCAATTCACATGAGTGCCTTCAAAATGTACTTTTTAACACGCATATCATACAATATTTTTTCTACGAACGTAATTACAGGACAATATCTACGAAAACTTTTACTTGAAGTTGACTGACATACCATTTTTATATTTTTTTGACATTACATCAAAATTGCCTATACGGTCAATACGAACTGCAGTGCCATAAAAATTTTAAAGCACTAGTGCCTTAAAGTAGCATTTTTAACACGGTTGTAGAAAAAGATTATTAAAAACATTTGTTATTAGATTTTTATGTTTTATATTGACTTTTATGTTAAACATTTCCATTAATGCAGTTCACTTGTTAACTTTTATTTGATTATTTTATAAAAAAGAAATCATATTACACTGAAATTATTAAGCGGGCTCCACACTCTCGGCGAAGTTACCTCGCCAAAGTTGACCGAAGTCCGAAGTACCTCTCTACTCTCTACACACTCGTTCTACTTCGCGAGAAACACATTCAAGCGGTGCGATACCGACAAAGATCATGGTACAATAAAGTTTCAGCTTCAATTTCAAGGGAAATTTATTGTACCATGGACAAAGATCCGTTTGACTCGGACACGCCAGACCGACAGAGAAAGTAGAACGAAGCGAGGCAAAGTCTCACAAGGTGGCCGTCTACACTCTCGTACTTGTTGACCCTCGTTCGACTTCGGCGAGAGTGTGGAGCTCACATTAAGATGAGTTCATTGCTGACTAATCAAGCATTATAACGGTATGTTACATTTTACAATCCGTTCCTAAATCGGGCTCCACACTCTCGGCGAAGTTACTTCGCCAAAGTTGACCGAAGTCCGAAGTACCTCTCTACACACTCGTTCTACTTCGCGAGGGACACATTCAAGCGGTGCGACACCGACAAAGATCCCTTTGACTCGGACGCGCCAGACCGACAGAGAACGGAAGTAGAACGAAGCGAGGCAAAGTTGCACAAGGTGGCCGTCTACACTCTCGTACTTGTTGAACCTTGATCGACTTCGGCGAGAGTGTGCAGCTCACATTAGACATTTTCGATGTGTTTGTGTTTACATGCCACCTATCTTGATACTATGCCTCCATGCACTGCCTGAACCAAGATTTTTCGTGAAATCAGCTAAAAAGTGCACTTTAATGTTCATATTGGAATCTAGCAATTTGGAAAATTTCAGCGCCATTCGTTCGTATCTTTCCAAGAAAGTTTTTAACAAGAAAGTTTTAGTTTTTTTGAAAAACCACCAAACATTATTTTCAATTTCTTAATAAGCTACTGAAATTATTGTGGACTATTAACCCTCGAACAGCACAGTTCGTTCATCTAATGTAGACTGCACAGTGGGGTCTCGAAAACCCTAATAATTGTCGTTTTTAGTAATAAATGTTATTTATTTATTTTTTCTGCGGTATGTTTTACAAAACAATAAACAACAATATCTTATTTTCAAAATGTGTTTATTTCAAAAGAAACATTTCTCATTGGATCTGATAAACGTGAAAAAACATAATATAGTGCTTTTATTACATTTTTTTAAAAATATGGAGATATGACCAAAAAAATTAAACAAAATTCCAGTGAAATAAAACTTGTCTCTTAAAAATAAAACATAAATGTTGTTAAAAGATAATTATTTTTTAAGCTTAGCCAGGCACTTCAACTTTGGTTCTGACACACAACAATTGAGCTCGATGTTCTAAACAGTACGATGTTCTGATGTTCTAAACAATTTTTCCCAGTATGCTGGCGATATTTATTTGCGAGGTATTGGGTTCTGTTTGTTCTTCTTCATTATCGTCGTCACTTTGTTCGTTATCAGTGTCTGATGTTCAGGAACATAATCATCGTCTTCATCTGATGAGTCTCCAAAATTAATGGTCTCAGGTTCATCTTCATTCGCCCACAGGTTTTCAGCATCCTACTCTAATTCTTTTGTTGTCAGTGGACGCTAATATTTTCTCTTATAATCTGTCATACTAACATATAACAGAAAATCACCTCAAAATTTTAACAACCTTTAACTGCACACTGGGGTTCGAAGTATCCACAATTCCACTAAAAGCGTCACAGCAAACTATAAAATAAACTCACGCGGCGCACCGAGTGTCTCTCAACGTAGTCGGCTGTTAACTGAATTTACGTGCAAGGGATCGCCAGCGTTGCCACATTTTATTTACGAAATCTACTGCATGTTTGGCCAAAATCTACTAAAATCTACTAAATCAAAAACTAAAATCTACTAAATAAAAACTAAAGTATACTAAAACTTTATTAACATATTTGTATAAATAATTTATGATTTTTTTTTATAATAAAAACAACTTCTATACTAGTAATTTATGTGAATTTGATGGCAGTAATCGATTATTTATTTGAGTGAACTTAAATTTTTTTTTGTTAATTATTAAAAATATTGTACAAAATGAACATAATTATTAATTAAATTTATGTCAAAAAGTGAAATTCCGTAGTATTTTGTAATTATATCCATATAAAACAAATCAAAACTTTACCGATTTAGTAATTATTCAATATTGATAACTATCGATTAAAAATCGAAAGCGGCCATCATGTAAAAGTTATCTGTCATTTGTCATATGAATTTTTCATTTTGGCTATAATTTAAAAAATCTTAAATTGTAAATTACAAATGTAAGTAAATTCTACTTATGCAATAATTTTACAGCACCGAATAAATATAATAATATTGACCTATTGACCTCTATTGAATAGAGGTTATGTTTATATTTATATGTTTACTAACAAACAAACAACCCAGACGAGTACAAGGCACAAATTGGAATTGGAGACTGGAGAGGAAGTAAAAAGTAAAGTAAGTAAGAGCCGAAGACGAAGGAAGTCTGTTTGTTGTTTCCTGTTTCACATGTGCTCATGACGATGAAAGAAAAGCGACGTTGTCAGCTTTTTTTGGAACAAGAAAGCTTTAAAATTAATTTAAAAATGTGATAAATACATGATAAATAATAAAAAAAGCAAATTTCATTTTATTCATAACAAAATGTTGAAATCTACCAAAAATCTACTAAAAAATATTGCCTACTAGAATTCTTACAGAAATGTCAAAAATCTACCAAAAAAGTAGAAATCTACTAAATGTGGTAACGGGATCGCCAAAAGACGCAGACATGTGCAAGTTACATTGAACGATTCATGTGCCTGGGTTTTGCAGACCCCAGTGTGCTGTTCCAGGGTTAAAAACACCGGCCTTTATTTTTTCAAATTATAGGCTGGAAATGCTGAAATGAGATGCTTGAAAAGTCTCCTATAATTGGCAAAGTTTGAAATTGTTCCATGAGACCCAATTTTATATGTAAGGGTGGAAATATAATGTTCTTTTTGTCAACAAGTGGTTGATGTATTTTACAATGTTTGGATCACCAGGTTTTAGATCAGCTCTTGGCAGCTAATTCGACTGTACCCAATGTTTCTCACGAGATCTGCTATCGCAGATACATGGAAAAGCAAGGATACTTTTTATAAGGGGGATAAGCTAAGCAAGGTCGACACAAATAATCCATTGGTGCACGTGATACTGGAACAGATCAAGACTTTATGTCCTCATATTTTCACTCCAACGAACTGAACGGCCTACCGTGACTGAACCAAATAAATTTCCATTGTAAAGCAGAACACATTTCAAGCTTATCTTTGAGCTATCGGCAAACAGTTGCCATTGAGTTGTATTATAGGCTGAAATTCCCAACTCTTTCATTAAACCACGTGCATTATAGTAATACACAAATCGACCATCACGTCAAAAGTATTGTAGAAACGAACTTTCTTTTTATGGAAAATAGGTTACCTTAGCTCCCTTTTTAGGCAAGTTTCTCTCACGTAGTCTTGGTGCTAAGACCTCCAAACTTTTTTGGATAACCCTAAATTTTGTACTAAATCATTCAACTATTTCTAAGCAAATCCAATCCAGTGAGAAGGTTAGCTTTCAATGATCCATGCTAAATTTTGGGATAGAGAAAAAAATTCACGTGATAGAGACAAACTAATATAAAGTTTTGAAAACAACGTAACTGAATAACTATCAAACAGATCGAAAATCAAAGTCAACAGAGTTGGTTCCACTGTTATTGGTGATAGGTATTTTGATATGAACAAAGATGCTTATTTTTGTAATAATTTAACTTTTAGCTTCCTGTGTAATGAAGTAAATTTACTTTGAAGGTTTCTGTAGTGATATCATGCGAAAGGCATAATGCCATGTTTCATAATTAATTCTGATACATTCGACCCCCATCTCCCCTACTGTTCAACTTCCTAACTAAACTTACCTTAAGAGCACAAAATATACAAGATTCCGCCATACATGCATGGCCCGAGAGGTCCCGGAAACTCCTTCTGAAGATATCCAGATGCCACAGCACCTGCAAAAAAGCCACGCGTTAAACATATGTTGCTCGACTCATAAAATATCTTCTTCCTTTTATAATATAAAAAATATTAAACTGAGTGTTATGCGGATCGTTAATGGTAGGTTGTGTGTGACAATGGTGCACGTGGCCTGGTAATCACAGCTTACGTTGTGAGGAACAAGTGCTTTTTTATTGGGGTATTAGTAGTAAAGAGTTGTATTATTGAGGTGCAATGGCTTTTGTCAAGTAATAACACCATTTTTTCAACAACAAGAGAAAGATGAAGAATAAAAAATATGTTGATGCTTTTATTAACTTTCCTATTAGGCGAGGAAATGAAGTGTTAAATAGCACCAAACCTACCAATTTTCCACAGATCATCAAGTGCCATCTTCGCGACGGACGTCGGCAATCATCATAGCTATTCAGACTTTGGAGACGGCTGCTCTGTAAAGTTCATTTGAGCACCTCTCAGGTTGCGCAGCCACGATATTCTGCGTCTTCCTATGCTTCTTTTTCCTTGAATCTTGACCTGCATAATCAATTGGAGCAAGTTGTATCTCTCTCCACGTGTAATATGTCCCAGATATTTCAATTTTATGGTTTTGATTGTATTTAAGACTTCCATTTCTTTATTCATCTTTCTCAGAACCTCTTTGTTTATGACGTGTTCTGTCCATGTTATTTCCAGAATTCTTCTATATAACCACAACTCAAATGATTCCAGTTTTTTCATTGATGCCGCATTCAAGGTCCAAGCTTCCATTCCGTAAAACAGAGTCGAGAAAACGTAGCACCTAGCCAACCTTACTCTTAGCTCTAGTTTTAGATCTCTTGTGCAGAGCACTTTTCTCATTTTGATAAAATTCGCTCTAACCTTTTCTATTCTAATTTTAATCTCCTGGAAGTAATCATTTGTGGAGTTGATCATTGTTCCAAGATATGCATATTGGTCTACTCGTTCGACAATGGTTCCGTTTATGAGGAGATTCTCGTTATTTCTTTGAGTTTTAGATATTCTCATAAATTTTGTCTTCTTGATGTTCATTTGTTAGACGGTATTCTTGGCTATATTATATCGCTATTCTGTTAAAGATCTTCAATATTTTCGGCTAAGACGACAGTGTCATCCGCATTCGCATATCTAATGTTGTTAATGGGAACTCCGTTCACCTTTATTCCAGCTGTTTCACCCTCAAGAGCTTTTTAGAACTAGCATTAAATACGCATCCCTGTCTCACCCCACGTCTAATTTCAATTTCCTCTGACAGCTATTCGTTAACACGTACTTTTGCTCGCTGCTTATAGTATAAATTAGATACGATCCTGAGGTCATTTTAGTCTATCTTCTTTAATTTCAGGACATTCATTAATTGTTCATGTCGTACTTACCTCCACAGATAATCACCCAATATTATACCCAATAAGATGAATCGCTGTAAAACTTTTTTTATTCGATTGGGGAAAATGTCACGAAAGTTTGTTTCGGGCTTGTAAAATGAAAATTTTATTTTGTGCAGAAGGAAAAGGCATCTCCAAAGAGCATAGAAAAAAATTTGAAAAAACAATTTCAGAACCTTATTATTTTTAAGATTTCAATCAAAAATTATTTGACTAAATTAAAGTTGATGAATTATGTTTAAACTTTTTAATCATATGCTTGCATAAACCTCTGCATTCCTGTAGTTCTATTTTTTTTCGTTTGTTAGGTAATAATTACTAATATTTCTGATCCGTCTGGACATAACTTTTCACACTCATAAATTTCAAGAATAGAAAACAGAAGTAAGTATTTATACATACACGTCGATTTTTAAACAATCGTCCGTTTCTATAAATATGCAAGGAATGTTTACAAAATCAATCGGATTTAATTTCAGGCTGATCTTGAAAATAAACCAATCAACCACAGAAATAGACTGCCAGAGCCGGTTCATGGGAAATCTTTTTCTTACCGCACTGTGTTTCATATTGCTCTCTCATCATACAATTCGTTTTAGAAATTATGTAGTAGCTTTTTCACATAGTGCTTTCTTGAATGTTTTTACATAATCTTCTTTAGGAAGTTTTTTCACAGCGCTAACTCGATATATGGAGGTAAACGGTAAACTACTTTTTAAATTAATGTTAAATTACTGGTTTATTTTGGTTTCTTTTGTAATGAAACTCTTTCGAATATTTGGAAAAGTATTTTTAATGTTTCATCATCATCAATGGTGCTACAGCCCTATGAAAGAGCCTCGACCTTCCCAAGTCTATTACGCCAGTCAGTCCTATCCATTGCCAACCGTTGCCAGTTTGCTGCGCCTATATTTCTTCCATCCTCATCTACACCATCCTCCATCTGAGTTTTGGCCTACCCCTCTTTCTACTTCCCACAGGTTGTGACATAAGGATTCTTCTAGGAGGGTTGTTCTGCTCTGATCTTGCTAATGTCCTGCCCATCTTAGTCTTCCTATTCTTATAAGAGATACTACGTCTTTACCACCAAATATATTATTATCTTTATATCTGTGGTATACCTCGTAGTTGTACCTCCTCCTCCAAACACAATTTTCACAGATGCCACCGAATATTCCTTTCACGATCCTTCGTTCAAATATAAGCAGAAGGTTTTCATCTGCCTTGGAGATGGTCCATGTCTCCGATCCATATGTCAACACGGGTTTTGTATATGGTTATTTTTGTTTTTTGGCTTAAGTTTCTGCTTCTCATATGTCTACTCGGTCCAAAATAGCATTTGTTTGCGAGAATTATCCTTCGCTTGATTTTTTCCGTCATGAGGTTCTCCTTGGTGATCAGGGAGCCTAAGTATGTGAATTTGTCCACCACTTCAAAGGTAGAGTTATCAACCGTGAATTGGTGACCGATGTTTCTGGTTCTATTGTTGGGTGTTGATGCCATCATCTTAGTTTTCTCCTCGTTTATGAAACGGGCCTAAAGTTTATGAAAAAAATGAAATTTTACCTTTTCTTCGGAAATTTTTATTTATCCTCCATGTACGTTTTATTTATCGCTATAGTAAAATTTATTTACAGTTTGCATGGTTAAGTAATAAACACAACAGTTTTACGCATCTAACGAATATCTTCCGATCCCGCAAGGTCAATCAAAATCTATAAATATTTGAATTTTTCGATGATTTTGATAAATTAAAAAACATTTAGTTATCTCATTTTTCTCCTACATTGTGAAGTTTTTTGCTTGTTTATATATTGTATGACAATACTTAAACAACCCAGAACTCACAACGAGGAGGTGGTTGCACTTTTAGCTCCACACACACCCTTCTCTCCAACCAACCAATGAGTGTGATTTTTACATTATTTACTTAGTAAATTTCGTTTTCATGCTTGTATCCAGCTTTCAAACGTCAACTTTGTATTGCGATTTGGTGGTAGAATCTGGCAGCATGGACCTTGATTTAAGTGTTGCCATTATGAATCCACCTCTTGATTGGAGCCCACATACATTAGACCAGGGGTGACCAACTTAATCGGACTCGAGATCTACTGTCTGCCTTTCTAATTCTCTGGGATCTACGGACTAGGAATTTTTGTAATATTTAGGACTGGAATAAATAAGTAGGTAGATAATTTTTTCTTGCCGTCAATCGACTGACCTAGATGCTTCCGTGACCAACTTTAGGCACCTCTCATCAGCTTGCGTATGTCAGGGATAGTTTTGTACATTCTAGTCTGGTATGTCGCCCGATGTAATGCAAGAACTTATATCTTCATTTGACACTTCGAAGAAGTGGTGGAGAAGATGGTTTTGCAACAATCTGCAATAGTTTTGCAACATTATATTCCAGTCTATTATTTCAGTTTAGTCCCGTGCTTCAAAATTTCAAGTAGTAAGGAGAAAGGAAACACATTAGAGAGCTAGGGCTAAGGAGAGTGTTAAAAGCCGGATAGACTAAAGCCAAGGGCAAACGTATTAGAAATTTCATCCCTCCAACTTTAAATTTTGAAGCACAGGACTACACTGAAATATTAGATTGGAATGTTGCAAAACTATCTTCTCCACCAGTTCTTCAAAGCGTTTCAAATCAAGATATTCTACATTATATCAGGCAACACGACAGACTGCAATGTACAAAACCATCCCTGTCATACGCAAGCTGTCTAGCGGTACGTAGAGTTGGTCACGGAAGTATCGTCTAATGTATGTGGGACCCAATCAAGAGATGGATTCATCAAGGCAACACTTAAATCAAGGTCCATGCTGCCAGATTTTACCACCAAATCAAAATTCAAAGTTGACGTTTAAAAGCTGGATACAAACAAATGAAAAAGAAATGTACTATGTAAATAATGTAAAAACCACACACTCATTGGTTGTATGGAGAGAAGGGTGTGGGTGGAGTAAAAAGTGCAACCACCTTTTTGTTGTGAGTTCTGGGTCGTTTAACCCTGCTGTCCCGTTCGAGTCAACTACACAAATGTACTGTTCGGGTCAATAAGACCCAACTATGGTTTATGCTCCTTAATCGAAATAAAATAGGCTAATGGTGATAAATAAAATTTTATTAACAAGAAATTATGGTTAATTAAACAAAAATTGTGTGGTTAATGTAAATTAAACCTTATTAACAAAAATAAAAGGGATTTTTTTCTTTCAAAATAGCCTAATAACAAATATCTAAAAAAATTTAATTCAGTTTAAAACTGGGACAGTAATAAAAAGAATGGATTTTACAAATATGTTTATGATAAATATAGTCAGTTCGCTAAACTCAGACACAACTGGCTAGTGATTTTAGAAGGACATTTTTTTTGTTTTTTTGGCCAAGTTTGCCAGCATTGGCAAGTTTTCTAACTATTTAGTAATTATTTTTTTTGATAATTATACCAAATTGGCAAAATTACTTACTAAAATCACTAGCCAAATGTGTCTGAGTCTAGGGAACCGACTATACAACATAATAATTAGTCTTGTTATCGTCTTTAGGGCAAGTTTACAGAGTGCTCGTTTAGCAGGCGGAGTTAGATTGTCCATAGATGGTTCACTAGCATTTCCATTTTGTCTACTTGTTTCTGCTCGTGTCCTTTTTACCAGTTCGTGAGAGCCTTTAGTTATTGGTATATTTTTTCTGGAAATGATGACAGGTTTCATAAGTTTTTTCCCAATTCCTCAAGAAAATTAGCCGCTTTGCCAGTTTATTAATATTCCATTGGATTTTTATTGATGCCCGTAACACGAACACGTTGTAGGCAGAAATGTCCAGCAGATTATAAAAACAATCATTGGCAAGCGATTTATCTCTTCTTATATGTATACGTGCCAACAAGCTAATCTAGAATATCCACTGCTCCCTTATTAGAATTGTAATCTAAAATAACTTGGGGCTTTTTCATTTGATGAAAGTGATGCATGTTGCATAGATTCATGATACAAATTACTCATAAGAACGACATTTTTATTATTTTTAGGAATATTTTCAACAACAGTCTTGCGAAAAGCAAAAAAGACGAACTATGAACTTCTTTATTCACGATTACTGAAAGCTCCGGTTTAATTTACTTATAATTCCCGGAATTTTATATACTTTGTTTTAGAAGAAATTTTTCTAAATTTTACGATGTAAAAAAGTTATTACACGTAATATTGTGGCCTTACAAATTACTACTCAAGTCACACATCACACGCATTCCTGTATAGATCTGCAATATTAGAGCATAAGAAATTTTACTGTTCATAATTACATAAAACCTAAACGTTTGTGCCATATTTCGCTTGCTTGCTTGAAATGTACCATTTGAAGGGAGAGCGTCCTCTAAAGGCAACTAGTTGCTTATCAATGGTAACATTTTCATCAGGGTTAAAAAATTTTTGTACATTTTCTACCTGTTTCACAAATTTCACGTATTGCAGCAAGTTTTTCAAAACGTATCCTGTCTAGTAGTTTTGTTATCAAAACGTTTACTTCAAAACTTGCGTTACAAAACGCAAACTTTTTGTAAATATATAATGCGACATTGTTGATTGAAATATACTACGACCCGTTTCATCATTCCACAAACTTTTAGTTGATTCACTATGGGACTTATAAACTCGAGATAAAAATAAAAGACCAATGTATGCTTGGAAACCAACTTTTGTCATGTCTTTCCAGTTGGTTCCAAAGACCATGTTGGTCCGTCCATATTGGTCATATTTATAATTTGGTTTGCAACATCGTCTAGCCATACTACAGTTTATTTTACAAGTTCTAGCTTGCAGAAACCTGTTTTAATTTACAGACGTATCCGGCTGACAAACACACAGGTACTGCCAATATACAATACTGCAACTAAACACACATACACAGGCAATTTTTAACGGTTTAAATACGCGGGTCATATTGACCCGAACGTACCCTAGGTAACAATTTCATTTTTATCAAAAAAATCAGGAAGTTGATAGTTTATCTCATATGCAATTGAAAGACCTCATATTAGGTAATAAAGTCACGAAACACTAAATCGTTACGCCGCGTAATAATTTGTAAAATAAGAAATAAATTATTTTTTGGGTCAAATAGACCCGAACAGGACAGCAGGGTTAAATATTATTATACAATATATAAACAAGCGAAGAGCTTCACAATGTAACAGAAAAATGAGATAACTAAATGTTTTTTAATTTATCAAAATCATCAACAATTTCAAATTTTTATAGATTTTGATTGACCTTGCGGGATCGGAAGATATTCGTTAAGTGCGTAAAACTATTGTTTTTATTACTCAACCATGCAAACTGTAAATAAATTTTACTATAGCGATAAATAAAATGTACATGGAGAATAAATAAAAATTTCCGAAAAAACGGTATAATTTCATTTTTTCATAATCTTTAGGCCCGTTGCGGGATCGGAAGATAAATTCCGATTTGAATAATTTTTGTTTTGTTTTTCTTGTAATTACCAATCGCAACTTTTCCGCACTATAGCGATACTGGATTATCAACTTGACTTTTTTCGCATCACCCTAATATATATGCTTCATAGACTTTAGAACGGCCTTTAACCGAGTACAACATATGAAACTAATGGATAAACTAATACGACACATAATGTGTAATTAAAAATACAGTCTAATGCAGTATAGAGTAGAGGGAAAAGGGGAATAAGTAAAAGAAAAGTCATGGCTGGAAAATGTTCGGAACTGGGCAAACATGGATATAGAAGAATTATTCCACGCTGCTAAGGACAGAGAAACTTCCGTACAAACATCCTGAATATCTTGACCACATCAATCTACTACATACAAACAACTCTACGCTGAGTTCAGTTTTCTGAAGCTTTTAGTGTATTTTAGGTATCACACGGGAGGTCCTTTTGCAACCTTTTTGTCTGCCTGTCAAGTTATGAGGAAAAAAGGAAAAGTAGAAGAAGGATAAGTACAAGGCAGGAAAGAATTTCCTGGCTCTCTAGTCATAGAAAGTCCTACAAATGGTTTTCCCATTTTCGGACATCTTCACTATGCGGCTCTTTGGTTTTTCTTTCTAGATGTTGTCTGTTATAAACCTATCGTACTCCAGCCAATCGGCATATTCTACATCTTCCATTCCATCATGAATCTATTCTAGGATCCTGGAACCCTGTACCAGTTTACACAGGTCTAGTGGATGAGTACCATACATTTTTGGAGTCACATGGTTATCTACAAAAAGTTTTTGTCACCTGCTATCTAATACCTCACAATCATGCAAGATATGGTTGAATATTTAACTATTTATTATAGTAGAGTCAATATACTGAAGTCTTCATGAAACAATCCTATTGTATGAAGGTGTCCCTTGATTGGTGAATGACAAGTAAGGAAACCTGTTATGACTCTGGAGCTGATTTCTACTTGTTTTCCGTAGTACTTCAGCCTATTAGCTATTTGACCTTGTATATTTTCCCAGTATGAGTTATGTTGCCTTCGGATTTAGGGTTTTATCGATCTTCTAGCGAGTTATTAGCTCTTTCGTTGCTGTTTATTCCACGGTGACTTAGACTCCATACCTGTCTGTAGGGTTGGTTTCCGCATTCGCATACTAGCCTAAACTCCGCCTTAGGGCTTATGAATGCCCTTATGACTGCTTGGTTATCTGGGCATATAGTGGTCCGCTTTAGTTCGAAGACCCTTATGTTAATTTCTCTTGCACACTGCAATATTGCAAAAATCTCTGCCTCAAATACAGAAGAAGGCTCTTTGGTTTACCTTAGAATGGTTTTGCCGACAAAAGGAGTTCTGGCACCACGTGTAGCAGGACTATTACAAATTTTATGCATTACATTGCTGTACTACACAAGTTGCTTAAGGAACTATTTGAATATCCAAGCTGTTAGGAACTCACAAGTTGTAGATTTCACCATCAGTCATTGTTAGTCAATGAGTTTCGAATTAAGGTGTTTTTTCAGGCACTCTTGAATACAAAAATCTATCACAATTATTCATAGAGACATGGTAATCAAAAACAATATCCATAACTAAATTAATTATTTAGTCATATATTTTATATTATTATCTTAATTATGTTCAGATTGATTCGCTTTTTTAATCTCTTACACTAATTGATTTCATAGTTGCATGTCAAATGTATGTAATTGTGAGAAATCAGCTGATTGAATACATAAACTTTTAGTAAGTACGCAGATGTTTAAAGCCGGTCCTACTTTCTTGTAATTTGTATTAAGGTATGTTGAACTTTTTTGTTGGTATCCATCCGTGAGAAGTTCATCGGGGAGTCTAACTTGTCAAAAATAAAGCAAAATTAACAATGGAGATTTTGCATTAGTTACACATGTTTGTAAAGCATTTATTTATTTAAGTAGTGGACTGGTGATTGGGTCAAGAACCTTCTGACACGAAATTTGAATTAGACTTTTGAATTTGGATAAAATAAAGATTAAAACTGTGGTTTGGGAATTGTTAGGTGTTTTACATACAAAAAGATTATTTAATATTAAAGTTCCGGGATGTTACTGTTTTTATGTTTCTGTTAAAGCAGAGTAATTTATTGTTAGAATGTTAGATATTTTCCTGTAGGTAATATACGGTTATTAAGTTAACAATCATCTTAATTATTGATCTTTTACACCGATTTTTAATACGCCTGCAAAGTTTGCACTTGAACATGAACATACTTAATATATTGATAGCAACTAGTTGGAACGTATCTATGAAGAGGCAAAAGTAGTGAAACAAGTCATGTATATGTGAAAGGTAAACTTAAGTGCAGTGGCGGCTCGT
Source organism: Diabrotica virgifera virgifera (assembly GCF_917563875.1). NCBI lineage: Eukaryota > Metazoa > Arthropoda > Insecta > Coleoptera > Chrysomelidae > Diabrotica > Diabrotica virgifera. The sequence goes on from NC_065446.1 coordinate 216,439,569, forward strand.
CAGAGGAGGCTTAGCCTCCCCATAAATTTTTTACACACGCTACACTGTTTTGTTTATCTTGAATCGCGAAAAACAACAAGCACCCTCACTATTATACAACGTGTAAATTCCATTATCACCAAATATCCATACGCACGGAGCATTAGCATTAGAACGCTGATTACTTCTCAGTTTTTTTAATTATTATTGTAAGCAGGACCCTGGGTTATCCCGAGATGCATGAACGGAGCCAAGAAGCCGGCCAGCCTCCGTTGCTAATGCTCCGCGCAGCGCAGCAGGCGTTTAAGGAGACCCGGTCTCCTAACAGTGGCATCTACGGTTTACCAACAGAGGCTAACTAGCTTCTAGGCTCCGTTGCCGTTGCGTGCATCTCGGGACAACGAATTTTAGGGTCCTGACTAAAAATAATGAAAAAACTAAAAGTGCGAATTTTGTTATGAAATTTGGTATTTGGTGTTAGAATAACATTTGGAACAACTTGTTAAAATAACTTTTTCCCATATTTGTAACGCAAAGCAAAATATCGGTAATTTATCATGTTTTTGGATTCGCAGCAGGCCGCGTTTAGAATTAAAAAAATTCAGTTGAGTATCTTAAAAAATGTAAACCTTCAACCTGTATGGACTGCAAAACTTCAAATCTGTATTTATTTTGATATGCATATCTACTTACAAAGATGGAATTGTTAACAAATAAACGACACAAACTTTGGTATTAAACTTTTACAATTAGACTAATTACACTAGTCAACAAAAAAACAAAAAAAATTGCGACTGATGTTAAAATGGCTGTACCGGGGAGTTTAAAGCGTCCTGAATGCGAATTCAAACATTAAAATTTTCCACCACGTATAGATTTTGAATTATCTTCTTCTTAAGGTGCCGTGCATTTCTGCGTAGGGGTCCACGCATACACTGTCTTGTCCGGTGAAATGTTAGATGTTGAGTTATAGAATGCATTAAATATTGCTGTTTATTATAAAAATTGTTTTATACTATATACACATAAGTTCAGAACTAGAAACAAAAACCATAGTAAGTCTTTTGTACACAATTTTCTGCCTATCCCAATTTTCTCATAACACTATGTGGATTAATACAAACACACATTTTATCGTGCATAGTAAAAAACTAGGATAGCTCCTGGTTACGGTTCCTAAATATTGTAAGTTTTACTGGCTAGTAAATTCCATTAAAAAAATCCATTATTGTAATGTAGAACCTAGAGTTTGTTAAGCATGTCCTTTGGGCAAGTGAAGGTCTCGAACTAAATCATGTAATTCGGCTTGTTGACTGCAAAACGGTGCCTTTTCTTCGGTTTCGGGAAAATAAGAACAAGTCTTTTCTGATACATCATCGGGTTTACTTTTATCGCCATACATTTCCAAATCTTCTTCCCAATTTGCCGGGGGTCCTGGAACTGGTAAATCTTCTCCATGGAAAACCGGTTTTATTGCTGAGATAATATCTGGATATTCAATTTTATGGTTGCCTTTCCTTGGAAACCCAGACACTTTTGTCATGCAGAAGTAACAACAGTCGTTAAAACGGTTTTGAACTAATAAGTTTAAATGAGTAGGTTTACTGATTAAGGATTACCTTTGGTTTATTCTTTATTTAAATGTTAATGTGTTATTCGTAGACATTAGATATCCCAGTGTTGTCAAATTATGCACAATTTTTAGGAAAAACGTTATTTTGATAACATCACTCACCGATATATTACAAATGAAAAAAATTTTAGTAAAATACTCATAATTCAAAAATCGTAACTCATTTGTTTTTTAAAATCATAACTCAAAAATCTTACGTGTTAGAAACTTTTTATTAGCCGTGTTGAGCTGCCCCCCCCCCCACTTGCAAAAATTAAAAAACAAATAGCCCTGATTTATGAGCTATTTATGAGCTCTCATATTCCGCAAACTAAAAATTTTGAGCTCGTTCCACTGAGCAGGAATTTAATACCCTAGTGGGGGGGGGGGCTGAGTCAGCCCCCCCACTACTTAAAAATAGGAATATTGAATCGGTTTTTGCGGCAGAATTACGAGCTATTTATGAGCTCTTGAAATTATATAGTTTCGATTTTTGAGCTCACCCCCTTCACCCCCAAACAACCCTTGAATTGATTTAACTTAAGAGAAAGATGCTGAGAAAACTTAAAATATATCGTATTGCGGATATAATTCCTATAGCTTATATACTCTAAGAATAAACTATTAAATCAAGGGCATTTCGATTATTGAGCTACAACCCCTTCGCAAGAAAACCACCCTATCTTCCCGGCTTAAGAGAAAGTTGTACTTAAAATGCGTCAAACTAATTATTTGGCGACTACATATCATTTAATAATTTATAGGCTTCCAAATTACGCGCATTTAGATCAGTAAATTGCAATTTATTTTGTATAGTGCAGTCACTGAAGGTAAAAATCAACGATTACCTTCAATTTCGGTGAACCTTCATCGATTTTCACGAAAATTGGTCAGTGGTTAGAGGATACGTCAAGAAACAAAGGTGACATGGTGCCACCTTGCGCCTTTACCCTGAGGGTGGATACCGCCCCTTCTCGGGGGTGAAAATTATTTTATAAAAAATAACTGCACAAATCAATAAAAGAACAAATTAAAAGCAAAATTTATTATATAAAGTTAATAAAATAAGTCAATACTTTTTAAGTTATTAAAGATCAAAGATTTTAATTATTTGTGAAAAAAATGCATGTTTTGAAGAGGTTTTTTGTAAATCACTGAAAAACTGTAAGTTTTTACAAAAAAGTTAATAGTAGTTTAATTCGTATAGCTTATATTCTAAGAATAAACTCTTAAATCACGCACCTTTCGATTATGTAGCTACAACCCCTTCGCAAGAAAACGACCCCATTTTCCCGGCTTAAGAGAGAGTTGTTCTTAAAATAATTTAAATTGATTATTTGGCGACTACATATCGTTTAATAATTTATTAGCTTGCAAAATATACGCATCTTAATTATTGAATTGCCATTTTCTTTCTATAGTGCAGTCACTGAAGGTAAAAATCAACTATTACCTACGATTTCGGTAAATCTCCATTTATTTTCACGAATTGACAATAACAACTTTGGGTTTTAGCATGGGGTATATGTCACCCCTTCTCGGGAGTGAAAATTACTTTATTAAAAATAACCCCACAAATCGAGAGAGGGACAAATTGTTAGCAAAATTTGTTATATAATGTGATTAAAATAAATCAATACTTTTTGAGTTATTAAAGATCAAATATTTTAATTTTTGGAAAAAAAATGCATGCTTTAGAGCGATTTTTCATAAATGACTCAAAAACTGTAAGTTTTTACAAAAAAGTTTTCATCACTAAAATTGAAGCTAATAAAAAATATAATAAATTGCTTACTTGAAAAACCTTTAATGTTAATTTAAAGTAAGTTATTGGTAATTAAATGTATATTTTTTTCCGCGACTGTTCAAATCTAAGGGTTCAAGCTTAAATGACGGGAAAAAGATGCATTTTATAACACTTAGGTACTAAATACTTGTCAAAGTACTTAGAAATACCCATCAAAAATAAGATCCAGAAAAAGTTGATAGTATCAAAATCCGCTCACCAATTTTCGTGAAAATGAATGGAGATTTACCGAAATCGAAGGTCATAGTTGATTTTTACCTTCAGTGACTGCACTATAGAAAGAAAATGGCAATTCAATAATTGAGATGCGTATATTTTGCGAGCTCATAAATTATTAAACAATATATCGCACCCTCAGTAATATAAGGACTTAACTCAAAATTTGTGTTACCTGTGATTTTAAATGATAAGGGCACAAAATGAAATTCTCTACCGGTTAGCGTTGACAGAGGGAGAAGAAGTACATGAATGAATCGGTAAATATATTTGTGCCTCTCTCTCACTCTCCATGGCCACCTCTGGTTTTTATTGCTACAAGGGAGCAATCAGTAACATGTCTTTCTATGACGAAAATCCTGGTTAGTTTGTGTTTTAACATTTCGTATTATATAGAATAGTTTTTAGTTGAGCAGTTATATTATGCAAAATATAATAAATAAATGGGTCTAATTCATAATAGATCGCTATTTTACATACACAGTGACAGGGCATTAATAATATAAGGGATCAAACTTAAACAGTTCCTTATTTCTGTTATGTTTTTTTGTACTATATGGGACTAACTTGAAAGTATTTTTTTTTTCAAATACATGTAATTAATGGAATTTATTTATATTATTTTTTTTTTCTCATTGTTATTTATAGTGCAAGTATCAAACAACACATCTGCTAAATTTCACATTTATAACTTAAATAATAAACATGTTATTTGAAAAAATAGCTGTAATTTTTGAAACCAGAATCTTTAAACGCGATTTCCCAAAAATCTGCTTTTTTGAATTGTGCCTCTATATTACTGAGGGTGCGATATAGTCGACAAATAATTAATTTAAATTATTTTAAGTACAACCCTCTCTTAAGCCGGGAATATGGGATGGTTTTCTTTCGAAGGGGTTGTAGCTCAATAATCGAAAGGCGCGTGATTTTAGAGTTTATTCTTAGAATATAAGCTATACGAATTAAACTACTATTAACTTTTTTGTAAAAACTTACAGTTTTTCAGTGATTTACAAAAAACCTCTTCAAACCATGCATTTTTTTCACAAATAATTAAAATCTTTGATCTTTAATAACTTAAAAAGTATTGACTTATTTTATTAACTTTATATAATAAATTTTGCTTTTAATTTGTTCTTTTATTGATTTGTGCAGTTATTTTTTATAAAATAATTTTCACCCCCGAGAAGGGGCGGTATCCACCCTCAGGGTAAAGGCGCAAGGTGGTACCATGTCACCTTTGTTTCTTGACGTATCCTCTAACCACTGACCAATTTTCGTGAAAATCGATGAAGGTTCACCGAAATTGAAGGTAATCGTTGATTTTTACCTTCAGTGACTGCACTATACAAAATAAATTGCAATTTACTGATCTAAATGCGCGTAATTTGGAAGCTTATAAATTATTAAATGATATGTAGTCGCCAAATAATTAGTTTAACGCATTTTAAGTACAACTTTCTCTTAAGCCGGGAAGATAGGGTGGTTTTCTTGCGAAGGGGTTGTAGCTCAATAATCGAAATGCCCTTGATTTAATAGTTTATTCTTAGAGTATATAAGCTATAGGAATTATATCCGCAATACGATATATTTTAAGTTTTCTCAGCATCTTTCTCTTAAGTTAAATCAATTCAAGGGTTGTTTGGGGGTGAAGGGGATGAGCTCAAAAATCGAAACTATATAATTTCAAGAGCTCATAAATAGCTCGTAATTCTGCCGCAAAAACCGATTCAATATTCCTATTTTTAAGTAGTGGGGGGGGGGGCTGACTCAGCCCCCCCCCACTAGGGTATTAAATTCCTGCTCAGTGGAACGAGCTCAAAATTTTTAGTTTGCGGAATATGAGAGCTCATAAATATCTCATAAATCAGGGCTATTTGTTTTTTAATTTTTGCAAGTGGGGGGGGGCCAGCTCAACACGGGTCTTTTTATTATCATATTCATATTCAGAGAGCAAAAATTAACAAAAAACAGCATTTTGCATTCCAGTCGCAAATTGGTTGTAAACTAGTGTTATTTTTAAAATGATATGATATTTGAAATTATGAATTATGATGATATTATGAAATGTAAATAAAAAATGGTCAAAAAATGGGGCCTTACATTACATTTTTTGGCGCATTTTTTTGCTAGTGCAAATTTGTCTAGATATTTTAGAGTTAGGTATAGCGTATAGCCTCCCCTATTGTAAACATCACAAGCCGCCACTGCTTAAGTGTATGATGTTTTTGCCGCCTTATCCTGAAAATGAAGTTGTTCCTCTTTGGTTTTTTTATTTCAATACATAAAATACAACCATACTACATCAAACTAGCAATTATTGTAGTGTTAGGGTACCTATTAATTGCAATTAATTATAACCTTTTTTTTCGTCTTAAAAATGATGGGTTGCTGCATTTATATAAATTTATATCTACAGTGTTAGCCAAAAGTCCCCTCCCACTCCCTCGTATCTTTTGGTGAAAAAAGTTGACGTTGACATAAAAACAACTAGAGAATTGAAAAACCGCTATCATACGCTAAAACCTTGGGGGTGGTTGCCACCCCATCTCGGGGGTGGGAATAACTCTAAAAATATTCTATATATTTTTGGCGATAAAAAGTTTCTTCAAAAATGATTTTGTAGGATTTTTAAAGAGCTATAAGACTGTGTAAATTAAATTCCGTAAGATCCCTTAGTTTTTAATTGGGGCGGGTTTAAAGGGCTCGAATAAGGGGGTGTTTGCTGGTAAATAGAGGTTTTAAACAGCTATATCTGGCTAACTATTCACTGTAATGAAAACCTCTGCACAGGGTAATTTTAGTCATTAAAAAAGCTACAATTTAGTAGTTTATAATTTTTTTCGTATCTTCATTATTTTCGGAGATATTTTGAAGTAAAAGGTAAAAAAATACCAAATTGCAAAAAATCAATTTTTTCTTTAGGCATTTTAAATAGGTCAAACTCCTTGAGTGTATTGATAATATAAATATAAAAGGAACTACAGAAAGGTGAAGACCAATTTTGAATTAGGAAGGTAGTTAGGGGGTTGTTTTCACTGATTTTTTCGTAGAGAAAAGCAGGTACCGACATTTTTTTTATTATAAGTAGCTTAATTTTCATGTTAGAAACTTTTTATTATTGTTTTATGAAAGGTCTTATTGTATACTTGAAAAAATGTTATTTAAGTTTTCCTCGAAAAATGCAATTTTTCCCATTATTTGGCTTTGAATATTTCAAATTATGCATTTGACGAAAAAAGCTAACCTTTAACATGCCGTATCTCGGTTTGTATCGGTCTTAAAGATATTATAGAAAAAGAATTTGGTTTGTGTTACTAAAAGATACAATTTCGATTACTAAAATTTTTTTGATTAAATGCATATTTTTCGAGGTATTCTCAAAAAACCCTCTAAAATAGTCGATTTTTTCGTCGAAAAACTGTTATTTTCGAGCGCGAATAACTTGAAAAATATTAGTTTTACGAAGAAAATGTAAAACACATTTTTTTCTTAGAATCACTTTTTTCATCGAATTACATGGTTAATATGTAATAAAAAATTCCCACCCCCCGAGATAGGGTGGCAACCTGCCCCAAGGTTTTAACATATGATAGCGGCATGATATATAAAATGATCCTTGGACTATTCCCTACCTTCTGTGAAAATTTCAAGTAAATCCATGCTGGAAGAAAAAATTGCGAGCCAAAATGCTTCATTTCCTCAATCGACTATTGGGGCCGACCGACCGGCTCTGTCCCGTCATACAGCTGACCGACTATAATAACTTATTTATATTTAATTTAGAATGTGTGTACTGATTTTCAGCCTTAGTAAATGGAAATAATTACCTTCGTAGGAAAGCAACTTTCGATACCCTCTCAGTAACCCCTGCTCTACGTTTCGCTTGACCGACCGCAGTATGTTTCTCTGCACACTCACAGTAATCAACTGTGAAAAATCTAGCTTTAGTAAATTCAAAGAGATTTTTCAGCGCTGCCTCTTCGTCTATAGTTGGGGCCTAATATCAGTACGGCCAAGTGTCACCGTATATTTGACTAACTAGCAAGTATCTGACTACTACTGAATTCTATCTGAACACTACTAAAATAAGAAAAATTTCATACCTCCAACCTCCATAGCATTCTTCTAGTGTCTCAATTGCAAATAACTTAAGATATTAATTTTTATTGACGTCAAAGCTTATTGTGTGACTTTCAGGTAGAATCTCACGGTGATTTTCACAGTTAACATTGTTTATATAAAATACTTAAAACTATCAAATTAAACGTATTATAAGAATGATATGAACAAATTATGGATCTAGATCGAAAACCAGAAATAACAGTTTAAAATTAACTTCTAAACCTATATTTTTAAATTAAGAAAGTGGATCAATAATCATTTATATATAGTTTATTTTTAGTAGTCTCTGATATAAATAAGTACAGGTTTTATACAATGCAGTTCAGAATATGTGTAATAAATCATTTTATTACATTAACGCTGTAACACTGCACGTGTTTTATTTCTAAACATTAAAATGGTAAACACATTATTTGTATTATTATTTTGAACTATATTTACCAGGAGAGTTAAATGTCAAATACAATATGAGTTGTTTACGTGGTTCGATATTTGGTCCATTGCACATAGTTGTTCCATTATATCTTTGCACAAACGTCATGATTTATTTGTAAACAAATTAAATCAAAACATTAAGTGAGACGTACGTCGATATGTAATTATCATTGATATAAATTATACTGTCAATATAACAATGAGAAAATAGCTATTATCGTTGGACGTATTTTATAAAGTTATATTGTACATTTTTATATTTATGTAACTATGTTATAATATATTTACGATCCCTGCCAAAGACAAACCATTTTCATTTCCAATAATGACACGAGCCGTCTCACCGTGCCTCGGAGAGCACGTTAAGCCGTCGGTCCCCCTGGGCTAGTGTACACCCGCACTAATTACTTAAAACAGGGTTAAAGATGTAAATGGCGCCGGAACTGTCCGAAAGGATCTCCCCGGCAAAAATGCCATACGATATTATTGTTATTATAATATTTTTAACACAATATAATTTTATAAAATAAACACACTATAAGTTATAAATTAAAATAAACACAACAAATGCGCCAATGTCACTGTCACTGACAATGATAAACGTCAAAATTCATAGTAAACAAGGTATCAAAGACATGCCGTATTGTTTATCCTTGTTTAACATAATATTGTGGTTTCTGTTATATACTAGGTCTCTAAACATACCTAGTATAAAAAGTAATTCCTGAATAATTTCATGCATTTGCAAAGATATAATGGAAGAACTATATGTGCCACTGAAAACTTTTCATAAAATTTTGCAAAAAAATACACAGAAAATTGAACGAAGACACAAAAGATTCAAAGATGTAAATAATCGGCAGATGGCTCCAGTGCATCCGTGACATTTCTTTCCTTGCAATTCGGAAAGGTCCAAAGTATGATGAATGAAAAACTAATAGTATTCTTTAAGAGATATAACAGGGAACCACTTTGGTGGTACAACGAAGAGCGTTAACTCTCTGAATAGGTAGACATACTGGTAAATATTGAAGTGAACGAAAAAGCGGACCTACTTGCCAGGGAAGGAGCAAAAGAAAACATTCATAGCCCAGAAACTTTCGTTGTGATAGCAAGAAGAACAGCCAAAAGAACAATATCGGACTGGGTGGAACGGATTAAACGTAAACCACTGGTACGAACAAGTGGATCTTAAATATTTGAAGGCTCTTTTATACATGAATCTTCGAAGAAGAGATCAAAAAACCACTAGACTTGAAAATAGCTATGATCTGCGAATTATCTTAGGTCTCCTAACAGAACACCGTCGCCGTAAGGGGCGCATGAATAAAATAGGACTGACAGAAAGTGTGGACATTTTGTCAGGGTGAAAACTGAATATACTTTGTGTGCAACTGCCCAGTTGTACATCTGGAATGACCATCTTTGGCCGCAGGAAATCTCCTGAGTCGATCTTGGAGCATAATGGCTACAAACTGTAGCAAATGGAAAGGTTTCCTGAAGGTGGCAATCGCGATGGCTCGAATTGAGCTGTAGAGCCAAAGGATCGATGGATCTTTATAAACAACATGGAAGGGTTACAACATTAACTACAACATATTATGTACCACACCTGTGATACTTACGAGTAAAAAAAAACAGATGATTCTTAAAACAACCAATAAATGTAGATAACCTGGTCATAAACAACCATAGCTATGAAAAAATAGTAACAACACATACATTATTAGTTACGTGGTTAACTGAAAATGGAGGTAACACAATTGACGTTACAATAGAAACTGCAAGAATCAAGTTCATAATGGTGAAGAACTTACTTTGCAACCGTAATCTTTACATATGGATTTGTACAAGAAGTCTATGTTCTTCCATACTGCTGCATAACATGGAACATGAAACATGACCAATGAAATTATCTGAAACCAAAAGACTAAACTCTTTTGGTTGATTTGATTGGGCTGGTTTAGATGCACTATAGGAGAATACAAACAATGAGAAACTAATAACTGTAGTTATTATAAATGTATAGGTAAGTCTCATTATTACCAAAAAATGCAATTTTGAAAGGCACATAACCTATTGAAAACTGTTGTACCCTCGTTGTACCATTTTAATAATTTAGAGTTCTTTCTTCGGGTGGCTAATGCTTTCTTTTCACTGATGGAAGTCACAAGTAATGTTTAGTTCATGATGGTATTTGTGATGTATCATTTTAAGTGTTGTACTCACATTTTTTTTTTCAACATAATATGCTTTACAGTCAATTTTTTTTTATATTACAGGCCCAATTGATAAAAATATTCACGCTTTCTTTGATATTATTTATTGAGATGCTACAAATTGATATTGCCGTTGAGCGTAGAACTGGACAATATGGTTAGGTTAATACATTGGACCAGATGCAAATCCAGATTAATTTATCAAGCAACAAATTATGTTTTTACGAGTTTAAAACAAAGTGTTTTATGCACGACTGCAACTGTCATTAATAAAATGTTTACAATGTTTACAAGATTAGTGTTAAGTATGACAAGTTGTTTACGTACAAAATCATAAAATAAACTTGCTAATGAAATTTACATAACGTGTAAATATAGTATTTCCATTACAACCAACTCCCGGCTACTTTCACCATTTAAAACCCCGTATCTTAAGTCAAGATGGCCGGCCACCTGACAACAGTAAACAAACAAATCACAGTTACCTTAGAAACCTGGTACAGCGCCTTGGGCCGATGAGTTTTCCCCTTGGTCATCTTTTCACTGGCACATTTTCTCAAGAAATAATCCAAAAACACAAAGTTTAACTGCACTTTTTGGCGGAAAATCGTCAAAATCAAGCAGCGCGCGCAATATGTGTATGTTCGATTCGAAAAGTTGGTTGAGTCAGTTTCGTTGGTTGTTGGTCTTACCTGGTGCGGTGCACACAGGTGTAGCGGACCGCTGAAGGGGAACGCGTGGGGAGAAGGGGACAGGATTCGTGACCAAGAAAGTGCCGTTTGGTTTTCTATTGGATTTGACTGATTTATAGCTCATCTAATATTACATTAAGCAGCAATATATTATGTCTCCCGGTATACTATTGAATATTTATGAGTCACATCAATTGTAATATAATATGCAACATGGTCCATACAATCAAACTTCTAAGGAATCATCTGAGGTTTCTTATTATTTCGAGTGAATTTTAAAAAATCAACATTCGGAGTCAAAAAATATTTATTTTAATAGTTATTTATGATATAAGTGTTACAATTTTAAGGCACGCATGTGAAAGTTTGCAGAATGAGCGAATAGGTCTGGATCCCGCGTATGAAAAAAAGTTGATTAATAGCAAGCTGAAAATGTGTTAATAGCTTAAGGGTCTCTAGTCTGATAAACTTTGATATATGGGAACACTGGAACAGGGGCAGTTTTAATTGTGGAACAGGTTAAAAATTTGGAACGGTCAGACCACGAAAACGGCACATTTATTTTGTCCGACAGAATAGACTTAAACTCTCCGAACAGAGATTAAACTCTCATGCAAAAATCAGACTGCTATTTATCACCTGTCATAATTCCTGTCATTTGACATATTCTACATGTTCCACTCATTAAAACGCCCATTTGGTGATAAATAACAGTCTGATTTTTGCATGAGAGTTTAATCTCTGTTCGGAGAGTTTAAGTCTATTCTGTCGGACAAAATAAATGTGCCGTTTTCGTGGTCCGACCGTAGCAAATTTTTAACCTGTTCCACAATTAAAACTGCCCCTGTTCCAGTGTTCCCATTTATCAAAGTTTATCCGACTAGACACCCTTAAGCTATTAACAAATTTTGAGCTTGCTATTAATCAACTTTTTTTTCATACGCGGGATCCAGACCTAGAAGCGAATTCTGCAATTCACATGAATGCCTTAAAAATGTACTTTTTAACACGTATATCGTACAATATTTTTTCTACAAACGTTATAAATTTATAAAATACAATATTTTGGTTAATTGCTGAAACCATGAAACCTATGACCCGTAAAAGTTAGAACTGGTTGTCTACACTCGAGGGGAATGTCTAAAAATTCTTAGCGAAAATATTATATCGTTACATAAACTTGTTTTTTTTACAAACGTGTTAAAAATGCAATAATACAGTTTAAATTAAATTTTAAATTTTCAAATTGCGCAAGTTGTACTATTAATATTAATGTTAATAAATGAAATATAAATATTTTGACGTTTCACAATTTGACAATTCACTTTTAACTGCAGTGCCTTAAAATTTTTAAAGCACTAGTGCTTTAAAGTAGCATTTTTAACGCTCCTATGGAGTGCTAAAAATTGCATTTTTAACACGGTTGTAGAAAAAATAATTTAATCACCCATACATAATAATCAAAAGAAACTAATAAAGTTTTAAAATTTCAAATTGCAACTATTTGTTTTAAACTCAATAGCATAAAAAATTTCAATGTAACACGTATAATGTTTTAATTATTTTTATTTATTTATATTTTTTAGTAGTCACTCTTACCACCCCTAGCCCTTATGCAAGCTTAAATTTGCACGGGCACGCTCCTAATCAAATTGTCAACTAAGTTGTTCCATTCTTCAAGAGCAGCTTGTACTGACCGTGTATTGTTTTGTGGATTATCTCGGCGAGCTCTAATTTTTCTGTTAAGTATATCTCACAAATATTCTATAGGGTTCAGGTCGGGTAAGTAAGCAGGCCACTCCAGAACAGTGATATCTTCTACTTCAAGGAAGTATGTAATCATTCTGCTGGTATGAGGATTTGCATTATCATGCATTAAAATAAAATTTTCTTCCATTGCACCTCTCCAGAGCCTAACAACAGATTCTAGAAACCAATCAACATACCTGCGAGCTGTTAAAGTTGGTTGAGTCAGTTTCGTTGGTTGTTGGTCTTACCTGGCGCGGTGCACACAGGTGTAGCGGACCGCTGAAGGGGAACGCGTGGGGAGAAGAGGACAGGATTCGTGACCAAGAAAGTGCCGTTTGGTTTTCGATTGAATTTGACTGATTTATGGCACATCTAATACATTAAGCAGCAATATATGTCTCCCGGTATATTACTGAATATTTATGAGTCACATCAATTGTAATATAATATGCAACATGGTATTGCAGTAAGCCGAGTAAGCACATATTAAAGAAGAAAGTTTTAAGATAAAATATGAATCTTTTGACATCCTGGCACATTCTGGAATTACTTGTTATTAGAACACCAGCCCAGAGGTATTATTAAAATACCATTCACAGTATATTTTCATTTCGTATTACAATAGTGATGGATTTTATCGATGTTATTGTTCATATTGACCATTCATCTCTTAGAAAATAAAAAATATTTAAAAACAGAACATAAAATGCCAAAAGGGATCAGCACTATAAGGTAACATGTGATGGAAATCCACGTCAGAGTGTAATTAGAACAGTAGATTAACAACAAACCATGTTGAGATATTTTTCTGGCTAGCATCTGATTCGAACTAATCAATCCAGTAAACTGCATACTAGCACTGGCTGATATTAAGCCGACCATTCAACTTGATATAGGTACCGGGACACACAGGTGCGGAAGGGGCTGACGCCCTGACAAGACTGGGCTCATTAATTCTGCTTTTGAGCCGCGAACCTGAGGTGGGAGTGCCCTTCAGTACTGGTCGTGGTAGTCTCAATGATCTTCCTTTACGGAGGTTCCAGGACTCCTGGGCCAGTTGTTGAGGTATGAGAATTCTAGGCTCCACTTGTGTTACAGCCCAACTTCTCGTTCTAGACCGTAGAACATGCTCTCTGGTGGTTAGTTTGCTTACCGCCCACTGTATATTCAGGCATCATCTGCATCTGTTTGGATTGGCGGATGGCTCACGATGCCGTCTATGTGATGAGGAGGAGGTAGTTTCCCCAGTTTTCCTCTGGAAGCGCCCGGCGCTGGCCAGAGGAAGAAAACCTGGGTTCGGCCGTTATGCAACCGAGCCAAATGAAGGAGTTATTCCTAAAGAGACTTGTGGCATTCTGTCTTTCTAACTTGAGGCCACAAGGTTACTAAAGGATTATGAGTAAATATCCGGAACGACAGGAAGAGATTGATCAGATTTGAAGCCCTTGTTGATTTCGATTCTAGCAGATAGCAGATGGGAGCCCGGAATAGCCTGGGCCCCAGAAATTCCGAAGACCAGGTCCTTATGGGTCTAGTTGGTATGATAGGAGTGATACATTGGACCCACCTTATGAAGTCAATATGTCTGAAGGGCTTACAAATGGACCCCATGCCGATCTACCATAGCTATAACCAAACTGCACACCAAACTGCAGAGTGTGTATTCTAGCCTACTGAGCTATAAAGCCGATATTTTTTAGCATCTATTGAAGTTGTATCAGTATGTGTATATTATGTTTAACAATAGTTTCGCTTTGGTATTATCTTGAGGTTGAGCAATTGTTTCTAAAGGTACACCTTAAGGTGTTTATGGACCAATTTGTTGTTTAAGTTAAAACAGTAGTGATGTTGAAAAAGTAACTATTCGTTACAAAGTACTCATTGCTTACGAATACCGAAAGTAACTATTACTATACAGAGAGGCAAATCGTTACTTTGATTCCTCTAATTACTTGGTTACTTCGTACCAATCGTATCAGAGCGAGTAACGACTATTGTATCTACTTCGATTACTTTGATTGCTCTGATTACTTCGTTACTTCATACCAATCGTATTAGAGCGAGTAACGACTATTGTATCTACTTTGATTACTCTGATTACTTCGTTACTTCGTACCAATCGTATCAGAGCGAGTAGTGACTATTGTATCTACTTTGATTACTTTGATTACTCTGATTACTTCGTACCAATTGTATCAGAATGAGTAACGACTATTGTATCTACTTTGATTACTCTGATTACTTCGTAATTCGTGAAGGTCGCTATTATATCGGAATCCCTATACAAAATACCTATCTACTGAGAAATGCGATTCTCGATATGATTACCGGTACTCAAATACAAAAGTAATCATAGTAATCAAATCATTTTTATCCCTTAAGCCTTAAACAGATCGGCGAAGGTCGTTGTTGTATCGGAATACAGTAAAACCTCCGTTAACCGAAATAATTGGGGGGAAGGGCGTTTCGGATAACAAGGATTTCGGTTAAAAATAACATTGCATTTTGTATTCTTCTTATATCAAATTACATACATAGTTCTTGGTCAAAGTTGGTATTTAAACATACTATGAGGTGATTTCGTAATGTTTTCTTTATTGTAAAATAGAACAAAGCAATAAAATTAAGGAAAATTAACACGTTTGAAATGTTTTTAAAAAAAATTTTTTCTTTTCCTTTGTGTTTTCCTTTGACAATGATGTATTGCAGCTATGTTTATTACTTATATAGACGTTTCGGTTAAACGATGTTTCGGTTAAAAGGTTTCGGTTAACGAAAGTTTTACTGTACCTATATAAAATACCTACCTACTGAGTAATACGGTTCTCGATATGATTACCGGTACTCAAATAAAAAAGTAGCAAAAGTAATCATAGTAATCAAATCATTTTTATCCCTTAAACAGATCGGCGAAGGTCGTTGTTATATCGGAATACCTATACAAAATACCTACCTACTGAGAAATACGATTCTCTATATGATTACCGGTACTCAAATACAAAAGTAATCATAGTAATCAAAGTAACGAATACTATAAATGATTACTTTATACAAAAGTAACGATTTGTAACGAATACTCGAAAGTAACTATAATCAAAATCACTAGAAAACAGTAAATGTTACTCTTATTAGGATTAGGATTAAGTCTCCATTGTTTAAAGTACTTTATGATATACAGTCGTTAAAGAAGACAAAATGCATGGTTATAACAGCAAATTCAATAAGATGTAAATTGGAGCTGGAGAGTCAGATAATAGAACAAGTGATGGAGTTTAAATATCTAGGCATCACACTATCTGGCTACGGACGGCTCGAAACATAAGTGAAAAATCAAGTGAATAGAGCAAACAGAGCCGCAGGTTGCCTGAATGACACAAAATGAAGAAATAAAAATATCGGAAAAGAAATGAAAGGCAGAATTTACAAAACAGTCATCAGACCAATAATGACATACGCGGCAGAAACACGACCCGACACAGAAAGGACAAAAAGATTGCTCGAAACAGCGGAGATGAAAACCCTTGGAAAAATCGATGGTAAGACTCGATATGGGACAGAGCTAGAAGTACAGATATACGACGGAGATGCAAGGTGGACAACATTAATAACTGAGTAAGAAACAGAAGAATAGAATGGAATGACCATATAAGCCGAATTACAACAAATGAGGAGGTTTCAAGCAAAACCGAATAAATCCACTTTTTACGAAAATTTCGTTAGTGGCCAATACCGGTTCATTTTGTTAAATTACACCATATATAAAAATATATATGTATGTGCAAAAACGAATAAATCCTACTGAATTTTAGTGGTGATATTAATGTTTTCATGCAAAACCGAATAAATCCACTTTTTCTTCAAAACCAAATAAATCCAAAAATACGCATTTTTTACTTTATCTTCTTATGCAAATATTTCATTCGACCAATAGATGTTACTAGGGAGTTATTAGAGATGCGACGATGTAATATGGGTGGTCAGATATTTTGTCGTTGATTGATTCGCCTCTGCAAAATTACCTTAACAAGATTGTTGGAATATGAGACTTAACAAGAATCTGTTTGGAAAAGAAACAAATTAAAAAAACTAAATAAATTAAAATTTTAATTTCATGCTTTCAGCATTATCGATTTGAAGCCCAATCTGAACTTACGCGCGCAATTTACAAAAAGGAAAAGTCTTTAAACAAATTTTTGCTATCCGAAGTCAACTTGCGAATTGCCATTCCACCAGGGTTCAACAACTTATGGAAAAACAATTTGGACAGGAGTGGAAAAGTGACGAAACTTTACTTTCACTTTTATGTGAAAATAATAAAGTTGAACATACTAAGGAAGTACCTCGGGAAGAAGAAGGGCTAAGAAATGAGTAACTGTCTAGAAGAAGAGTTTGTACTTCACTTTTAAATGCACTATTGGATGTGCTGTTAGTCTACTAAACGCCATATGCTTTTGATTTATGTATTAGTAATAAAAATAGTACTTTTGTTAATTCTTGCTGATAAAGTTGTAAGCAAAATGAAATAAATCCAGTAATTTGAAGCAAAACCAAGTAAATCCACTTTTGTTTAAATTTTCTTTCGTACTAAATATCACTTTTTTAAATTTATATTGTAGGAAAAGTTTTATTATGACTTCTCTAATAGTATTTGCGAACAAGGTAAACAAAAACATAATTACTTTTTGCGTCCCAGAAAAATCCTATTCTTCCAAAAATCGTTGTTAGTGGATTTATTCGGTTTTGTTTTAAACCTCCTCAAATAAAGTAGTAAGGAGAGCGAGAGACGGTTCCCCAATAGGAAGTCGATCAGTGGGAAGACCACGAAAACGATGGAACGACAACTTACTAGAATAACAGAGTCTTGTCTATAAAAAAAGAAGAAGAAGAAGAAGAAGAAGATGTACAGTTTTATGCATATTAAAATTTTTTGAATCTAGTATAGTCATATCTCTAGTATAGTCATATTTCTTCTTTTTATGGTGTCGAAGCTTGGACTGTTAATGTTGACTTAATGAGAAAGCTAGAAGCTTTTGAGTTGTGGCTTTTCAGGAGAAGTCTCAATCAAGTATCGTGTCTCAATATGTGGCCTCAGTGGCGTAACAGAGGCCTCCGCAGCATGAAGCTTGCGGGGGGGGCCCAATCGGTCAGGGGCCCCAATCGGTCATGGGCCCCATCTTGTCGTCTGATATTAGGTAAACATCTGTTATTGTTATATTATTTTACGTTGTGTGTTTAAATTTAAGAACGTAAATTTCTCAATAGGCTTGTTCGGCAAGTGAATCACCTTAAATCTATAAATTTAATAGGTCTGGATCCCGCGTATGAAAAAAAGTTGATTAATAGCAAGCTGAAAATTTGTTAATAGCTTAAGGGTGTCTAGTCGGACAAACTTTGATATATGGGAACACTGGAACAGGGGAAGTTTTAATTGTGGAACAGGTTAAAAATTTGGAACGGTCAGACCACGAAAACGGCACATGTATTTTGTCCGACAGAACAGACTTAAAGTCTCCGAACAGAGATTAAACTCTGTTGCAAAAATCAGACTGCTATTTATCACTAAATGGGCGTTTTAATGAGTGGAACATGTAGAATATGTCAAATGACAGCAATTATGACAGGTGATAAATAGCAGTCTGATTTTTGCATGAGAGTTTAATTTCTATTCGGAGAGTTTAAGTCTATTCTGTCGGACAAAATAAATGTGCCGTTTTCGTGGTCTGACCGTTCCAAATTTTTAACCTGTTCCACAATTAAAACTGCCCCTGTTCCAGTGTTCCCATATATCAAAGTTTATTCGACTAGACACCCTTAAGCTATTAACAAATTTTCAGCTTGCTATTCATCAACTTTTTTTTCATACGCGGGATCCAGACCTATATTGCTTTCCGGTCTTACGAAACTTTTATGGTGACGACAATAAACTATATTGCTTTGTACGTGACCATTGAAAGATTTGAGAATTGCAATTTGCCAATTTTTAGAACAATATTTCTAAATCTAGAAATGAGCTTTCTCTTTACATTAAATGCTAAATTTTAGTATTTCGATACAATTATTATCGGTAGTAGTTTCCAGAGGCGTAACAGAGGCCCCCGCAGCAAGGTCTATCAATATTGCGTCGGCTGCATAACAGAGTATTTTTACTTCTTTGTTTCCCACTCTGTATCCTCTTCCGTTGTTGATGCTGTTGGCGATTTAATTCATGATTACATTGAAAAGACTTGGGCTCAATGAGTCCCCTGCCTTATTCCATAACGCATGTCTATAGGTTCTGTAAGTTGTCCATCTATTCTACAGGAACTTCTCTATTAATCTATTATACAGGAGATGGATTACATGTTTAAGTCTTGAAGCTTGCGGGGGGCCCCATCTTGTCGTCTAAGATATGTAAAAATTTGTCATTTTTATATTATTTTACGCATACATACGCAACATTTTTTTAAGCAGTGTAGTATTGAAAATAAAGTTGTCCATCAGATAGATATGTATTAATAAAATTGTAGATATATTCGCTGATAGTAGTGCACGACGAAAGTTGTTCCTTTTATCAATATCAACTATACCAATAAAGATGAAAAATGTAAGTGGTCATAAACAGTACAGTATACACCGATAGCCCAGTAAATGACCGATTTGGAGTGTAATTTTATCAGCGTCACGACAGATTTGCTTGAAAATTTGGATTTTGATTCTACTTACCCTCCACTTGGGAGGTAAAAACATAATTTTAAAATAAGTCCGGAAATTGTTAAATTGACTAATTATAATCAATAGTCCACAGTACATCGTCGTTGTTGGAAAATGACTACAAAAGTCTTAATTATCTTAACTGACTAACTAAATATCGTTTAGCGCTGTAGAAAACTCTTAATTTTCAATTTAAAATAATATATTAAATTAATAAAGATTGTCGATCTCTTGTTCGACAAATTTACAGCCGAGTTTCGTTAGTCCGACAACGTAAATATTATGTTAATGACGCGGGACGCGGAAACGCGCCCAACTTGCACTCTAAAATTTTTCAGAAAGTGGTAGACTCGCTTAAACGAAGCAGTTAAGAACATTTTTAAGACTTTTCTAATCATCTTCCAAAAAAAAAACCGATGTATGTACTGTGGACTGCAACTTTTGTTCAATATTTTTCGAGTTAGTGCGAGTGAAATTGTTTACTTTTCAACAAAAAAAAAAAACAAAATTTTTCTCGAATTAAATATTATCAAAAAATATTTTTAGTAAAAATGTAGTTTATAAAAAAATGGTCTATTCATGAAGTCAATCGATACAGTAAAAGCGAAGTTAAAGCTCATAAAAATTGTTCTTATTCGTCAAAATAACCAAAAAATTAAGACTTTTCGGGGAAAACTCATTAAAATTTTTTTAAATTTTTAAAAAAAGCTTTATTTTTATTTTTTTATAAACGTTTCTAGGATCAAAACTAAGCGAGTTACGCTCAAAATAAAGATGGCCCGTTTTTTGGTAAAAAAAATCGTGAAAATCTCCCCCTGTTTAGCACCTCAAATAAAATTTATCGTTAGCGCTTTACCATTTACTTTGTATATGTATTGTTTTTATGATCTGTAAGTTTGACCGGTTTGTACACAAGTCGTATTTAGTAACTTTTTAATGGGGGCCCCATTTCCAATCCTGCGCTGGGGCCCCGACGGAGTTTGTTACGCCACTGTGTGGCCTAGATATTCAAGTTTTTTTGTTTAATAATTCTTCTGACCATCAGTTACCTAATATTCTAAAATATTAAAATATACCAGGTGTTAATTTTAAAGTTTTTAGGTCTGTGATTTTATTACGGTTCTCTGTAGAAAACGGAAATAAATAAAAGGAAGTTCTTCTAACACAAACTTCAATGCAGCTGTTTTGTTTGCAAACGACCAATCTTCTGTTTTCTTAAACACTGCTTTCAAAGAAGATCACCGACATCCGTACAAAGTGCATAATAAAATCTGCTAATATCGTTTTAATAATTGT
This sequence comes from Diabrotica virgifera virgifera, assembly GCF_917563875.1. Taxonomy (NCBI): domain Eukaryota; kingdom Metazoa; phylum Arthropoda; class Insecta; order Coleoptera; family Chrysomelidae; genus Diabrotica; species Diabrotica virgifera. The sequence goes on from NC_065446.1 coordinate 216,460,389, forward strand.
GCTACTCAGCAAAATTCCTAGAAAACAAGATTAGGAAATGCAGATTCAACTTCCTCAGCGTTCAGGATGCGACAAACAACAAAACGTACCATCTGACTTAATTACTATGCCCTTTAACAATACCAAGCAAAAATTCTCAAATAGCGTTATGATCGTCGGATATTACTATTGTTTAGCTATGTAATAATCAACTTTCTTTTGTTTGATAGTAAGATGGACGTGAACATTTTGTCTCTATCTCTTTCTTTGATCTTGTAGCTGTTTCGCTTTTACATTATGCCATGGCAGCCATGGTGAGTGGTTATATTCTTGGAGACTTGGTAGATTCGAGGGTCTGTAGACGCGCCATGTTCTTGGTGCCGTTTGTACCATGATTTCTAAATAGGAATTATATCAAAGTAAAGTTAGTAAATATGTTTAGCAGGCCTTGTATAAATTCTTAGGTTGGCCTTTAAGAAAAAGAGTTTTTTATATACATTTTATTCAGCTTCTGCTTCGGTTTGAATTGATTTTTTCTTCTAGTTATAGTAGGGGAGGAAAGTATGCTAAATGTGCAGTCACTCAAGCGCTTTGGGGACCTATTGGGTTGTGAAGAGTAGGTTCTAAAACCAAAAAAAGTTTAAGTAAAGTTTTTCATTTTAGGGGACTTTCCATTTTTAATTTAATTTTCCATTTCCAACAATCGTTTTTTACGATTATAGCGACATCTATTCATAATTTGAAAGAATGTTTCAAATAAAAGTTATATCATATTTAGGCATATCGTACTAGTGACGTCATCCATATGGGCGTTATGACGTAATCAATGATTTTTTAAATGAGAATAAGGGTCGTGTGCTAGCTCATTTGAAAGGGTATTCAATTCTCTATTCAGTAATATAAACTTTTTTTGAATTAACTTAATTGACACAAAAAGAAGAATGTGTGTAATTTATTTAATTTGAAATACATTTTACTGCTGTCAGAAAACAGATGTTTATTTCACAAATCAACATTGCTTAAATTAAATGTTCAAACTGCCACTCACCTGCCTCTTGGCAGTTTGAACATGTAATTTAAGCTAAACGTATGTTTATTTATCAAATCAACATTTTTTTTCTGACAGCAATAAAATATATTTTGAATTAAATAAATTACATAAGTATGTATTGTTCTTTTTGTGTCAAATAATTTAATACAAAAAAAAATTTTCGACACCTTATATAAATAATTATGTTAATATTTATATCTGTTTTCTGACAAAATATTCTGTTTTCTGACAGCAGTAATAGTTATTTTCCTAACTAGTGCGGAAAGTAATACTTTCACGCACGACACTGCCGTTGACCCGAACGACGCGATAGCGGAGTTCGGGCAAGCAGTCGAGTGCGGGGAAGACACTTTCCGCATGAGTTAGGAACAATATTTTTTCTAGGGCTGTACGTTTGGAAAAAAGCCACAAAAAATAGAAATATATCAATTTTTATTTAGGCGTGAAAATACGACGACGATATTGGTTTCCATGAGGACGATTCAAAACCAATTGTCTACTGATCTGACTTTTAAATATTATGTCAAAATAATTTTATCTACTCTATGTCATATTATGTATAAGTTTTTAGTTTGTGAAAACTGACATTATAGATAGCAGTGCGTGAAGGGATTAAAGTGTGCGTGAAGTAACAATGTATTTTAAATGGGATTTACTTTTTCGTACACTTTCAATGGGTTTTTTGGCACACTTTCATATAATCAAATATCCTTAACTTTCGCGTTGTCATGGTGATGACAATATGAGCAATGACTTACAACAAAATTTTGACAGTTTTGTGGTTTGAAAATAGTTAGGATTTTTAAATGTCAAAGTTCTAAAAATTGTAGAATAGAAATGAATTCCAGTGACGAAGAGTTACAGTTTTTTTATTTGTTTATCGTAGATAAAATATTGTATGAAACTGCGTGAAGTACTTTTTGCGAACTTACGCGATGTATAGCACTCGCTCCGTTGTCGCTCGTGCTCTAAAAATCGCGTGCGTTCGCAAAAAGCATACTTCACGAACTGTTTCATAAATAACTATTTTCTACCACCGTGTTAAAAATGCAATTTTTAGCACTCCATGTGAGCGTTAAAAATGCTACTTTAAAGCACTAGTGCTTTAAAAATTTTAAAGCACTGCAGTTAAAAGTGAATGGTCAAATTGTGCAACGTCAAAATATTTATATTTAATATATTAACATTAATATTAATAGTACAACTTGCGCAATTTGAAAAAGGTGGTTTAAAATGTTTTTTAAAATTTAACTTAAACTGTATTATTGCATTTTTAACACGTTTGTAGAAAAAAACTATTAAAATTTGTTAGAATATACAACAATAAAGATAAGATGTTATTCTATAGTTGTTATGATTTACGTATTGACAGTATAGGCAGTTTTGATGTAATGTCAAGAAAAATATAAAAATGGAATGTCAGTCAAGTTCAAGTAAAAGTTTTTGTAGATATTGTCCTTAATTGAGAATGAATAAATTATAATTGTTGATATATAAGACGTTTGTAGAAAAAATATTAAATGATATACGTGTTAAAAAGTACATTTTTAAGGCACTCGCCTTTCACATGCGTGCCTTAAAATTGTACTTTTAACACTTATATCACAAATAACTATTATTTCATCGAATTATCAGTAGTAATTGCACAAGAGCTCTAAAATTATTGAATTTTTCCCGAGTGACACTTTGACAGTTTTAATTTCAAGAGCCGAAGGCGAGTGAAATTATGAAGGCTCGTGAAATTATGTCAAAGTGTCACGAGGGCAAAAATTCTATATTAACTTTAGAGATCGAGTGCAATTTGTTGCGATTATTTCATGAATAAAACTGTTCAAAACCAAAATTTTATTGTAATTTATTTATGTAAGTACAAATTAGTACAATTAAACAAACAAGTTGTTATAAATATTAATTTGACGGTTGAAAGTCATCACTTTTATAATTTTTAAAACATTAATTGTCATTAATGTCACTGAATGTATTTTTTCGTAGCAACGAAGGGCATCTGACGTAATATACTTGACGATGGGAAATTATCAAAAATTATCGATTTAATTTAGATTTCTGTAGCTTTCTATTGGTCAGAATCCCCTATGAATGAAATAATCGCGCTAATTTCATTAAAACATGAACACAGTAAGATAAATTTGAAATAAATTATTAAATAATATCTAAATATTAGTTTATTGCATGTATTATAATATATTATAGAGCCATATTACAAGGTATTTTACTTCCACGCACGCCATGCGGGAAAGTGCAACTTTCGGAAACGAAATGCGTGCGTGAAAGTGGCCCTTTTAGCACGGCCGTAGAAAAAATGTATTTCAAATTAAATAAATTACAAACATTCTTCTTTTTGTGTCAATTAAGTTGATTCAAAAAATGTTTATTACTGAATAGAGAACTGAATACCCTTTCAAATGAGCTAGCACACGACCCTTATTCTCATTTAAAAAATCATTGATTACGTCATAACGCAAAGATGGATGGCGTCACTAGTATCATATAAATATGCCAAAAAATCATAATTTAAAAATAAAAATCGACATAATTCGAGATTTATTTGAATGAATCTAAAAAATGAATTTATTCCATAATTTTGTCCCTCCCCTATAATGTAGTCAATTACTAAATCATAAAAATGCTATAATAATCTGCTAAGTTGTATATAGTGTTACAAAAAATTAAATTTTACATTAAACAGCCCCTAAACAGTAATAATGTTTGAGGATTTCTTTATTAAAAAACTGTGTTATTGTTTGGGGTCAGTGTTTGCACATCTGCTTTAGCAACCTGTGCCCGAGAGAGTACAGCCCATTTAGATTTAGAAACATGTGATCGCATGTCCAATCATTCATTGAATGACTCATCATCCGAATATAGCGCAGGTGTTAATTTAAAGTAAATTTTCACCTGGATAAGCACCAGACAGACCCAGACGCAATTAGAGTATTTACACAGACATTAAATTAGTGAACCAATTTCAGGTAATTAAATATTTAAATTGGTACATGCCGTTACAACGGAGATTTTTACTGCTTTTTAGTTATGTAGATTAATGATTGATTAATTAAAGTCATCGTTTTTTTTTAGCAGTGGTTAGTTGTTTTAACTACATCTCTGGGAACAATAAAGAAGAAATCAATTTTATAAATGATTATAATTTGAATAACCACGAATAGATAGTGGTAGAAACGATGACTATGACTATTATGAAGACATATTGTAACGAAAGTACAATAGCAAATTGAAGATCGACGAAAGAGCCAAGAAATAACTACAGATAATAACTTGAGTATAACTATATTATTGAGTATAACTAAATGGATCTTAATCGAGCTCATCAGATACATATATGTAGCTTGGCAATAATGCCGATTTAGGTTTAGGCTTAATTCAATCACTGAATTCAGCAAGTATTGCTAAACGTACGTCAATTACAGCTTATATGCAATATGCCACACACATAGAACAAAACATCTTAAGAAAGTAAAAAACGTAAAGACTTTTTCTGCTTTCTCGGTTTTAATAAACAGCTCTCGGGCAGGCACAGACTTCGTAATGAAAGGCTCAAAGATATCCACAAGAAGCGGCAATCAACGGGACGAATAACTTGGTCCGTGATGGTTCTTGTCGATGTGAGAACCCGTCCTGCCTCGGGATACAAACTAGCTCTTGAGATAGGCTGTAGTAAAAAATCGTAATTTAAACTTACCTTTACGTTGTTTACTACAAGACCGGTTTAGATTTACACCTCGCGCGTGGATACATCTCCTAGCTTTAACTATTTTCCCGCGTTTTGTACATATTTCAGAAACAATCATGATATAGTAATGCTATATCAGAAAAACTCAGAAATAAAAAAAAGTAGAAAAGTCTTTGTTTTTTGTAGAAAAGTGAATTGGTTTTCTTTTCAAAATCCATGAAAAAGAAGAAGAAACTACATACATATCGCACATTCCGTTCTAAACCGTAACAACAAAAAACGTTGAAATTTTACAGGAGATGGAAAACAAAATCAAAGTCAAAGTTTTAAAGTTTTCAACCTAATAGTCCATTCTTTCACGGTTTTTGCTCTAAATTTTAAAGAACCGCTTGGATTGACATGAAATTTGGCATACGCATAGCTTACATGTCAAAGAAAAAAAGTGATACAGTAAAACCTCGATATAACGGACTAATTGTATAAACCGTATTGGCCGTTGTATAAAAATAGAGTTAAAATCAATCAAAAAAGCTTTTTTCGAAATAATGTGGGCACTGTATTTAGATATAGTGTACAAATCAGTAAGTTAAAAAAGGAATAAAGTTTTGTTCGCTACTTTTTTACTTTTCTACTTCATCTAAAACTTTTTGCAATATACTGATTTGGTTGACAAAATTACTCACTGATTCATGGGTTGAATAAGCGTACGCGATGTATTTTTTGGCAAAACATACAATAGTTGACATCTTCTGAATTTAGAATACTTTCAGGGGATTAGCATGAGCTTTGTCTAAAATCACATTTCACCTCTTTAGGCAGTATTACCAGTTTCTTCTCCTGAAATTTTCTCACTGCAGGTACTTTAAAAACCAATTTTTGAAAAATATCTCTGGTGAACCGTGTCCTATTAGAGCTATAATATGAAACGGGCAGATGATGCCTTTTGATGATTATATCTTTGACAACACTAGGTTTACGAGATTTACCAACAATTATAATAGTCAATCCATGCAATCGATCGGTGTTAGCACAAAGCAGTGCCGAGATCCTGTCGTTGTTGTTTTTCCTTCTAAAATTCGATTTGTCATATTTTTTGCATTCAAATTTTTTTACATTTGATCTGATTTCTTGTCCGTTATATCCGAAGTCCGTTAAATAGAGGTCCGTTCTATCGAGGTTTTACTGTATTGTGCCGATGTGTGCTTTTGCCCTGGGGGTGACTTTCACCCCCTGTTGGGGATGAAAAAATATAAGTCTAAAATAAGTCCGGAAATGGATAAACTGACTAATTTTAAGTAACTTTTGTTCTATAGAGCTTTTTCGCCAAGTCAACACTTTTCGAGTTATTTGCGAGTGAATATGTTCATTTTTCAACAAAATAGTTACATTTTTAGACGGTTTTTCGCAAATAACTCAAATATAATACTTCGAAGTGAAATATCCAAAAAATTGAGCACTTTTTGGGGAAAACCCATTATGTATAACTTTTTTAAAGTGTTTAAAAAAAGCTTTATGTATTTCTATTTTTATAGAAAGTTTCTAGCATTAAATTTAAGCAAGTTACGCTCAAAATAAAGTTGGTCGCTTTTGTTTTGGCAAAAAAAATCGGGAGGATCACCCCCTAATTAGCACCTTCTTAAATGAAATTAATCGTTACCGCTCCGCAAATTATTTTACTTATGTTGTGTTTATATGATCTGTAAGTTTCATCGATTCAAAGTGCTTATTAGGGAAAAATTTGGTTTTAAATTAAAATTTTTAAAAATTTTAATTTTGAAAAAAATTCTTTGTTTCAAAATAACTTAAAAATTGGTAGAGATACCAAAAATCTCGAAAGACAAAAAAAGTCAGCATTGCTTTTCTGAATATCATGTATTTTTTTGTTTTTCTGTTAGACCAAAATTGATTGAGATTTGGTGTTTCTAAATTTGCATAGGTACATTTGTGATCAGTGACTCTTTCAACCCCTTTTAACTACAGCCCTTTCAAAAATAAGGACTTTGAACCGATGAAACTTACAGATCATATAAACAATACATACACGAGTCATCAAACTTGTGAAGTCATAACGATTAAGTTCATTTGAGATACTAATTAGGGGGTGATTTTCCCGATTTTTTTTACCAAAAAAAAGTGACTAACTTTATTTTGAGCGTAACTTGTTTACTTTTGATGCTAGAAATTTTTTTATAAAACAAAAATGAAGCTTTTTTTAAACCCTTTAAATAAGTTGTAATGAGTTTTCCCCGAAATGTGCTTCATTTTTGGTTATTTCACGTTAAAGTATTCCATTTGGAATTTGACGAATATAAACCTATTTTTAATTAGCTATAACTCTGCTTCTACTAGGTATAGAAACGTGATATATACACCATTTTTTTTAAATTTTTTACAGGCTATATTTTTGCTACGAATGTTTTTTCGACAAAATACGTACTATTTGAGTTATTTGCAAAAAACCGTCTAAAAGTGTGGTTATTTTGTTGAAAAAATGAACATATTCACTGGCAAATAACTCGAAAAGTATTGACTTACTGAAAAAACTGTATAGAACAAAAGTTACTTAAAATTAGTCAGTTTATCAATTTCCGGACTTACTTTGGACGAATAGTTTTTCACTCCCAAGAGGGGGTGAAAAGCACCCCCGGGGCAAAAGCACATATCGGCACAGTAACACTTTTTTTCTTTGACTTGTTAGCCATGTGTGTGCCAAATTTCATGTCAATCCAAGCGGTTCTTTAAAATTTAGAGGTTTTGCAATATTTTACCGTTAAAGAACGTACTATAATAGAAATATTAAAAATATTCCTAAAAGATATTTATTTGAAAACTTATTGGTCCATTTCCCTATAACACCTCCATGACTTCTAAAAATTGCAAGCCAGATGGATGCTGAAGCGAAGAAGACAAGAGGGAATTCAAAAAACTTACAATTCACGACCCCGTCTGTTCAGCTGATAAATTCCAACGGAAAATGACCTAGTTACTCAAAGGAGTAAAACTAATATAAAATGAAATGAAAATTTATACAATTTTTATTCAGTTGCAATGCGAAGGCAAAACTGTCTTATTTTTCACTTAGAACAGACAGCGCAAACCAGCACTCTAAATCGACGATTTTCGACTCTATTTGAAGTCATCATCAGAGAGGCGTAGGTTTGCTGCTCTCTGCCCCAAGTGACGAAACTCCGTGAGCTTATCCCCGAAAAACAAAATATTTGACGAGAGACAGCTTAAGATTTAATTTGTTTCAGAGGTCACCTTTTTGAAAAAGCGTTTGACAGAGTACGCCACGATAGGCTAAGAGATATTCTTGAAAGAAAAGACATATATAATAAAGATCTGCGAATAATTCTCAACTTATATTGGAATCAGAAAGCTAACATCAAAATAGAAAATGAGATATCAAAAGCAATAGAAATACGTAAAGGAGTAAGACAGGGATGCATTTTGTCACCACTGCTATTTAATGTATATAGTGAAAGCATCTGTCAGGAAGCCCTTTTGCAAGCAAATGAAGGAATCGTAATCAATGGAGAGGTTGTAAATAATATTCGATACGCAGACGACACTGTACTAGTTGCAAGAACAGTAGAAGAATTACAACGATTACTTACAAACATAAATATTGCTTGCAACAATTATGGCATAAACATTAATATCAAAAAAACCAAGTATATGGTCTTCAGTAAAATCATGACACAACCAGCACATATTTGTATAAACGGCATTCAAATTGAAAAAGTATCAAGTTACAAATACTTGGGAACTTTAATAAACGAAACTGGAGACCAAAACAATGAAATAAAAAGACGTATCGAAATTGCCAGGACCACCTTCATAAAGATGAGAAAATTCTTCTGCAACAGAGATATAAGCATCCCTCTACGATTAAGAATGCTAAGAGGATACGTATTTAACACGCTATTATACGGTGTAGAGGCCTGGACTCTCAAACAGAACAACATAAAAAATATTGAAAGTTTCGAGATGTGGTGCTACCGTCTAATGCTGAAGATAAGTTGGGTTGAAAGAATCACAAATCTTGAAGTAATACGAAGAATAGGAAGAGACCCAGAAATTTTGTTAACGATAAAACGAAGAAAACTCGAGTATTTGGGTCACCTGATGAGGTCATAAATATGCATTACTTCAAAATATAATGCAAGGAAAAATAGAAGGAAAACCGAATCCAGGCCGTAGAAGAATGTCATGGTTGCGGAATCTGAGAGAGTGGTTTGGCTGCACCAGTAATGAACTGTTTAGGTCAGCTGTAAACAAAGTCAGGGTAGCCTTGATGATTTCCAATCTCCGATAGGAGTGGCACAAGAAGAAGAAGAGGTCACCACCATCCGTTGACGTACGTTTCTTCCTTTTGGAGTCCTTAGAACGGTTTGCGTTGCACCCTGAACCAAAACTAAACCCCGCTTTTTAACTGGAACGAGTAAATTCAAAAGACAGATTCACACCAAGTAATTTGATTTGTGGCGACAGATGAACAGACATGGATTTCTGACTACGATCGGTGGAAATATCTAGACGCGGGAGGGTAACAAATGTGAGTTCGAGAAATCATTGGAATTAAACACAAGATAATCGATTTTAAGCTGATACAGGCACATACGGAGAATACCAGAGAATAAAATACCAAGACCAGCTCTGGAATGGAAATCAAGAGGAAGTCGTACATCAGAAAAGTCAAGAAGACGAAATGAGAAACAAATGGAAGTAGTTAGGGAACAAAACTGGTGGATACGGTGGATGCTCTAGCAATTCGAACTTTAATTCATGGATTGTCAAAATGCTCATATGGTACAGTGCATTATCCTGGCGAAAAAGGATTGTTTTCTTCTGCAGAGGTCTTTTTTCACAAATTGTTTCCTTCAGCTGGTCTGAAAAGCTACTCTCTCTCTCTTGTCGTTTCCCCATTACTGAGGATCGTGATTTCTTCCAATATTCCTAACAATGTTTCTCCATTGGTCTCTATCTTCAGCTGCTCTAAGAGCTTCGCAGAATGAGTTTCTAGCTGAATTCTTAATTTGGTTGGACCATCTAGTTGGTGATCGTCCTCTTGATCTTCTCGTTTCCAGAAACAATTAATCTCTCAAAACTGTCGTCACCTCTGCGAACCACGTGACCACAGAATTGCAGTATTCGTTGCAGACATATTGTGGACAGCCTTTTTTTAATATTGAGTTGGTTTAGAATGGAAACGTTTGTCCTATGAGCTGTCCAAGGTATGCCCAGCATTATTGTCCAGCACCACATCTCAAAGGCATCAATTTTTTGGCGCTCGCATGCGCGAAAAGTCCAAGTCTCTGCTCCGTATAGAAATATTAAGAATACAAGAGCATTCACCAGTCTCATCTTGATATTTTGAGAGATAGATCTGTCTTTCCAAACTTTAGTTAGGCGACTCATCGCATTTTTTGCCATACCAATATGTCTCCGAACTTCTGCTTCACAGTTACCATCGTTAGTTATACTAGACCAGAGACAAAGGTGTTTACTATCTGGTATTCCTGCAACATGTTAGTCAGTTGAATAGTGTCGAATCTGTCGACCACCATTATTTTTGTCTTGGCTTAATTGATTTTCAGACCAACTTTATTGCTTTCGTACTCAACTCTTCGCAGGAGATCAAACATTTCTTGCTCACAGAAAAGCTACAATAATATTCAAAATGTATTCAAATGTTGAATGGGTTGAATGGGAAGAATAACGATCGGTTTCGCTCTCAACAATTTGCAGAACATCATCGGTCAACGGTTGCAAATAAACTAGATGATGCCGATACAAGGAATGATTTCTAAATTCTGCACTAGCATAACTTCTTGTTCAATTTTTACTAATAGGGAACTAATAGGATGGATTATGTTGCATAGATTAGCACATCTTTGGGCAAGTTCTTGTGGGTGGGGAGAAGAGAGATCTTGAGAGATCTTTCGCCACTTTCTCCCCACCCGCAAAATTTGCCCAAAGATGTGCTAATCTTCTTTAATCAGACTTTAGAAATCATTCCTTGTATCCGCATCATTTAGTTTACTTGTAACCGTTGACCTGAAGATGCTCTGCATATTTTAGAGAGCGAAACCGGACGAGTACGTCTCTCTTTTATTTCATTTAAAATTTATTTTGATGAACACCTTCTTGGCTGGTTACTGGAAATAAACACGTTTCAGAGCCGAAAAACCAGGTTCATACCACTCTTTAGTCTCTTGTTTTGATTCAGAATCATGGTGATAGAATGCTCTAAATCTTGCTGATAAAGTTACATTCGAATGTGTTTTTATTCCATTGTTAGCGAATGCGGACTCATTGTGAACACAGCTTTCTAAAACCCAATAATTCAGTCAAAATATTGCTTACACTGCCCAATGAGACACCTAGGGCTTCTTCTAAATCTCTTTCAGTTATTCGACCATTCTCCTATACGATATCCTGTATTTTTTCTACGATTTCTTGTGTTGTTGCTGTTTTTGGACGTCCTTGACATGGATCGTCTTCAAGGCTTGTACGACCGCGTTTAAATTCAGCAACCCATCGTTCTACTGTACTAATTGAAGGCGAAGAAGTCGTTATTATACTTTTAATATTCGTTTATAAATTTCCCTTGCTTTTAACCTTCCGTGACTAACATTGGGTCTGTAAGACCGACCAGTTACGAGTTTTTACGATTATATCCAAATCGGTCGTTATGAATCTTCGCCGCCATCAATAGCTGCCTGATTCAGGTGCCTGTTTTTAGTGTTGAAGTTTGAGTCTTCAGTGTCAACCAATTTTGCAATTATCGGCAAATCTTGTCTCAGAGACCCATGTTGGACCCATGATCTACTCGATGAAAAAAAAATGTTTAGATTAACGAAAGACCGTGCAAACAAGTGCTGATAATTTAGTAACCCAATTGTCAGGAGTAAAAAGTGAACCTAGGTACAAGAACACAGCAATGGAAATATTGAGGTTGTTTTTGACAAATCAGATGTTATGTGATTGTTTTTTTTTTGTTTGGTACTTTGCTAATGTTTAGCAGAAGAGGTTTAATAATTTAAAAATAGGTATCATTTATGTTTAATTTTACTCCTTCAGGGAGTAAAACACAATCCTACGCTTGAAAGTGTGTCAATAAAAACGGTACCCCGTCAAAATAGCCCCGTCAAAAAAGCTCCGACAAAATAGCCCCGACATAATATCCCGCACACAAAATAGCTCCGACAAAATAGCCTGCAGACAAAATAGCCGCGGAATAATAGCCCGCCGACAAAACAGCTCCGACAATATAGCCCCGAAAAAAAAGCTTCCTTCAGAATTCATCATGAAATAATTCCTTAAAAATACATTTTTTTACATCAGAGTGAGTAATAGCCATTACATGCGAGTAGAATACTATACTTTTTCTACGACCTTTTCTTTATTTAATTAGTAAAAAATGTAATTATCAACTTCTCGAGATTTAAATTATAATAATTTACAAAAATACCTAAATGCTATTTACCCCTATTACGTTGCTGAATAATTGGTTGCCTACTGTTACCAAATTCTTATTTATTGTAACAATACAACTAGAAATAGTCAATACAAGTTCTATTCGTTTCCGAAAAATTATAAGCTTAAATTTGTACCTACTGTCAGTGAATCTAATAAATAGGAAATGGCTGATGTCGGTGGACATATTTCATATAAAATATAGTTATATTGTATATTTACATTTAACTATAATATATAATATAATAATATAACTATACTAATATGTTATAACATATTTAACACAATATAACTTGAAAAATAAACACAATATTAGTTATAAATTCCAATTAACATAAACAAAATGCGCTAATGTCACTGTCACTAAAATAAATGATAAACGTCAAAATTTGTAGTAAACAAGATATAAACGTAAAAAATATACTGACATTGTTACAGTTAAAATTACTTTAAAAATTTTTCGAAGTTAATTATTGATATAAATTACAATAATTATTGTATTAAATAAACAAGTTTAAGTAATTTTATATGCAGTTTATATACGATTAATATTAAAAGTGGCATGCGCCCTTGAATCTAACTTCAGCCAGTGAGTAATGGCCCGTGAGTAACTTCAGCCCATGAGTAATGAATTATTACTCACGGGTACAGTGATGGGTGCTATTATCTATGAAAAAATAGCGAATAATGAGCATGTTATTAAACGGTCGTAGAAAAAAAATTTTTTTTCTGTTATCGGGCAACAGTAAAATGCATTTTAAATTAAATAAATTGAATACGTTCTTCCTTTTTGTCAAATAATTTAAATTTAAAAAAAGTTTTTGGACACCTTGTATAAATAATTATGTAATTGTTTATAAGAGGCTGTTTTAGCAGGGGCTGTTTTGACCGGGGCTATTTTGTGTGCGATCTATTTTGTCGGGGCTATTTTGTTTGCGGGCTATTTTGTCGAGGCTATTTTGTGTTCGGGCTATTTTGACGGGGCTTTTTTGACGGGGCTGTTTTGACCGGGCTATTTTGACGGGTCACGAATAAAAACATTTTTTCCACCTACCTCTATCGAAAGTATACTTTTCCTGACCTGACTGTAGGGAGCAAAGTCGTACTTTTCCTCCCTAGGGAGGGAAAGTACTTTTCCTCACTAGGGAGAAAAAGTAAAAGTGACGTCATGGTATGTCATTGATGAAATAACTTATTGACGCCCTATACAATATTCTATTATCTATTACGAAAGTATCTATACATTTTAACGTTTATTTATAGAGCACCCTGTATGTTGCAGAATGGTAAAAACAGTAAATTCTTATTTTGATTTAACAATGTTTACATTAATAATTTGACTTATATTTGACAGTTGACAGTTATACTGTAGGTACCTACTTGTTAGTTTTAGCGCTCTAATAAATTTTGTCAGTTAGTTACATAAATAAATTAGTAAATTATTTAAAAATGAAAAAATTACTTGATATTTGAGGAAGGTGGAAAAATCATATGTATAACATGGGAGTAAAGTGCCTTTTCCTCCCTCGAATGATTACTGCAGTAAACTTCATTATCGGGAGGAAAAGTAGCACTTTCCTCCCTTGTTATACAAATAGCTATTTTATGTCGGTCTCTGAGACCCGATGTTAGGTTTAATGTTCAGAAAACCTATGTTAGTTGCGGAAGGTTAAACATTCCAAAAAGAAAAATTCAATCACTACACTGTACTTGATTTTTCCATTGCGAAAAACTATGACACGTTGATCCTAAATGGCTGACAAAGAATGAATTGGCAGATTGAAATGAAACTTCACACTTCACATACCTTCATATGAAGAATTTACCAACATAACGAAAAGAAGTTAGGCTATTGCAACACCCTCTCTTATCGAACCGCAAAACTTATTGAACACCCTATTACATAGATACAATGCTATTATTGTCTAAATAGAAATAGTTTTTGCTTTCTATAAAAGTCACATTAACGAAGCACTTTTAAACAGAACTTAGTCATTCAGCCATATATGTATCAGCGCAAAACGAATATAAAATAGGTAAACAACAAAATCGAGACCATAATAAATTCATGAATCGTGTGGCAGACGATCTCGACACAAGAGTTGCAAATGCTACATCAACAAATCAGTGAAGTAGAAGAAGAGCGAGGGGGTATGCGTGGGAGATTGTTACACAAAGAACTGAAGGAAGAATCGGAAAGGTAACGAATTTATAAATAACAACTGACGATTGAGTTAGTTTTTTTTTTAATTTGCATTTAGATGAAACTTTTGTGTCGATTTCTATCACTTTAAAATTATTCATGAAAAATACATGTAATATTTTTGTGGGATACATTTAGGACTAAAGCAACAACCTACTTTTAAAAAATAACAGAAAAACGGTAATGAGTAAATAAATTCTTTCGTTATTGAGCAACACATTTTTAATTATTATTGTACACATAGGAACACTACAAAAGTATAGGAATGTTTTAATGTTTATTATTATTCAGAATTATGTTATGAGTATCTTATATTCTAATGGAAGTTGATTTAAAATTTATAGTAACAACACAATAAAAGTAAAAGTAGAAGAAGAACTAACTGACCCAATTGAAGCTGGCCCAATTGAAGCTGGGATAAGAAAGGGGGGTTCCCTGAACCATCTGTTATACCAAATACCACGGATACCAAATGGGAAAAAAACAACTTAAAATAATATGCCATGCAGATGACCAGATAATCTACAATACGAGATGACAAAAGACACAAAATACATGGTAGTTACACAAAATCTATTAAGACCTAAACAAGAACTAGGGCTTCAGGTAATAGAACAAGTTTAAATATCTATGCATCACACTGTCTTGCTACGAGAAGATCGAAACAGAGTGAAAAATCAAGTCAATAGAGCACACAAAGCCGCACTGCCGCAGGATGCCTGAATGAAACAATATGGAGAAATAAAAAATTTGGGAAAGAAATGAAAGGCAGAAATTACAAAACCGTCATCAGAACAATAATGTCATACGAGGCAGACACACGATCCGACACAGAACAAAAAGAATGCTAGAAAGAGCAAATGTGAAAACCCTTAGAAAACTCGATGGTAAACTATGGGACAGAGCTAGAAGTACAGATTTACGACGGAAATGTAAAGACGAGAACATTACGACTGGGCAAGAAAGAGGAGAGTAGAATGGAACGGTCATAAAGACTGAATGACAACAAATATAGTAGCAATGACGTTGAAAAACCATTCCACAATACCAAGACGATCAGTTGGAAGACCACGAAAACGAGGGAATGACAATTTACTGGCACATTGAAAACAGGCCGTCATATCTACACAAAAAGAAGAAGAAGAGGAGGAAGAAGGAGAGAAATTATGGCTTATGCAAATGATCCAGACCTAATTGCTCGTACAGGCAAGCTAGAACAAATTTACACCAATTTCTCAAAACCCTCAATAAATATGGGCCTACAAATAAATGAGAAAAACCAAAATGACGGCGTCAGCACCCAATAAACAGAGCACGAAAATTGTTCACCAGTTCAGTGTTTATAACATTAGCTTTGAAATAGAGGGCAAATTTACATAGTTACTTAGGCTTCCTGATGACCAATGACAACTCTATAATGGGAGAAATAAAACGAAGAATAAAATTGTAGTTAACGTGTGTTATTTTGGACTGCGTAGACATGGACCATCTCCACGACACTATTAAAACCCTATGCTTAAATACCCGATGGAGAGAAGATTGGGAAAGTAGGACAGATCCGCATTACCATAATCTACCGGACATCATAGGGAAACCTGGCGAATTTGAACGTCCCCGTAAGATTTGGGTAGCCCTTAATCGAATTCGAACAAACTGTGTAAGATGCGCCGACTCCCTCTACAGATGGGGTAAACTTCCCTCGCCCTCTTGTGACTGCGGCGCTACAAGACAGACGATCAGTCACATTGTTCAGGACTGCCCACGCAGAGCATACACAGGCGACCCTATGAACTTTGTAATGGCAACCGAAGGGGGCAATCGAATATATAAAAAAATTGGACATCTGTTTGTGATGCATTGTATAATGCATAGATAAATCTAAATATATTCTGTGATGTACTTAAGCCATACGCTAAATAAAAAAAAATAAATATTAAAACCCCTTGGTCATATTTGAACAAAGAATTCTTTTGCAGGAATTTATGGGGATAGTATTGTTGGACCATTCTTTTAGCAGCAAAAGTTGAACGGAGAACCACATCTAGAATTATTAGACGACACATTAATCCTATTTTGACAGATATAACCGAAGATGATAACAAGTACTCCGAAGATGATTTGTTTACTTTATAGCAATAGAGGATAAACATAAGGGGTTACCTTAACGAACGGTTTAGTAGGCAATGTCCAAAACGAACTATTAAATATTTTTAAACAGTGAAAAATCTCATAATTATGTCATATCTAAGAAGCAACAAATGCCAAATTTTCATTGCAAAAGGTCCAGTTTGTCTCCGTTTAGACACTTGACACATCACAACCTAGAGGGCATACCTGATTTCAGGACAATAACAAACGGGAGTTAAAAAGGATCTCTGCACATTCTCAATCCAGTATGAACTAGTAGACAGTTCATACCATATAAGGTATCAGAAGAATCTTCATGGCTGGTTAAATAATTTTACGTATTGGATTTCCGCTCTAGCCGTATTATACTACTTTTCCATTGAACTAGGAAGGCAAAATGTACTGTTCCTCTAGTAATCCAGCAACTTAACTACATAAAGCGCATTGCAATTATTGGTAACAGCTTACCATACGAAAAATTCGATTAATTTATTAAGTAAATAAGAATCAATTTCGTCCATTTTGGGGTAGCTCTGAAGCATTTGCTTAAGAGTGAAATCGAGCTTCAGCATCAGTCGATGTCAAAATTGGACAGCAGGTATTAAATATGAGAGCGCGTTCAACGTAGAAATATCAACCACTCAATACGAAAAACCTCTTGAGACTCTAGTCCTCGAAAGAGTAAAACAGGAAAATAGAAGATATCTATGAGGGATCAATATTGGTACAATCCCAAGATATAAATATTGAAGACATGTTATTAGAAAATTCGACCCTTAAAGGTGATCTAGGTGAAGAAAAAATAATGACGAAAATGTGTATCCATAAGAAAAATAAATAAAGAAGAAATTAATAATTCAACGGATGCTCCACTAAAATATATATTTTTAATAGTTCCTGAGTATCCATAAGATCCCCTGTATAGTAGACCATATGTTGCTCTCATATGGCAACACTACTTAATCTTCCTTTTCTATCTACTACGAGTACTACAAAGTATACAGCATCACCAGTTGGCGGGATTTTTTCCCGCGTCTAGCTACAACTACCTACCCCTTTCCCTCCGGTCCAGTACGACTCGTGAAGATGAAAGCCACTAGTCTATTTAGGTATAGGTACTCTCAGGTAAGTGGTTTCAGCCATAAGAAGAAAGAAGACGCTTCTTCGGCCGGTACTACATGTCGTACTATAAAAAAGGAAACAAAAACAGTTGAAGTACCACGAAGAACCGGTCTCGCTTGTAGGATTGGTTCGAGATGCAGTGTTGCCGAGTATTTCGAAGAAAAAGTTTTTAAAGTAGGTATAATAAATGCTTTTAAGATTTTGTAACAAATTGGTAATTTTATTTTGTATAGTCTTTAAAGGAAAAAAGCATCAATTTAAGGGATGATTTAAAATCATTTTTGTATTTTTGAACTTAGATTTTTATTATTGTTCCTATATTTAATAAAAGAAATGAAATATGAATTATGCGAACAGAATTATTGTTTATTCCTGCAATCAAAGAATGAAAATAAATACTAGAAAAACTTTTACCAGGGATACAAAATACTAGGAGTCTTCTATATAAATATAAAAAATATTTTTCATATAATTTTATTATTTTTTATATTCTGTTATTATTAAAGTAATATTCTATTACTTAAGTAATGTTAAAATATTCCTTCCTTCAAATGAAATAGAGAATGTGGAGAAATCCCCTTACGAATAATTCACACATCCATCATTTTGGGTTGGGAAAATTTTTGAATAGAATTAAATATCCAAACACATTCTCTATTTCATTTGATTGATTTCGTACGAGTGGTCGTTGAACCAATAACTTCTACATCTTTTGTTTTAAACATATAGTTTACTTTAAGTTATTAGGGAATTAAAACTTGAGATTGTCATTGTCAGATTTTGCGTAGATCTACACGCTTCTACTATGTCTAGGTCTCGAATGTTGTTTTTGAGTGGAATGTGTCTAAAGATATTCAACCTCTCATCTTTACTGATGAGCCCAGAGAGGTTGAAGAGGGCGAAACACATTTCTAACAACTAGTGTTTGGATCTTTAATTCTATTCAAAAATTTTCCCAACCCAAAATGGTGGATGTGTGAATTATTCGTAAGGGGATTTCTCCACATTCTCTATTTCATTTGATTGATTTCGTACGAGTGGTCGTTGAACCAATAACTTCTATATTCTTTCCTGTTTATGAAATATCAGGGATACAGGAAATATATATCAGAAAAATATTTGGTGTTTAGAAACAATTTAGGCAATTTTTTTAGTATTCAAGATTTAGCATACACCGATGAAGTTGTATGAATAAACCTGTAATAATATGCTTATTAGGCTACTACAAGGTACATTAGAAGTGTTACACCCAGAAGGAAGCATTTCTGGAATATTGGCAAGACTTTTTATTGACATGTAATAAAAAAAATGAATAATGTGTTTGGCGACCCCGTAGCTGAATACACTCCTGTACACGTCTAGGCATTGACAAAATGAGATGATCGATGTCTGCTTGTGGCACCTCGTTCCTCGTGAATTTCATGGATAACTGTGCCAGAGTCTGTGGAGGATGGTGAAAAAGTGGAGAGTCGCTTCCCCATCATATCCCACACATGTTCGATAGGATTTGAACCCAGTAAACGAGTTAACCACAACAAAAAATTAACACCAGCTTCCTGGAGAAAGTCTTCCTGAAAAGGGAGTTTCGACGGCCGTCTAGATAAGGCAGTAAAGTGGTTTGTAAGATGTCATCAACATAACGCGCATCTGTCATACTGACTCGAATAAATAAAAGTGGTGATCGGCTACCATAGGCAATAGCCCCCCAAACAATTACTCCAACTGTCCTGTGCAGTTGCCTCGTCAACAGCAACCCGATATCTCGTCGTTCTCCACGGCGGCGTCTTATCATCATACGACCATCATGCATACCTAAACAAAATCGCGATTCATCCCTGAATGCTGCATTATGCCATTCTGCCACCCAATGCTGCCGTTCTATGCACCAATTCAAACGTTGATGACAGCAGTGGCGGCCCGTGAGGTAGTGCCATAGAGCCATGGCCAGCGTTGCCAGGCCCAAAAAATTTATTTCCCCAAATTGTGTTTTAAAAGTTGCCAGATTTTTAACAGAATTCCCCAGATTTAAAGGTTTGTTACGCACATGCGCAATAACGAAAATTTCTGCGCAGTTACACATTTTCCGTTACTGCGCATACTCGTAACCGTTCATGAACGGTTTTGTATCGAGTTGGATAAACCTAGTTACAGTTGAGTCCGCGAGTCTTTACCCGTGCGTCTTCATTTAAACCATACGAAATAAGTCGGAAATCTATTTCACGTAACAACAACTGACAGAAAGTGGCTACTGTTCCGATTACGGGTTTTATTTTAAAATTTGACTTTATCAAATATATAGAATGTCAAATGTAAGTTTTGCTTAAAATTTTTTGTGCAGAATTACAGCTACATTTGAAGTAGCTTAATAAATTCTTTTATTATTACTAATTAATAAATAAATAAACAATTTATAAAAAACTCAATAACATATTTTATTTTTGTTATTTTATTCACTTTGACGGAAATCTACACACAATCATTTCTTTACTGTGTGAATGACGTTAGCTTTGTATGTTTTAAATATTAATTGCCAAAATATAATTATTTACCTTAAAATTTCAGATCCCAATATAAAATTAGTTGTGAAAACAACTGTTTGTGTAATATAAAGAAACTTCAAAACGCAAAAATTAGACAAAAACCGCAAAAAATTCAACTGACTGACAGCCACAAAAATAAACAAAGCAGAAACGTCAAACAAATTGTGCTTAAAATATGAAAACATACCGAATCGTCTTTTTTTGTAGCTATCTCTTTTCAATGCACTGAGTCTAGATGGTTCATAAAAATAACATGTGTTTTTACTTAATAACAAACGGCAGCTGGTTTGTCATGAGTTTCATGCGTGGAAGAGAATGATGCTAGATAAAAAGTTTGTGTTTTATCTCGCCAGGTATTAATGACGCACGGGTAAAGACTCGCGGACTCAACTGTAGTTAAATTTTTAACAATTCTTCTCCTACATGTATGCAACCCGTGTTGCGGTGTGTGTTGCCTGCCATGTAGGCACTAATTCACAGATGTAAGTCGGGAACCCCGGACCTACACAGGTGTTCATAATATGTAGATGAGAGAGTCAGGAACCCCAGGCAATATCATTGTTCGCGGTAGTCACAATTCACCAAACTGTATTGAGTGTGGCCTATATGTGGAATCAGTCACCACGATCTTGTCGTTGTAAAACATTTAATATTCACATAATTACTGGACTTTCTAAAATAACTCTTTTTTACTAAATTTAATAACATATTTTAGCCAATTTGATTTCCCCAGATATTAGTCATTTTAAAAAAGTTTTTCCCCAGTCCCCAAAGTTTATCAATTTTCCCCAGTTCTGGAGAAAAATCCCCAGACCTGGCATCCCTGGCCATGGCACTACCTTGCTAACTATGCAGAAACATATTTTTTATCTTAAAAACATTTTAATGCCTGTTTATTTTTTTTTTGTGAATATTTCTCTTTATTTTTATAAATTATTTCAAATCTGGCAACTGTGTAGCGCAATGCAAATCTACCGACTCTGGCCACCCACAGCTGACCGGATAAAGGATGAAAATCATAAAAATCCCAGTGCCGAACGGCATAGTGGCTCGTGAGAAAAAAGAAAGATTGTATGAGCATCCTGTGTAAGTGACAGAGAGAGAGAGCGGTATTGCACTTTTAACATACGTTTAAATTGGAGTCTCCGTGCCACGCTCGAAATCTCGAAAAGGAAGTTAGTGGATCTTAATATACAATGTTTTAGATCTACATATTTCTAGTTTCTTTACGCGTTCGCTTGACGCTATTGTGTTTATTGTCTACTACTGTATTGTATATTTGTGTTTATACTCTAATATATTTTTTAATTTGTAATTATTAGTTAGTGCGTTGTGATCGTGGGTGTCGTAGCTATAAAAATAATATTTTGATTATTTTCTACGTTTAATTTATTTATTGACAATGAATCAAATTAGTATATTAAAAAACTCTTTTGGTGGTTTTTCGTTAGAAAAAAAAACTGCAAATTAAAGAACTCGGTCGGCCTTTACCCGATTTAAAAATTGAAAAACAAAGTGGAAATGGACAAAAACTTCGCTGTCGTAAGTTTAATAAAATTATTTATGATAAAAATAGCTGGTTGTGTGGTTGCGAACAAACTAATAAACTGTTTTGTATGCGTTTTGTTTGGAGGTGACGAGACTTGGTCAAACAAAGGCACCGATGATCTTGTACATATATGGGAGAAATTGAAATCCCATGAAAAATCTAAAGTGCACATGAATAACGTTTTTAGCTTTTCAATGCTTGGTAAGTTAAATATAAAAACCCAATTAAATTCAGCTTATCGTGATACTCTATTTATATTTTATATCCTTTTTGACCATATCGTAAAACCGCCACAAAAAATTTAGGCAGTTGCCCGGATTCTGGCACTACCTTCCTAAAGTTATACGAGCCGCCACTGGATGACAGTGGTCCGCAGTCAAAGGAAGCACTCGCCGTGGACGGAATGAAACCAGTCCAAAGGCTCGAATGCTTTGAGCAACTCGCAGAGCCAGGAGTCTAAAGCGCCTATCTTGACGCCCTGTGGTACGTCTCGGTTGACCAGTTGGTCTTCTTGGCGTTCCTCTACCTTCGTTTGTCCACACACGACACACTCGCATAACTGTCATTGCCATACAATTAACACGACGGCCAATTTCGCGATACGACAAATCCATATCTCTATAGGTTATAATTATATCCCTGTCAAAATCGCTAAAATGGTGGTAATTTTGGTGTCTTCGAACTCGGGGCATATTATTGCACTAAATACAATTAGACTGAGGAATAATAACTAAAAATTTCTGTACCAACCGGTCTTCATAAATTGGTCTTTTCACACAAAAATTTGAAGATAAAACTTAAATTTATACAAAAACTATAAAAGATACAACATTGATATTGTTATCATCATAGCATGCTTTAAATATAGTCATTGTGCTGCCAAAAAATTAAGTTCAAGAAATGATTCCTGCTGGATTTAACACTTCTAATTTCACTGAGTATATTTTTCAGACACACCAAGATTACATACTCGTGTTTACTCTCGGTAAGCTAACTTCCCATGTTCAACCTAAGTAAAGGAGTCCAACTCTACAGGAGAATACTGAATGGAAAATCTCATCTATTAACGTCCAATGGAAAACTTGATGCATTAACATTTTTTTTTATAAAATATAAATTTATTAAATTTTATCGCAACTTGTAGTAGGCATACCATGGAGTATAATGTCGGTAAAAACCGGTAGGTGGATGCGACACATCACTTTTAATAATAAAAAGGCATTTTCCAATATAAAATAAATTATTTCCCAATAAACGTCTTCTTCACTTGATTTCTGTTAAAGAAGAATAATACTAGTTTTTATTCATTTATAAATACATAATATCTATTACAATTTACAATCTTCCTTTTTTATTGAGCTTCCACCATATTGGCGCGTTTACATGTATCCAGTGACTAGCGCCAGTTGCACTGGAACGACAGTGCTGGCATGGTAGTGGCATCATGTAAACGCTTTTTTGTTCCAGTCCAGCGCTGTCTCGAATAGAAAGGTGTTCTATTTTTCATGCCACTGGCATTCCAGTGAGACTGGCGCCAGTTACTGGATACGTGTAAACGTTACTTATAAGGAGGCGTTAATACTCGAGCGACAAAGATAAGCGATATATCGTAAGCGATATATCGTAAGCGATATCCGGTAGGCGATACACACAAACAAATACTTAACATCTAAATAGAGACGATAAAAGAGGTTCACTTCCGCGCGATTGCACAACATATCGCAAGTGATATATCGTTCGAAGTGCTACTCATGTCGGTCACCCTCGCGATTTGTTGCCTACGATATTCCAAACTGTTAACATGTCGGGAAGAAAAGAAGACATTTCTGTGATTCTTTTCATTAATTTAGTGAAAGCTAGGCGGAGCATTTGGAACTATTCCCTTCCTGCTTACAGTAAGACAGATGTGACGAGCACTGTATGAAGGGAAATTGCATCAGAAATAAAAGATACAGGTCTTTGAACTTTAATAATTCGTGTTGATACAGCTCTCTTGAAACAACAGCTGAGCTATGGTGAGCGTTGATCAGATTATAAAGATGTACCCAGTATTTTTTTTCTTCCCATTCTACGCCTAAACCAATAAGCCACTACAACGTCTTCGTCATTTGAGGTCATAATTTTAACTGAAATAAATTGTGCTGGCATCATCATCGCATGGATTTATCGTCCGTTATATTTGAACCTTCCTAGCAATATATCGTGGAGATAAAATATCGGCTATCGTCTGAGTATGAACACCACCTAAGGTTTTGTCCAACACCATCTGAGAGTTTGTTTCTGTAGCCCTATATTTTTCCCTCATCTGCCTTATCCTGAAAATTGCATCTGCAAGTATTCAAACTGATTTCCGGCTATTTCGGTTTCTTTAATAATTAGCTGTCTATCAGTTACTCTCCCCATATTCTTAGGGTATGACTAAATACTTTTATGGACTTGTAATTTGTGAATTACTCAACATTTTTGTAAAGAGATACTAATAAACTGGCCTACGTTCGTCTGGCATTTCTGCCAATTCCATAATTCTATTAAACAAAATTATTAGACAACTTCTTTCTATCTCTTCTAAAGCTGTCCCATGTATTCTTTTACTATTACTTTTACTGTATCCCATGTTGTTACTCTATCATTCCTGATGATTATGAATATGTTGAACTAAATCAAAATAAACAACGTATATATTAAAAAAAGTAAAGCGAGCATACCTGAATTACTTGGGCCACATAGACAGAAGAATGGAGACTATGGAACTCAGTGGCGGCTCGTCAGGGTCGGCAGTGCCGATCCACACATTTATGGGCACATTATAGATTTTTTTAAATATTTAATTTAATCAGAGTTGGTGATATTCGTTTCTGTGAAATAAAAAAATATCTGTGAGATAATACAGACTAAATTTTATTCATTGTTTTTAAAAGAATTCGATCGATCCGATACGTTAAGGGATCCCTGTGCGCTGTGAGTAAGAGATTTTTCAAATTAATGATCCTATAGCCATGCACCCGATTGCGATTGTGTGAATTCTTATAAGGCCTGCTTTGGCAAGCCGTCCCCAGATTGACGATTTGCTTGTAATAAGAAGCTATGGAATATTAGCCGATAGGCAACCAATTATACATTTCCCGTATTTATTTGAATGGCAAGTACGGCAGATACCAATCTGCCGAGCGGTGATCTGCAAACGGCAGCAAGGCACATATCTAGCCACGTACCTTGCTGGCGCGCCCGGGATAAAATTATGAAAAAGGAAGTAGTTTTACATCGTTTAATTATTGATATTGTAATTTTTTAAGTTGTTAAGAATTACCATTAAGGGGACAGGATGAATCGGAGTATTCTTTAAATCAAATTAATTATAGAGAACAAATAAAAATAGTTTAACAAATACGATCTGGAATTTTCTAAGTTACTTCCTGACTCGGAAGACATTTAGCGGCGTACCTAAAACAGCACAGAATGAAAGAATCAATTAGTAGTTACATTTTGATCCTTTTCGTAGAAGTAGACGAAACTACTGATAGAGGTAACATGTCATTCACAAGTATCAATTGTTCTTCGGCCATAAGACAGAATATATTTTTGGTGTTTTAAAGGACAGATTAAAATTTTTTGATATCAAAAATAAATTAGTAAGGCAAATTTATGACGGCGCTGCCTTGATGTCCGGTGAATTGTACAGTCTCCAGGCAAAAGTTAAAACTATTGCACCAGGCAAAACTATTATTTACCTCTTTGACGATTCAAAATTTAAAAGTTACGCCAAAGAATTTTCAAAATATCTATTAGACAAGTTCATTAAAAATTATCCATAATTCTTTAATCAAATAAAATAAGAAAATGGATTAACAGTTTTTATGCTGATCCAAATATTTTCGGAAGGTGGGATAAGTTACAAAACATGTATAATTTTTTATACTGCAATTCATTAGGTACAACAAACTGTTCCCGAAATTAATAAATTATTGTGCTCAAATGTGGGCAAATTCTGCCTCAAATGAACGGGATTTCTCTTGTCTCAAAAGACAAGACAAAACAAGAGAGAATGTCAAACTTGTCTCAAATGTCAATAGAAAAAAACTTTTAAAATCTCTCCAAAACAATAATAAATTTTACAATGACGTTATAACCCATTTTGCTACTTCGAAACAACATAGACTAGAGTTAATTTATAAACAGGTTTATATTCTAAATTTATAGGAAAAAAAAACAAAAAAAATGGCATACCTATCTGTGGAGACAAAACGTTGCCGACCCTGTCCCTAAAGCCACGAGCCGCTACTGATGGAACTATTGGTAGTAGAACTAGAAGGAAGGGTAGAAGGCCGAAGACCAAGATCAAGATCGACAAACTCGATGACAGACCAAATGAAGACTGTGGTAGGAAAATCTCCACATGAGTCCGTCCATCTAACACAGAATGGAAGCCAACCGAGACAGTAAGGAATGACAAGGGCTCAAGGAATGAGGAGGAGAAAACAATATATATTCTAAAAGATCTGCCTAATCCGCCTCTGCCTTGAGCCATATTTCTTTGAACTCGTTTACAATTTTTTAACTTGGCAACGTTGTTAAAGTACGGCTGGCCGAAGTGAACAAAGAATAAATCTGTGCTTCTGGTTGTAAGTATGTCTGTCGCGTGCCACTAAAAAAATATTGTGTTACACATTTCACAATCCCGTCACATTCTGTAAGTAAGTTCTTAGACAAACAAAAGCATGTGATAGACAAAAAATGAAAGCTGTGGCAATCGTAAAAAGTTATTACTTAAAAAAATATATATAAAGGAGTGTTATAGAAAGGCTTACTTACTAACAGACAATTATTGTGATATGAAAGTTGTAAAAAATACCAAATTAATGTTTATGCTAATTTAATTTTTATAGGAAAAGAAACCGTTTTATTTCAAATATTCCTTTCCGTTGTACAACTTGGCATGTCAAACATGGATTTTAACAAAAGGAAGTACATAAATGAATTAAACCAATTTGTGGCCTTTTGTTTATTCTACTAAAATTATTAGTTTACCAATAATTCTTTCTGTTTCGTTTTTTAAGTTGGCACATAGGCTATTGTATTTGTACTTAGATGCAACAACGCAAAAGAAAGGGCAATGGAACGAAACATGCTTGGAATATTACTGAGAGACAAAATTAGAAACACCGAGATAAGATGCAAAACGAAGATCAGGGATATCATGGAAGAAATTACAAAAAATCCACAAGGAAAAAGTTTTCCTGTAGTGGGCTGTATACCATGTAATACAAAAAACAGTAAAATCCTGTATAAAAGGTATATTTAAAATCCCTCAAAAGGGCCACATCAAAATCACATAACTAGTTTTCGACTGGTTTACCAGTCATCATCAGTGCTTACCTAAAATGAATATAACCTGATAAAATAATGCAAAGATATTGAAATTTGGACTACGGTTAAAAAATTATCGGTTATACTCACGTGCAATGTACATGCTAACCACCTAGATATTATTTAACAAAAATATGTGGGTCAAAGCCCAGTTAAAGTAGTCCGTCAAGGAAACATTGGTTTAAAATGCTACATTAAGCGTGGATGTTTAAAATATTCGCTAATCTGCCCCAGGTAACATCTGAGCTGTGGATTTGACTTGTTCACATGTTGAAAGTATGACGGCAAGTGACAATGAAATGGATAGAGACCTCCGAACGATGACAAGACAGAAATGACAGTTCCACAGGAAGTTGAACATTAACCTGTCATATTTAAAGACTATGGTTACAGCTTGTTAAAATTAGAAATGATGTAACAACACACTCCATTGTGAAAATTATCATTTAAAATTCAAAATTACAAAAATGAAATGGCACTGGCCAGGACACATAGGATATGATGACAACAAGTGGACACGAAGAATTCTAGAATGGAGACCAAGGAAGACGACAAGAAGCATGGGAAGCATGGGAAAAAAGTTGGAGGTGGCCCTGGAGGTGGTTTTCACCCCCTCTTGGGGGTGAAAAAATATTCGTCCAAAGAAAGTCAGGAAATGGATAAACTGGCTAATTTTAAGTAACTTTTCTTCTATATAGTTTTTTCACTAAGTCAATACTTTTCGAGTTATTTGTCAGTGAATATGTTCATTTTTTCAACAAAATAACCACGATTTTACTTCAGAAGAGATGGGCAGATGACATAGGAACAGTGGCATGCAAACAGTGGATTAGATAGGCGGAAGATAGAGAAAGATGGTAGCAATTGGGAGAGACCTACATTCAGGGCTGGGTGGAAAATGGTCGACAAAGAAGAAAACCATTAAATTCATTTTTCAAAAAGTTCTGAAAAGAAGACCATTAAATTCATTGAATAGAAGGTTTTCTTGTGGAATTTCTGAGTATTATGTTTATATTGGATTAAGCCACAATAGTCCGTTCTTTAACGGTAAAATATTGCAAAACCTCTAAATTTTAAAGAACCGCTTGTATTGACATGAAATTTGGCATACACATAGCTAACAAGTCAAAGAAAAAAAGTGATATTGTGCCGATATGTGCTTTTGCCCTTGAGGTGGTTTTCACCCCCTCTTGGGGGTGAAAAAATATTCGTCCAAAGAAAGTCAGGAAATGGATAAACTGGCTAATTTTAAGTAACTTTTCTTCTATATAGTTTTTTCACTAAGTCAATACTTTTCGAGTTATCAGTGAATATGTTCATTTTTTCAACAGAATAACCACGATTTTAGACGGTTTTTCGTAAATAACTCAAATAGTAAGTATTTTGTCGAAAAGACATTCTTAGCAAAAACATATCCTGTAAAAAATTTAAAAAAAATGGTGTATATATCACGTCTCTACACCTAGAAAAAGCAGAGTTATAGCTGCTAATAAAAAATAGGTTCATATTCGTCAAATTCCAAATGTAATACTTTAACGTGAAATAACCAAAAATTAAACACATTTCGGGGAAAATTCATTACAACTGATTTAAAGTGTTAAAAAAAAGCTTCATTTTTGTTTTATAAAAAAAATTCTAACATCAAAATTAAACAAGTTAGGCTCAAAATAAAGTTAGTCCCTTTTGGTTTGGTAAAAAAATCTAGAAAATCACCCCCTAATTAGTATCTTAAATGAACTTAATCGTTACGACTTCACAAGTTTCTTGACTCGTGTATATATTGTTTATATGATCTGTAAGTTTCATCGGTTCAAAGTCCTTATTATTGAAAGGGCTGTAGTTAAAAGGGGTTGAACGAGTCACTGATCACGAATGTATGCAAATTTAGAAACAACAAATCTTAATCAATTTTTGTCTAACAGAAAAACAAAAAAATATATGATATTCAGAAAAGCAAATCTGACTTTTTTTGTTTTTAGAGATTTTTGGTATCTCTAACAATTTTTAAGTTATTTTGAAAAAAAAACATATTTTTCAAAATTTAAATTTTTAAAAATTTTACTTTGACACCAAATTTTTTCAAAAATTAGCACTTTGACTCGATTAAACTTACAGATCATATAAACACAACATAAGTAAAATAATTTGTGGAGCGGTAACGATTAATTTCATTTAAGTTGCTAATTAGGGGGTGGTCTTTCCGATTTTTTTTTGCAAAAACAAAAGGAACCAACTTTATTTTGAGCGTAACTTACTTAAATTTAATGCTAGGAACTTTTTGTAAAAACAGAAATAAAGCCTTTTTTAAACACTTTAACCCGGCACCTGCCACGTGGCTTTGCAAGGCGTCAACTGCCACGTGGGGTGCTCACAGCACCCCTTAAAAATTTTCTGTGATCTACTTGTTTATAAACAAAATAATGTCTTGAGTTACACAAGTAATGTTTTATTAACTTAGTAGCTAACTTATTAGCTACTAATTATTATAAAAGTTAAAAAATAAAATTAAAAAGGTGTTATAAGCAAATTAGCGAGTACTAACCCATAAAAAATGAAGTGCAGTAAAATATCTAAGATAATTAAGATTTATTGAGTATAGAGACTATATTAATAATTTAAATCTTATATAGGCAGTTTATAACTTAATCTGCCAGATAATGACACCCCGATTCGACTTTAGAGCTACAAGTTCAGAATGACACTAAATAACCACTTCAAACGCAAACAGATCTATGCTATATAATATTATAGAAAGCTACTATGACGCACAGCACGGTTAACAAACTTGAAATACCAAATATTTGATGAAAATGTGTTATGGGGTGCTGGTAGCACCCCACATGGCAGGTGCCGGGTTAAAAAAGTTCTATTGGATTTTCCCCAAAAAGTGCTTAATTTTTTGGATATTTCACGTCGAAATATTCTATTTGAAATTTGGTGAATATGAATCTATTTTTCATTGGCTATAGATCAGGGCCTATCTGTAAAAATATTAGTACATTTGGACGTTGAGAGGTGACTCAAATTTTTTTGCAGAAATTGCTTGGAAATATATCAAATAATAATATTTCAGTTATCCTCCCTCTCAAAAAGGTCCGGAACATTGTTTAAATAATCGAAATGTCAAAAAATTAAGGAAAAATTCGATTTTTTTCTTGGTTTTTTGATTATAACTTTAAAAGTATTCATTTCCGAGAAAAATTGTACTAAGATAAAAGTTGCGTAATTAAATTTCCTACAATAATGAATTAGATAAAAGTTTAAAAAATAGTTACCCTTGTTGAAAAATAGCAATAATTGCGAAAAAAACCATACAAAAACAAGTATTCGCATTTTACGTTTTTCAATCATTTATGCTACACTTAGGACCTTCATATTTCATCCAAAAAAACTTTATGATACAGTAAAACAATAACGTAAATTTCATTAAGATCGGTTTAATAGATTTTGCAAAATAAATTGTGCAATCCAGCTTTCGCAAAAAAGTTTCATTTTTTCAAAATGTTACAGGACTGAAAATAAAGCAGATAGCAAGTTGAAAGTTTTTTTACGTATAGAAGTGTACTGTACCTTTCATTTCCAATTTTGCAAAATTAAAATCAATTAACACCACGGCGTCAGGAATTTTTTTAAATAAACATTAATTATTGGTGCTACGCGCAGGACACCGGATAGTTTGCTCTGATTGGGCATTCCAATGACCTTTGATAATGATTGATACATTTTAATTATTATTACATTTCGATATAAATAAATAAATTTGTTTATTGCAAAATAAAAACACATACTTTGTCATTTGAAATAACACTTTTATTAGCAAAAACTTACTTTGTTCATATATTTTAACTTAGAGAATAAAAGTTTATTATTTTTAAACATATGCAATTGTTTAAACAATATTTCACAAACAATAATAAAATTAGTTTGATTTTTGTGGAATTAAAATATTAAAATACAACAAAATATAGAGTAAGAAAATAATATGTTAGATAAAAATTGTACGAAATTTTGGTGGAAATCAACTTGTGTGAATCGAACACCGCGCTCCTGCGCGTAGCACCAAAAATCAATGTTTATTTAAAAAATTTCCTGACGCCGTGGTTATTAATCGATTTTAATTTTGCAAATTGCAAATAAAAGGTACAGTATACTTCTATAAGCAAAAAAAAATTCAACTTTATATCTGCTTTATTTTCAGTCCTGTAACATTTTGAAAAAATGAATTTTTTTGCGAAAGATGGATTGCAAAATTTATTTTGCAAAATCTATTAAACCGATCTTAATGAAATTTACAGTATTGTTTTAATGTATCATAAAGTTTTTCTGGGTGAAATATGAAGGTCCTAAGTGTAGCATAAATGGTTGAAAAACGTAAAATTCGAATACTTGTTTTTGTATGGTTTTTTCGCAATTATTGCTATTTTGCAACTAGGATGACTATTTTTTAAATTTTTAACCAATTTTATATGGTAGGAAATTTAATTACGCAACTTATATGTCAGTACAACTTTTCTCGGAAATGAATACTTTTAAAGTTATAATCAAAAAACGAAGAAAAATATCGAATTTTTCCTTCATTTTTTGACATTTTGATTATTTAAACAATGTTCCGGACCTTTTTGAGAGGGAGGATAACTCAAATATTATTGTTTGATTTATTTTCAAGCAATTTCTGCAAAAAAATTTGAGTCACCTCTCAACGTCCATCTCAAAACAGATGCGCTCTGGACTACTATAACTCTGGTTCTATGAGATCCAGAGACCTAACGCGTACACCATTTTTTTTTACTTTTCTATGTGCTATATTTTTGCTAAGAACATTTTTTTCGACAAAATACTAACTTTTTGAGTTATTTGCGAAAAACCGTCCAAAAATGTGGTTATTTTGTTGAAAAATGAACATATTCACTCGCAAATAACTCGAAAAGTGTTGACTTGGCGAAAAAGCTCTATAGAACAAAAGTTACTTAAAATTAGTCTGTTTACCCATTTTTGTACTTATTTTGGACATATATTTTTTCACCCCCAAGAGTATGCAGAAATTCCTCTATAATTAAATAAAATATTACAAAAACGAGTCTGTACCGCCATTAAAAAGAACAAAAAATATACTTTCTTCAAATAAACTTTTTTCCCATGCCTAGATTTTGTGTCACATTGATAAGATGGAAGCCCTCCCCATTTCTAAATATCTAGTAAACGTGATTAAAAGCTATCTATCCAATAGGCATATTACGATAAACAAAAGTACAAGTATGAAGCTCACGGCAGGTGTTCCACAAGGATCGGTCCTTGGACCGATACTTTGGAATATCCTATACGACGGGGTGCTGCGAATAGATTGTGGGCGCGATTGCGAAGCGGTCGCGTACGCCGACGATTTAGCCATACTAGTGCCCACGAATATCACTGGGAACTAGTGGATAGTGTCGAACGATGCTTTAGATGCGTGAATGACTGGATGACCGAGCAGGATCTTGAGCTTGCAGGCAGTAAGACAGAGGTGGTGATTCTTAAGTCTTAAGGCACCGAGAAGTGGACCAGACCTGTTGTTCCGTCTTGGAATCAACGCGGTCAAGCCCTCCTCATGCGCCAAGTATCTTGGAATAGACCTCCAACGGGGACTGAGATTTACTAAACACCTAGTAAGGGTGGTAGGGAAGGCCGAGGCACAAACTACGGCCCTTCGAAAAATAAGTTCGCAGAACTTTCGAAAAAAAATATTGATGACGCGCTGATATAGCCTCTTAAGATTAAGTTTGAATAACATTTAGTTCTTTTGCTAATTAACCATGTTAATTTTTTTCTCAAATTGTATATCTCATGTGTCCTTTTAGTATACCACCCATTATATTTCCGTCTATTACGTGTGCACTGTATTCAAATTCGTTCTTGTACAGTCGTATCCATAATTTCCTGTTAATCAGCCTAGACATGTTCTTGAAACGTCAAATTCGCGTCTAAAAAGCGCCTACCAGTACATTACTCACATCAACTAACAATGCGTTCAAAAGAACCGAAACCGCAGATAATCTTGAAATAAAAATCCTTAGTGAAAGTTCTCAGCTTCTATACGTTTATCTGAATTATAATTTCAATGACGTAATGCCCATTGCAAATTCAGATATTAACTAGGGACAGATGATTAGCAATAACAATAGTATAACCGCGATTATCTGTGTTTTAAGTAGCACAAGAATGAGATTTTGCAATTGAATTCATTGTTTCTCGCTATTGGGGGTCTAATTATTATTGACAGATCAGATAAGGGTCTGTTTTGTTTACAAAATTAGAGGAATTAGTAGATCATGGAGAGAGATATGTCAACAATAAGAACTGAGAATTGAAAAATTCGGTTGTTTGTGTTAAAATTAAGGGAAACACGTTCCTAATTTAGACGTCATGGGAACTATGCCAAGTATAGAGTATAGTGTATTCAATAAATTTACGACTTTAAGGATTAAGTATAAAAACAATGGATTAAAGGGTACACTGTGCTAAAACGAATAATAATAGATTCTCGCAATATTTAAGGCATTGTTAAGCTGTGGCCAAGCTGCTGATACTCCGAAAAATATTTATTGAACATACAGTGCTCTTCAGATAAAACTATCCACCTTAAATAACTTTTGAACCACTGATTTAAAAAAAAAGAATGTGTGTGTAGTGTGTACTTTGTACGCACGTAAGAAGTTATACTTCTATTATATGATTTAAACGAAATTAATATACTTTTTATTTATATTTTATTTAAATATTAAACTAATTTATACTTACTACTTCTCAAACATTTTTATTAAAACAGTGCCAAAAATTAAAATAATAAAAGAATAAAACACACACAAACACATTAAAAATGCCACAAATGATTTCTGAACATTAATTTAAATTTTTTTAACTAAATACGTATTTTCTGAAAATAAAATTATATAATAAATATACTTACAATCATAAGATGTATAAAAAAAAAAAATAAAAGTTTTTATTGGGATTCGAACCAGCTATCAGCGCGGTTGGTATATTGGGGTTCATTCGCCTTAAACGCTTCGCCACGGAGGCAATGTGTCATTATGTGCGAAGATCGACTAACTAAACGGATTAAGCTTTTGACATTTTTGAATTAAATTAAATTATTTTGATTTTGAATTGACATGATTTAGAATTGAAAAAATACAACAAAACATAGAGTAAGAAAACAATATATTAGGTGAACATTGATAGAAATTTTGATGGTAATCAAATTATGTAAATAAAAGTATTACATACTATGTATTTTGGTAGGTTCAAATAGGTAGGTACCTATGATACATTTACAATTATTACGTACCTGTTGCTTTTAAAAACTATTTAAATGTCACTACAATTATAAACTTTTTTGTTTCTGTCCTCACAACAATAAAACTAATATATTATACATTTGTTTACCTTCATATTGAACAATTATTTATTATTGACAGATCATTTCAACACCCAATCAGAGCCCGTATAACGACTAATACCATACTGTCGGTGTGCGCATGCGCGCAGATCAATATAAATTCACCCTCAATCTCAATCGCGCCTAAAGAAGTATAACTTCAAAAAACAAAAAGGCGTCAAATAATACCTGAAGGGGGAGACATTATGCCATACTTCAGCTTGCCCGGAAAGGCACCCTCTCACCCCCAGTAGCATCCCTTAATTTTTTTAAATAACTTCAACTTTTTTATTTTATATTTGTATTCTCCTCTTTGTACTGATTTCAAAAATGTGTAACACATGATGCTTAAAGTGATTAGTTTATGAGAAAAATAAATACAAAAGCAAGAAAACTGGATTGAAAAAAATTATTTTTTTAACAATTGAAGGGCTTAATGTGAAACAATGACAAGCCTCAAAAAGGTAAAAGTGAAATATTTGACTTTGAATGTTAAAAATAATATTAAAAAATCCAGTAACAACTTTTATTGTTTTAGTTTAGATATTTCGATGCATCATGCCCTATCTACGGGACTATGGTTGACAACAATATTAATCCTTTATTTAACAAAAAACAGCCTTTATTAAAAAAAATGTGGCTTGTTACATTATTTCATTAATAATAAATACCCAAATTTTAGATATTACGTAGATTCAGAATTTTCTATTTTTGACTGAGGTCGGGGTGGTTTCAACCCTACAGGTGTTAAACAGTGTTTATCTCTTTGTCTCCATCAACTTTTTGGAATTTTTGGCGAGTGTGTTTGGTTTTGTCCTTTTTATTGACGGACCTTGTTCATTATCCTACAACCAAATGCAATAATATAACAAGCCACGTCACAAGCCACTACATTAATCTTGAATGGTAATAATGTGACAAGCCACATTTAGGAAAAAATTACATATCGCTGGATTTTCATTACTTGAGTCACTTCTAGATTGTACATAGTCAGGGTCACGGTCACTGTCATCGAATGTCAAGTCAACTTTACTATTTTTCTTTCTAAAATCGTCAGAACTCAATAATTATCCGAAACGCTTCCGCCCATTTTGATGTGGCTTGTCATTATGTCGAGTAGATACTAGAGACAAACTAGGCCTATACAATAGTGTGACCATAGATTTATCCGGCCATCTATTAACGAAGAGCTGAGATAATTTGTTAGTGGCTTATTATACTATTACTTTAACCAAGAATAACACTAACTCTTTTTGAACTCATGTGTGGCTTATCATTGTTTCACATTAAGCCCTTCAATTGCAGATTTAAACTGCATATAGGAGAGCCTACAACAAAACCAAATTGCTGACAGACCGATTTGGTCCTGTCGATGAGACGTTGTAGACCCACAATTAACACCGTATCATCGGCGTAGCTGATGCTGTTGATATTTAGGTCATTTACCTTGACTCCGTACTTGGAATTCTACAGTGCTTCTTTAAATAGAAACTCGAATTGTTCAGAAGTGCGGCTAATAAAGTTAAAATAGCGATGATGATTTCCAACCTCCGATAGGGGAAGGAACCTGAAGAAGAAGAAGGCTTACAGAAGGAATTCGTTGCAGTGTTGTGGGTATCTTTTTCGGTAGTTGGATAAATCTAAATTACAAAGGATCTCGTATTTTTTTTAGTTGGATAAATATTGATTCTGTTCAGTGTGTGGTATTTATTCTGTATCATAAATGTGATTGAATAAAAGAACAAAAATTTAATATCATTGATTTTCGCTAATTAATTTTAACGTTTCTGGTTATATTCCATCTCAACCTGGGGTCTTATTTGTTTTGGGTTCATTAGTAGCATTTATAATTTCAGTTTTAAAAATGTTTGATCCATGGACCAATTTCTTATATTTTTGGAATGTTTGAATCTTACCAGTCGCTCATTTGATATATGGAGTATATTTATAGTATGATTTAGTATAATTTAAATCTCATTCGAAATGAGCTTTTCTGGAATGAGTGAATAATGGTAACCAATGTTCGAACAAAATTGTATGTCTTATTGTTTTGAGATACCCCCACATACTAGATCACACACACTACTATCATCCCATTACGTTTTGTTCCATTCTACTACGTTTTGTAGCAGCATTTTTGATATAATTCTAACATGATCAGGTAATGTTCCTTAAGCCCACCATTAAAATAGTTATTTACCTATGTACCAAGTCAGTAAAGTTACTCTTCATGGAACGAGTCTGATATTATGAGCAAAGCGAGCGAGGCGAATAACAGACGAGTTCGATAAAGAGTCTTTACTGACGTGGTGCATACAAAATTTTATCGCCAACAATTTGATATTGGTTTTAACACTTACTTACAATTTAAAATCTTTTTAAATTATAGACGTCATAATAATTTCATGACAGTGATGACAGATAACTTTTGCAAGATGGCCGCTTTCGATTTTTAATCGATAGTTATCAATATTGAATAATTAATAAATCGGTAAAGTTTTAATTTATTTTATATGAATATAAAAACTTTCGTTAAATTTGACCGAAACCACTTTTCCATAGGAGTGTTGCGGGGTCCTTTAAGTATAACAGAAAAAACCGTTTTGTATTGTTCAGTTCAAAAATGAATAAATCTTGTTGATCCATTTATTTTTCAAATTTCATAATCTCCTTTTTTGAGAATAAATGTATTCGAAATTTTTAAAATGTAATGACATAATGTAGATCAGTGAATTCAATTAATTTGTTTATAATCGCTATATACTACACTGTGTACTCACTACAATCTACAAACAATTTTTGGAATTATATAATCCGAAAGAATTTATTAATTGAACGACCAAACATCGTCAATTTCACCTAATGATTGACCATCATGGTCTATTGTGTGTACTAGATGAATTTAATGAAGATCAATTACAAAATTCTCGATTAATTAGAGCCTGCAGTAAAAAAAGTATCATTACAGAAGAACTAACTTTAAACAACCAGTTGTGGTTCTCTTGGGTGTCTTTAACTAATGATTAGAGATAATTAGATAAATGTCCAAGGGAAATTACTCGATCGCTTTTATAGAACATGTTCGATGATTCCGATTTAAGAAAATCTGAAAGAGAACATCTCAGTGAAAAACAAGATGAAGTTGTCTTTAAAATTTTATAATATAAAAAATATATAATAGAAGTAATAGAAATAATCGAAGTAATAAAAATAATAGAAATAATAATAAGTAATAAGAAGTAATAGAAATGTAACAGAAATAATATTTATTTTCTTGTCGACGTATTTATTTAAATCGTATCTTAAAAGCTTATTAAAAGTATTCATTTTAATTAATTAGTAAAATGTAGTAAACTTCTGGCATCCTTTTTGTGCACCAGTATTTTATTGATATCGTCTCAGATACATCTAATCTGATTAAAGTAATTTTTTTCTTTGCTTTATGGTTTACACAGTGGTCTTTTTCATCCTCTTTGGTGTAAAGAAACAATACCTATACATATTTCACTCTTCTGTTTTAGAAACTGGTGCCCAATTTCAGGCTATCCAAATATCTTGGAAATGCCCCAACTATCTTTCAGCCAGAAACACATACTTTAAAAATTAGTTCCCAAAAATATCAGTATCTCAACCGAGATATTGATACAAGTAGGTCAAAAGTTAGCCTGTAGATCAGACAGCTAAGCCGTCTTAAAGGCTCTAACTAAAGTCATTTACTTGTGAGTTAAAGTTGGTTTGGGACTATAAACAAGATCTCAAAAAGCTGGCGGAACGCACCAAATAACTTTGATGTGGATGCCAAAGGAATTGCAGGAAATGTGAAAGCTGACAACCTCGCAAAAGAAGGAACTAATACCCCATTCCAAAGTCCAGAATCCTTCTGTGGACTATCGAAAAGCTACATCAGAGAGGAACTCCGGACCTGGGAATTGACTCAACTACCACTACATTGGTCTAACACACCAGGGCAAAGGCAAGCAAAAAGGCTCGTAAAAGTGTCGCTTACTGCAACAAACCGCCTGATATAGGCAACAAATCACCTAGGAAGCTAATCAACTTTATCAAAAGTATTGGCATCCTAGAGTTTAACTAGATCAAGGTATGCATAAAAGATCTCTTATAAGTCGAAGTGCGGAGAGGCTGCATGGCCTTAACGATCTCACATAATCTAATCTAAAAATAAGGAAAAAGTTTTCCTGTATTTGGCTGTATACCATATATTACAAAAAACGACTAAAATCCTTTATAAAAGGCATATTTTTAAAAATCCCTGAAAAGGGATCAACGAACTAGTTTTCGATTGGATAACCAATCATCATCAGTGCTTACGTGATCTAACATGCTAACCACCTAAATACAATATTATAAAAATATATGGGTAAAAACCGTTTAAAATTAATCCTCTTCTTTTTATACTTGTTGTAGATCTGTCGATCTGTTAATTCCCACGTTGAAGTATCTCTTTAGAGGTAGACTGCCAGCTATCTCTCCATCTTTTTGGTGGTCTCCCCGGTGGACGTTTGCCTGCTGGTTTTCCTTCTAGAGCAATTCTTGGTGGTCTATGCTCCTCCATTCTTTTTAAATGACTGAACCATTCTCTTCGTCTTTGCCTGCCCCATCTGACTACATCTTGCACGCCATATTGTTCCCTGATGATGTTGTTTCGTATTCTATATCTTCTTGTCTTCCCTGCTATTGCTCTTAGTGTCTTCATTTCAGCTGTTCGTAGCATGCTTTTGGTTTTATTGGTGTCTTCTCTTGATTCAATGCCATAGATAGATCATAACAGGTCTGATGCAAGTTTTATAAATTCTAACTTTGCTGTCCATTCTCATATATGGGTTATTCCAGACCACATCTCTCAAGCATCCGGACAAGACAGCGGCCTTGTTAATTTGTCCTCTTAGGTCTCTGGCTGGGTCATGATAACTTGATAACTCTACACCTAGATATTTGAACTAGTTTAGCTGTTCTATGGTTTTCCCCTCTACCACGAGCTTGCATCTAATTGGGTCTTTCGCAATGGTAATGCATTTTGTTTTCGGCGTGGATATGTTCATGTTGAATCGTCGACATGCTTGATAGAATCGATAAAGTTGTCTTTGTAGGTCATCTTCGTCCTCTGCAATCAGGGCTGCATCATCCGCATAGCACACTATACTGATTCTACTGTGGCCGAGCCTGTATCCTAGTTGTAGCGATTCCACATCTCCTATTATTTCATCCATTAGCCTATTGAATAGAAATGGACTGAGGCTGTCTCCCTGCCTGATTCCTCCTGGTGTTGGTATGTTGGCCATAGTGGTGCCGTTTGTTTTAATTTTTGTCGTGTTGTTATTGTTCATTTATTTTATGACTTCAACAATGTTTGCCGGTATCCTTTTTTGCTTTAATTTTCTTTATTATATCGCTAAGTCTGACTCTGTCAAATGTTTTAAAATTAATCCGTCATGGAAACATAGATGAAATATGTGAACTTAAACATGGATGTTCAAAATATTCCATGAAAATATTCCTGAGCTCTAAATCGACTTGTTCACATCGTCCCTACCATTTCCAACTATCGAATGTGAAAAATCGGGTTTTTCAGATTCGATACCTTATCCTCGCAATATAGGGTGAGGCAGATAACTGGCCTATTAGAAATATCTCGGGAACTAAAGGCAACAGAATCATGAAAATTGGAATAAAGGGGTTTTGAGGGATGATCTATTAAATGAAAATATTTTCATCTCTTTGCAACTTCCGGTTATAACGGAAGTTGCTTATAACTTGGTATTTTTAAATGGGACACCCTGTATATTTTTACATTTTTGGATTATCTTCGATGTCTTCTTTCTTAAAATACGAGATTTTGTAATATTATACAGGGTATTTTAAAAGATATTCCTTTTTTTTTATTAATTTCGTAGCAATATTCACACCCTGTAGAATTGTAATAGTTTAACATTAAAAACTCTACTTACGTTCAAGTGATTTTTAATATAGTCTATTATCGTTAAGAATCATTAGTATAGCTAATTTTGAAATTTTAGTATACAGGGTTGGTCGAAACTCGGAATGAATATTTTCTGAGTTTTCTTAAATAGAACACCCTGTATTTTAGTATTGTAATGAAATGATATATCACAGTACTTTTTTCTTTTATAAGTATTCCCTATACCTAGGGTTACCATAATTTATTAAGGCCAAATCCGGACAGGGGTAGTACAAGGAGTTGTAGAAAATGTAAAATGTGAATTTGACCCTACCTCTACATTGTATATGCGAAATGCTTAGTCTGTATTGGGCCAAGGGATAGGATGTTTTTCATCTGTTCTTCTTTCGTACTTTTGAGAAGACATACATTTTCTCAAAAGTGGCTTGTCATTTTTTATTTTCTCATGGAATTCGGAACATGACATTACAGAATTTGCTTTAATATTGAGAAGCTCCTTTACAACAGGCAGAGATAATCTTCCTCTTTCAGCCGTCCATACGTTCCATAAGGAAACGTTGCTTTTAGAAAATGCTTCATATATTTCTTGCCATTTGTAATGAGTGCTTTTGGTTTCTTCTTTAGGTAGTAAAGTTCATTTAGGTTTCAGCTTTTTTAGAACTTCAAGAAGTGACGAGCGCTCATCAAATAATTCATCCACATTGACAGAATTCGGTACAACGCTGACTATAGTTAAAGCGCTCTCTTCCATCTCTTTCCAGGTAGCCTTGTAGCCTTAACCATTTGATTTAGCGCAGAATGAAATTTTCCACCGTGGGTTTCCCACCGTTGGGACAAGTATTTTCAATTTTTTTAGTAACGAAAAAAATCCGGACACATCTCATATCCGGACGCCAATCCGGACATGTCTTTCAAATCCGGACTGTCCGGACGAAATCCGGACGTATGGTAACCCTAGCTATACCTAACTGCTTTAATTTGTGAGTTATTGGTGATTCAAGCTAAACATTAATTGCAACAAAAAATAGGTAAAATTTTATTAGGTTGGCCTTGAAAATATTCAATCACAAATAATTTTTTAGAAATAAATACATATTAATCCAGACTGATCCTTAAAATTACCAATAATGGTTTAGCTATCAAAGAACCTACGTAGGTAAGATTGTTGGTGCGATTAACAATTAAGCACAAATTAAGACAGTTAGGTATAGGGAATACTTAAGAAATAAAAAAGTACCATAAAATATCATTTCATTATAATACTAAAATACAGGGTGTTCCATTTAAGGAAACTCAGAAAATACTCATTCCGAGTTTCGACCAACCCTGTATACTACAATTAAAAATTTAGCTATACTAATGGTTCTTAACAATAGTACACTATAATAAAAATCATTTGAACGTAAGTAGAATTTTAGTTGTAAAACTACTACAATTCTACAGGGTGTGAATATTGCTACGAAATTAATAAAAAAACGTAATTATCTTTTAAAATACCCTGTATAACATTAAAAATCCTCATATTTTAAGAAAGAAGACATCGAAGAGAATCCAAAAATGTAAAAATATACAGGGTGTTCCATTAAAAAAAACGAAGTTATAATCAACTTCCGGTATAACCGGAAGTTGCAGAGAGATGAAAATATTTTCATTTAATAGATCATCCTTCAAAACCGCTGTATTCCAATTTTCATGATCCTGTTGCCTTTAGTTCTCGAGATATTTCTAATAGGCCAGTTATCTGCCTCACCCTGTATACGTCATACATCTTGTGGCAGATTCTCGTTATTGTAGCTTGATTATGAGCGCGGGAAATATGATGTTTAAACTATCGAATGACCATTTTTCCATTTTTTTGACTGCAAACTGACGAAAATTGTATATTCGATACTTTTGTTTTGTATAGTATAAATATAACTAAAGGTATATATTTCTACAACGCTAAATGTCGAATATGTCACATTCGTTAGTTTGTGTTGTAATTTAAACAGTTATTCAATTATACTCTGTAAACTGTCGAAAATGCAAAATTGCTAAGAAGAACAAAATACACGTGTTTACAATTTGTCTGAATTTTGTTTCAGTATCGCTTCCAAGAAATTCTTGTGAGGCAGTTTATGATTTCATTTTAACGGATTTTCATTATTTGATTATACTGTTATTCGCTATTATACATTCGCTACTTTGAAACATCGGACCGAAACAAATATTTGATTAATACAAAAAGCAAAGTAACGAATGTGCTTTTTTGGAAAGAAAAAAATAATAAGCAGTTTAAATTTGTC
Source organism: Diabrotica virgifera virgifera (assembly GCF_917563875.1). NCBI lineage: Eukaryota > Metazoa > Arthropoda > Insecta > Coleoptera > Chrysomelidae > Diabrotica > Diabrotica virgifera. The sequence goes on from NC_065446.1 coordinate 216,503,155, forward strand.
ATCAATCTAACAAGGAATAAATAATAATAACAATCTAATATAATCATAATAATAATAACAATCTAATAAACATTACATACAAAAAATATAAAAATTTTCCCATTTGTCAATGCGCTTTTTAGCTTTTAGGACTCTGTAAAAAAAGTTATTTTGCTCTCCTGAAAAGTACCACTTTTCATATTCGATAGTTGGAAATGGGACGACATGTTGACTGTTGTATGGTGGCAAAGGTATAAAAATATACCTTTTATAAAGGATTTTAGTCGTTTTTTTTAATCTAATCTAATCTAGCTTCTGCTACAGTTTCCGTTTTGGTAACGTTGTAATTTTGAAGATGTGTATTGTACCTTTTTCTTGCGACTTATACCAAGAAATTATATTCAAAATATTTTCTATAGAAAAATCTTAATACATAAAAAATCTACAATAGAAGACCGAGAAAAGACAAGACATCGGAAAGTTAATTCTTAGTAAGATTGCCGTTGTAGAATAATCGTCTCAAAGAGCAGTTATTTGCAGCGATTACATTAGATTTCATTTTTAAACTGTAATGAGGAACACAATGTTTTTTGTAATCTAACCATCATCAATAAAAATAAGATGAAGAACTTGTTTCATCTTGAATTAACTGTACCATAACGTTATCAGCATTTTACCAAGAGTGCTCTTGAAGTGTTAACGTAACAGTTCCAGCACTGTTTGCTCTAATTGCCATTTCTTTCAGCTATTCACTTACCTACACCTTTTAATGACACTTGGCGTAGACACTTTTATATAAAAATTACTGTACTCAAGTCATCGACCCATCACAACGTAACCATTATGTATGTTAAATAGAAAAGTTTCTCATAATATACCAAAACGTTAAAACATCTTGAAACTCTTGAGGGCCATTCCAAACCCGGCCACTTATCTTAGAGGCTCGTATTAATCACTACACATCTAATTTACCAATATAATGTTAATGTTCACCGACTGTTAATAAAATTTAACGACATTATTTAGAACGAAGTCTAAAATGTGTGAGAAGAATCATTTGCAGGTGGTCAAGGTACACTAGGAGAAATACTTTCTTAAAAAAGAATGTGTGTGTACGTTGTACGCACGTAAGAAGTTATACTTCTACTACATATTATGTGATTTTTAAGACAATACCAAAAATTTAAAAAAATAAAAGAATAAAACGCACACAAACACATTGAAAAATGCCACAAAGAAAAAATGATTTCTGAACAATAATAATTGTTGGCAAAAATTTTAAATACGCATTTTCTGAAAAAAAAATTATATAACAAATATACTTACAATCATAACATGCATAAAAAAATAAAACTTGCATCGGGAATTGAACCCGTGAATTTCGTGGCGCTTTGATTCTTAATCGAAGCGTAGACTCACTCGTCCAATCCCACATTATTTATCATGTGGAAAAATACGGTAACTGAACGTTTTACTGTTTGACAGTTGTTTCGAAAATTAAATTATGTAGTTTAAATTTTGTGGAAGAAAATATAAAAATATAACAAAACAGTAAGAAAACAATATATTAGATGAAGATTGGTAGAACTTTTGTTGGTAATCAAATTAAGTATGTAAATCAAAGCATTACATACCTACTAGATAAATAAATCTACGCCAAAAAATCATAATTTAAAAATAAAAATCGAACCTAATTTGGGATTTCTCTCTAAAATCCGCATTCTTGAGAAAATAAATGTATGTATTTCAACCTAATCCAAATGTATAATTACAATATGATTATAATAAAAACTACTTACCAAATTAGAATGAGTTTTCCTTGTCCAAAATAGTCCAAAAGTCCAAAAATATAGGTATATGAAAACTATTTAAAAAGGCAGTATAACTATTAACTAACTTTTGTTTGTTGTTTCTTTTCACACAAATTTTAAAACGCAACAACCATAAATAATCTAACTACAGCTGTGCCACAGCCGCCATATTGAATAATTTTTGACATGTCATTTGAACATCCAATCAGAACAAAGTTATAATGCGCATGCGAACGGTCGCTAGGTTTTACCATATAAAAATTCACCCTCTATCGCCGGTAAAGAAGTATAACTTCAAAAACTAATTAAAAATGCTTAATACCTATATTATATGTAATATATTTATATACTATTGGTTTATAACGTTATCCGTCTTCCGATACCCATTCGCCATTCCTCTCTGCCCGCACACTGATCTACTTGCAGACCTCTTTCATCCATGGCTTTGTCTATTCCTGCCTGCCAACTTTTCCTCGGTCTATTTCTTCTTCTTCTACCTTGCGGTTTCCAGTTTTGTACTTTTTTTGAGATTCTGTCCTAATGCATTATATGTACGTGACCAAACCATCTTAGTTGTACTTCGTTGATTTTGTCATTTATTGTATGCGTTACCTTCATTATTTTTCTCGTATCCCTTTATTGGTGACAAAATCCTTTATAAAAGGTATATTTGTATAAAAAAATCCTCTCGGGGTACATCACAAAAGGTTTCCTGAATGACAATTCCATCATCGGTTCAGTTTACAGATATACATACATGCTTTGAACCACTAAAAATATCTAGGTGAAATCTGAGAAAGCCCTTTAAATCGTATAAAGTTATAATTTTGTATAAAATATTAGTGAGGTTTGAACTTTTCCTTGATTTTACATAACGGCAACTAGTTCAGAGAAATAAGGAAAAAAAATATCCTGTTGGTGACACAACCCCCTCCAGGCCGAAACCAAATTTTTTGATTAGTATGGACATTTATATTAATAACCTATATGTTTCCTGCAGCCGATTTTGATGATATACATAGTTATAAACAAATGAAGATCAAAAAACGGTAAGTTTTCGCTTTTTTCGTCTATTACCAAAAAGTTAGGTATTTTAAACAAATTTAAGCGTGAGAAACTCATAAATCGTATAAAAAACTTCAATATGGTGTTCGCTGAATATATCTATCCTTATTGGTTGCTTGGAAAATTGCAAAATAAATCATAAATTTTGAGTTTTTATAAATATTCATAAATTATATAAAAATTAACTTAGAACGTTCTTATTACACGGAATGCTGATACTTCTGGTGCTTAAATCATATCCTAAATTTCAAAGCAATTGGTCAAATAGTTTAAAAGGTATTTAATTTGTTTTTCCCAAATTAATTTTTTTTGCAACGCTATAAGTCAGAAAATGATGAAATTACACTAATACTTTGGATAGTTTATGTAAGAAGAAGATTTATACTATTAATTTAATTTAAAAAAATGACAAAAAATAATTCTAAATACTGCAAAATTATTTTGCAAAAACATGTAAATTAAAAAAAAGGGGGGCTAACTTCGTCCCTAATTGTCCTAGGACAATTGTTTTTCTTTCTAAATGTGTATAAAAATTCAGTCTTTCCAAATATGAAAAAATAATTTTTCTACGGGTAACGGTTAAAAAGATATTCTAATTGTTTATAAGTAAGCAAAAAATCGACGTGTTTTTGCAAAATAATTTTACACTGTTTAAAATTACTTTTTGTCATTTTTTTTAATTAAGTCAATAGTATAAATGTTCTTCTTCCATAAACTGTCAGAAGTCTTACTGTAACCTCATAATTTTCTGACTTATAGTGTTGCAAAAAAAAAAGAATTTGGGATAAACAAATTAAATAACTTTTAAATTAATTTACCAATTGCTTTGAAATTTAAAATATAATTTAACCCTTTCGCTGCGGAGCTACTGAGAGTATTTGCATCTCGTCACTGCGGCGCTAATAGACGTCTCCCGCAGTGAAGCAAATATTTTTGGCTTTTAGGTTACAGTTGACTTAATTGTTGGAATTCTATCATTTGTTTTACTTTATTATTTTATTTCAACTATTTATTGCCAATTCTAGAACTATTATAATATATATAATAAATAATGTAGTAAAACAAATGATAGGGTTCATTTGTTCTTATGGTTCTTCCAATTCCGCCATCGAATAATGTTTACCCCTTTTTTGTGGCAGCGGCATGATGTAATAGTTATTACCAGTATTTTTTATCTCAAACAAAACGTAATAATTAGCGACAATTTCACTTTACGGTACTAACGCATTCGCAATACTAGACACCTTCTCAGTTACCCCTCCTACCAGAGTTGCCAGATGCGATTTTCTAAATCCCCCACTTTTAAACTCAAATTCCCCCAAATTGTAGCTCAAATCCCCCAAATTTAAATTTTTGCCGCATTTTAATAGCTTTGTTCGCGGAGACAGTCCATGACTGGTTTCTGACTGATACGCATGCGCAGTTCCGTTTTCAAGCCCTTAAAAACGGAACTGCGCATGCGAATCAGTCACAAACCAGTCATGGGCTGTCTCCGCAAATAAAGCTAATGAATTAGTAGTACGAGTAATACACGGTAGTACTCAAATGTAGAAAACAGTAAACCAAAATTAAACTACTTATCAACAGAGGGCGCTGAAATAATTCATATGTTCTATCATCTTCGATTATATGAGAGAAGAATATACAGTTCTTTCTATGTACATTCACAAATTTAATTTACCATGACCGTTAAAATTATCCATAATTCTTCCCCCAAAAATCCCCCAACCATTAATTCTTCCCCCAAAGAATCCCCCAACCATTTCTGCTTATAAAAATTCCCCCAGACGCTTTCAAATTACCCCAAAAATGGGGGGAAATACCCCAATCTGGCAACTCTGCCTCCTACTCATCCCGCTCGAGGCACTTTAGGTGGGCGGTTCACGCCCATTCATAAGAAAACATCTGATGACATTATATTTTATATTTTGTTTACGTTATTTTTTGTCTATCCGCAAATAATCGCTAACCGCAGCGAAGCGGTTAACCCTGTCGCATAAATGCGTTTCTCGCACATCTCGTGCACTACTGAAATTACGCAAATATGCGGTTTCCGCAGTCAAAGGGTTAAACACCAGAAGTCTCAGCAATTCGTGTAATAAGAAGGTTCTGAGTTAATTTTTACATAAGTTATGAATATTTATAAAAACTCAAAATTTATGATTTATTTTGCAATTTTTTAAGCAACCAATAAGGATAGACATATTCAGCGAACGCCATATTGAAATTTTTTAGACGAATTATGAGTTTCTTACTTCAAATTTGTTTAAAATGCTTATCTTTTTGGTTATAGACGAAAAAACCGAAAATTTACCGTTTTTTGATCTTCATTTGTTTCTAACTATGTATATCATCAAAATCGGCTGCAGGAAACATAAAGGTTATTAATATAGATGTCCATACTACTCAAAAAATTTGGTTTCGGCCTGGAGGGGGATGTGTCACGATAAAAATCTTATTTCTCTGGACTAAACGTAGAAGAAAATTATAAACGCATGCATAATATTAAAAAAATGGTGTAGATTCTTACAAAATCCTTTAGAACTGGATTACAAAAAAACTAGCATTGGCAACTAAAAAATAGTAAAATAAAGTTGAAAGTATGTACTTGAAAGTAGGACAACTGGATGAACTTGCTGCCATAGTAATAGCGACAGAATACTGAATGGACTGCTTTTAACTATAGAAACTTAAATACTGACATGCGGTAGATACCGCAAGAAAACTTTACGTCAAAGTAGCTCAAAGATTGAACCATACAAAAATTGCAGAAGTTAGGAGCAGGTACAACTACACACCACTTGACGGAACACAGATGGTTTTTTAGGAATCTTTTATAAAACAAGTTTTACAACAAAATATATTTTCGGCGGGTATGGCATACCGCATGTTAGTAGTTAAGGGTTAAGTTAGCATGACTTTTTACAAAATTATTATAGCATTCAGAGAGTACAAAGAGTATAATGCAGTGTTTAAAGTGCATCGTCTTGAATGATATTAAAGCTTATGGATTTAAATTAAAATTAATCTTAAAAAAAAATACTTTACGTGAATTAGGCTTTAAAAAAGTTGATTTAATCTTTCAGTTCCGCTGTAATATTTCCAACCTTAGCTCCTGTGCCGGTAGAAATAATCTCATATTCATAGAAATAATCTCATAGTCATATAATTCACACGAAGCGCGATTACGCGTCCAACGACACTAGTTAAAAAGCTTAGGATGATGATTCTGACGCCTTTCGTTTAAAGTTAAGGTTAACACTTTTTTGAGCCAGTCCGGCCCTTAATTATTTATTGTAAAGTCAGTATATTATCGAAATAGGTGTTGTATGTCCAAATGAATATTTACCCTACATACGAACTCCATACATTTTTCTCCGTGTAGTTTATCAAAGAACTCGAGTAACGTTACCTAATTCCTCCAGTTCTGGAGCAAACTGAAGAACTTGACCATATAAATTATTTTATATTCAGTTTAATTAATTGAGTTCATTTTTGAAGTCTTTCTTGAGATTTCATAAATCTTATTTTTTTAGTAGTGACTTTTGTAGGTTACAGTTTATCTTACACTATTTTAATAATTTTCACATTAATGTCTTGTTTGGTATTTAAAAATGTATACTTAATATAGTTTAGCATTGTCTAATGATTTAAAATTGGGTTATTTAATTGACATAATACAAAAAAACATACACATTTAAAAGAACCAATTTTAAGTTACTGTTTGTGTTAGCTAGATCAAATTAATCTTTTGTATTTCTTACTACAATAATTTTGGTTTGTTGTTTTCAGTAATTTTACAACATTAAAATGTAAAAACCTTGCATTATCCATGTCTGTCTGTCTGTCCGTCTGTAGACCTAATTCTTTCGTTTAATTCATTTTTTAAAATCATTTTTGAAGTTATACTTCTTTAGGCGCGATTGAGATTGAGGGTGAATTTATATTGATCTGCGCGCATGCGCACACCGACAGTTTGGTATTAGTCTTTATACGGGCTCTGAATGGGTGTTGAAATGATCTGTCAATAATTGTTCAATATGGAGGTTATCGGTATACAAAAATGTTGTATAATATATTAGTTTTTATTGTTGTAAGGACAGAAATAAAATCAAATTTATAATTATAGTGACTTTTTAAATAGTTTTGAAAAGCCACAGGTACGCAATTCTAAATGTTTCGGTTGTATTCCAGTAAAAAATTATCTTCATACCTATTTGGAAAATGTAAAAAAAATAATGTACTTACCTAGTACTTGCTATGCTATACCCCTAGTAGGCAATGCTTTAATTTACATAATCTGATTACGAACAAACTTTCTACAAATTTTCATCTAATGTATCGTTTTCTTACTCTATATATTGTTGTATTTTAATTCGACAAAAATCAAACTAATAAAAATTCATATAAACAAAATGTCAAAAAGTTGTTTAGTTTGTGTATATTCCCACATGACGTATACGCGAAGGTGGTGCAGTTTGAAATCGCTTCGACTCTCGTACGGCGAAATACACGGGAAGTAGGTTCAAGCCCACTGCAAGTTATATCATTTTTTTTTATAGATTTTATGATTGTAAGTATATTATTATATAATTTTTTTCAGAAAATACGTATTTAATTAAAATTTTTGGCAACAATTATTGTTCAGAAATCATTTGTGGCATTTTTCAATGTGTTTGTGTATGTTTTATTCTTTTATTTTTTAATTTTTGGTATTGTTTTAATAAAAATTTTTGGAAAGTAGTAGAGAAACTGTTTAAAGTATATTGATTTCGTTGAAATCATATAATAGAAGTATAACTTCTTACGTGCGTAAAGTCGGACAAACATAAGTTTGGGATTGCGACGTAGCGTTTCGCGCAGACAAGCAAACCATTTCTACCAGTGGCGGACGAAAACAGGCAGATTTGAAATAAATTTTTATAAGTAAATTATAATAGTACCTAAATTATATTTAATTAAAGCGAAGAATGAATTTGTTTATTTTTATTTTCATAGTTTTTAATAATTATGAAACTTATAATCAGTTGCATTTTATAAAATAATGAGCAAAATGTTCGTTTTAAACGAACGTCATAACTTTCCATTAGGACACTCCATCAGGGTTGCCAGATGAAATTTCAGAATATCCCTAGACGGGGGCTTCAATTTCCCCTAGAAATCCCTAAATCGTATTAATTCGACCTAAAAAAGAAGAAATTGACAAATGACAGCTGTCAATTTAATTTAGAACCTATTAAACACTATGTTTAATCCACTTTAATCATTGATTAGGTAATGTTTTAATGTTTACTTAGGAATATTTATGTCAGGGAACAATAAATAATGACAATAATAATAATATTTGAACAAAAAGATATTTAATAACAACAAAAAATGGCGCCAGCACAGTTTAATAAATCCCTAGATTTCAAAAAAAATCCCTCCAGAGCTCCAAAAGCTTCAAAAAATCCCTAGATTCGGGGAAAATCCCTAGACATGGTAACCAACAAAATTTTAAATTCTCTCTGTCAACATTTTTGCAATCAAGTAATCAAGTACTCCTATTATCTTCGGTTTTTCTCCACCTGTAATTTGTTCGAGATAATTTGAAAAATATCTTTTCAAAAGTATGATGGTTTAAATTTTAAATGTTTCAAATATACAGACGTGAGAACAATTCATTTGAGAAAAATAAAAAATTATGTAGAATCGTATGTAACCTTGGAGAGATTTATTTTTCGTTTACAGTTTTTCGGAAATCGAAATCTAAACAAATTATCGATTATAAATACTTGGTACTTTTGAAAAAACATTCTTCATAACCGTAAATTGTAGAAAGTTGAACTAAAACGATGTCAACAAAATATCAATTTAAAATACATTATCCATTATATAATTTTATTTTTTAAGCTGAATAATTACTTTTACTATGTTACCTAAAGCAATAAAGCCTAATCCAATTATCGTTTTCCTTAATGTTTCCTTTGACCCTGGAAATTCCATTTGTTTGTTCTTTAGTTTTTGATAGATATCTTAAATAACTAGAAATCGTTAAAATATTTGGAAAGTAAATCTTCTTTTATACTTTAAGTAAATAAAATCGTAAAAGAATTGTATCTATCTACCATTTTTGTTAAAAATATATCTATATATCAGTGTGTTTACGAAAAAACTTTTATTTCGTTCTAAACGGGTACAAAAAATTGTTTTATAATTTTACTTACTCTATTTTATTTACCATAAAAAATATAGGTATCAATTTCCCATTAACTAATAATTTTTTAACTTTTATACTATTTACCATTAATTGTAGGGGATCTTTTCTCGATGGTGTAGAAGTCGTATATAATATTTTTGATGGTTTTCACTTGTCCACTGCTCAATTCAATTTTTTTGGAACGACAACGTTTTCTTTTTGGACTTTTAAGAGATAAACTAGTCGCTCCATTTTTATTTACGTCTCTACCTTCTTTTCTTATTTTGGTTAAGGTGTTTTTGCTTATACCCGTCGCTGCTAGGATCCTATCCCTACAATTACCAATGTTAAATGTTACTAAACGAAAATATTGCGAAAACAATTTCAAAAGATTGGCGTGAAAGAAGAAACAGTGCCTAAAAACTTGTGTATTTGATCAGAGCATCCTTCCTGTTAGGACGTATGGCTCATAAACATGGACATTAACAAAGGCCAAAATAAACAAAATAGAAAGGACTCACAGAAAATATCTATTGTATTAATTCATGTTTTATTCCATGTTGGGAGTAACACTTCAAGACAGAAAACCAAACAAATGGATAAGAGAGAAAACAAACGTAAAAAATGTAACTCAGCATATTCAGGGTTAAAGTGGAGATTTGCAGGCCACAATGCGAGACAGGAAGATAAAAGATGGAATGCTGAAATACAAAACAGGAGACCGTGGACGCAGCTGCAGGAACTCACTGGAAAAGCGCAGCCAAGGACAGACAGATATTGAAAGATTTGGGGAAAGCCTATGTCCAAAGGTGGATAGAAATGGGCTAAAGAAGAAGAAGAAGAATCTGATGAAACTTCATAAATACAATTATAATAAGAAAGTAAGAATAATAGTAACTTCAATATCAAGAAAATAAAATGTCATTAACAATACTTACGTCAATTTACTTAAAGGTATTAACAGGTTTTCGGTTGTTTTGAAATGTGCTGCCTCTTGTTCCATAAATGTAGTAACATTATAAATGATTGCCTTTACTTGGCTATTCAATCCCAGCCCTTTGATTCCTATCTTTTTATGACGCATATTGTTAAATAACTAATGACTTAACTTAACGCACTAGAGATACACTAAATGTCTGAATACACTAATTACTACTACTAATATACCAAACACTAAGCTAAAAACTATTAATAAAATATCCAACACGATCAAACCAATAAGTTAAACACTCTCTGCGATACGTAATGCACTTCTAACTACGACACTGGCGATCAGCAAACTGGCCGTTTCCATGGTAACGCTAGTAAACAAGAACCACTGCGCATCATCGAGTTTTGAATCATATTCCCAAACTTATGTTTGTCCGAGTCTACAAAGTACACACATTCTTTTTTTATTTAAATTGTTGCTTATTTCCCATTTAGAATAGTTAATTCTACTTTAAACTTTTGTCCATTCCTGAAATGACCATCTGTCCACTTCATACATTTTGTTTTAGTTTCATTTCTGTACAGTCCCATTTTCTTCACTGCTTTTACTATTCTCTGTACTATCTATCTCCTGTAGCTCTTTTTTTCCTCTTGCCAGCACCACATCATCCGCAAATTCCAAAAATTGGTGTCTTTTTTGATATAGGAGTCCTTATCTATTGATTTTCGCTTCTCGCAGGATTTTTTCTTGGCAAAAGTTGAAGAGTAATGATGACAAACGATCGCCCTGCCTTAATCTTTGTAATAATATTGACGATTTATGTAATTTCAGTAAACTGTATTTATTATTGTTTTTTTTACTCTCTGTAAGCTTTGTCCATAACATTGTAAAATTTTCAGTGACAATAAAGCATGTGTCTATACTATTCTATACAAGCGTTTTTGCTTCTTTTGTTGAACATTTATTTAGCACTATCCCATATCAGTCGTGGAAGAGGGTCTCGCGACAAACTTTGATATGGGGCCCCTGTGGGACTAGCTACGCCACTGTTTGTGACGTCAGCAATATAATTCGATTTTCCGTGCTCCCACTACTGGTGTATTAGAATAGAATAGAATAGAATAGAAATATGCTTTATTGCCACTGAAAATTTTTACAATTTTATGGACAAAGCTTATATACAGTCAAAAGAAAAACATAATATAAATAACAAATAACAACTACAATTTACTAAAATTAGATAAATCGTCAATAATGTACAGTATAAAATATAAAAGCCAAGACAAAAACAATTTATTGCAAAATTTATATAAATTGCAAATTGAACATACAACAAATAAAACAAAATAGGTACAACATAAGGAACTGTCAAATTTATGCTACTGCATATGAAACCAAATTTTCTTAGTTATTCATTGAGAAATTCTTCTATTGAATAATATGGTCTTTTGGATAAATAGGCTTTTGTCATTTTACGGAACTTAGGGAAAGATGTTGCAGATTTAAGTTGTAACGGAAGATGATTGTACAGTTTCTTTGCGGAATATAATATAGATTTCTTTACTAACTCCGTGGATGGAATCGGTAAATAAATATCAAAGATTGAATTTCTGGTGGAGTAAAGGTGATTGAGCCTTGATGGAAAGACATGAAGGTGTTTACGAATTAAACAAACCGTTTCTAGAATATATAAAGATGGAAGTGTTAAAATTTCGTGATCTCTGAAGTAACTTGTGCAATGTGTAGATCTTCTGAGGCCAAACAGATATCTTATTGCCCTTTTTTGCAATCTAAAAATGACATCAAATTGAGCAGCTGTACTAGAACCCCAAAAAGGAAGACCATATCGAAGATGAGACTCGAACAACGAAAAATATGTTATTTTAGAAGATGCTAAATTGAGTTCCCTTGAGACAGATCTTATTGCATAGCAAGCTGAGGAGAGTCTCTTACTTAACGAATCGATATGAATTGACCATTTGAGGTTGCTGTCTAAAAAAATACCAAGAAATTTTACAGAATCAACGGTACTGATCTGGCTGTTATTAAGAGGCAAATGTTGAAGAGCTCCTTTATAGGATAATGCTACTGTTTTATTTACGTTAAAAGAGAGTAAATTAGAGTCAGACCAGGTCTTTATCGTCAGTAGATCCGAAGTTATAGTTTCATGAAGAGATGCAATAGTTGTGTTGCTTTAAGTGATACTGGTATCATCAGCAAAAAGAAAAAAAAAAGAAAAAAAAAAGAAAAAAAAAGAAAAGAAAAAAAGAAAAAAAAAGAAACAGAAAAAGAAAAAAGAAAAATTTTCCCATTGATTCTCTGCTTGGATCTTCCATAAATAATAAACAATAAATAACTTTTCATAAATTTCACGTCTTAAATCAATTATTTATCAAATACACGATCAATATATTATTTAATAAACAACTCAAAATATTCCTGAAGCCATGTCAAATATTTAGTAGCCTTGTTTGTCACTGTCTTGTCACCACATTCTATTCAACTGAGTGCATTGTATGAAAAAGATAGCGAATGTTCGATTTGGAAAATATCACCACGGATATGGTGTTCATTTTTTTTCGAATCCTGGAAAAACAAATAAATATTTTTGAAAAATTTAAACACAGAATGAAATATTAGATCGTCACCGAGGGTATTAGAGAGCCCCTTAGAATAAACAAAAAGTTTCTTTTGAACAAAATATTTAAAATTAAAAATCATACTAAATTTTGTGTTCTTTTTCAGCCCTGTAACTTATTAAAATAAACATTATAGAAGTTTTCACTGACTTTATACCCTCGGTAATGATAACATCTTTCATTCTGCGTTTAAATTTTTCAAAAATACCTATTAGTTTTCTAAGGATTCGAAAAAAAAAAGAATGCATTTAAATAGCATTGGAGCCGAAACTTTGCGCCTATCCCCTTAATTAAATTCTCTTATGTATGTCTTATCAATAATAAAACTCTTTATCATCAATAAACTTTTTTGCGTTCATTTATTATATTTCTTAAATCTCATTCATTGCTTTAGTACGTTTTTCTTTTTATGTTTTCCATCATCTTCAATAGTCATTAATAATACAAATATCTCTAATTTGTTACACTCAACTTTTAAGATGTACAGTTACTCACAATATTCAGCTCCTGGTAAATCTAAGGTGGGTCTGGCGATTAAAATTCTCTACTAATGCTGGTGTGATTACAAGTGTATCTAAACACATTATAGCGTGAAAGAAGAAGCATAATTATACACGAGCTTTCCTACTAATTGCGGTGAACTTAAAAGTAAATTATTAGTGTCGTTTAAACGAAGATCTATTAATATGCTGGTCATTGTTGGTTTTTAACTATTGTGCATTGTGGAATGGGTTCAATAAATTATAGCATAAATGGTTCCGCGATGACGAAGATGGCATTATGTAATTTTTTAAATGACTTTAAATCAATTCGTTTGAAATTGATGATCGTTGATTAGAAGAAGTTGAATAGTTTGGTGTTCTGTCTGTTGGTGTTCTATTAGAAAGTTTGGGAATGTTGTTTTCTGTCATTGATTGTAATGAGAATTATATTTTACTTTATGCTATGCAACAGATATTTCCAAGTGATCATGGGCGATAAGACTATTATAGTACGATAGTATCCAAATGAAATTGAACAATGGCCTCCTGAACAAAGCATCGGTGCTGGCCCCTTTACTCTTTAGCATTTATATAGCAGACATGCCGGAAATCACATCAAAGAAGTTGACATAAAGACGACTGGGCGCTTGCTACTGTACTGATTCATAAATAATTGGAGACTACTAAGTAAATATCGAAGGTTCCACATCCGCAGAAGTAGAAATTAGGAGGGGAGTTAGACAGGGATGTGTTCTGTCGCCTCTGCTGTTTAATCTTTACTCCGAGTTTCTATTTAAAGAGGCACTGGAGGACCCCAAGGATGGAGTCAAGGTGAATGGCGTAAATATCAACAGCATCAGATACGCCGATGATACGGTGTTGATTGCGGATTCCGACTTGGGTCTACAACGACTCATCGACAAGACTAACTCCACCTGTGAGCAATTTGGTATGGAAATAAATATTAAAAAAACCAAAGTGATGTCAATCCGAAAAAACCAAAACGTACCTCAACCTTGCACAATAAATGGACACATTTTAGAACAAGTCAATAGATTTAAGTATTTGGGATGTTGCATCGATAGCAGCCTAAATCCTGATCTAGAAATAAGATCGAGAATAGAACAGGCCTGGTTTAGCAGGTAGGCATTCGGCGTAGCCTCGGCGACGAGAGAGCGTTTTAAAGTACCTCGGGAACTATCGCTGGTACTACGAAGAATGAATCCTGCACTAAGGTCAGTCAGGCGGCGTTCTGGACTGAGGTGTCTTTTGAAGATTCCAGACCCCCCCCTCTTTAAAGATGAAAAAAAAGTGACTCAACATACTTATTGTATTGTAACTATTAGTTTGATATGTTAAAGTTTGTCTTACGTTTGAACTTACTACAAATGATAATCATATATTTTAAGAGCATGAGTGCGACAAGGGATAAAGACGAGATGGTATGGAAATAAATATTAAAAAAACCAAAGTGATGTCAATCCGAAAAAAACCAAAACGTACCTCAACCTTGCACAATAAATGGACACATTTTAGAACAAGTCAATAGATTTAAGTATTTGGGATGTTGCATCGATAGCAGCCTAAATCCTGATCTAGAAATAAGATCGAGAATAGAACAGGCCATCTTTCGAAAAAATAAAAAAACTGCTTTGTGATTCTCGAATAAAACTCGAAATTCGACTACGTTTGTCCAAATGCTACGTCTGATCGGCTTTTCTCTATGCAGTTGAAACATGGACCCTTAAAAGATCAACCGTAAATAAGTTGGAGGCCTTTGAAATGTGAATCTACCGGAGAATCTTCAAAATTTCATGTACATCGCATACCTCAAACGAAGAAGTGCTGCATAGAATAGACAAGGCAAGAGAACTTTTAAACACAGTGAAAGTTAGAAAAACTTCATATCTAGGCCACATACTGAGAAATAATAAGTACCAATATGCTCAACTTATACTGAAAGAAAAGATCAAAGGAAGGAGTGGACTAGGAATGAAAAGACTATCGTGGCTCAGTAACATTCGACAATGGACAGGTCTAAATTTTAAACAGCTAATAAGAACAGCTGAAGACAGAGAAGATTTTGCAATTGTAGTAACCAACCTCAATTGAGGAGACGGCACTTTAAGAAGAAAAAGAGTAAATATTAACAAACGACCTGGTTACCTTCAGAAGATATTTCCCAGCTGAAGATTGCAGCCCAATGCCGCCAAAACGGAAGTATCGTGCTTTTATAATTTAAAAACAGTGTGGCCAACTATGCCAATTAAAAGTTCATTTTGAAGACGGATTAGGTGTGATACTCGGTAGAACGCTGGGTTTTAAAGAACATCTTACAAAGACGACTGCAAAACTTAGAATACGAAATAATATTCGACAAAAGTTATCTACACTTAGGCCAGAGGGTTTCGACCAACCAAGACGAATCTAGGCCACACTGAGCATAATGAGAACAAACTGTGGCAGGTGCTCCGACTCACTTTTCAGGTGAGGGAAAATCATAAGACATATTAACAATAGACCAGGCTAGGGATATGCCACTCAATGCATCGGGGTGTAACGCCAATATCAAGTACGGTGGTGTAGCTATCTTTGTCTGTCGTAAGAGTGTGAGCGTATCTACCAAGAGGTGGGAGTAATGGAACGACACAGAAACAGAGGCAGCGTCATCATATGCTAGAGAGAGAAAGCTAAGCGCCGGTAGAGAGAGATAGATAGACCACCGACCCGAATTGCTCCGCGTTACGCTATTTTTCGGACCTTGCCTAATCTATATGTTATTATATCTATGGGGAAAATACCGTCTCCAAATTGTGATTGAGGTGCTACAAGACGAACGATTAAACATCTAGTGGAGATCTGATCCTACGGTGGCAATCCGTTCGACTTCTTAGTTGAGACCAAAGAGCCAATTGAATATATTTGCAAACTAAATTTATGTTTGTAAAAATTAATTACAAACATAAATTTAAAAAAAATTAAAAAAAAAATTAATTCAACTCCCTCTGTGGCTCACAGTGGTAAGAGCGCCTAGCCTTTGGATCGAAAGTTCCGAATGGTAGTGAGTTCGAATCTCACCAGGGTCAGGGATTTTTTCATTTATTATAAATTAATAAATGAAAATAGTTCGGTACTCACCGGAGGGACCGCAGACGTTCGGATACAATTAGCGACTCTTTGCAAAGACAATGACGTCGACTTTGCAAAGTAACAAGACACTTACTCAACACACACACTACACCTGAGTTAGTGATAAGTTATACAATTACTTAGCTAAAGGTTCTAGTTCTAAACCAAGGCCAGAATCAGAGAAAATAATTTATTATTGATATTTACTGTTTATAATATTTTGTCCTCTGTAATGTAGCCATACGTAAAATAAATAAAATTAGACTAAAGCAACATACAACATACCCTTTAATTATAAAGCCAGAGCACCAAGACGGATTTTGGTTAGTAGAATCCTGAAGTAAGCAGTTGTAGTCTGCTCGTAGTAGTCTGCAAGTACTAAAATCGACCAATTATAATTGACGATATAATTCTCATAACCGACGATACATCAAGATTGGTAAATTGAAAAAATTGTTCACAAGTTTGTCTTACTGAAATAGAAAATACAGTTTCATCTTATTAACGAACTGCACTGTTTCCTTGGGAACTTCTGGTGTCTATCTTATTGGATATGTTACAGTGCGTGTCCTTATTACGCATGAATTCATGTAAAACTACGAGATATGAATCATATGCGTTTTTATATTTTTATTAATAAGAAGGCTTCTATCACACGGAGATCTCTTTGCTTTTGATTGAGAAAAACATACTGAATAGAACTGAACCATGAACTTGTACCTAGTGACGATAATCGAGGAATCGATAGGGATAGATATCTCTTTTCATCTTTACTGTTAGGATATATCGGATTAAAATAATATAAAAATAAATTATATTCATGTCAGTGTGATTCAAATTTCAAGATCTCTTAATAATAAATAAAATTTGGAAGCTGGTTATTCTCTTAGTTAGGTTTAGCTTATCAGATCTTGTAGTGGTGGTCCATCTCGCAAACAAGTATTTTAGTGTTATTTTACTGTTTCTCAAATCATCTTGATCCGAATCGCAATCATTATGAATCGCAATCAACATGAATCATAACAATGTTACATGTCACGGAGTTACTTTATGATCAAGGACGAAAATTTGAAATATAATTTAAGAAAGTCAACGAATTTAAAAAGTCTGCTCGTAAAAGTTTATAGGCCTGGATCCCGCGTACCAAAAAAAGTTTATTAATAGCAAGCTGAAAATTTGTTAATTGCTTAACGGTGTCTAGTCGGACAAACTTTGATATCTGGGAACACTGGAACAGGGGAAGTTTTAATTGTGGAACAAGTTAAAAATATGGAACGTCAGACTACGAAAACGTCCCATGTATTTTGTCGGACAGAACTTCCAATTGATTTGTTACCCTTTCATTAAACTCTCATACAAAAATCAGACTGGTGTTTATCACCAACTGGGCATTTCAATAAGTCCTACACGTAGAACATGTCAAATGACAGGAATTATGACAGTTGACGAACAGCAGTCTGATTTTTGTATGAGAGTTTATTGAAAGGGTAAGAAATCAATTGGAAGTTCTGTTCGACAAAATACATGGGACGTATTCGTAGTCTGACGTTCCAAATTTTTAACCTGTTCCACAATTAAAACTTCCCCTGTTTCAGTGTTCCCGTGCATCAAAGTTTGTCCGACTAAACACCGTTAAGCTATTAACAAATTTTCAGCTTGCTATTAATCAACTTTTTTTTGGTACACGGGATCCAGGCCTATTAAATCTTCAGTGTGATAAAGCCCAGACCAGGCTCGATATGCATGCTAAAGGGACAACTTTAGAAAGAGGTGACTCAGTATGTTTATACAATCTCAAACGTAAAAAAGCATTTTGCCGGAACCTTCAACGATACTGTGAGGGCCAGTACATCGTCATGCAGAAAATAAATGATCTAATCTACCCCATCCAGTTTCCGTTAGAAGTAAACCCAAGGAAGTCGAGACATTACCTCAATGCCATGGACCTGATTCATTCTGTTGGTTTCAATCGACCCCGGATAAACCAGTTATTCGAGACGAATAACTATAAAGGAATGAGCAGTGTTAGGACTGTTCCGTCAGACTTCCATATAGAAAAAGAAGAAGAATTAAAAAACTAGAAAATTCTTGAATAGTCATCGAACTATCCCGAAATGTCTCGTAAGGTTTGGAAAGTCATAAAATGTATGGAAACAGGAAGTTAAAATTTCAATAAGTAGTTGAATTATGTAATTACCATTAATTTCCAAGTAAAATCTAAAATAGTGCAAACCATTGAGTTATTGGGTCTATAAAGAAAGATACTAGCAAGATTAATGTTGTTCTGAAGCTATTTCCTTGTGGCATTTTTATAATTAACTATTTAGATAAGAAATAAGCCACAATTAAATTGAAAAAAATAATTTTATTAACGTTTTGACGCCTAAATCGGGTGTGGTTGTCAAAATACAAAATATGTACTACTAAATTAAACAAAAATGTTGTTGCTTAGTAAAAAATTCTTCTAATAGTTTATTTTATCGTCAACCGTCACTAAATTCATTCATTATTGTACTCATTTGCCCTCATTTGCGGCAATAAAGTAGCACTTTATTGTACTGAAAGAAGAATTTTACTTTACCTGCCGCGATTAATCAAATTAACCGAGTTGAATGTAAGTGGTCGATGGCAGTAATCGAATGGAGAGTATTTGAGTGGACTTAAAATTTATTTACTTTAATTATTAAAAAAATTGTACGCAATTTGCTATATTATCAATTAAATTTATGTCAAAAAGTTAAATTCTGTAGTATTTTGTAATTATATTCATATACAATAAATTAAAACTTTACCGATTTAGTAATTATTCAATATTGATAACTATCGATTAAAAATCGAAAGTGGTCATCTTGCCAATTATCTGTCATCAATGTCATGAAATTATTTATTATGACGTCTAAAATTTAAAAAGTTCTTAAATTGTAAATTGCAAGTAAATGTTAAAACCAATATCAAATTATGTTGGCAAATATTATTTTATATCAATGAAACATATTATCCTAAACGATTGTGAAATATACCTACCAGCAAACGAGAAGTAAACTCAACCTTCTCAGGGACATATCTGAGCTTCTTAGAGACAATACAAATATCAACAATATCATAATACAGTTTTTGGGCAGATTGCAATTGCGCGCAGCGGTCAGGGTTCTCAACAGGGTGTCTAAGTTTTATTTACTTCTTCGTTTTGAACGGAAATTTTGCCAATTTTAAAAAATTAATTAATTAAAAAATTAATATATTATATATATATTATATATTATACAGTACAATTTTCAAAGGAGGAAGACCTAACCCTTCGGTCCAAACCTAAGGCTACGGCTCCACGGGCGAGAAATTGACGCTAGCAGTAGCAGTAAAATGAACTTAAGGTTCCGCGGAACGGAATGGGAATAGCCGAACTGAACCGACTACGCACAAGTCCTGTAGTCGGTACAGTTCGGCTACTCCTATTCCGTTCCGCGGAACCTTAAGTTCATTTTACTGCTACTGCTAGCGTCAATTTCTCGCCCGTGGAGCCGTAGCCTAACTTTCGGGTATTAGTCGGCGCACACAGTGGAGGCGGTTTCCGCTAGCGGGCAACGCTAGCGGGACCCGCTTTTAAACGTTTTCAAAAAGAATGCACGTCTTTAAATGTACACGAACATAGTCAAAGCAGGTCCGCGCGGCCAACCGCCTCAACCCGCCTGACCGCTTTTGCTAGAATGAGAATTTAGTTTTTTCCGCGCGGTTTTAATGTTTACTGCAATGATAATTTAGTTTATTCGCTCTTTTATAATAAGAATTAATAGTTCTCCATGGATTAGTTTTATAAATAATTGTACATTATAATAAACAAAAGTAATAAAGTCAATCTTATTGAAACCGTAATTTTGTGTGACTTAGGTATTTCTAAAACCATTCCAGTATTAACTATTAACTAAATCAGTACTTGAAAAATAAATTTACAACAAAACTACTTACCTCAATGTTATAACAAGCCTTTCTTCCGGAAGGATAGCCTGCTTATGTAAATTACACCAGTTTTTAATTAAACGATACTCCTTCTTCTTCTTAAAGTGCCCATCCGTTCCGGATGTTGGCGATCATCATGGCTATCTTGACTTTGTCTACCGCAGCGCGGAACAGTTCAGTGGTAGTGGTATTATACCACTTTTGTAAATTTTGAAGCCAGGAAATGCGTCTTCTTCCCGGTCCTCTTTTACCATTTACATACCTTCCCTTGGAGAATCAGTTGGAGAAGGCCGTAACGTTCTTGATTTCTCATTACATGTCCTAGATATTCTAATTTTTTTGTTTTGATGGTTATGAGAAATTCACACTCTTTCCCCATTCTACGCAGGAATTCCACGTTAGTAATTCGGTCAACGCAGGATACACGTAAGATGCTCCTATAACACCACATTTCGAAAGCTTCGAGCCGATTCATAGATGTAACAGTTAGTGTCCAAGCTTCCATTCCGTAGAGCAAAACTGTGAATATATAGCATTTCAACAGACGGTATTTTGTTTTTAATGATATGTCTCGACTGTTGAAAATGGGTCTCATTCTAAAGTATGCTGCTTTCGCTTTTATTATTCGCTGTTTAATTTCTGAGTAGTCCCATTCGCTATTTAAATTCGTACCCAGATATGTATATTCTCAACTCTTTCGATATTCTGTTGGTTGACTGTAAGTTGAGCGTTTAATATTGTTTTTAACGATACTCCACTTTCTCCAAAATATATTTAAAAGTCTCTTGAGTTATTCTCATATACTGGAAGAATCGTTCATTATCTTTTAATTTTTGAAATAGATGATATTCTCCATAAATTAATCTTTCTCGATTAATAGGATGTACATCAACTCTCTTTCTTTTCAGTTTATTGAAAACAGAATCTAAAGCAATTATATCATCATCGGAAGACGACATTTTGCTACAAGTAGTAGACGCAACTGCCAGATTTGAACGATCTCTCTCGCTTTTACCCGTCTTCACTGTGTTACCATACCCGCGCGCGAGAACCGCGCGGTTTGCCCGCTAGCGGAAACCACTTTCACTATGTGTGCCGCCTTAGAGTGTAGAGTACCCCAGGAGGTATTTGACCGCTGCGCGCAATCACAATATACCGCAGTTTTTAACGGAAATAGGAATAAAAAGCATTAAATTGTATCACAAATTTTTCAGGTATACTTTTTGTTAGTACATTGTGTATTTACTTAATATTATAATCTCTTTTTGATTTTAATATGTATTTTCCATTGTTGTCGTTTATAACCCCAGTGGTTCGGACGACATTAAATTAAAAAAATATATGTTGGCGATAAAATTTTGTATGCACCACGTCAGTAAAGACTTCTTATCGAACTCGTCTGTTACTCGCCTCGCTCTCGTAATATCAGACTCGTTCGATAAAGAGTCACTTTACTGACTTGGTACATAAATAATTATAATCTGACTCATTTATATCATTTATAATAATTAAAATAAAAAAGTATAAAAGTTAATAAAATTATTTTTAATTTAATTGTGGCTTATTTCCATTCTAAATAGTTAATTACTAGCAAGATTACTAGTAGGTAAAAAGTAAAGTAGTTAATTACTGCAAATAGGTAAAAAGTTTAGTAACAGTTACTTTTTATAAAAAATGTATCTACATACAGCTCTCCAGTATCTTCTCGTATTTAATTCCTTAACAGCATGCCGACTTACCTGAAAAATAAAAAAAAATTTAAGTAAATTAAGCTTTTACAGTTTATGTATTACGTATGAGTATTTAATAATAGAAGAAAAACTAAGAAATCTTAAAAAAATTATTTTGGACAAACAGCAACAACTGTTTTAACACGCATACGTACTTACTTGCGAGGAAAAAATAAATATGTCAATTTAATTGCATATTTGTCCAATTTGTAAAATTCTCATTTTTAGACTTTTTTAAAAACCGTATACAGGTTAAAAATTTTTCTATGAACAAAACGAACTAATTATTTAAAACTGGGCCTGATTTTTTCTAGTTTGAATAAATCAGTTGATTAGGTGATAGACTGCAACAAACGTAAGTTTAGGAATGTGACAGTATCTCGCGCAGCGGAATGGGACGTTTCATCGCCGCCGGTTCATCGCCGCCGTTTCGATGCCGCCGGTTCATCGCCAGTCCATTTCATCGCCGGCCGTTTCATCGCCAGTTAGTCAATTGATCTTGTATTATGGGAGATGACACGACACGACGTTAAATTTAGTTCAAAATTTATGACAAATAAATAGATAAAAAATATTATTATATTAATTTACTGTTCTATTTTTACTTCCCCTAAATTTGATACTAAACAGTATTAAATTTGTAGTGTTAAATTATATTTTATATTATATAAAAGTTTAAAAGTCTATTAACCCTTACACGCCCAACCTTTTTTAGGTTCCATGTACGCCCAAGGGTGGGTAAAAAATGTCCACCTCGAAAATAGCTAATATATTTATTGAGAGTTGTTGAAAATGGATTAAATTTAAGAATCTTATGCTTAATAAACATAGCATCTTCTAAAATATTAATATAAACAATTTACAAACCTTACAACAAAATTACAATGTACATCAAAATTAACATACCAGTAAAAGCCATTAATTCAGATTTGTCGGTTTTCTCTACATTTTTTCCTTTCAGCCTCCTCATTGGCGGATAATTATATCGAGAATGTAATTATACGTCGATAATTATATGGATCATGTTCCTACCAACGAGAAATTATAGAGAAACCTTTAGTAACAAGTTTTACCAAGGGTGTACTTTTTATGTCCACCCATATTTAACTCAAGATATTACTTTTATTTTCAAAAATATCGGTAAAACCAAATTAACATTCGACAATAATAAATTATTTTAACAATAAATAATTTTTGAAAAATTTTTAAACACGTAACAAATATGTTACAAGGCAATACGCATTAGGTGGACATTTTTTACCCACCCTTGGGCGTTTAAGGGTTAAAAGATTAAGTATGGCAACGGGAATGGTCATATCTCGCATTTCCTAGAATTCCTAATTAATACTAAAAATAAATAATAAATGTAACTGTCGAAAATTGGTCGAAAATTCGGAAATATATCAGTTAGCGATTAACTGACTGGCGATGAACCGGCGGCATCGTAACGGCCGGCGATGAATCGGCCGGCGATGAACTGGCGGCGATGAAACGTCCTAGACCCCTCGCGCAGTTGGACACAGGCTGCAAGTGGCGAAAGGAAACAGGTAGATTTAAAATAATTTTTCATATATTATTGTGTATTGTGATTGTGTTACACGGAGCACCAACGAAATGGATACGTGCCTTAATACTCAAAACACTCATCAGGATATTCTTTTAGTTTGTACCCCCTTTGTAAAAGAACAAATTTTATTAGAATACGGTGAATCCACCATTTCTGTTGCTTTTTAAGCCTACGTTGACGGCGCATTGCCAAAATTAATGTTTAACTTTTGTTGTAATGATAGATTATTAATACTATATTATCGGTATGAATTTATTTTATTTTATTTATTTTATTTACTTTATCTGCAATATACACGCACTAGAACGTTGTGCGCACGTCATACTATAGCTCATGAAGCTACTACAAGACCAAGACTAGGCGCTATGAGCGCTGTAAATTGCCGCTTATCATAGAGCCATGATTTTACTGCTGCACTGCCGCCGTTTGACTGCTTCTGCTAGCGTCAATCTGTAGCTCATCGAGCCCTAGCCTAAGAGAACGGTTCATTCTACACAAAAAGTGCTATTAGTTTGAAATTATTTCAGCTACATTTTTCGTCTGAAACATTTTTTCTACGTCGGCGTCGTACAAATTCTTGGTAAATCTATGTTTTCCACCCTACGGCCGATGCCGCACTGCAGAAAGTTTGGTAGGATGGTGCATGGTAGATACCTGCCTGGCGACCATCCAGCTTCAGCTACTTATACCACGAATAACAAAACGACGGTAGCCGCAGTGGCTTCCCACTACCATCTAACCATCCGGTGGGTCGCCAGGCGTCTATCCACCCATACATTGTTTGATATTCCATCCGGGTAGCCTGGCTACGGAGGAAAGCGTAATAAGTGCTGTGTATAAAAGAAGGGAAATTTGGGACCCAGCAGACCCACTATGTGACGAACCATGGCTTAAAATATCTGTTTTATTTATTCCTTGCAGTTGCATTAAAAAAATCCAATATTTAAGTCAGGTGAATTTAAAAAACAATGTGTACCTTTAAGCATCCTTTAAGTCAGTTTTTCTCCACTTTCTGAAAAGTGTAGTTAGTGAGTTTTACCTCTAATAGATATGCTAAAAAACAAACCGAATTTAACGTAACAAATGAAACAAACGATTCCTTGGCAGTCAGTTGAATACTGATTTCTGACTTCATTTCACTCTTTCACTGCGTCCAGGACGCAGCGCCCCTTTAAAATCCACCCTCCAAGCGACCATCTATAGCATCCTGCAGTGTGGCATCGGCCTAAGAGTGGGTTTTAGGGGCAAACCTTGGAGTAGGAGTGGCAAAATTTAGTGCTTCTTTTTTGGGGACCAAAAGGCCATTCTCAGCAAAACGCAGCTTGTTTATTTGTTTTTTAGAGGTTAAGTGGCATTTTCGTCCCTCACTCGTCTCTTTATTTTATTCTATCACTTTGTTAGAACTTAGAACAACATGTATGGAATTTTAAATCCATAAGGATTTTTTTAAAGACTTATTTTTAATAATTACTAACTTTATCCCGATTCTTTTTAAAAGGTAATCAATCATTTTTTGGTGCCAAGCACTGATTAGTTCTAATCGCCTACACTATAAATTAGAGAAGAAAAGCAGTCAAAATTTAAAGCTCATCATTAACAATCATCAACAACAAACATTTTGCCCTTATATGACTACTTAGGGTCAAAGTGAGCGTAAAAGACAAATGAAAATAGACGTGTGGGAATGCTCACCTGAGCGTGTCTACTCCACTTCCCCCTCAAGATCGTGTGAACGCTGCCAAAAGACTTTTGTGCCTTGTTCTTGGGAACACCTGATCTTATTATTTATTCTAGAGCGAAACAATAAGACGGAATCGGTCAAATCTAATTATAATTATCGGTAGTTCATGACAACGGTGGCTATATGGAGAACAATAAAAAAATGAAATGTTTTTTTATTGTAATTCGAAGTATTGGAGTTGGATATACGAAATTTTTTCGAATGGTAGGGGAGCCCAAGCAGGGATTTTTGCAGTTACTCGAGCGCGTCAGATTATTACATGGGGAGAAAAATTGTACCCTGAAAATGTACTTCTACCATATATTGGTTCTTAATGCAGGGGAGTTCGTTAAGGGTGAGCCGAAAAAAAATCTATCCCTAGAAAAACTCGAAATCGTCAGATTAAGATAAGGTCTGTTAAGTGCATGCAAAACAGTGTAAGTATATTTCAAAAATCTGACGATTTTTAAGAAAATGGGTGACCAGAGTCCCACAGTTGCACAAGAAAAAAGCGAATATTTCGCGAAATGAATGGCAGATCGAAAAACTAAAAAATACGTGCTCAATATTTTTCAAAAATCTATCGAATGATACCAAACACGACTTCCCACGGAGAGGGGTGGGGCGTAAATTTAATATTTTAAATACGAATCCCGCGATATTTCGCGAAATGAACATCAGATCGAAAAACTGCAAAATACACTAATTCAATATTTTTGAAAAATCTATCGAATGGCACCAAACACGACCCCCCGCGTAGGTGGGGTGAGGGGTTACTTAAAATCTTAAATAAGAGCCCCCATTTTTTATTGCAGATTTGGATTCCTTACGTAAAAATAAGTAACCTTTAGTCGAGGCATTTTTTCGAATTATAGATTCTTCTTCTTTGAGTGCCTCTCCTATCGGAGATTGTATATCATTAGGGCGATTCTAATTTTATTTACTACTGTTTTGAACAATTCGTTAGTGGTACAGCCAAACCACTCTCTCAAATTTCTCATCCAGGACATTCTTCTACGGCCTGGATTTCTTCGTCCTTGGATTTTTCCTTGCATTATGTTTTGTAGGAATGTGCACTTTTGTCCCCTCATCAGGTGGCCTAAGTATTCAATTTATAGATAGATTGCGCTATAATCTAAAAAAACGATTGTTGGAAATGGAAAATTAAATTAAAAATGGAAAGTCTCCACTAAAATGGAAAACTTAACTTAACTTTTTTTGGTTTTAGGACCTAATAATCACAACCCAATAGGTCACCATAACGCTCGAGTGACTGCACATTTAGCATACTTTGCTCTCCTACCATAATTCTCTCCGTATCATTTTTCTTTGTTTTCTCAGAAAATTACATAAATGCACTTCTTTTTGTGTGATTATGACGTCTGTTTTTTCAATGTGTCTCCAGTAAATTGTCATTCTATCGTTTTCGTGGTGTTCGCACTGATCGTCTCTATTGGGTTCAGTCTTTCATCTGAGACACCTGGGACAGGGAATTCCCTGTATCCCATTGCCAGCTTTAATTGGGTCAGTTAGTTCTTCTTCTACTTTTATTTTTTTGTGTTGTCCATGAAACCCAAAAAATAGTTATTTATGATGGAAGTGTTAAAAATACAATTTTAAGGCACGCATCTGAAGGTTTGCAGAATGAGCTAAGCGAATTCTGCAATTCACATGAGTGCCTTAAAAATGTAATTTTAACACGTATATCATACAATATTTTTTCTACAAAGGTCTTATATATCAACAAATATAATTTATTCATTCTCAATCACAGGACAATACCTACAAAAACTTTTACTTAAACTTGACTGACATTCCATTTTATATTTTTCTTGACATTACATCAAAACTGCCTATACTGTCAATACGTAAATCATAAAAACTATAGAATAACATCTACTTTTATTGTTGTATATTCTAACAAATTTTAATAGTTTTTTTTCTACAAACGTGTTTTAAAACGTCAGTTTAAATTAAATTTTAAAAAACCTTCTAAAAACCTTTTTTAAATTGCGCAAGTTGTACTGTTAATATCAATGCTAATAAATGAAATATAAAAAATATTTTGACGTTTGTTTTCAATTTTAACTGCAGTGCCTTAAAATTTTTAAAGCACTAGTCTTTAAAGTAACATTTTTAACGCTCCTAAGGAGTGCTAAAAGTTGCATTATTAACACGTTTGTAGAAAAAATCTATTATGAGTACCTACAATACAAAATACCAAACACAGCAAACTAAACGAACAAGAACAAAAAAATCAGATTGAAGGGCAATTGGACCTACAAGCAACACAATACTGCCTGCGGAGCCAGGAATGAACTGCAAATAACTGCTAAAAACAGGGTTGCCAGATGAAGTGAAGCAAAAATCGTGAAACTCGACTACTGAAAATCGTGTAAAGTCGGAAAATGCTTAATAAACCGTCCTTGAATGGTTACGAGTCTGCGCAGTAACGAAAACTGTGTTACTGCGCATAATTATTCGCTATCGCGCATGCGCGTAACTATTCAAGAACGGTTGGTGACTGGCTAATATTTATACCTTCCTAATATTTTCAGGGGATTCCCCTATATTTTACTTTAGTGTAAATGAGTACTTAACTTGAGACTCTTCCAATGATGTTTATGTTATCATTATGGTATGTTATGATTAGGTATGAAAGTATAGATTACAAATATCCGAGGATTTCTCTTTCTTTGCAAAATAATTTTTAAACAATACAGGGAAGTATTAACCCGCCATTACACGCGCTATGAGGGAATCCCTCACCATATTTGTTTATAAGCAATGAAATTGTGTAAACTAATACGATAACCTTAAGCACCCAGGAATGCCTTTAGCATGGTTCATGAGAGGGTATGAAAAAGTTATAGAATATTTCAGGCGGTCAGTGTGCTGTGTGATAGTTGAAAGAAGAGACATCCCTCTTCAAGTGAGGGAATTCCTCACTGCGCGTGCAATCACGGTGAAATCACTTTTCTGTTATCTCAAAGAAACTTTTAGGTTTTTATTTAATATTTAGGTTGGTTTAATTAAAATATTATTGTTTGGATTAGGTTAGGAACAGTGGCACACCGAGGGGGGGTTTGGGGGTTAAAATCCCACCCAGAGCATATAGAAATATATATAAAAGAAGGTAGGAAAATGTAACTTATCTTTCACAAATAATACAAAAAACTTTCGGTGCCCAAGCAAACCCCCCTCCCCTCAGAGGAAAATTCTAGGTGCGCCACTGGTTAAGAACCCATTTTTAAATTTACTTATTCTAATTGGGAAATAAGCCACAATTTAACTTGAAAAATTGATTTTATTGACGTTTCGAATTCCACCTCGGACGTCGTTATCAAAATATAAAATATTAATAGTTAATTACATAAATGCCACAAAAAAATAGCTTCAGAACAGTTGTTAATTTTAATTTGTATTTTTAGTAAAATGAATTCGCGTAAAGAACGTTAATTTCTTCAGTGGCTTGCTGAAATTGAAAATTAAGAAAACTTGCTTTTGATCTATATTATTTTTAGTTTTGTTTTGTTAAATTAATAAAAAAAATTGGTTTACGAGATTTTCTATAATATGTGAGTACAACCAATTTTATATTTATACATGTTGACATTCATTCTTTCTCGAAATAAGTCGAATTTATGTAGGTGAGGGCGACGCTCATACGCGTGCAACCACGTCACAATAGAAGACGCGTGTAACGGCGGGTTAAGTGAACTTTAATAAAAATGTATTAAAAATACTACTGAAAATTTTTAATGGTAAAAATCGTAAGATTTCGTACTTGATTCGTGTAATCGTGTAAAATAGGAACACATCGTGTAATTACACGATAATTCGTGTAATATGGCAAAAAAATAGATCTGGACTCTGGACTTGGACCTATACGTCTGCGACATGACCTTGACGATGCCCCTCATTCCCCTCTGGAGCGACAATATACAGCTCAGTGGAGCCGCACAGCGCACAGTATTATCGCTTTTGTATTCATTTCAATTCCATGTCAATATGTAGCTCGTGGAGACCTACTCGTGCTCGTGCACGAAATCAATTTTTTAAATGAAAGGGCTAGCCGGGTAAGATGATGAAAACTGCCCCCAACTCGATTCGAATTCCATATAGGCCACCGTTTAGCATATACAGGGTGTTTCATTGGGAAAGTAACATACGTTAACTGTAGAAAGAGGACACTTAGGCAGTCTCAAAAATACCATGCTTAATGGGTCTTACTCCATTAATAACAAACATACTGGGTGTTTTATCTATTTTGCCATTTTTTTAATTGGTTGATAACTTTTTAACCACACTGTATATGTATTTTATATTTGGCACGCAAATATCATTTTAGGTGTACAATAAATTAATTTATTTACAATTGTAAAAAATCCAGGTCCGGATTAAAAAATATTGGAAAAATGTTCCGACCACAAAACAACACCCTGTACATTAAATTTTTTTAAAATGGATTCTTCAGTTGAATAGAGGATAAAAAAATAAATTCAGTGGTATACTTTGAATTTTCGGCAAAATGATTTTTCTGGTGAAATTTTGAATTTGAATTCTGAAATTAAGTGAATTACGAGAGCTCTAAGTAGAAAAAAATTGAAATACAACTTACAATTTGTCAAACACACTGTATATTGATTTTATATTTAACACTCGAATATTCTTTTAGGTGACTAGTCAATTAATTTATTTACAATTATAAAAAATCCAGGTCCGGATTAAATAATATTGTGTAAATGTTCCGACCCAAAAAAACACCGTGTATATTAAATTTTTTTAAAATGGATTTTGCATTTGAAAAGGGGATGAAAAACAAAATTAGTGGTATACTTTGAATTTTCGGCAAAATGATTTTTCTGATAAAATTTTGAATTTGAATTCTGAAATTATGTCAATTGCGAGAGCTCTAAGTAGAAAAAATTAAAATGCGACTTAATTTTAATATATATATATATAATCGGTTTATAACGTTCTACGACGTCTTCCGATTCCCAATCGCCATTGCTCTCGATCGTAGCACATGTCTTCGTTCAAGCCTCTTTCTCCGATTTCCCTATGGATTCCTTCTATCCAGCTTTTCCTAGGTCTTCCTCTCTTCCGCCGTCCTTTTGGTGCCCATCGTAGCACTTGCTTGGGTAATCTGTCTTCTTCCATACGTTGTACGTGGCCAAACCATCTTAGTTGCTTTGTTTTTATATCGTCCATTATTGTATGCTTTACATCCATTATCTCCAATATTCTTGTATTTCTGATTTTTTGTATTCTTGATATACCAGCAGATCTTCTCCAGAAGTCCATTTCAGTTGTTCTGAGCATATTTTCGGATTTTTCTTTAAGTGGCCAAACTTCGCTGCTGTATGTTATAATGCTCTTAACAATGCTGTTATAGATGTTACGTTTATTTTCTTTGGAGATACTTTGGTCCCATAGGATTTTGTTCAATAATGCGATAGCTTTCCTTCCTTGTGTGCACCTTTCTTGGATATTCTTGTCCAACGTTCCATCTTGTGTAATTGTAAGACCCAAGTATTTATATTCCTGACAGTGATTAATAGTTATTTCATTTTCCAACGCTAGATCCTGCTGTATACCTCCAACGCACATATATTCCGTTTTCTTGGTATTCACTTCTAAACCCCAGTTCCGGTACTCTTCTATGATTTTTCGGGTCATATATTCAATATCGTGATAATCCTGGGCCATAAGAATCTGATCATCCGCAAAACATATAGTGTATAGCATGTTATCATCATTTAGCGGTATACCCATATTCTTACATTTCCTTTTCCAGGATTTCAAAAGTTGCTCTAAATATATTTTAAATAGTGTCGGCGATAGACAGCAGCCCTGTCTATTAATTAATACCATTATTTAATCTAAATTGGTAAAATGTTAATATTTTAGTGTTTTTTATTATGTGTGAAAAATAGTTTTTGGCGAATGCATCTTTAAATAATGAATAAATAATAAAGGGTCGATAAAGAATACATCACTTTAATCAACAAAATAGCTAAAAATTATAACAAAACAGCGAAAATTTGCAGCATAATAACTATTCAAAACTAAACTACTTATTCAAAATTACCACCATCAACAATTTTTGTAGTTAGATACCTAGTGTCATGTGTACTGTGTGTGTTGAGTAAGTGTCTTGTTACTTTGCAAAGGCAACGTCATTGTCTTTGCAAAGAGACGCTAATTGTATCCGAACGTCTGCGGTCCCTCCGGTGTGTACCGATCTCACAAGGACAGAAACTATTTTCATTTATTAATTTATAATAAACGAAAATTTTCTGACCCTGGTGAGATTCGAACTCACGACCATTCGGATCTTTCGATCCAAAGGTAGGCGCTCTTACCACTGAGCCACAGAGGGGGCCATCAAAAATTATTGTTATGTGTGCAAATTTTAATATTTTACCAATTTAGATTAAATAATGGTATTAATTAAAATTAAGTCATATTTTAATTTATTTTACTTTGAGCTTCGCAATTCACATAATTTCAGAATTCAAATTCAAAATTTTATCAGAAAAATCATTTTGCCGAAAATTCAAAGTATACCACTAATTTTGTTTTTCATCCTCTTTTCAAATGCAAAATCCATTTTAAAAAAATTTAATATACAAGGTGTTTTTTTGGGTCTGAACCTTTACACAATATTTTTTAATCCGGACCTGGATTTTTTTATAATTGTAAATAAATTAATTGACTGGTCACCTAAAAGAATATTTGCCTGTTAAAAATAAAATCAATATACAGTGTGGTTGACAAGTTGTAAGCTGTATTTCAATTTTTTTCTACTTAGAGCTCTCGCATTTCACTTAATTTCAGAATTCAAATTCAAAATTTCACCAGAAAAATCATTTTGCCGAAAATTCAAAGTATACCACTGAATTTAGTTTTTTATCCTCTTTTCAACTGCAAAATCCATTTTAAAAAAAATTAATGTACAGGGTGTTGTTTTGGGGCCGAAATATTTTTCCAATATTTTTTAATCCGGACCTGGATTTTTTACAATCGTAAATAAATTAATTTATTGTACGCCTTAAATGATATTTGCGTGCCAAATATAAAATAAATATACAGTGTGGTTAAAAAGTTATAAACCAATTAAGAAAATTGCAAAATAGATAAAACACCCAGTATCTTTGTTATTAATGGAGTAAGACCCATTACGTATGGTATTTTTGAGATTGTCTAAGTGTCCTCTTTCTACAGTTAACGTATGTTACTTTCCCAATAAAACACCCTGTATAGTGAAAATAACTTTCTGAAATTTTTAGCCCCCTAGGTGGTCATGTGACCCACCTAGAGCCTAATTATAGTTTTTATGTTTTTATTTTTATCTCAGCCGCATCAAGAACTAGCGAAAAACTTTAAATAAAAAAGTTGTAAGTTTTAAAAAGTTCAGTCCGAAAAAAAATTTTTATTTTTTTTTAATTTTGAATGAGTATAAAAAAATAACTAAGACATTCGTTTTCACGAAATAATTTTGAATGAGTATAAAAAAATAACTAAGACATTCGTTTTCACGAAAAAAATATATAACGTGTATTTTTGCATAATATTTCACCCTGCATTTTTTTCAAATTTTTAAAATTGGCGAAACGTACCTTTAAAAATAAAAAAACCGCATTTTCTTGGTTTTTTTTTCGTTTTTTTGATACAATTTTATAAATATTTTTTAAAAAAGGTAACACCGTCACTAAAATAGGTAAAAAACTGAAAATAATTGGGGTTTGCTTAATAAAAATTTTTCGTAATGCCATCCATTTTCAAGATACAGTTGAAGAAAACAAAATTTTACACATTTTTTACGATTTTGCCGAAACTAGTGGCAACATTGTAATAAAATTTGGCGAGTTTTAAGAGGTAGTTGTTGTGCATTTTTTGACATACAATTAAGAATTTTATATTTATCATTGGCGCGCATAGGGGTAATGGTCTGAACTTTTTAAAGAAAAAAGATAGTACGCCACTGACATATTTCAAATTAACAATCGTTTCTGAATTCAAAAAACCATAAAATCCTTTATAAAAGGTATATTTGGTAAAATCCTTATACAGGGCTACATCAAGAACATAACTAGTTTTCAATCGGTTGACCGATCATCATCAGCGTTTGCCTAAAATGTGTATGTATAACCTGATAAAATGATGCAAAGTATTTAAAATTTTGACTACGATTTTAAAAGTTATAGGTTATACTCACTCAGAATTTAACATGCTAACCAAAAAAGTAAAAAATATTTGGGTAAAAACCCTTTACAAATAATCCGCCCCGTCATAGGAACATAGAAAAATGATGTGTATTTAAACATGGATGTTTAAAATATCCAATGTTTCCTGCTCTAGGTACCATTGGGCTCGAATTTGACTTGTTCACATCATGACTGTATGGTAGCAAGTGACTTTGATAGCGGAAATTCTGAATGATGACATGACAGAAATGACAGTTCCACAGGATGTCATGTCATCATTCAGAATTTCCGCTATCAAAGTTACTTGCTAGCATACAGTCATGATGAAAACAAGTCAAATTCGAGCTCAATGGTACCTAGAGCATGAAACATTGGATATTTTAAACATCCATGTTTAAATTCACATCATTTTTCTATGTTCCTATGAAGGATTACTTGTAAAGGGTTTTTACCCAAAGATTTTTTACTTTGGTGGTCAGCATGTTGGATTCTGAGTGAGTATAACCTATAACTTTTTAAATCGTAGTCATTTTATCAGGTTATACACATTTTAGGCAAACACTGATGATGATGATCGGTCAACCGATTGAAATCTAGTTATGTTCTTGATGTAGCCCTGTATAGGGATTTTAACAAATATGTATACCTTTTATAAAGGATTTTATGGTTTTTTGTAATAAATGGTATACAGCCAACTACAGGAAATTTTTCCTCGTTGAATTGTTTTTGAATTCCTCGTTCAATTTGTGACAAAAAATCTATCTTTCTATTTTTTCATACGACGCGCCATGTTTATTCGAAAAATAAAACATCTTAACTCTTACAAAGTATTCGAACGTCTAGTAGTTTCTACATCTACATAAACTCGTACATCCATTATAAAAACTAATTCGAATACTTTGGAAGCGTTAAGATATTTTATTTTTTGCAGCAAAACGGCGCGTCGTATGAAAAAGCGAGAAGATAGTGAAGATAGTTTTTTTATCGCAAATTGAACGAGGAATTAAAAAATGATTGTTAATTTGAAATATGTCAGTGTCGTACTATCTTTTTTTCTTTGAAAAGTTCAGACCATTACCCCTATGCGCGCCAATGATGAATATCAAATCCTTAATTGTATGTCAAAACATGCACAATAGCACTCTTAAAACCCGCCAAGTTTTATTACAATGTTGCCAGTAGTTTCGACAAAATCGTAAAAAATGTGTAAAATTTTGTTTTCTTCAACGCCCTCTATCTTGAAAATGGATGGCGTTACAAAAAAATTTTTTTTAAGCAAACCCCAATTATTTTTTAGTTTTTTACCTATTCTAGTGACGGTGTTACCTTTTTTGAAAAGTATGTATAAAATTAAATCAAAAAACGAAAAAAACAACCGAAAAAATGCGGTTTTC
Organism: Diabrotica virgifera virgifera; assembly: GCF_917563875.1. Taxonomy (NCBI): domain Eukaryota; kingdom Metazoa; phylum Arthropoda; class Insecta; order Coleoptera; family Chrysomelidae; genus Diabrotica; species Diabrotica virgifera. The sequence continues at coordinate 216,537,947 of NC_065446.1, forward strand.
TATTTAAGGTGCGTTTCACCAATTTTAAAAATTTGAAAAAATTCAGGGTGAAACCTTATGCAAAAATACACGTTATATATTTTTTTCGTAAAAACGAATGTCTTAGTTATTTTTTATACTCATTTAAAATTTTAAAATCGTTCTAAAATTTAAATTTCCCGCCCAAAATTAAAAAAAAAAAATTCGGACAGATCTTTTTAAAGCTTTCAACTTTTTTATTTAAAGTTTTTCGCTAGTTCTCGATGCGGCTGAGATAAAAAATAAAAACATAAAAGCCGTTATTAGGCTCTAGGTGGGTCACATGACCACTTAGGGCTTAGGGGGCTAAAAATTTCAGAAAGTGAGTTTCACTATATATGCTAAACGGTGACCTATATGGAATTCGAATCGAGTTGGGGACAGTTTTCATCATCTTACCCAGCTAGGCCCTTTATATCATGTTGGTAGTTAGTTACTATATACACACACATTAATTCCAGAAGGTTACTGACGATTTAAGTTATTTGAACATAAAAATGAAACATTTTTATTTTATACATAACTGGTTTTTTTACGTCATAAAACGAACAATGGCTTCCCTAGTTCTTGACCACATATTTTGGTTCAAACTTTAAGCGTTGTAGAGAACGACTGAAAATAAAACTTTGGCATGACATTCAACCGGTATCTATTAGAACAAGCTAGTTTCGACGTCTAAAGATATCCATCTTGATTTTAGAAAAACCTAACATCTCTTGAGACGTTAAAAGTCATCTTTATCTTTATATTATTCAGTCACAAAAACCATAGACTCGGCTGTATCTTTTATAGAATATTGATACAATTTAAAATGTAAACTACAGAGATGGACTGAACATACATGTGTAAAAATTATTAATGTGCAGAGACTAAATGGGCTGGACACATTGCTAGGATGAGGATGTCAGATAATAAGTACAGGAATAGATTGCCATTATAAAACCCAGAGAGCAGAAAAAGTACAGGACGACCGCGTGGAAGATGTATCAATGATGTGGAAGAAAACCTTAAGATTATAAGGGTCAAAAGATGGAAGTAAGTTGCTAGGAATAACGGGAGGAGCGACGTCTCTGCGAGCAGGCCAAGATCCACAAAAGATTGTCAAGCCAATTATGATGATGAGGGTGACATTCCAGTATTTAATAATAAGCTGTCATACATCTACAGGAAACCCTTTTTACTTACTTAACTAGTACAAAGTACAGATGCAAATATGTACTTATTGTCATCAATTTGATCAATTTTTTGTTTACGTTAACAGCTTTTATTACATTACGCCTAAAACAAGATGTCCTACAGTATTAATAATTACACACCGTTATGTCCGCAAAGTTCTATAATACTTGACAAAAATATGTCACATTCTTGAATAATTATATACCTCAATTAATTACACCTTAGGTAGGGTGATCGTGTAGCCAAAAGACTATTACAAACAGATATTAGGTATCCGAAAACTAATATATAAATTCTTCCGTTCTTGATAGTAATTATTATTATCCACAGCATCCTCGAAAATAATCTCTGCGGCTGCTGTCTTGGAAAATGTAAGCTCAGGGAGAGAGGTGAGTCAGTTACGAAAGGAATATTCAAGAAGAATGGTAGATTGAATGAGTCGGAATCGAATGAATCCATTTCGATTTTTAACAGTTATTGTTTTTATTTACTTTTAAAATGAACGCATTGGTAAATCGTTGAAAATACTCAAAAAATAAGGTGCAGATACTCTTACACGTTTTGAACATCTATGAGGAGGAGGTTAAAACTAAAAATCGTGATAAATATTCAGAAAACCATGATAAAAAATAAACAGTCACCTAGATGACTACAATTTTACTAACAAAAGAGAACAACATATCCCAGTCAGTATAAATAGAAACTAAATACCTTATGTATGCTCCTTTAGTATCTGCAAAATATTTGGGTATGACATTAGATTCAAAGCTAGTACGTTGGAAAGCACATGTTAAGAAAAAAAAAAGAATAATTAGAAATTAAGTTCAGAAATATGTAACAATAAAAAACTGAAAACGTTTGTTTTCTATACTTCCACAAAATTTATTATATCTAAGTGACTACAGCTGTTTCGGCGGAGTGCCTTTCTCAAGTAATATAGTTTACAGATATATTTATGAACCAACTTGAAACAACAATTTCTAATCATCCCGTATTTAAACAGTTCTTATATTGGTGGAGATACGTGGATGATATACTAGTATGCTTTACAGGAACTAACAGACAACTTGACCAATTTCTATCATATATTAATTCACTTCATAATAATATTGAGTTTACAGTAGAAACAGAACAGAATAACTCTATAAACTTTCTAGATGTAACGATTTCCAGACTACACAACAAACATGAGTTCTCCATATATCATAAACCTACCCATACTGACACAACTATACACAATTCATCATCCCATCCTACACAACACAAATTAGCAGCCTACCACAGCATGATACATAGACTGACAGAAATTCCCATGACAAAAAATAACTTCGAAATAGAACTAAACATCATTAAACAAATAGCAGTAAACAACGGCTATAACGAACAAACAGTTAACAAAATTTTAAACCAAAAACTCCATAAGAAAGTCCTGAAATTAGTGTATCCACCACCACAGAAAGAACCCAGTACCTTCTGCTCTCTCACATATACTGGCAAGATAACAACAACAATAGCCAGATACATAAAAAAGAAAGGAATAACACCAGCTTTCAGAACTAACAACAACTTAAGCAAATATATTAAGAACAATAAAAGCCGAAAGAGAAAGCAACTACAGAGTGGTGTGTACAAACTAACTTGTGGTGACTGTCCGAAAACGTACATCGGTCAAACTGGCAGAACTTTTGACAAACGGATAGCAGAACACAAAAGGGCATTCAACAATAGAAAAACAGACACTTCTACATACGCACTTCACCTTCTAGATCATAATCATTCTTTCAATGAAGAGTTTAAAATTCTACATATTCAAAATAAAGGCCTTAAGCTACCTTTTTTAGAATCTATGGAAATTAATAAACTGAAAAATACAGATATAATTCTGAATGACCAACTCGAGACAAACAGCTCCCCACTCCTCAACCTCTTCAGTTGAAGATTAAAAAGGCAAACACATTGTAAACTATATTACTTGAGAAAGGCACTCCGCCGAAACAGCTGTAGTCACTTAGATATAATAAATTTTGTGGAAGTATAGAAAACAAACGTTTTCAGTTTTTTATTGTTAGATAAAATGAACTTCCATCAAGTAACGGTCGAATCCATCAATTATTTTCAGAAATATGTATAGGGCAGTCAATGAGGGTATTTGGTTCCGAATTCCATCCTACTACATCGATTTACTTGATATTTTTAAAGTAAGTAGGGAATAACTTAAGAAACAAAGTCTACCCTATGCCGATGTGCGCTTTTATCTTGGGGGTGGTTCCCACCCCTTCTCAGGGATGAAAACTGTTTTGGTTAAAATAGCCACGAAAGAGGCTAGGAAACCTAATGTTAAGCAAAAACTGTTCTATAATTATTTTTCGAAAACTCAATACTTTTTTTTTTTATTCGTGGTTGAAAATTGGCTATTTTCATTGAAAAATGACACCTTTTCGAACGGATTTTTGCGAATACCTTAAAAACTAAGCATCTGACAAAAAAACTATATAAAATATTTCTGTAAGTTATAAAAAAACAAAGAGATTCGTTCCTTCATAAATCTTCTAGTTAAAATAAAAAGAGGGATATGGTAGGTAAAAAGAGTTTGTTTTTTTGCTGCATGCTCAAATCGATGTATTCAAGTTTAAATAACAGAGAAACTATCGATTTTAGGTGTATAATGATACTAATAACTTTTGTAGTGCTTGAAAAGACCTTTAAAATGAGCAATATTAAATGTCGATTACATTCAAACTAAGCGAGATATTCTGCAAAAAAGTTGATGACTAATGTATTTTAAGAAGAAATGGGAAGTATATTTAACCCCTCATCCATCAGAATTTAAATACATCATTTTCCTTCTACAATACTTTTTATTATAGTGTTATTTCTATGTTCAAATAGTTGGACTGGATTAAAATAAATGGTTTTTAAAAACTAAAATTATAAAGAGCATTTTTAAATTTTCTTAAAAATCTTCCTTTTCCTTCATGTAACTCGAAAAAGATAAGCGATACGAAAAAAAAAATACCACACAAAAATGTAGGGATTTTTCAGATAAAAATTTCCTTTTTATTTTTCATTACTGTATCTCTTATCATTTTCAAGTTACATGGAGAAAAAGGAAGATTTTTAAGAAATTTTAAAAATGCGTTCTATAATTTGCCCTTTTTTTTCAAAAACCATTTATTTTAAACCCGTCCAACTTTTTGAACATAGAAATAACACTATAAAAAAAGGTATTGTAGAAGGAAAACGATGCATTTACATTTTGGTGGATGGGGGTTAAAATTACTTCTCATTTTTTCTTAAAATACATTAGTTATCAATTTTGTTTGCAGCATATCTCGCTTAGTTTTAATGTAATGGAACTTTAATATAGCTCATTTTGAAGTCTTTTCAAGCACTACAAAAAGTATTAATAGCATTATACACCTAAAATCGATCGTTTCTCTGTTATTTCAAGTTGAAAACACCAATTTGAGAATGTACCAAAAAGAAACTATTTTCACCTACCATATCTCTTTTTATGTTATAACTAGAAGATTTATGAGGGCAAGTGTCTCTTTGTTTTTTTATAACCTACAAAAATGTTTAATATAGTTTTTTAGGTAGATGCATAATTTTTAAGCTATTCGCAAAAAACCGTTCGAAAAGGTATTATGTTTCAATGAAAATGGTTAATTTTCAACCACGAATATCTCAAAAAGTATTGAGTTTTCAAAAAAAAAATTATAGAACAATGTTTGCTTAGAATTAGATTCTCTAGCGAATTCCGTGGTCATTTTAACCATAAATTTTTCCACCCCTAATAAGGGGTGGGAACCACCCCCAAGATAAAAGCACACATCGGCATAGGGTAGACTTTGAATTAGGAGATAAGTAGAGGCTATTCCCAAAATTTCATTAAAATCCATGCAGTAGGATAGAATTCGGAGGTAATATCCTATTCTTGATCCCATTGACTGGCGTAGTACTGGTTGATGGGAAAAATTCCACTCTGTCTACTCTACTACCACAAATTGCTATTGTATAAGCAATTCCTTAAACCGATATGGACATATATGGGATGCTGGTATGGGGCTGTACAAAAGAAAGTAACATTCCAAATTATACAACGATATCAGAATAAAGCAACATCGTCAACGTTCCATGGTACTTCAGAAACTGTTATCTTCATCAAGACCTCCAGACAATAAGTTTGCCGAAAGTCATGAACAAAGGCTCTCCAACGATGTGAATGTCGAGGCCATCAAACTCCTAAACAACGCCAACCAGATAAGAAGACTTAAGAAAATGAAGCCGTTTAATTTAGTGCTATAAGTTAAATAAATGCGTTAAGAGGATCGGTACGTATTTTCGGCTGCAAAGCTATTCAAATGGGGATTCATTTTTTTCAAATCCTGGGAAAACTAATAAGTATTTTTGAAAAATTTAATCGCAGAATGAAAGATTACGTTATTAGCGAGGGCCGAAAGTCCCTGAGAACTTCTATAATGTTGATTTTAATAAGTTACAGGGGTGAAAAACTAAGAGAAAATTTAGTGTGATTTTTAATTTCAAATATATCATTCAAAATAAACTTTTTATTTATTCTAATGGACTTTCGGCCCTCGGTAATAATTTAGTCTTTCATTCTGCGTTTAAATTTTTCAAAAATATTTATTGGTTTTTTCAGGATTCGAAAAAAATGAACACAATGCCGTGGTAATATTTTCCAAATCTATCTTTGTCTTACAACGCACTCAGCCGAATATAATATTGTCAGTTGTCAGTCAGCATATATTGTCAGTCAGACACTGACAAACAGTGACAATTTTAAATATTTGACATTGCATCGGGAATATGTTGAGTTATTGATTAAATATTATTGATATATAGTGTATTTGATAAATAATTGATTTAAGACGTGAACTTAATAAAAAGTTATTTATTGTGTATTATTTGTGGAAGATCCAAGCAGAGAATACATCAGGATAATATATTCTGTGATCCAAGTATTTTGTTGTTAAATATGTTCAAAATTGTAAGCGTTCCATAACAATATATTATTAAAAAATCACTTTAACACTTTTCCTCTTTTCTCGACTGAGTATTAGTCTTTGTTGTACAAATAAATTATTACAATCACTGAATACATAGTTATCGAAAAAATTATCACATTTATTAACTGAATTAATAATTTGCCATTATAAAAATAACAGTTAGCCAAGAACATTCAAAACCCATCTCTTTAAATTAATGATGACATTTTCAAGTAGAATGACATTCTAGTAATTTTTACATATCCATACCAGTGTGAATTTTACTACACGTAATTTGCCGTGTAAAGACAGAAAAAGTAGGGATACACGTAAAATATTTGCGAATTATGTACCCATAGCCTATAGTGAAAAAGCAGAGTAAAGTGCGGCTAAAGTGTACACGTTAGTTGTACTATTCTGTATTAGAGCCTAAGGATTATTGGTGAATATGACCTTAGATAAGTTATTTGTAGTATTTTGTAGATAGAAAACTTGCTTATTGATCATAGTAAATGATCAGATAGCAAAAATCATAAGATTCCTGCTGGAGTTTTATTAAATAAAAAAAACTAGATGACTACGATAGATGCTAAATAAAACATAAAAGATAATAGCGGCGTAAATTGTAATTAAGGTTTATGGACATGAAATGATATGAAATGATTGCAATTTCGAGAAGAATCTAATTATGTAAATGTTATTGTATTTGAGTGCTTACTTATTATGTATTGTATACTCCTTCGTATTGGTTTTTTAATTGTATTGTAAAATTAGCATCAAATTAATAAAAGAATCGGATCCCACAAATTGAGTTGAATACCGAGGAATCGATTCACTAAAAGGAGCGGCCTGGCCAACTCTATCCCAGAGCTTCTTCTTCGTTGATACCTCCACATCATTATCTGACGACCGATTTGTTTTTGTTTTGGTTATTATCGCAGGAATGCGGATAAACACCTTTTGATAGATATATAACAACTATAAGCCGTATAAGATGGGAAGTCGGGAGTGGACGAAGTAGATTGTTCCAAAGGTGGAATTATTAAAAGTTCAAGGTAGGACGGACGGGTAGTCAGATTACATAGTATTTGAGTTTCAGAAGTTGTCTGTCACTGTGTTATTTATTAGTGCAATCATGTTAATCAGACCATGACAATCATCTGTAATAAAATATTATTTCTTGGCTTCAAAAAAATCGATCTCTTAAAATTCTAAAAATAGCACAATGATAATACACACAGGTGCAAAAAAATCGATCCACTTAAAAATTTGGTCTTTTTGAGGTCTCGAATTTCCTAAACCTGTTAACTCAGTTGTTCGAATATATTTTCCTAATTTAAACTCGTGCCCCAGATATTTACAGAGATACACTTGTTAAATTTACGTGCCATTTGCCATTAGTTGAGATGTGTTTTTGGCCAATACAAGGTCATGTATTGGGTTTTGGAAAAATTAATTTTAAGATCAGCTCATATACAAGAGCTGTGAAGGTCTTGAAGAAGATGGCAGGCATTTGGTTGGAAGTTCTAGACAACCTCAAGTTGTTCAGAAACTCCCCATTTATGTTGATAATATATTATACTCCCCGATATTTTCCCAATTATTGTTCCTCATAGCACTCTGGAACCTTTCTGTAACAAATGAGTGAATAGTTTAGGAGATATGGTGTCTTCCTGCCTGATACCCCTCTTCAAGGGAAGAAGTAAATTATGCTATGCTGAAAAAACTGCACAAAACAATTCTGCTGTAAGAACAAAAAATACTAGATAACAGTTTACGAATACGAGAAGATAAAAACAGAGAATACTGAAATAAAAAGTAGGCCTAGTAATCCTGTTGAAATACCCCTGAACCTTCGTATACAAGCGGCATCTAAAGGTGCGTATCGATTACGTTGGTGCTCCGTGTGGATACGGCATGCGCTTTTCTTCTTCTTCATGTATCATGTCCTTTCAGAACGTTGGTTACCATCATAGCTATCTTAATTTGATTCACTGCCACCCTAAATAGCATGCTTGTATCAACACCATACCAACCTCGCAAGTTCTTCAACCATGAGGTTCTTCTGCTATTTTTCCTTACATGATATTTTGTAGCAACCTATATTTGGGACCTCTCATTACATGTCCGAAATACTCCAGCTTTCTCTGCTTGATGCTTTTTATGATCTCAGTAGTCTTGCTGAGACGTTCTAGTATTGTGGAGTTTCGAATCTTCTCCACCCAGGAAACTTTTTAAAATTCTTCTATAGCACCACATTTCGAAAGCGTCATAGCGATTTAGATCGATTTTATTCACAGTCCAGGACTCGACACCATAAAGTAAGACCGAGAACACGTAGCAGCGAAGTAGGCGGATCCTCAATGCCAATTTTAGGTCTCTGTTACATAACACCTTGGACATCCTTCTAACTCTAGCCTGCTCTATCCTAGATCTAATTTCGCCGTGACTTTCTGCGTTACAATTTAGTAGTTGCTGTCCAAGGTAAACGATTTTATCAACTTGCTCAAGTTTGGTATTATTTACATATATAGACGGTTTTATATGCTGTTGTTTACTTATTACGAGTATTTTGGTTTTCCGTATGTTCAGATCCAGACCTGCCTCCCTACAACTCTCAACTACTATCAAGTAGTGTTTGCAGATCTTCTTGACTAGAAGCTAGGAGTACTGTATCGTCCGCATATCGCAAATTATTGATGACTTCACCGTTCACAAGTATTCCTTCTTGTTTTTCAGAAAGTGCTTTTCTGAAAATTCTTTCGGAGTAAACGTTGAAAAGCAGGGGTGACAAGAGGCATCCCTGCCGTACTCGTCTTTTAATATTAAGAGCCTGTGATTTCACACCATCTACTAAAACTGATGTTTGATTCCAGTATAAATTTGCAATTATTCGAACATCTCTGCCGTCCAAGCTCAATGTCTTTTAGAGCTTCGATCAATATGGAGTGCTTTACACGATCAAATGCCTTTTGGAAGTCAATAAAACAACAGTATATGTCTACAGATATATCTCGACATCTTTGAGCAAGTACGTTCATTCCAAACAATGCCTCTCTCGTTCCAAACCCAAACTGTTACGGAACCCAAACTGTGTGTCATGTGCTCCTCTACATATAAACCTCCACAGATTGGATCGCCGAAGGTCAAGATCGCCCGGTTGAATCGGTGGCGGTTTTTATGTAGAGGAGCGCATGCCGTATCCACACGGAGCACGGAGCTCCAACGTAATGGATACGTACCTTAATATTTTCTGTAAATAGTATTGTAACAGCACTTGCATCATGATTGATAGTTTCGTAAGGTAATAAATAATTAGCGTACATCCGGAATTCACTATGAATACGGTTAGATGTCTAGTTAACATTTAAATTGAGATTATAGGAAATGTCAAATTAAACTTTCGTAATCTCCGTAATGCTTGTTTGCATTAAAGATAATAACTAAGCTCAATAGGTCAATGTATATTTTACCATATTAAAATCTTTTTATACAAACTACATACTCGTGAGCGATAGAGTAAAAGGTGTTTTACACCTTTATGCATTAAAAAGCTTGTCTTATATACGGGTGTTTGTAAACAAAGTACGACAAACTCCAAGGGGTTGATTATGCATGAAAAAATAATGACAGCTTGTTTCCCGTATACGGGATAATAAAATTTTGTTTACAAACTGACGATTTATTATTACTCTGTAAACGGTGCGGTGGTTACTGCAAGGTGGCGCACTTATTTACTAACACCCCTAATAAAAAAAAGAATGTCTATTTTGCATCTACAGTTCAGGGATTAGGTACCTTAATTGCTAGAGTTGCAGGGTGTTTCTTATGCGTACAGTTATTAAGGCAGGTATTAGTCGAGGAAATGAAGCTGGAAAAATGGCAAAACCTCGCAATTTTTTCGTCCAACATCGATTTGTACAAATATTTGGGATTAGGCTCATTTCACCCTCTAGTTCATTTTCTATATTGAGCCGTTGTACCCTTTTGGTTTTTTAAGGGTGAAAACCACCCCTATTTGTAAAAAATTATAAAATAACATTTTAAACTTTAATATTGTCAACATTTGCTTCTTATTAGTTACATAATGATTGTTTTGTGCTTTAAGAAATAATACCACGATATTTCAACCCTTAAAACCACCCTTGTTGGAGCTATATATGAAAAGTTTACTTATTATAAAAGAATAACTTCGGCTTGGATCAATTTACATAAAAATTTGGGGTTAGGATCATCTTACCCTGTACTTCATATTCTATATCATGCTCAAGGGCGTTGATTATTTTTAGGAGTGTAAACTACCCTTATTGTCAAAAATTATATAAAAACATTGTAAACTTTAATATAGGTAAAATTTGGTTTTGACTGGTTAAATAATGATTGTGTTATGCTTTAGGATATAATACCATAATATTTCAACCCTTAAAAACCACCCTTAATAACACTGCAATTTTTATAAGTAGACAAATTAATAGATCTATACGGAAAAAAAGTAGAATTAAAGAATTACAAAAACATTTACTTACACAAAAATACGAATTTACAAATAAATAAAAATACACATACAAATAGTTTTTTAGTCATCCAGTATACGAACCGGCTCTGTGGTATTATATAGGTACATTGAAAATGCTCTATAAAGGGACTACTCGAATTTTTCGAAAAAAAAAATTAGTTTTATAAACATAGCTTCTTCATTTTTGGCGATAAAAAGTTTTTTCAATAACAGTTTTGTAGTATTTTTGAAGGGTAATAAGACTGTGTAAATTAAATTCCATAAGATCCCTTAATTTTTAATTGAGGTGGGTTTAAAGGGCTCGACTAAGGGATGTTTGCTCGTAAATAGATGTTTTAAACAGTTATATCTCGCTAACTGTTTACTGTAATGAAAAGGAAATTTTAGCTATTAAAAAAGCTACAATTTAGTAATCTATCATTTTTTTCGTATCTCCAGTATTTTCTGAGATATTTTGAAGAAAATGATAAAAAATGCAAAATTGCAAAAAATCAATTTTTCTTTATACTCCAATTTTTCTAAAATTAGGCCTTTTAAATAGGTCAAACTTCTTGGGTGTATTGATAATATAAATATAAACGGAATTACAGAAAGGCGAAGATCAATTTTTAGTTACAAGGGTAGTTAGGGGGTTGTTTTCACTGTTTTTTTCGTAGAGAAAAACAGGTACCGACTTTTTTTTTATCATAAGTTGCTCAATTTTTATGCTAGAAAGTTTTTATTATTTTTTTTTAAATCTTATTGTATGCTTGAAAAAACATCATGTATGTTTTCCACGAAAAATGCAAAGTTTTCCCGTTATTTTTCTTTGATTATTTCAAATTATGCATTTGACGAAAAAAGCTAACCTTTAACATGCCGTATCTCGGTTTGTATTGGTCGTAAAAATATTATAGAAAAAGAATTTCGTTTGTGTTAATAAAAGATACAATTTTGATATCTACAGTTTCTTTGATTAAATGCATATTTTTCGAGTTATTCTCAAAAAACCTTCTAAAAAAGTCGATTTTCCGTCGAAAAACTGTTACTTTCAACCAGGAATGACTCAAAAAATATTAGTTTTACGAAGAAAATGTAAAAAATATTTTTTTCTTAAAATTACTTTTTACATCGATTTACATGGTTATAATGTAATAAAAAATTCCCACCCCCGAGATGGGGTGGCAACTACCCCCAAGGTGCTAGCGTACAGCAGCATGATATAGAAAACGATCCTTGGACTATTTCCTACCTTCTGTGAAAATTTCAAGTAAATCCATGCTGGACGAAAAAATTGCGAGCCAAAATGCTTCATTTCCTCGACTATATAGCTTGAAATCAACATTTCAAGCACATTTTTGTGAATTTGAAAAGGAAATCTGGTAGAATTTAAATTAAATAAACATATTATTCAGTATAATTTAAAGAGTATTCAAAATAATGTTCAAGGCAAAATATTGAAAAATAAACCAACGCTGGCAAATTTTTACAGACACCATCAAAAAAATGGATTTTGCGGTGGGCATTAGAACTCATCACTGCATCGTGTGAAATAAAAAATTCAAAAATATTTTATTAGCTTAGCGTTTCTCGAGGTAAAGCTGTCGCGTTTTTTAGTTTTACCAATTTTTGCGTTTTTGGTATCAGTCAGAAGTCAAAATAACGAATTTTGTTGTAAAAAAGTGTGAAACTTAACATATTTATTATTCTTAAACAAAGAATAAGCATAGAACAAGAAATATGTCGACAGCGTTACCTCACGAAAAAGCAATGCAAAATTTCAGTTTTTTTCCACTGGCGTTGAAAAAGTAGTTTTGAGAAAAATGCTGTTAAAGTTTTGACAACTTTCATTTTCAATTTCTTTTGTATCTATCAAATTGTAGAGTGATGCACACCGGAATATGGTTTTGAATCGAGGAGTAACAAAAGTTACAAAGTTACAAAAGAGAAGGGGAACAGCTGGCAGGGTCGAAGGCAGGGACATTCATTCAATATATGGAATTTCCGATAATTTTCCTTCGATTAATCTGAAATTTTCAGCGAGTATTCTGGAAGTGATGTATTTTCATTTAAAATAATAAAAAAAATCGAAAATTTCAAAATTTTTAAAGTATACCCCTCTCCTCCTTGTAGTTCATTCCAAGCTGTTCGATACAAAGAATGACTTCGGAAACAATGGTAAATGGGAGAGAGCTTGATTTTTTGAAGTTTCAACTGCAGTGGTACTCTTGATGTGCTGTACATTTTCTTCCCAGGCAACTGAAGGCCTTCTCCTTCTTCTTCTTTGTTGTGGTATGTAATTTAAAGCTTTCTTTGGCCATCTATCTTCATTCATTCGTTTCACGTGACCATACCACACTAGTTGTCTCGTTTCAATTCTCTATCTACACTAGAATATATATAGGCGAGCGGGAGATACCCCTAAAATGACCAGGTACTGACCATGGAGGGCCGAAGGGCTAATTTTATTCATACTTTATATTTTCGAGGGTGCTGAAAACGAAAATTAGGTTTATTTTGAATTTTATGTGGAGGAACATTGTCAAAATCGCAATTTTAACCTAAAAATTAAAAAAAAAATAAATAACGATTTTTTGTGTTTACCTCGCTACAACTCTGTTCAATTTTAATATTTTTTTCTGAAATTTTTACAGTAGGTATATAGCTCTAACATTTCTGAAGACAACGGGACTTGTTTTAAGCTTTAATTCTTATTCTGATAAAGGTTATGAATTTTTCAAAGGGAAAGGTACGGATTTGTGCATTGCAAAGTTTAATCGCAAAAGTTGAGTGACGAAATTAAAAATTTAGCCTTTTTATCACGTTTATGTTAAAGTAGAGAGTACAAAGAATTTTTTTGGAAAATTTTTGATCAAAATGTTTTATAGAAAAAAAATAGTGCAACTTTTATTATCGACATTAGAAATCCCCGATATAACGGTTATTTTTCGAGATACTGACCAATTTTACCACAGAAATAAAAAAAAAGTGAAATCACGTTTTTTTGCGTTTAACTCGCTACAACTCTGGTCCATTTTAATATTTTTATCTAAGGTTTGTACACTATATGTTGCTCACTTTTTTGAAGACAACGGTATCTGCTTTAAGATTTTAGACTTATTCTAGTAAAAGTTATGAATTTTTTAAAGTACAAGGTACAGATTCTTGAATTGCAAAGTTTAATCGCAAAAGTTAAGAGGCAAAATTTAAAATTTATCTTATTAATTACGTTTATGTTAAAACATAGAGTACAAAGAAGTTTTCTGAAAAGTTTTAGTTACAAATGTTTAATAGAACAAAAATTGCGCCACTTTTCATATAGACGTTATACGTCCCCAAAATAGCGCTTATTTTTCGACATACTGACCATGGGAGGTGAAGGGCTAATTTTGGCCTTATTTTATGTTTTCGATTGTGCTGACAATGAAAAAGAGGTTTATTTTGAATTTTATGTGACGGAACATTGTCAAAATCGCAATTTTAACCTAAAAATGAAAAAAAAAGTGAAGTCACGAATTTTTACGTTTAACTCGCTACAACTCCGTTCCATTTTAATATTTTTTTTTCTAAAATTTCTACGGCATATATTTCTTACCTTTGTGAAGACTATGAAAATAACTGTAGTCTTTCGGTCTTTTTTTGTAAAAGTTATGAATTTTAAAAAATTAAAGGTGCAGATTCGTGAATTGCAGAGTTAAATCGCAAAAATTAAGTGACCAAATTTAAAATTTATCTATTTGATTACGTTTTTGTTAAACCATAGAGTTCAAAGAAGTTTTATGGGGAGTTTTAGGTCTAGATGTGTTATAGAAAAAATATGGTGTAACTTTTAATTTTAAGAAAAACGTGGTTAAACTTTTTTTTATTTTTAGGGCAAAATAGCGATTTTGACAATTTTCTCCCACCTAAAATTCAAAATAAACTTGATTTTCGTTTTCGGCACCATCAAAAACATAAAGTAAGACCAAAATTAGCCATTTACCACCAATGATCAGTATCTCGAAAAATTAGCGTTATTTTGGGGATTTATAACGTAGATGTTAAACGTTGCACCATTTGTTTTCTATAAAACATTTTGATCCAAAACTTTCCAGAAAACTTTTTTGTACTCATTTTGTATTTTTGAATTTGATTTAAAAGCTATATTTCAAATTTTGTCAGTCAAATTATGCGATTAAACTTTGCAATTCACGAATCTGCACCTTGTACTTTAAAAGATTCATAACTTTTACTAGAATAAGACTAAAAGCTTAAAGCAGAAACCATTGTCTTCAAAAAAAGTGAGTGGTATATAGTGTAGAAACTTTAGAAAAAAATATTAAAACGGACCAGAGTTGTAGCGAGCTAAACGCAAAAAACGTGATTTATTTTTTTTTTATTTTTAGGGTACAATTACAATTTTGACAATATTCCCCCACCTAAAATTTAAAATGAGTTTTATTTTCGTTTTCATCACGGTCAAAAACATAATCTAAGTCCAAAATTAGCCATTCTCCACCCATGGTCAGTACCTCGAAAAATAAGCGTTATATTGGGCATTTCTAATGTCGACATTAAAAGTTGCACCATTTTTTTTTTTCTATAAAACATTTTGATCTAAAACTTTCCAGAAAACTTCTTTGTACTCTTTATTTTAACATAAACGTAATTAAAAAGCTAAATTTTAAACTTCGTCACACAACTTTTGCAATTAAACTTTGCAATGCACAAATCCGCACCTTTTCCTTTGAAAAATTCATAACCATTATCAGGATAAGAATAAAAGCTTGAAACAGGTACCGTTGTCTTCAGAAATATTAGAGCTATATACCTACTGTAAAAATTTCAGAAAAAAATATTAAAACGGAACAGAGTTGTAGCGAGGTAAACGCTAAAAACGTGATTTCATTTTTTTTTATTTTTATAATAAAATTGCGATTTTGACAATGTTCCCCCACATAAAATTCAAAATAAACGTCATTTTCGTTTTCAGCACCCTCTAAAATATAAAGTATGAATAAACTTAGCCCTTCGGCTCTCCGTGGTCAGTATCTCGAAAACTAAGCGCTTTTTTGAGGGTGTCCCGCTCGTGTAACAGTATTTGTCCTCCGTCTAATATGTTCATTCCTGATGCGCTCTTTTTTGGATATACCACACGCTCTCCTTAGATAATCCATTTCTACTACTTCTATTCTTTTTCTATCTTTTTTCGTGATCTGCCAAATTTCTACCCCATAAGTCATAATAGGCTCTCTACCAAGGTACGATAGATTGTCAATTTCGTTTTTTGTCTTATCTCTACTTTAGACCATAGTAGAGAGCTTAGAATGTTTACCTCTTTTTTGCCCTGCTGCGTTCTCTTTTCGATGTCTCTTTTGGTAGTGCCTTCTTAGATATTACAGATCCGAGATATTTATATTCATTACATGTTTTTGTGGTTCTAATTTCTAACTCTGGATATTTAATTACTATTCTATGAAATGAAACAAATTACATCTCGTCTCTCAGTAGAACATATTAGAATCTTCTTCAAAAGTTTAGGTCAGGTTAGTTTAGGTGATGTTTTGGTGGAGCTTTAGAAGGTTTCTTTAGCATTAGAATTAGTTTAGCATTAGTGAGCTTTAGAATGCTATTAATTGTTATGTGGCAAGGAGATTTAGGGGCACAAAATTATTTTTCAAATTGGTTAGTGTGAGATATGTTTGAGGTATAAATATCTACTAAATTATAACTTCAGCACTAAATTATATTTTTCAGAAAAACTATAACACCTAATTTTAATATTGTATCCATAAGTACGGCCTCAAATTATCTTTTTCTACAGATTATATATTCAAATTGACCACAGAGTTGAAAATATAATTCTTCAAAACCACACAGAGAATGCATTTTTTCTACTACTCGTAAGAATAGTATTTTTATCTAAATTATAATTATGGCCTCACTGCTAAAAAAACAACACTTTTTGTGTCTGACGGCTATCAGTAAATACCGAGAAAGGCTCACGAAAGACCTAAAATTACTATAATCATCAGGGATGCATTACATGATGATCTTCTCTCGAAATCAGCCGGACTGACGAGGAACTCTTCTTTCTTTCTTAAGTTTTGGTTTTGTATTGTTATTTGCGTATAAGTAAACTATGGGTTTTAAAACCAGTCTACAAAAACTATTGTGTTTTATGGTTTTCAAAAAGAAGAGAAGTGATATTATTAAAGTGACAAAGCGTCAAATAATATACATAACATAACGATCACAATATATCGGGCATTGAAGAATCTTTATTACCTTTCTTAAAAGTTCTATTACTTATTTTTCAGTATCATCACTACAATATTCACCTCTTTATTACAGATTACAGAGTGCAATGAGAAACAATAATTGGGAAAATATTGGAGTCAACATAAATGGAGACATAAAAAGAGACACTGTCATGATGGGGAGGATTGTTCAGCTAGTATAAGAAGTGTTATTTTTTGTATGAGCGAATGTATTTACATTTTTTACACTAGAACAAGAAGTAAACCGATGTAATATTTCCTAAAACTGATCACCTCACTGTCCTAGCCTTTCACATATTGCATTTGACTTTTTTACTTTTGCTTAGACACTCACTGAGAGCAACTAACAATAACTTTAGATTTTTTAACACTAAAGAAATTATTCTCCTCACCTCTTTCATTATTTAATTCATTTTCCATTCTAAATCATTCTCTGCTATATTTGGAGAGATATAGCAGCAAATGAGACTCATTCTCTCCAACCTTACATACATGAAGCCCATGTGAGCTTCGATCTCTTCCATTCGTAACTTAAGATCCCGGATCCACACAGTTTCGTTTAGTTCCGACGTCACAAGGATGTCGACGAACATTCCCTCAGCGATGGGAGCAACTGCTAGGTCGTGCGTCAAGATATCGATTTGTATGCGCCATCCGAGCAGTGAGCCCATGTCTATTGCACCGCGTTCACAGACCTACGCCTGACCTCTTTGATCAAGTGCCTGAACTTCGGGCACTCCCTACTCTCAATCATATGACTTTTTACATTGCAGTTCACGCACCACGGTTTGTTTTCGTTACATTCTTGGACGATGTGACCTTCCTTGTTACACCCCCAACAACCCTTAATCTCTCTACCTGCCTTGAATTCTACCATTAGCTGTCCAAATGTCCGACGCCTGTGAAACCTCGCAGTGAAGATCCATTCTTTTACTAGGAAGGGTATTAATCCCACCACGCAAAATATTTTTCCAGAGTATTTGTACTTTCTCCTTGTGGAGGCCTCTATCGCATACACCACATTTTCGTTTGGTAGCATGTGTTGCCCGAGGAGACGATCCTCCTGACCTCTTCAGTCATCCCTCTTCCATCATTCAGTTCCAAAACCATACCCCCATTCTTAATCTTCCTCATCCACTTTACCACTACATCCTTCTTCTCTACCAGTATCGTGCAGAGTTCTCGTACCGTATCGGCAAAGGATTTGTCCTTGGCTTTACATATACTACTCCTTTCTTAACGGCAGGTCCTCTAACACCGTCTTTCCCTCCGAATAGGTCACCGTCAGGCTCCTGCTCTCACTTATCACTCCGATAGCTTGCAGGACATCTTCATCCCCAAGGCTGCGGGAGCCCACAAATCTACGCTGCTCCTGCCATTCTCCCCGTCAACAATATCAGCGATGACGCCGTCAGATTCCTTACCCTTACTGAGGATGAGTTTGTGGGCGCACCTTTGGGTGGAAACTCAACCCCCTCATTGACATGCTGGACCTTTACATATACCGTCCCAAAGCCTGCGACCATGTTACCGGATACAGGAGACCGTCTTGGCAACTCAATATAGAGTTTCTTGAGCTTATCAATCCCCCGCATCGTTAGCGTCAACGGTTATGACCTTATGACCAAGGTCATACGATCATAAGGTTACGTCACTCCTGGATACAAAGAGACTTCTTTCTTTTCGGATGATCCTCTTGAACAGAGCCGCCCGCCAATCCTCACTAATTACCCTAATGATGCCCAACTAAGAAAAACTTAAGATGTTTTAGCACTAAAAAGATTATGGTTATGGATCTATTTAGCTAAAATATAGCTTATTAAAATTGTTTGAATATATTTAAGTAACATCGTTCTCAAAAAACTTTTAACTCCTCATACAAGTTTTTCGCTAGTTTTGAGTATCTTCATTGTCTCTTTGTCAGAGTACGAGTATTAGAAATTATACTTTAGTCAACATAAAGCCGGGCTCAAACGACTCGTGTACTTGGCGAATAATCGTTACTTGCGTTACTTACTATGTCTTTTGGAGGGTTACTAGGACAATTTTTTGTCAATTAATAGTAGTATTAAATAGTACAATAATTGTACTAGTAACCCACTCACACAGCATTGCCAGTATACGCAAGTGACGATTATTCGCTAAGTACACGAGTCGTTCGAGTCCGGCTTAATACTTTCAAACAATTCCAACTACTACAATAATTGCACTAGATAAAAACCTATGAAATTATTAGCAAAGATCGTGTGCTAAAGTGATAATAAGAGACAGATGGGTGCACCTGTAAGACTAAAAACACCTGTGCAGATGATTCGAGCATTTATTATCTAACACTAATGATGTTGATAATGATGAGACAATCCATTGCAACATTAAATAGAATCTTTGGCATTCAGAACTTGAAGATATACATTTAGTTATTATGCGTTACACAGCCTTGGCATGTCAACTTTGAAATAAAAATAAATGAAGTGTGAGAGTATTAATATTACTCTCTATTATGTTATGTATATATATATATTATGTATGTAAAATTTTGGCAACAATTAATAATAATAATTATGGTACATCTCTCCATAAAGATAATTTATAATATGCATCACGTTTTGAAATGGTGTAAAAGGTGAAGCAACTGTACAAATGGATTAGTATTATCTGACGTCAATAATAGTATTTTTCTAAAATCCATTAAAGGAGACTTTTGGTTGTCAATGACATAGAAAAGAAAAATCTATTATTTTTCGTTCTTAATGCATAAATAACTAAAATATGTTTTTGATTTGTTATTAAATCGTAAGAAATTTGAAGCCTTAATGGGTTCACTACACCTTAGTATTTGAGTACCTACCTACTATCAAATTTATCGATAAGATTAGTATTAAACAAACCAGAATGCTAATTTAATTGAGTTGATAATCTCAACTCTAGGGAAATACATATATTTTAAGAAGACTAACATAATGGCGTAGTAAACCATGGTTACAGAACCTTAGTTACATAATGGTATCTGAACTCAAGACAATTTATGTAAACTATAATTTTCTTTAGTTAGTTTTTAACTTTTATAACTATATATCAAATGAGTATGTATGGTATGTTAAACAGTAAATGGTTTAAGTTCAATTAGTTACCACTATAAACAGCCCGGATTAACCCATAATAGTATAAAAGGCCCGGTTTCAGGTAAAATTTATTTTAGGCTTTATTATGGGAGTACCGTCTAGTCAGTGTTAATTGCAAAAGACCAACTCTGTCTACCTCGGTGGCTTATCGCTCCGGGTGGGTCTTAACAATGGGCCAGGTCAGATAAATTTAATAATATTTACGACCGCACTAATTGAACTCAAACCATTTACTGTTGAACAAACCATAGCTTATAAATTAAACCCCGTATTCTGATGTCAAAATAGCTCGGTTGAAGTGAAATTGATTCCAATATCTAATGAATGTTACAAACCGCTTAAAAAAGTTAGGGCACCCATGAATTCTACAAGGACAGGAAACCCATAGAGACCTAACTGCAGCGAGACCGAAAATCTCAGGAAAGAAACTTATTCCAGAGATACCACACAATAAGCATGGGAGCGCGGTATTTGTGAAAACTCAAACCATAATCTCATCTGTGGGAACAACGAACGTAAAACATTATAAAGATTATGACCATTCAGATTGGAAAATGCACAATAACCTCGGTACATAAACCTCCAGTTCAGCCCGTTATATTTCTAGCCCCATCTAACTTCAAATCACAACTCAGCTTATACTGGGAGACATTGACAGTCACAGTTTACTCTGGGGCTACGCAGATTCGGACGCAAAGGGAGACGCAGTAGAAGTATGTGCTGAAACGAGTGGTCTCGCATTAATCCATGATCCTAAACCTCCACCATCCTTTCAGAGCAAAGTTTGGAAAAGAGTACGACCTTGCAAGGTTACAGCAAACCAAGTCGCTACTCAACTTCTTGTGAATATAAAAACTAAGAAACGACATGGAGAACCAAACACTACAAGACTATGAAGAAGACACCAAAGCAGTGAAAGAAAATCTATAATGAAAGAAATAGATGATATTAGAGCATCCACCCTACAGTTCCGATTTATTGCCTTGTGATTTTCACATCTTTGGACCACTGAAAAAGGTGTTAAAAGGTAACGGTTTTCAGTCGGATAAAGAAGTACAACTTGCCGCAAAAGAATTCTTTGAACAACAACCACAAGAATTCTTTAAGCAGAGTATAGATCGGTTCGTGAAACAATGGCTTATGTGTCTTAAGTTTAGTGGTAATTATTTGTTGATATATTTGCCAATCTATCTATCTACCCAGTCCATAGAATAACAGATATAATAGAGAGGTCGCTGGAAGGAAAGAAAGTTTGCTCCGCTGTCTTCCTCGACGTGGCGCAAGCTTTTGATAAAGTATGGCACGAAGGATTTAAACACAAATTAAGCATGATTTTGCCAAAACAATACACAGAATTATTGGAATCTTATATATCATGGAGAGTTTTTAGGGTTAAGCAAGAAATCAATGCAGGTGTACCACAAGGTAGTGTGATAAGACCGGTCCTATACCTATTATACACTAGTGATATCCCTGGAGTAGATCATAATAAAATAGCTACCTTTGCTGATGATACTGCTGTCTTGGCCATAGGTGAAGACCATGAAGAAGCAGCATGAAAGTCTGTGTTAGCAGACTTAACAACTGGACTAAATTCTGGCGAATTAAATTAAATCAAATAAAGTCAGTGCATATTAATTTTACAAACAAGAAAAAACAATACAAAAAAATACATGCCTTTTAACGTAAACAATACTCAGATACCATATTATGCCGATATCGCAAAATATTTGGGTATTACATTAGGCTACGCTGGAGAGCCCATGTTAAAAAGAAACGAGAACAGGTTAATATAAAGTATTAAAAAAATGTATTGGCTATTGGGAAGACAATCCACTCTGTCAATCTACAACAAAATACTTTTGTATAAACAGATTCTAAAACCTATACGGACATATGGCATCCAGTTATGGGGCTGCGCTAGTAACAGTAATTTAGACAGCATCTAGCGATTCCAAAACAAAGTGCTAAGGAGCATTGTCAACACTCGTTGGTACTATAGGAACAGTGACCTCCATAGGGACCTAGACATGGATACTGCTAACAAGACCATTGAAAAATTTGCCAAGAGTCACAAACAACCACTTCTTCAACACGTCAATGCTGAGACCATCCAGCTCCTCGACAACACGGATCTAGCTAACAGGCTCAAGAGGAAGAAACCCTTCTAGTTAGTTAAGTGAAAAGTAGAGCACGGTGCAAGTGATGGTACAGCTTAATATTTGTGCAATAAATTAACAGAACCTAAGGGGTACTAGTGAATTTGTCCTTAGTCGTAAGTTTTTAGTAGTAATTTAGGTTAGAAATAAGTTGCTCAATGATCATATTATTTGATCAGATTGTAATGTTCTTAAGCATCTTATTGGTGTTTAATAATAATAATAAAAAAATATGTGCCAATAAATTTTTTCTGGACCAAAGATGGGGTTCAATTGAACAAGCCTCGTATATAGGTATATAACTATGTTTATATTGTATGAAAAAAAAATTTCAAATAATCACTACGATACAACTTTTTCATCACGATAATCATCTTATCTTATGTTATTAAATTCAAACTATATGAGACTCTAAAAGCATTTCCTTGTAAGAAATGTTTGCAACTGAAACCTCGCCGAACGAGTTTTAAAAAAGAGTTTGGTACTTAGTATATTGAAAGATGAAACTGGTATTCGCAGTTGCACTGAAAGAGAAGAAGAGATGAGCGCACGAGCCTTGGTGAAGAGGAAGAGGCCCTCCGGCATCATACTTGAGGCCACTGCGGTTCTATTTGTGGTTCGTTCAACTCCAGAAGATCCTTATTTATAGAATATACATGGAAATTAGTCATTATGCAATTAACTACCTGATGTTCAGTGATTAAATGTGTTTATGGCCGAATAAAATGATAAAAAGGGCTTGGGATATTTACATATGAATGATAATCGCTGGAAGTTTGTAAACATCAACAAAGAGATTCCTTCGTTTTCTATGTAATTTTGAAATTTACATCTGTCTAAGTTATATAAATTGGAAAAGTTATAAATCAGTATTAGTTTGTCAAAATTCTGTCACCAAATAAATATTCCTATCGAATATGAGGAAACAAGAACATCAAATGCATGTGCATTTTCCGCAGCCAGGAAACTTAATGCTGGTAGCATTTAGTTGATGTTTTTTCCAGTGAATAAATAGCACTTAAGTGGGATGAGACTTGAAATTTTCCATAAAATTGACCTAAATGAAACAAACATACAGTATATTTGCGACTGTTTTGGATTATCACTAGACACTCGATAGTCAATGGACCACTCTACTGCACAGCATAAGAAGTCCGAAAATAAATTGCTCTAGTAATGACAATATGAAACAAATAATTTCTATTTTGAATTTATAAAAATTCTTTTATAATCTTTTTACAGTATTAATAAGAAGTTACTTACAGTAAATCCTTGTGATACCGTGTGTTTACATTTAAATTAGACATAGGAGTACACCCAATACATGGCAACACTGCTTCACCGCTTCCCACATCCGAGTCGCGCGGATTTATTAGTCATTCGTCGATTCTACAGTGGCAATGCACCTCATTCTCATAAGCAATGTTGCCGATTTTAGCGTTTCATTCAGTCGCCTATCTCTAATCGCAAACTAAACGTATGGTATAAGTATAATCCATGTGTTGGGATTTTTTCAACATTAAGGAAGAATTTTCGCTGGTTTTGAATCTCGTTGGAAGCTAGGAATAACTAAGGCACTTTTCACAAATAAACTTTATTACACTAACACAAACTTTTGGTATTAAAGTAATAATTAATGTGGGATCGGACACAAGCCCTACTTCCCGTTCTTATATTTTTTTTATTATATATCAACAAAACCTTAGTAACGAACTTTCTTTTTTTTAATATTGCGCCCTTGTGTAAACTTTGAATCATAGAACAAAAAAACATAGAAAAACTTTGTGACGTGTACACAAGGCGCAAACCACTAAA
This sequence comes from Diabrotica virgifera virgifera, assembly GCF_917563875.1. Classification (NCBI taxonomy): domain Eukaryota; kingdom Metazoa; phylum Arthropoda; class Insecta; order Coleoptera; family Chrysomelidae; genus Diabrotica; species Diabrotica virgifera. The sequence goes on from NC_065446.1 coordinate 216,562,001, forward strand.
CAAAATGTTTAAATAAAGTATAGTTTTACTAAATATTAGTGTTAGGAACTTATTTCTCCAACAACATGTGTACTGCACATTTTACGCGGAAATGTTTGTTTGCCTATCAGTTTTGCTTTTTTTGCTCAACATTAGAGACAGTCCCATCTTAACAAGGCTATGAAAAGATTTAGATTTTCGAAACATATTTTTATTTTATATTTACCTGCAATTATTTGTTACAATCAGATTAGTTATTACCTAGGATTTAATACCTAGGTTCTAATCAGTGAGCTCTGGTTCGTTCCGGGAGCTGTAGATGTTTATTGAATCCCTAATCCCTCATAGCCTCTACTTGGATTTTAGACCATTCGGAAAAACTGCTACCTTACTTTAACGATACTCCCAAACCGGTTACAAATTAATGGTACTCTAATAAGCTTGTCATAATAGTATGTACTTGTGATTGGAAAGCATTTGTGTATTGACAGCGAAAATGGCGAGTTTTAGATTTAAATCAATTAATAATGCCGAAAAAGAAATGGAGGCCCTTTGTGACGTATTCAATCCGTACACAAACGTGTGTGCGATGCATTGTGTATTAGTGAGACAAAACTCAAGTCAGTTTTGAAAAATAGAAAAAGTGTAAATAGTGAAGTAGGGGTCGCACAATATAAATTTTGACCATACTCTAATACTAAAGATTTTTTGAGGGTTATAACTTTAAAATTCAAGAAATTATATATAAAATGCGTGAAAAGGAAGAACATGTTTCTGTAAAGACGTTATTAAAAAATTTAAAAAACAAAATTTGATTCTAAATTTCCAGAGTAAGTGTCTGGAGAGTTTTCAAGCTCTAGTTTTCAAGCTCTGGAGTTTTCAAGCTCTCTTTTCAAGTTCATTCACAAAGGAATCGTGTTTTAAGAAACTATAATAATATTAAAAAAGAACACGCTTCATTTGTTTATGTAGACGAAACGTGGATTTTTGTTAAGAGTGGAATAAACGGATTTGGCAGGACTCGATTATAAAGTCCATAAAATATACCGATACTGAGGGAAAGAGACATCATATATTGCAAATTTTAAATGCGCAGCTAACAAATTGCTGGACAGTACAGAAAAAGAATGTGTGTATACTTTGTACGCACGTAAGAAGTTATACTTCTATTATATGATTTAAACGAAATTAATATACTTTTTATTTATATTTTATTTAAATATTAAACTAATTTATACTTACTACTTCTCAAACATTTTTATTAAAACAGTGCCCAAAAATTAAAATAAAAGAATAAAACACACACAAACACATTAAAAATGCCACAAATGATTTCTGAATATTAATTGTCGGAAATTTTTTTAACTAAATACGTATTTTCTGAAAATAAAATTATATAATAAATATACTTACAATCATAAAATGTATAAAAAAATAAAAGTTTTTATTGGGATTCGAACCAGCTATCAGCGCGTTGGGTATATTGGGGTTCATTCGCCTTAAACGCTTCGCCACGGAGGCAATGTGTCATTATGTGCGAAGATCGACTAACTAAACGGATTAAGCTTTTGACATTTTTGAATTAAATTAAATTATTTTGATTTTGAATTGAAATGATTTAGAATTGAAAAAATACAACAAAACATAGAGTAAGAAAACAATATATTAGGTGAACATTGATAGAAATTTTGATGGTAATCAAATTATGTAAATAAAAGTATTACATACTATGTATTTTGGTAGGTTCAAATAGGTAGGTACACTTCGCGTCATATAAAACTGGTACACTTTTTTTCCCAATGTAAACCTGTGTTCAGACTGACAATTATTGTTCGTGAAGCACTTCGTTGTTGCCATCACAGATAACGGAATTGCACTAAATCTAAATACAAAAAAATAACGTTTAAAATGTATACATATTTCGAATTATAATACATATATTTAAATTACACATTTGTTCACTGTAAAAGTTATTCATTTTGTATTAATTTCAAATTAAATTTTTAATTTTTCCAGTGTGTTTTATTTATTCTACACAACTTAATGCAGTTTTGTCCTACAATTTACGAGAAACCAATAACACCTCTCGATTTGACATTAAACATAATAATTTAAAGTCATGTCAAGATTTATTATCTATCACTATTTTTGAATTGAAATATTTTCATAAATTATAATAAAACACGAATCAATGTATGGATACTTAATTGAGATGACGGAAAATTACAATAATTGTTTTAGTTTTTAGTATATTAAAAAATGCGGTCTGTCACACAGCCCCGTTTTTACCTAGTTTGATATAATATTTTCGTTGAACTGGCAACGTTGCCCTAGAAATTGGAATGACACTTGTGACAAGATCAACTTACACAACTTGAAAAACACGATTTTCGGTTATAAGAGTGGTACCAGTTTTTTTTGACGCGAAGTGTACCTATGATACATTTACAATTATTACGTACCTGTTGCTTTTAAAAACTATTTAAATGTCACTACAATTATAAACTTTTTTGTTTCTGTCCTCACAACAATAAAACTAATATATTATACATTTGTTTACCTTCATATTGAACAATTATTTATTATTGACAGAGCATTTCAACACCCAATCAGAGCCCGTATAACGACTAATACCATACTGTCGGTGTGCGCTTGCGCGCAGATCAATATAAATTCACCCTCAATCTCAATCGCGCCTAAAGAAGTATAACTTCAAAAATAAAAGAATTGTTAAGGAATGAAAATATTTCATTTTCTCGGGATTCTTTCAAACAGGAATTACTGTACTGAGCCAAAAGGAATGAAAAACCAAAAATATTTATAGTAGACAAGATTATAAATAGTTTTGGACATAATGTGTTAAAACTGTCCCTTGCCTTGACCATTGCGAGTTCAATCCTCCTGAACATATATTGTTTGGGGAATATACAAAACTTACTACGAAACTATATTGGACGTAAAAGTTTCAGTGACGCAGCACTCGCAGCAGTTTTGGAAACATTGCAAGAAGCATTAAATACTGGTGCCTACTGCTGCAATTTGGAAAAAAAAGTGTGGGGAAGTGTGAAAAAGTTAATAGAAGAATGTTGGATGCGTAAAAATTTCATCGGAGCAATTACCCCAGTCATCATTAAATGATATAAATGAAAATACCTACGAGAGTGATAATGAGTAATGAGCATGGATCTAATTCTTGATTACACTGTAAGGTAATATGTTTTCATTTTCTCATTAAGAAAATTTTTGAGTGTTTTGTTATTATTTTATCTACATACTACATACTACAATTTAGAAAAAATAGAATTAGGTAGTAATGTTCTTCTATTTTTACACTAATAATAATTATTGATATTGTATATTTCTCTAAATGAATGAAAAATAGATTATCAGTTAAAACCGCAACTTTGTTTGTCTTCGACAGTGCTAGGAGAATTTGCTATTAACTTTCTCAGCACAATGGATTATTTAAGTCACAGTTTTCATTCCTATTCCAAAATCAAGTCAGTTTTGACCACACCCTAAAGATCTTCCTGAAGTTTGTAAGTTTTAATGCGTGAAACGAAAGAACACGTTTCTGTAGAGACGCTGTGTTGAGAGAAAATGCTATTACCTTTCTCAGCACAGCGGATCGTTTAAGTCAAAACTTTCTTTCCAAATCCAAAATAGTCGTAAATTTATGAAATATACTTTAGCCTCTAAGGCTTGTTTAAACCTAACATTTCAAAAATAATAAGGTGTATAATATGTCTGTATTTAGTTTCTGTCAAAAAGACATGCTTATTGTACCAATTTAGAAAACAATTTCTGATTATAAAATGAATTATCATCACCTCTTGTATTGGTTGATGCCATAAATCATTTTTCTAACTCTTTGTACATTTCAAGTTTTAATATCCCTGCGTACTCTTTAATTGGCTTTTAATTAATTATACAGTTATAAATTAAGTAATCATCACTTACAAGTCAGCATTAATTCAACAAGCTTTTTTTGTCCGTGACAAAATTAAATGTACTAATAAATAAGCATCTTAATCAACGGCATCTTGATGTTGTTAATTAATTTTGATCTTAGATGAAAGACATTCTTTACCTGTCAACCAAGCCCAGAAACAACGAAATAATCAACAAATAAATTTTCTTTATACGTCGGATAATTTTTTAAAACAGACTCGGACTTTTTTAATTTTACTGTTGTATATTTGGTGTTAAAGAATAGATCTTGTTGAATATGACTTCTAATTAACTCGGTAAATTAATCACATTGGAATTTCTTCACTTTAATACAGACGGTATAATATAAGGCATATAGGTCAATTTTCAATAGACTTTTTTTATTACTGTACAGACATGCTATGTCTATGTATGCTATGCATGCATTACTTAGGCAGGCCTATTTAACGCATACATCAACGCTCTAGCAAACATGTCCATAAATGCAAAAAGTGCCGTTAAAATAGAGAATAAAATTTTAGACGCATTTCCTGTCACAAAGGGCTTAAGACAAGGATGTTCTTTGTCCCCACCCCTATTCAAAATGTATATTCATTAAGCGTTTAACAACTGGAGGAGAAAATGCAAAGGAATGGGAATAAAACTTGGAAACAAGTACATAACAAATCTTTTCTTCGCAGACGATCAAGTGATTATGGCAAACGATGAGGAAGACATGAATTTACGATAATAGAGGAATCATAAATAAAACGATAGGAATATCTTAGAATAAAGGACGAAGAAGGAGACTCACAACTCTCGGTTAGAGATATAAAAAAATGCGGAGAAATTAAATACCTAGGGACAATGATAGCGAAGGAAGGAACATCGAAACGGGAGATCACGCAGAAAATACAACAGAGCCGAAATGTAGTACAAGCACTAAACTCGTTACTTTGGTCTCCTAAAATTAGTTTACCAACATAAATGACAAGCTACAAATCGGTTGTAGAACCAATTTTGACGTACGGATCTAAATGTTGGCAAATGACAATGTTGAAATAAGAATTGCAAAATTTTGAGCAAATGCTTTTTAAATGCATTCATTTTTTTCGAATCCTTAAAAATTTAAACGCAGAATGAAATATTACATTATTACCGAGGGCCGAAAGTCCCTTAGAATAAACAAAAAGTATCTTTTGAATGAGATATTTGAAATTAAAAATCACACTCGATTTTCTCTTCTTCTTCACCCCTGTAACTTATTAAAATAAACATTATACAGAAGTTTTCAGGGACTTTCGGCCCTCGGTAATAATGTAATCTTTCATTCTACGTTTAAATTTTTAAAAAGTTATTAGTTTTCTTAGAGTTCGAAAAAAAAAATGAATGCATTTAAAAAGCATTGTCACGAAATTTTGCACCTATGCTCTTATAATATTAATTGCATTGACTAGTTTCTATTGCAACTCATTTTCGAATTTTTATATTCTTTGTCTAATTGCTTTTAAATTGCACTAGAACATAATTGAAGACATCCGCTGAAAAAAAATCGCCATAATAAAATTTGCCTAATCGATCTTTCTTTTACGAAAATAAGATGAAATGAAAGTTGAAGCCTTGAGGTCTTAAGTAATTAAGTTTTTATTGGATAATTTTATGGGTAGATATCTAATAATCTTTATAGTTTTACTAGTAATTTCCAGGAAATTGTTCCAAGTTTGCTAATTATTATTATATTAATGTTTCCATTAATGGACGCTGAAAACTAAAGCAATATAATCAAGACAAAAAGGCTAATTACACAATAATGCATTAGTGCTTCACTACGCTAGGCAGAATAAGATAATCAGAAAGAAGTGTTAAAAATATCGGCGTTATCGAAATGCCTCCAACTTTTTCAGGTAAATATTTTCATACATGAAATGCCTCCCAGGTACAATCGAAATGCCTCCGTTTCGTTAATCATTTAAGCTGATATTTTGTATATTTAATCTCTGTATAATGACACAATGTTGCCAAATCATAATTTAAATAGGTAGTATCTATTTATTTTGATTTTTCTAATTCTTAATGCAGTGTTCATAAAATTTGTTTCACATAAATAATTCATAGTACGACATACATATTTCTTTTTAGAAAAGAAAGTTGTTACCCGACAATCTAATATCCAGCTTTTCTGGGTAATTCCAATTGCGATTCTAATCTCTTCTTAACGATTCCATGAATAGGTACTTTTACCTTAATCTTTTTATTTGTTTATATTCTCTTTTGTAAATTGTGCTAATGGGCTAAATGTTGTAAAAATACTTGAAAGATTAGTTCCTGCATCAGTCAGTTTGTCTATTTCAAGCTTGTCAGTTCGTCGATTTCAAGATCAAATTGTGTTTAAGTTATAACATCCGAAATAATGGAATCAACGATAAGTGTCAGTCAAAAGGGTAAACCTTTACTATGTATCAATTGATGGTTTTACATTCGGTTTTCAAAAAATGTTGGCCAAAGGTACAGTAAAACGGTGAACATGTGCTAAAAAAAATCTGCAAAGCATTTGTGAAAACACGGGGATGTGAAAATACGATAATTGAATCAATATTAGATCATAACCACGAGAAGTTGTCTGCCGAACTTTACAATAGAAAAGTCGTAAGCAATTCAATAAAAAGAGCAGCCGTGGAAGATCTCAGTGAAAAACCAATGAAACTCATCTGTAAAGAACTTAAGAAGATAAATATAGAGACATTTACTATCAATGATATTAATAGGGTGAGACAAAATTTATATTATGCTAGAACCACAAATTCTTTAATTAAACTTAGCAAAAATATATCTGAATTTCATAAGGCTCTCGATTCATCTTCTATTATTACAAATAGAAATGAAAATTTTATAATTAAAAATGACAAAGAAAATCATATTGTTATATTAACATGTTTTTTAAATCTTCGTTTTCTTTCGACTGTTTCCAATTGGTATGTTGACGGAACTTTTGAATACTGTCCTCGTTTTTTCACTGAATTGTTTAGTATACAAGATAAAATGTCATCTTCATATATTATCTCGCTTTTAAATATATCATAGAAGATGTTTTAAAATTAATTGTCCTGTATCCCCTAAAGTAATAACTTCAGACTTTGAAATTTCCATTCATAATGGTATTCGTATGGCATTACCTGAAGCAGATCTTCATGGATGTCGTTTTCATTTGGGTCAGGCATGGTATAGAAAGGTCAAGCACTAAGCACTGGGATTAGCTCCAGAATACCAGAAAAAAGGTGTTGACTCAACCGATATTACACATGTTCTTATTTATATTTTTGGTCTTTCATTATTACATCCTGAAGATGTTAGTGATTTTTTTGCTATAGATTTGGCAGAAATTAAACCAGTCGATGAAAGAGTAACCCAGTTTTGGTATTTACTTTGTTGATAATTACATATCTGAAAATTCGACATTTCCTCCACATCTTAGGGCTTAGCACTGTGGTCCTTACAAAGAACCACAAACCCATGCGAAAGTTTTCATTTCAAGTAGGTATAATGCTTCTTTCTACTGCCTTATCCTAACATTAATAATTTTATTGATATAATTTTACACCAAAAAAAATGTTGCTGAAAGTACAGCAAAAATAAATTTTCTAAATGAAAAAATTTTAGAATTAAGAGAATGTAAAATAGGTAAATAGATTAGAATTTGTCAAAGTAGTATCATATAAATTTAGGAAAAATATTTTGTAATTTTATATTTCTACACAGTTCTTTATTTTTTGTTAAATTATTAATAATAAAAAATAATGGTTATTATAAAATATATATTATAATGGTTATAAAACTAATTATATATTATGTATAAGTTAGTTGAAATAATAATATACAGTGTGTCAATTTTAAAACTTACAATGGCTATATCTCACGAACAAAAGCTGAAAACGAAAAATGCTTGAAACCGTTTCTAGGATAGTAAGGGGGAACTAAAATGACATGAAAGAGAACTCACCACCATCAACCCCCTAGGCCCCACCCACCACAACCAAAAAAGTTTAAATTACAAACCCCTACTTGTGACACATCATTGAAAAGGCTATAAAAAATGCTATCCAATGGTATGAATAATAATTATACAGGGTGAAGCAATAATTGTGAAACTTTGGCTTAAATGAAAAATTTAATGAGGTTTTGTTGAACTACAAATTTGATAAAAATGTCAATTAAGTAAATGTTCAAAGTGGGTTCCGTTGTTTTGTAAACAATAATACAGTCTATTTTCAAATTTTGCACGAAATTTGACAAATGCTTTTTCTAGTAATAGGGCGACATGCTTTAGTAATTATTTCTCGCAATTTCCCAAGTGACGCAAGTTAAGTTTTATAAACAACTGATTTAAGGCAAAAATGGCAAATTAAGTTTTAATTAACAAAAAAAAGTACGAGCGGACACTTATTATTTAAAATAATAGTCCCGGAGATAGCATTACAAATACAAAAGTCATAGTAAGCCAGCTGATATTAACACCCTGTATAATTATTATTTATACCATTGGATAGTACTTTTTATAGTAGGATAGTATATTACTTTTTTCTATGGGGTTACCCTAAATCAGTTGTTTATACAACTCAACTTGCTTAACTTGGGGAATTGCGAGAAAGAATTACTCAAGCATGTGGCACTATTACTAGAACATTTGCTAAATTTCGTGCAGAATTTGAAAATAGGCTGTATTATTGTTTACCAAACAACGGAATTCACATTAAATATTTACTTAATTGACATTTTTAATAAATTTGTAATTCAACAAAACCTTATTAAATTTTTCATTTAAGCCAAAGTTTCACAATTATTGCTTCACCCTGTATAATTATTATTTATACCATTGAATAGTATTTTTTATAGCCTTTTCAATGATGTATCACAAGTAGGGGTTTGCAATTTAAACTTTTTTGGTTGTGATGGGTGGGGCCTAGGGGGTTGATGGGGGTGAGTTCTCTTTCATGTCATTTTAGTTCCCCCTTACTATCCTAGAAACGGTTTCAAGCATTTTTCGATATCAGCTTTTGTTCGTGAGATATAGCCATTGTAAGTTTTAAAATTGACACACTGTATAAATACCGCCTAGTGTCAATAATGTTTAATACATAAAGGTTGAAAATAAAATAAATTAAATAACAAAATACCAATTTTGCCAAAAATTTACAAAGGGACGAAGATGTGGCAACGTCTCACCTTCACATAAAGATTAGAAGCGTGTAATTTATTTAAAGCTTGGGAGGCAATTCGTATGTGACCATTTTAGCGACAGGTAAGAAATCCTATTTCGGGAGGCAATTCATATGCGGCCAAAAATATTGCACCCAACTTCATTAGTGCCATAACACTGAAATCGCAAACTGTTCAGGAGAGTAACAATAAGATGTTATGTGAACTCTTTATTTTTTTCTCTACAACTTCCTTATCTAAGTTAACCGAATTCTGCACTCGTGTTGATTATGTGTGTAGCTATCTAATGCTAGTACTTACATATGTTTAGTAATTGATATTGCTTTACCCTGGAATTCACCCTTAAAATATGATAAGGCACTATTCCGAAGGCACCCATATTCAAAATTCGATGCTTAGGGTGTATTAACCACAGGTTGTGGCACTAGAGGAGTTTTGAGTATTCTTTCTTGGCGAACAAATGCATTATCACATGTTAGGGCAATATTTGAAAATGAACGGTACTTAGGTATGACACATGCATTCTTGACTACAGAGCATAGCGTAAATTGTCTTGTGGCGCGCTTGCTAATGCTGAGAGAGCCAAAATCGGAAAAGGTAATAACGACACCAGCGGCCCTGATTCTAAATCAAATTTCGACACTAAACAAGTCGCTTTCAATATGGCGACGTCGAAATGCGACTGTGCGAGCCTTGTGGATTTTCGTTGAAATAACGAAATGATGTCATCAAATTGCGACCTATCGAAATTAATAGCGACTTTAAAAAATGGTCGCTATTATAATTTCGATGTCGAAATTATTTGACACGGAGATGAATGAATGGCCAAAAGCGAGGTTAGGTTTAGTTTAGATGTGCTTTGTTTATTTCTTGCAAGGAAAACTAAAGCAAAAGGTATTAATATTAATATGGATGGGTTTAACTGAAATTTGCTTGTTTTGAGGAATTAGATAGAATAGTATTAAATTAGAAATATAATAATTGAGAATGTCCACAACATGAATCATCAACTCAATGAAAAATGTAAGGTAATAATCTGGGAAAATTAGTAAAAAACAAGGAAAATTAATTACCAGCTATTTTCTTGCTGGACATGCTGAAATCAAATCTTAAGATTTCCTATATTAGTAATATAGCTGTGCAAAGTCCACAGAAAGTGTGCTATTTTGTTTATAAACAAATTAGCGTTCCGAAATCTTTTTTTTTTTAATTATTGCTCTATAACTCCGAAAATTTTAACTTTAAACCAAAACACTCGCATAAAAATTGACAATAATTTAATTCTGCACATTGATAATTTATTCCAATTTCCTTCGACGGAAATTTTCCTCGGAAAATTCGGGTTTTCCAAACAAAATCTTTAATTTTCAACTAAAATTTGAGGGAAGTAATTATTTATCAATAATTAAATAATTTGGTGACAGTGACATAAATCTTTTTTGTTATGAGTGTGTTGAAGATATGAAAATTTGTATGTACAAAGAGGACCGGAATTAAGAGGTATCCAATGGTTCAAAGATTAAAATCCTGTTGTTTATAACTCTGTCGCAAATGCCGGTCAAATTTGACCGGTTATACCTGGAATCACTCCTCGCAATTCAATTTTTTTTCTTCGAAAAGGGCACAGAAGCCGTGCCCTTTTCAACAGCGTTAACTTAATTTAATTTAATCTAATATTTTCTGAGGGGTTCTATTTGTTTATAAGCCAAAAAAATGTTTCTTTATAACATTCCTGAGACCGCTCAAATGGTCCAATTTCAATCCTGTAAGGTACGTTGAATAGGTATAGTGCTTTTTATACGAAAATCATAGTTATTCTGGTGTATCATAATCTTTCTGGTTATTATTTCGACCGAAATTTTTTAATTAACATTTTAATTATTGCTAAACTATTGGTTAGATTGTTGCCGGTCTCCTGATATACAGAGAGGGGCTAAATTATGGAATAAATTCATTTACTCTAAAAGGGACAATTTTAGAGAATAATCCCGAAACAGGTCGATTTTTATTTTTAAATTAAATTTTTTTGGCATATATTTCAAACTAGTGACGTCATCCATCCGAGCGTGATGACGTAATCGATTATTTTTTTAAATAGGAATAGGGGTTCGTGTTGTAGCTCATTTACAAAGGCGTTCAATTCTCTATTTAGTATTATAAACATTAATATCATTTTTATACAGGGAGGTCAAAAAAATTTTTGAATTAAATTAACTGACGCAAGAAGAAGAATGCATGTAATTTATTTAACTCAAAATACATTCAATTGCTGTCAGAAAATAGAAAAAAATGTTTATTTTGCAAATAAACATTGCTTTTAGCTTAAATTAAATGTTCAAACTGCCAATAGGTAGGAGAGAGGCTGTTTGTGATTTAATTTAAGCGAAAAGAAATGTTTATTTGTGAAATAAACCTTTTTTTCTATTTTCTGACAGCAGTACAATGTATTTTGAGTTAAATAAATTACATACATTCTTCTTTTTGCGCCAATTAATTCAATTCAAAAATTATTTTTTGGCAACCCTGTATAAATACCTAATGATATTAATGTTTATATTACTGAATAGAGAATTGAACGCCCTTTCAAATGACCTACCACACGACCCCTATTCCCCTTAACAAAATTATCGATTACGTCATCACGCTCAGATGGATTACGTCACTAGTATGAAATATATGCCAAAAAATTGTAATTTAAAAATAAAAATCGACCTCTTTCGGGATTTTGCTCCAAAATCGTCCGTTTTAAAGAAATGAATTTATTCCATAATTTAGCCCCTCTGTATAATCTACTATAATAAATCTTTCATGTCATCAATTATTTAATTATTGATAAATAATTAGGTACTTCCCTAAAATTTTAATTGAAAATTGCAGATTTTTTGGGAAAACTCGGATTTTCTGAGTAAAATATTGTTGAAGGAAATCGGAAAAAAATAACTTTGTGCAGAACTAAATTACGGTGAATTTTTATTTGAGTGTTTTTGGCTTAAAGGAAAAATCTTAGGAGTTACAGAGCACTAATTGAAAAAAAAAGAAGATTTAGGAGTGCTAATTTGTTTATAAATAAAATAACACACTTTCTGCGGACTTGTCATACCCCATATTACTAATATATGCAATCTTAAGATTCGATTTTAGCAATAAAATAGCTGGTAAATATTTTTTTCCCAAAAATGGCATTTTTTCGATAATTTTCCCAGACTATCAACAAATTCCAATAAACCGGAGCGCAACCCAAATTCTGAGCAGTGTCAACATGATAAGGTTAATATCCCCAGTTGTAACTAATATCGAAATGAATAAGAATCGCTATACTCTGCGGCTGTCATGGCGGTGTCGAAATGAAATTGCGACTGTCGAAATGAATTAGAATCAGGCCCCAGCACGCTATGCAGATTCTAGGATAACTAAATTATACGACATTATTATTTACCTATTATTTACCTATAAAAAACGAATTTACAACACAATATTAAAACCAATGTTAACACTGTTAATCTATGGAGCTGAAGTCTGGCAATAGGGAACTTGCATAAATTTTTAAATATTAAAAAACATAAGATAACATGATCTTAAAACGCTTGCATGCAAAAAAAAACAAATATTTTTAACCCATACGTTTATTACGAGGCTTTGAAAATGCTATGAAATTCAAATTTCTTAGGAGGCGCTTGAACGTGCTTCTATTGGTCTGACGTCACGGACCACGGTCAACCGGGCTAGGAGTCGAAAACAACGCGATTAGAGACCTATTACGGGAATTGTATATTACATTTTAATCGCATTTAATTGGAAATTACCAGGTAGTATTTGTATTCTTGAATAGTTCTACAATCAGTTGTATAGTTTCAACGTGAAATTTATAAATCATTAGAAATTGCTACTTTTCTAAAGGGTTTAAAACGCATAAGTACTATTACTCATGAGGGTTTGTCAAAACAAAGCGATTAGGTTATTCTGGGGATTGTATAGTACAGCGGTTCTCAATCTGTGGTACATGTACCACTGGTGGTACATATCAATATTTGAGGTGGTACACAAAACGCAAAAACAACCAAAATCAGCACCACTATTATAGTTAATTAAAACCTAGCTAAATAGGTATTTCAGTTAGGTGGTACCAAAAATAATAAAAGTTTTTGGTGGTACATGACTCAAAAAGATTGAGAACCGCTGGTATAGTACATTTTAATCGTCTTTAATTAATAATTGAACTGCTAAGGGTAAATTTAGTTTAATTGAACCGTATTGAACTAACTTGGGGATTAAAAATACAAGATCTTAAATATTTACTAATTAATTGAACAGATTTTGCAAATATTCTCAAAGCATTTCTTTCGCTTATGGCGAAATCATCATAAATGTGTGTCCTGTTCTTATCTTTTTTAGAGTTAAAAATAGATGCATTGTTTGTGTTTTATTTCCATTAACTAAAACGTATAAAATGAAACGTATACAATCTAGGTCTGTATTGAAACTTCATTACTGTACAATTCAGAGACAAACTTTTAAATTGTTTTGCTTCCTCTTCTTTCGCATCTTCATCACAAGATACAGAATCACTTTCATTGTACCAATAGTCATCACTACCACTATATTCACTATTATCTTCAAATACAGAACTTCCTGATTCATTTTTGTATCTTCAAATAATGTTTCAAGTCTTTTATAGGTGAAGTTCCTCCTTATTATGTATTTGCAATGGTGACAACCCGACTGTAACACTCCTTTGAAATTTACACTGAATACCTTTATTGAGTTACCGTTTTTGAGGTAAAGCTGGTTGGCTTAATTCAGGTCGTGATTCAACTAAGTTTGTGAAATTAGGATCACACTGTCTCTTATCATCATTGTCCTCTAGAACAGACTTAGATGTAGAAGCGGCATCTTCAAGAAGCTGTCGTTTAGACCTTTTAAGGGCTGCTTCCCTCACAGGCTGAGAAAAAGCTCGTTTTCTATCTGGTTGACAATCAAATATGTGCGGGACAACACCTGACTTAATAATTTCGGGACCACCCACAATCTTGAATTATATATAGTTATCCATGTCTTGTTCCAACTGTAACCAATAAACAAGTTTCAGTAGGCACATTTCATGAAACGACAACTAATATTTTTTCTTGAAATAGAAAATGTCTTATTAGGTACCTAATTAGATAAATACTCACATCGAAATGATCCTCACAGAAATAAAGACCTTTGCTACTTTGTAAAATCTTTTTATCTCGCAAGTCTGCCTTTAGCCATTTTAATCGACGTTTTTGGTTCTGCTAGTAGAGTAAAAAAATGTTTGTTGGATATTCTGACAGTTGTGCTTTGACATTCCGGCACTATATAGTACTTATATTACGCAGATTTGTTTTCAATTTTGATAAAGTATATTATACACTAAATACACTAAATACAATAATATAAACACTGAGCAAACAACACAGTTATTCGACACGCACAACTAGCAATGGCAAAATGCATTCAATGCAATAGCTCACCGAACAGGCAAACGAGAACAGTGGTTGGTGACGTCAGACCCCAGCTCGCACTTTGGAAGTTGTTTGAAACGGAAATTTTGGACGCGGAACTTTGATCAGTTGTTGTAAGTACACTATTCATTGTTAAGACGTAATATTTTGAATATAACATTTTTAAACATAAATTAACAATTTTATGCAAACATATTTTTATGTGCAAGTTCCCTATTAACCAAAAAAGTACAAAGATAAATTACTAGCCAGTGAAATGGATTTTTCGAGGTCAGCAAGAAGATCTAGACTAGAACACATAAGAAACGACGACATTAGACAACAAATGGAAATAGAAAAGACAATCATAGATCATAGATGACATAGAAAAACAACAGCTAGTATGGTACGGACATTGACGAAAGGAGAATCCCCAAAAAGTGTTAGAATGGACCCCCACAGAAAAACGAAAACGAGGAAGACCAGCAACTACATGGATAAAAGGCATCTCCAAGGCGATGTCTGAAAGAAGTCTAAGATAAGAAGACTGCCACAATAGAAAGGAGTGGCGATTAGGAACGGAAAGGCGTAGAACGCTATAAAACCGATTTATTATAAATATACAGGGTGTAACGAAAATAGAGGTCATAAATTAAATCACATATTCTGAGACCAAAAATAGTTCGAATGAACCTAATTTACCTTAGTACAAATTATATGCACATAAAAAAAGTTACAGCCCTTTGAAATTACAAAATGAAAATCGATTTTTTCGAATATATCAAAAACTATTAGATATTTTTTATTGAAAATGGACATGTGGCATTCTTATGGCAGAAACATCTTAAAAAAGAATTATAGTGAAATTTGTGCACCCCATAAAAATTTTATGGGGGTTTTGTTCCCTTAAACCCCCCAAACTTTTGTGTACGTTCCAATTAATTTATTTAAAAAACAAACAAAAAAGAAGTCAATCTTTGAACACACTCAGTGATCAAAAGATACAAAGTTGGTTCACCGACCAATCGTAACAAAATCAACAAATGAAATAGAGAATGTGGAAAAATCCCCTTACGAATAACTCACACATCCACTATTTCGGGCTGGGAAAAATTTTTTGAATAGAATCAAAGATCCAAACACCAGTTCTCAGAAATGTGTTTCGCCCTCTTCAACCTCCCTGGGCTCATCGGTAAAGATGAGAGGTTGAATATCTTTAGACACATTCCATCAAAAAACAACATCCGAGACATAGAACATAACAGGAGCGTATATCTACGCATCATCTGACAATGACAGTCTCAAGTTTTAATTCCCTAATTACTTAAAGTAAAATATATGTTTAAAAAACAAACAAAAAAGGATCTTTGATTCTATTCAGAAAATTTTTCCCAGCCCGAAATAGTGGATGTGTAAGTTATTCGTAAGGGGATTTTTCCACATTCTCTATTTCATTTGTTAATTAATTTATTATTGTGGTACCATTAGTTAAATTCAATATTTCTAAAACTTTTTTGCCTCTTAGTATTTTTTCGATAAGGCAGTTTTTATCGAGTTGCAGCTTCTTTTTTAATATGTTTACATAAAAATTCTATGGGGGTTTTGTTCCTTTAAACCCCCCAAATGTTTGTGTATGTTCCAATTAAACTTTTACTGCGGTACCATTAGTTAAACACAGTGTTTTTAAAACTTTTTTGCCTCTTTGTATTTTTTCGAGAAGGCACTTTTTGTCGAGATATTACTTCTTTTTTAATATGGTTCAAAATATACCTAAAAATGTAAATCATAAATAAATTTTCATATTATTACCAAGTCTCCTACCATAATCGTTCTTAGCCATAATATACAAAATATGTGGTGGATTTGACAAATATTCAAAATATCTCGATAAAAACTGACTTTTCGAAAAAGTACTGAGAGGCAAAAAAGTTTTTAAAATATTGTGTTTAACTAATGGTACTACAATAATAATTAAATTGGAACGTACACAAAAGTTTGGGGGGGTTTAAAGGAACAAAACCCCCATAAAATTTTTATGGGGTGTCCAAATTTTACTATATTTTTTTCTTAAGATGTTACTGCCATAAGAGTACCACATGTCCATTTTCAATAAAAAATCTCTAATAGTTTTCGACATATTGGAAAAAATCGATTTTCATTTTGTAACTTCAAAGGGCTGTAACTTTTTTTATGTGCACATTTGTACTAAGGTAAGTTAGGTTCAATCGAACTATTTTTGGTCCCAGAATATGTGATTAAATTTATGACCTGTATTTTTGTTACACCCTGACTAGAGTATGATATGCTATACTTCCCTGTCGAGAATCTCTATTGATTGCGATTTCTTTTATGGGATTACGGTTTTTATCCTGGCTCAATTTTCCTCCGTGCTTTTTGTGTGGGTTTGTTTTTCTTATTGTTATAATTATATAATTAAACTGAATGTAGAGGCATTCGTATTCATTGTTGTTGTGATTACTTTTGCGGATTTCTTTATTGGCGTCTGGATGTTTTTTTATTATGTGATTTTCTTTGTTGGCCCTGGGTGTTTGAAGCTTCTGTTCTCTAATACACGAGTTTTGCCTTCTAGACCAGGGCGCATCTGTAAACATATTAGTACATTTGGACGTTGAGAGGTGACTCAAATTTTTTTGCAGAAATTGCTTGAAAATAAATCAAATAATAATATTTGAGTTATCCTCCCTCTCAAAAAGGTCCGGAACATTGTTTAAATAATCAAAATGTCAAAAAATTAAATAAAAATTCGATTTTTTTCTTGGTTTTTTGATTATAACTTTAAAAGTATTCATTTTCTTCGAGAAAAGTTGTACTGACATAAAAGTTGCGTAATTAAATTTCCTACAATATATAATTGGTTAAAAGTTTAAAAAATAGTCACCCTTGCTGCAAAATAGCAATAATTTTGAAAAAAACATACAAAAACAAGTATTCGCATTTTACGTTTTTCAACCATTTATGCTACACTTAGGACCTTCATATTTCACCCTGAAAAACTTTATGATACAGTAAAACAATGCTGTAAATTTCATTAAGATCGGTTCAATAGATTTTGCAAAATAAATTTTGCAATCCAGCTTTCGTAAAAAAAATTCATTTTTTCAAAATGTTACAGGACTGAAAATAAAGCAGATAGCAAGTTGAAAATTTTTTTGCATATAGAAGTGTACTGTACCTTTCATTTACAATTTTCAAAAATTTACAATTTTTTTTAAATAAACATTAATTATTGGTGCTACGCTAGGACAGCTGATAGTTTGCTCTGATTGGGCATTCCAATGACCTTTGATAATGATTGATACATTTTAATTTTTATTACATTTCAATATAAATAAATAAATTTGTTTATTGCAAAATAAAAACACATACTCTATCCTTTGAAATGACACTTTTATTAGCAAAAACTTTCTTTGTTCATATATTTTAACTTAAATAATGAAAGTTTATTATTTTTAAACATATGCAATTGTTTAAACAATATTTCACAAAAAAATAATAAAATTAGTTTGATTTTTGTGGAATTAAAATATTAAAATACAACAAAATATAGAGTAAGAAAATAATATATTAGATAAAGATTGGAAGAAATTTTGGTGGAAATCAACTTGTGTGAATCGAACACCGCTGTCCTGCGCGTAGCACCAAAAATTATTGTTTATTTCAAAAATTTTCTGACGCCGTGGTAATTAATCGATTTTAATTTTGAAAATTACAAATGAAAGGTACAGTACACTTCTATAAGCAAAAAAAAATTTAACTTGCTATCTGCTTTATTTTCAGTCCTGTAACATTTTGAAAAAATAAATTTTGGATTGCAAAATTTATTTTGCAAAATCTATTGAACCGATCTTAATCAAATTTACAGTATTGTTTTACTGTATCGTAAAGTTTTTCTGAGTGAAACATGAAGGTCCTTCTTCTTCTTCTTGTGCCACTCCTATCGGAGATTGGAAATCATCAAGGCTACCCTGACTTTGTTTACAGCTGACCTAAAAAGTTCATTAGTGGTGCAGCCAAACCACTCTCTCAAATTCCGCATCCACGACATTCTTCTACGGCCTGGATTCCGTTTTCCTTCTATTTTTCCTTGCATTATATTTTGAAGTAATGCGTATTTATGACCTCTCATCAGGTGACCCAAATACTCGAGTTTTCTTCGTTTTATCGTTAATAAAATTTCTGGGTCTCTTCCTATCCTTCGTATTACTTCAAGATTTGTGATTCTTTCAACCCAACTTATCTTCAGCATTCGACGGTAGCACCACATCTCGAAACATTCAATATTTTTTATGTTGTTCTGTTTGAGAGTCCAGGCCTCTACACCGTATAATAGCGTGTTAAATACGTAGCCACTTAGCATTCTTAATCGTAGAGGGATGCTTATATCTCTGTTGCAGAAGAATTTTCCCATCTTTATGAAGGTGGCCCTGGCAATTTCGATACGTCTTTTATTTCATTGTTTTGGTCTCCAGTTTCGTTTATTAAAGTTCCCAAGTATTTATAACTTGATACTTTTTCAATTTGAATGCCGTTTATACTAATATGTGCTGGTTGTGTCATGATTTTACTGAAGACCATATACTTGGTTTTTTTGATATTAATGTTTATGCCATAATTGTTGCAAGCACTATTTATGTTTGTAAGTAATCGTTGTAATTCTTCTACTGTTCTTGCAACTAGTACAGTGTCGTCTGCGCATCGAATATTATTTACAACCTCTCCTAAGAAGGTCCTAAGTGTAGCATAAATGGTTGAAAAACGTAAAATGCAAATACTTGTTTTTGTATGTTTTTTTCGCAATTATTGCTATTTTGCAACTAGAGTGACTATTTTTTAAATTTTTAACCAATTCTATATTGTAGAAAATTTAATTACGCAACTTTTATGTCAGTACAACTTTTCTCGGAAATGAATACTTTTAAAGTTATAATCAAAAAACGAATAAAAAAATCGAATTTTTCCTTCAATTTTTGACATTTTGATTATTTAAACAATGTTCCGGACCTTTTTGAGAGGGAGGATAACTCAAATATTATTATTTGATTTATTTTCAAGCAATTTCTGCAAAAAAAATTGAGTCACCTCTCAACGTCCATCTCAAAACAGATGCGCCCTGGACTATTCGTTTCGATGTCCTTCGTGAGTCTTGGTCTTCGAAAAGTTAAATTAGATTGTTTTTTAAACTGCTCATATTTATCAAAAATAGACATTACCCAAATACGTCCAATGCTGTCAGTCCCTACCATTTTTGTGATCTACCTCTCGTATGTATATCAATCGAGAGAGACGATTTTGAGTATTACATTTTCATGTTTTACATGTTGTTTGACGTTTTGCGTTGTGTTCAACGAATCTATTCTTTGTAGTTTCCTGTTTTATCTTATTTTTGACTTCCGTTATTGCCGGATGTAATATATTTACTATTTTGTAGATTTCAAGCATCCCTTCATTCAAGAACCTACGTTTTCTATCCAGTCATCTTTGTTTTATCTATTTTATTACTGCTGTTGACTTTTCCCATAACTAAGACTATAATACATGTCAAACTCTTAAATATGTATGTTCTAATATTACCATAGGGTTTTCATAAAAATGTAAAATACTGCAGTAAGCCCAACACTGTTTGAACAAAGGTACAAAACAAGCAATAAATAATTGACCATAAAAGGTCGATAAATTTTTTTCTCGACAACTTCTATGCATGCCATTATTGAAACAACGGTGACCCGCTTGTGCGGGAATGTGTGTTTAGATTAAGAAAACTAGTTTTGATTTGACCTCAGAGGTTAATATTTTCCTTTCGTTTTGGTGCTATACGGATTTTAAAACTTTCTATGGTCCTCACTTTACATATATTATGTATAATGTTATCTCAGCGTGTAGCCCATTGATTCCACCAACAAAATAACAATTTTTTAAATAACATCACGAAAAAACGTTGCAAAATTGATAGTTTGTAACAGCAAAATAATAAGTCATCCCTAAAACATATTATTTTACTATTCTACTTGTCGTTATCATCATCTTTCTTTTCGGATTTAATCATATGCGGGGTAGGGCTGTAAGGGATAGTGACGCAACGTATAGTCTCTCCTCTCACCTGCCCGTGAGACAATCTCAATCCTGATCATCCGGTACATCCTGCTAGTCTAGATGACAAACGAGGCTCTGACGTCCGACTGATTGAAGTTAGAAGTAATTACCCACTTACTGGCCAACAGCTTCGGGTGGAAGAGTCAGTAAATGAAAGGGCACCGTCTTATCCTAGAAATGGAAAATCATTTCTAAAGGCGGACGAATCAGATATCAGGAAGGACTATGGGAAGAAAGAGAGTGTCATTGTTGAAAAATAGCGACAGAAAGATAGTGATGATTGGCACTTAAAGAAGAAGAAGGAGGATAGGGTAACTATCAGGGACATGTCTGATTTAACTATCTCCTACCAGGTTTACCTCTTCCATTCCTTCAATCATTAACCAAAATATATTAAGATATTTTGGATACATAACCAGGGGAAGTGAAGGTACGGGGTGAAGAATCTTCACTGAAGATTGGTGGTTGAAAAAAAAGTAGATGGTAAAAAACTGAAGGAAGATCGCCTCTTCAAATGTTAAACCGTTTACTCTCTCTCTCTCTCTCTCTGAAGCAGCACACCAGTCGCAGAAGACAGAAGAATGTATAGTAACCATACGTCGAATACCATAACGTCACCGCATCCTGTCGTGATAAAGGACAAAGGAAGAGTGTGGACAGTAAACAAGTACCTATTTGCAGAAAGAATTAAATGCAATGGATAAATGATGAAATGGTTGGAAGTGTGAGTCCATGATGCAAAGAGTTATGAAAGAAGGCAAGGGCGGATCCAGGACCGATTTTCGGGAGGGGCCATAAACTTTTTTTGAGGAGTACCAAAAGTACGGGGGGTAATTTTTAAAAATTAGGGTTACAATGATGAGTTTTAAGTCACTTTTCACACACTTTGAGAAGTGCCTTAAAACTCACCATTCCTGCCATAGTACCGATTCCTACACATTTTTTCGGATCCAAGTGCAGTTCTTTCAACAAGTTTAATACTATTATTTCCAATGCTTCTCCTGTCAGACCTTGTTCTTTCCCTCTTTCTTGATTTTCACTAATTATTTTTAGGTTCTCATAAGCGTCAATGAATTTGGCAAAGTCTTCACGAATGTTGTTATTGTGTATGTATCCCAAATTTAGAGAAAGCTGTTCCACGTGGGATACGGCAGTCGTTTCGTCAAATATTATTTGTTCAATTATTTCTTCACCACAACATGTTATTAATTGATTTTGACTGCTGATACTAATGCATGTTGCTCAGGAAGATGCTGTGGATAGGTGTTAGTTAAGAGTCTTATCTCCTGATGTGATTTTAAACCTTATGTGGTGCTAAGGCAAAACCCGATATGTCAAAAAACGTGATTTTGCAAGCAGATGAGTTTAAAAGTTCGCGGTGTTGTTGTAATAGTGGACATATCGGAAACAATTTTATTATCTACTGGTTACATGGATGCGTTTAGCCATGTAGGGTTTTGTCATCACATTTTTCATCGCTCAATGTACATATTGGCATTATAAATGAAAAATCGATAATTTTTGACATATCGGGTTTTGCCATAGTACCACAGCAATTCTCCTCATTCCTAGGTCCAGCATCTTCGTCCAGAAGCATAAGGCCACCATCACGATGGTCTCTTAGAGGAATATTTTGTCGACCTAAGAACACTATAGACTCTATTATTGGTCGTAGTCTTTCTTTATTTTTTGTTTCTGTTTAGACATCTGAGAGTCTATCTGGTTAATGACTGACTTTTGAGGGTTGCTATAACTTTTTAGAAAAATCCAGCTCAACCTGAACGCACTCCTTGTGGTATGATGTTTTTTCATGGGTTTATATGACTCCGTCTTTGCTCATGAGTTTGGCGAAAGATGTTAAAGGTTTCGTGAAAAGGCTTTGGGCTGTCATCCCGTTCTTGTGACCATATTTTTCATTAGAAAAATGAAACGCAATATTTTTAAAACAATTCCTTTTGACTGTGCGAAAATACCAACCAACTCCTTTGTTTTAAGTTCTAGTGACCCAAGTAACGCTTCACTTCTTTTTTATTCTTTGTGTGTATAGAATATGGAAATTTATACGATTTTGATGGCTGTCAAGATCGTTCTAACAATTCGCACTCTGTAAAATTATCAACATTTTGATTTATAAAAAACCCAAAAGTCATTCTTGAAGCTTCTCCGTTACTTCTTTTTTTCAATTATAGTCCAGAAAACGTATTTATCCCCTGTTTTGTACATATATATGTGTTTGAAATTAAAAACATTTGAACTGCAAATATTTAAATTTATATTATTCTAAATTCTCGGAGGGGGCCATGGCCCCCTCCCTGGATCCGCCCTTGAAAGAAGGTCAATACTCACAATCTTATACTGGATTTATTTGTTGGTAAAAAAGGCTACCTTTTTCGTGCACTTACAGTTTATGTCCCATCATCAGGCCACCAATACAGAAGTTTGTTTATTTTCAAACAAACTTTTTGAGTATAAATCTGTCTGTGAGTAAATGACTTTTTTTCATAACTCTTTGCAATGGATAAAGGTCTTTGTGAAGAGGTGGCTGACACACATCACAAGATCACCTAAGAATGAACAAAATAAAAGTAATGTGGACATATATCAGCTAAAAATACCATAAAAAACAACTGACCGTTTTGGGCAGTAAGAGAAGAATGTCATGTAATTTGTAATTGACTAAAAATAAAAACTAAAAAAATATACAATGGTAGTTAGATATTGTTTTGTTGTTTGTTTGGATTTATATGACTGCGGACAATAAATCTATTCGCCAAAGTTAGATATTAGTGAAGCAATGAATTCGAAACAAAAAAAACAACGATTTCAATTTTTAAAAATATTTTTTATTTTATTTATCTTCACTATGTTTTTCATACTGTTTGTCTCACAAACAATATTTATCTACAATTGTACAATCACACAATACAATTATTATTTGTTGGGGAGGAAATTAGAAAATTCCTACATAACCTCTGTTAAAACAAAAAGTGCCTTTGTTCGTTACATCCACACATCTTTAGCGTGAGTAGCATATTTAATCAAAAACCAACGAGATGTACATAAAAAATTAAAATTACCGTCCAATTGTGAACAAAATTACCATATTAAGATTAAGCATAGAATGCTAATATATTGTTCCTGTTTACATTATGATCCCGCCAGTGTCGTTTTGAAGGTGGTTCGATTGTGTATTTACATTATTTATTGCTTTTATTCAGTATTTATTGCTTTTATTTTATGGTTATATTACTACATCTGAACAATATTCAATATTTTTAAAATTCTATTCAACCTCTCTCGAAGCTGAGGTAACGTTCAAGAATGGTATAAGTGGTATTTTACAACATTATTTTTTGAAGATTTCTCGTAGCGTATGTTAATAGCAAGTGGCGCTGGCGCCTGATAATTTGTTTTTCTACGAGCGTGCAAAAATGTCTACTTTCGCGCACGCGTTTTACTTTTCCGCACGCGTGTAGATATTTTAGTATGGCCTTAAAATAATTATAGTACATGCAATAAACTAATATTTAGATATTATTTACTATTTTATTTCAAATGTATCTTATTGTGTTCCTGTTTTAATGAAATTAACGCGGCAATTCGATGAAATAAAATTATTTTGACATAATATTCGAAAGTCAAATCGGTAGAAGTGCGTTCGCGGGTACCGTGGACAAATTGTCGCCGACAATTTCTAACCTCACTTAATATAAATAATACCGTTAATAGATAAATATACAAGGTATATTTACTTTTAATTAATATTAATAACTAATTATTAAATTATACTAGGTAAATATACCTTGTATATTTTATCTATTAACGATATTATTTATATCATTTTAAAGTGCGCATGCGTCTTGCTGCTAATTTGTCGCCGACTAGTCGCCGACAGGCACCCTCGAACGCACTTAACAGTCGTTTTGAATCATCGTCATGGAAACCAAGATCGTCGTCATGCCAACTAATTATATTGAAAGTTTGGTTTTGACAACCTTGTCAAAGAATTAATTTGTGTATGTATTTTCATATTAATTAAATTAACTGATTAATATTTGGTCATTTTTTAAAGACTCGTAGAAAAAATATTGTTCCTAACTCTTGCAGAAAGTCTCTTTTCCGCACTCGACTGCTAGCAGAACTCCCGCTTCGCGTCGTTCGGCAAACTGCAGTCGCGTGCGGAAATGTATGACTTTCTACACTTGTTAAGGCCAAACTAGTTTGGCCTAGTGTATGTTTTTATATCAGGATAAACTAGTTTAGCCTAGTCTAAACCAATTTAATCTAGTCGAAAGTAATTGATTACAGATAGGTTGCTGATTTAAACATAAGTTTAGAAGACACTATTAAGAGTTGTAAGATTTTTAAGTATTTAGGGTAAATCATAAACCGAGATGACACTTGTATGAAAGATATAGAAATAAAAATTGTGCGGGGAAAACAAGCCACGAAAGCACTCCATGAAGTGATATAGAAGAACACTCTAACTAAAGAAAACAAAAAAGGATTTTGTATGGCATATTGCTGAATATTAAGAGCGGAAGAATTGCCAGTGACAACAATAATACGAAATAAAATACGAACAGTTGAATTGGAGTTTATGGCCTAGGCCAAACTAGTTTGTCCTGAAATCGGGTTTGGCCGGTAACAGATACTCTTAAAAAATATAAATCAGGAAGAAAAACATTACAAATAAAAAACATTTTGAGTGTTTTGAAGTGGATAAATGAGGGAAATAATGTTGGTCGGCTTTTGGAAAACTGGGCTTTATACTTAGGACTCGGGAAGTAAAAATGTTAAACAATCTCACTCAAATGACCATTAAGCTTAAGAGAAGAAATTAACATAACATGGGGAATAGAGAAAAAATAAGTCATCGAAGCAAAAAAAAAGAAGGAATTAAAAACGGAAAAGCTTGACGAGAAAACGAAAAAGAACCAGATGTGATGAAATGGATAGTATATGTAATGAAGCACTGAAGCAAAATGAATCAAATGAAGCAAAATTGAAACAGTCTGCGCAGACGGCATAACCCTTATAGCGGACAATCACAAGATGCAAAAATTCTTTGCAACTTCTTCTATTTCATAAAACATACATAGTGTAAGGCCTATTTTGGCAATCGTTCATGATTCATTCGAATTACAAAAGAAGCATGAAAGTAAACTAAATGCTCTTGAATTAAAGTATTGAGGAAAATAAGACTCAAAATCAGGAAGGACATAATCAGAAATGATCAAATAACAAAACCAACTTTTCTAATTGGGAAATAAGCCAGAATTTAACTTGAAAAATGATTTAATTGACGTTTCGATTTCCACTTAGGACTTAAGAGATCATTAGGAAACATTAGGTCCACAGGAAAAAACCTCAGTTTACTCTCAAAACTAACACCAAATTCTGATTTTATATGGATGTTTTTTTAAATTATAAATAATAGTAATAATACATAGATATATAAATAATACTAAAATATAAATTATGTACTATCCTCGATAATATTTTACTGACTTACTAATCCTGGTATTTTCTTTCTATTGATTTCCTCTTTTAATACGATTTTTCCTCGTGATTTACTATGGAATTACTAACACGAGAATTTTACTGTCACCATTGCATGTGGTTGTCTTTTTAAAGACAAGTCACATGCTATGATTTTTTGTGACGGATATTCTTATTCTTTAGTAAAAGTTGATTTCATGTAATCGAATGAACTATCTTTTAATAAAGTCGTCCCAGGAGCGCAACTCATAAATATTGGCAATATCATTTTAAAGTCTTCTACTTTAAAACTATAATATGCTTGAATTGCCGATATGAACGAGTAAGATTAAATTAAATTATTAGAAGAATTTTTTTACTAAGCAACAAAATTTGTTTAATTTATTAATATTTTGTATTTCGATAACGACCTCCGAATTGGAAGTCGAAACGTCAATAAAATCATTTTTCAAGTTAAGTTGTGGCTTCTTTCCAAATTAGAATAGTAAATTACATAAATTCCACAAAGAAATAGCTTCAGAACAATATTAAGAAACCAACCAAACTAACCAGAAAACAATAGGAACGGTTTGGGCAGGTACAGAGGATGGAAACGAAAGATGGCCAAAGAGAATCTATCTAAAAGAGTAAAGAAACGAAAGAGATAAAAACCAAGGAAAAGTTGGATAAATGAAACTATAAAAGTAGAAACAACCAGAGGGATGAACTACGCAGAAATGGAAATGATATATTATCGAGAATTAAAAAAGAATAGAAAAAGAGAACAGACACCAACTCAACAAACAATCCGATCCCTTAGGGTCAAAGGGGTTAGGAGAAAAAGAATAAGAAATAAAAAAAATACTTCAAAACAAACAATACTTATTTACATGCAAAAGATTTTGTGCAAAAATGTGAAAACATTATAAAAATGGCAGTTAAAAAATGAAATGAACTTCTGTGTAAAAAATCGTGTATAATTTTCATTAATAGTAACGTCCAACACCTTATCTTCTAATCTAAAATCCACTTGACTCAGTCTACTATCAAGTGTCTAACAACCTGTTCCTCCTAAACCACGAGACGTTACCGGTTACCGGAAGGAGTTCGATTGTGCAGAACTAACTCTCTTACATATAATAATTAGTCCTTCCGGTCTACGCACTGACCCGTGAAAGATACCAAACAATGGTTCCAACTCAAACTCTGACCCGCGCTGAGCCTTGAACCGTCGCCCGTCGTGGTCTACGCACTTGCTTGTGTTAAAAAGAAAAAGAAGGATTAGTAATGCCCTCCTCCGTAACGGAAAATTGTTGGATTCAAACTTATGGAAATGTTTAAGGTGATTTGTCAGAATTGTTAATTACACTCAATCTCATACAGTTTTTCAGACGAGTCATTCGATATTAAAAGTGAATGTTATCTACTCTTTGTCATATTATGTATAAGTTTTTAGTTTGTGAAAACTGTCATTATAGATAGCAGTGCGTGAAGGGTTTAAAGTGTGCGTGAAGTAACAATTTATGTTAAATGGGATTTACTTTTTCGCACTGTTTGTAACTTTCGAGTTGTCATGGTGACAATCCTTAACTTTCGCGTTGTCATGGTGATGACAATATGAGCAATGAATTACAACAAAAATTTTGACAGTTTTGTGGTTTGAAAGTAGTTAGAATTTTAAATGTCAAAGTTCTAAAAATTGTAGAATAGAATTGAATTCCAGTGACGAAGAGTTACAGCTTTTTTTTTACTTATGTATCGTAGATAAAATATTGTATGAAACTGTGCGTGAAGTACTTTTTGCGAACTTACGTGATTTATAGCACTCGCTCTGTTGTCGCTCGTGCTCTAAAAATTGCGTTCTTTCGCAAAAAGCATATTTCACGAACTGTTTCATAAATAACTATTTTCTACGGCCGTGCTAAAAGAGCCACTTTCACGCACGCATTTCGTTTCCGAAAGTTACACTTTCCCGCACGGCGTCCGTGAAAGTAAATTTTCCCGCACGGTGTGCGGGAAAGTAAAATACCTTGTAATATAGCATTATAATATATTATAATACATGCAATAAATATTTAAATATTATTTACCAATTTATTTCAAATTTATCTTATTGTGTTCATGTCTTAATGAAATTAGCGCCATAGTTCGATGAAATAAAATTACTTTGACATAATATTTAAAAGTCAGATCAGTAGACAACTACAATGGTTTTGAATCGTCGTCATGGAAATCAATATCGTCGTCGTGGTAACCCAATATATTGAAAGTTTGGTTTTGACAACTTTGTCAAAGAATTAATTTGTGTATTTTCACTTCTAAATAAAAATTGATATAACTCTATTTTTTGTGGCTTTTTTCCAAACGTTTTCCCTAGAAAAAATATTGTTCCTAACTCATGCGGAAAGTGTCTTCCCCGCACTCGACTGCTTGCTCGAACTCCGCTATCGCGTCGTTCGGGTCAACGGCAGTCTCGTGCGTGAAAGTATCACTTTCCGCACTAGTTAGGAAAATAAATATTTTCTTACTACTGTACTTTGCTTGCATACGTTTGATTAAAAAAAAATTAGGTACCCATATTTTTTTATTATTATTATATTTTTTTCATTATTCTGTCTCCTGCCATTGTCCATAATGTAGACTCAAGTCTACATTATAATAGTAAGCATGATAGTAGTAATAAGTAATCAAGAATAATTACTTATTTTAAACTGTTTTGTCCTTTTGTCGAGTTTGTTATTTGTATAATTGTATGTGAATGTTACGACGACATTTCTGCATATGCTGGATGGCCCCGAGTTTTTTTATTCTGTCTAAATCCCGAGCCGAGGATTAGCGGCGTGTAATTTGGGTTGCCTATATAAACTTGAATCAACGAAATGGGCCTTGAGTGTTATTTAAAACGCTGAAAAGACCGTTTAGTGATAATAAAAAGGGTGGGTTGTGATTGCGCGCAGCGGTCAAATACCTCCTGCCCTGCGGTTCTCTCACTCTAATACCCGTAAGTTAGGTTTGGACCGAAGGGTTAGGTCTTCCTCCTTTCAGGCAAAAACCGATATTTACTGCGGTTGCATGATATTTAATATTAAAATAGTATTGGATGTGGTAGAATGTAGACTCTTTGTATAATTATCAATTGAACAGTGAAGCTGTTAGATCAATTTTCCGATTCAATCATTTCTACTGTTCACAGTTCTGTGTTTGTGTTTGCTTTTGAGTAGGTATTTCATTTTCTTGACAACGAAAATGTTCGGTGTGGAAATAATTAATAAGTGCTTGGAATGCGGAAACGTGTATAAACGTAAACATGATTTAAAAAGACATGTAAAAAGTTCGCATCCCGACAAATTGGATGCAATTGCCCCTTTAAAAGTGCTTAAAGGCAACGTCTATAAATTTAGACATAAGCCAAGTTTAAACTTTCATGCCAAAAAAATGCACACAAATGTCATTGATTTGTACAGTTGTAATTTTTTGAATAATAAACATTCGCGATTCAAGTTTATATAGGCAACACAAATTACACGCCGCTAATCCTCGGCTCGGGATCTAGACTCGAGTTATTTTTTGGTGAAATGCCTCTGAAGATGGCTCTGCCAGCGTAATAGTCGAGGAAATGAAGCTGAAAAAATGGCAAAACCTCGCAATTTTTTCGTCCAGCATCGATTTGTACAAAAATTTGGGATTAGGCTCATTACACCCTCTAGTTGATTTTTCTATATTGAGCCGTTGTACGCTTTTGGTTTTTTAAGGGTGAAAACTACCCCTAATTGTAAAAAATTATAAAATAACATTTTAAACTGTAATATTGTCAACATTTGGTTCTTATTAGTTACATAATGATTGTTTTATGCTTTAAGATATAATATCATAATATTTTAACCCTTAAAACCACCCTTGTTGGAGCTATATATAAAAAATTTAATTATCCTAAAAGAATAATTTCGGCTTGCATCGATTTACATAAACATTTGGTATTAGGATCATCTCACCCTGTACTTTATATTCTATATCATGCTTAAGGGCGTTGATAATTTTTAGGGGTGTAAACTACCCCTTATTGTCAAAAATTATATAAAAACATTGTAAACTTTAATATGGGTAAAATTTTGTTTTGATTGGTTAAATAATGATTGTTTTGTACTTTAGGATATAATATCATACTATTTCAACCCTTAAAAACCACCCTTAATAACATTACAGTTTTTATAAGTAGATATATTAATAGATCGCTACAGGAAAAAAAGTAGAATTAAAGAATTACAAAAACATTTATTTACACAAAAATACGAATTTACAAAATATGTACAAATACAAATACAAATAGTTTTTTAGTCATCTTCCAGTATACGAACCGGTTCTGTGGTATTATACATATGTACAATGAAAATTATCCAAAGCGGACTATCCGAATTTTTCGAAAAAAAAAATCGTTTTATAACCAAAGCTCCTTCATTTTTGGCGATAAAAAATTTTCTCAAAAATGACTAGGATTTTTGAAGAGTTATAAGACTGTGTAAACTAAATTCTTTAAGATCCCTTAGTTTTTAATTAGTGTGGGTTTAAAGGGCTCGAATAAGGGGGTGTTTGCTCGTAAATAGAGGTTTTAAACAACTATATCTCGCTAGCTGTTCACTGTAATGAAAATCTATGTACAAGGAATTTTAGTTATTAAAAAAGCTACAATTTAGTAGTCTATCATTTTTTTTGTATCTCCAGTATTTTCGGAGACATTTTGAAGTAAAAGGTAAAAAATGGGAAATTCCAAAAAATTAATTTTTCTTTAAACTCCAATGTTTCTAAAATTAGGCCTTTTAAATAGGTTAAACTTCTTGGGTGTATTGATAATACAAATATAAAAGGAATTGCAGAAAGGTGAAGACCAATTTTTAATTAGGAGGGTAGTTAGAGATTTGTTATCACTGATTTTTTCGATAAATCGCTTAATTTTCAGTCTAGAAACTTTTTATTATTTTTTTAAAGGCATAACTGTATACTTGAATAAAGATTATTTAAGTTTTCCTTGAAAAATGCAAAGTACTTCCGTTATTTTACTTTGAATATTTCAAATTATGCATTTGACGAAAAAAGCTAACTTTTAACATGCCGTATCTCGGTTTGTCTTGGCCTTAAAGATGTTACAGAAAAATAATTTGGTTTGTGCTACTAAAAGATACAATTTTGATATCTATAGTATTCTTAAAAAACCCTGTCGAACAGTCGAACCCTGTTCTTAAAAAAGTCGATTTTTTCATCGAAAAACTGTTACTTTCAAGCGCGAATAACTCAAAAAATATTAGTTTACGAAGAAAATGTAAAAAGCATTTTTTTCTTAGAATTACTGTTTACATAGATATACAAGGTTAAAATGTAATAAAAAAATTCCCGCCCCCGATATGGGGTGGCAACCACCCCAAGGTTTTAGCGTACAGCGGCATGATATAGAAAATGATCCTTGGACTAGTCCCTACCTTCTGTGAAAATTTCAAGTAAATCCATGCTGGACGAAAAAATTGCGAGCCAAAATGCTTCATTTCCTCGACTATAAGTACTTGGGCAATATTTAATAAAGAAATGTGCTTGATATCTGTCTTTTATTTGTAAAATTCATATATTCGGGCATTCAACCCTATCTTATTTTAAATAATAGGTCAGATTAAAGTCGACACTTTTTGAATTATTTGAGAGTGAAAATGTTCATTTTTCAACAAAAAAAAAACATGTTTTTTAACGGTTTTTCGCAAATAACTCAAAAATTAAGTATTTTATCGAAAAAAATATTTAGTCTTAGCAAAAATGTATCTAGCTTATAAAAAACAAAAAAAATGGTGTATGTATGAAATCTGTAGACTCAGTGGAAGCAGAGTTGTAGCTCATGAAAAGTAGGTTGTTATTCGTCAAATTCCAAAGTAAATATTTCAACGTGAAATAGATAACCAAAAAATGTAGTACTTTTCGGGGAAAACTCATCAAAACTTTTTTAAATTATTGTTAAAAAAAAGCTTCCAAAGTTGAAGGACAAGGTTATTCGACAAAATGATGATGGCATTATAAGAGAGGGAGTAGAAAACTTAAAATACGATGAGCGATGATTTGACGAGTCATGATAAAACAAGATGTATGGAAAGAGCACTGGATAGATCTGTGTGAGGGAAAAGAGACTTATGTTTAAAAATAGCTGAAATGAAATTAAATCTACATAGACAGATAGAAAGATCATCACATACAATAAAACTGATCATCCTCATCGATTTTGCTTATCCAGCTGTAACGTTTTTAAAATTAGTTGAAAAACATTGAAATTAATCATTGAAAGAACAACCTTATTTCAGGGGTCATCGTTCTACTGTGTATTAGTTTAATAGTTTTAGTAAGTAACAGGGATATTCCACAAAAGAAAAACTAGTAGTAGTGTTCTGCGCTTTTGTTACTTTATGTATGGAGGCAGTTTATGTGCGTTGAGTTATACCATAATCATAGAAATCTCTCCATTATTGTATTCATATTTTAAACAAACATTTTAAATCCGAACGCTATAAATAAATTGATTTGGAATAGTTATTCATGTAATTATTATTTCGATCAATTAATAAAACTATTAAATGAGACCAGTAAATAATTTGTCTTTTAAAATCATCAACATTTTTTATATCAGAAAAAATTTCTTTGTATCTCATTTAAACTAGTTTTTATACAAATGAGGATTTGATGTAAATGATACCACCCGTTGGTATAAAATATTACCGTTGTGGGAGAATTGTAGGATTATTAATAATGTTTAATAATAATCAAAATATCTATTAAACCGTTTAAAAGATACGCTTCTGTGACGTGGGTACTTCCAAAAGAGATAAATGATGTGGCGATGGTTGAATTTATCTATCAGACAAGAACCCCATAAAGTTTTTTAACTTAGTTGATACTTAACTTCTGTGAATGTCACAAGTACCTCTCTATACAAAAAATCTTCTTATTTCGTCTATGAAAGTGGAGACAATAAAAAAGAATTTTACAAATTAGCGTAGACAGTGGTACTTGGTTCGATCAGTAGGTGTTGCTCGTTCTGACATACGGAACTGAAGCTTGGGCTTTTAACAACAACGTGTATTATAAAATAGGACATTCTGTATAACATATGCTTAAAACTCATTCAACTGTCATTAATCGATGTAGTATCTGTTCTTGGATTCAATAACCGCGAGTAACATTGGATTGTCATGTTTGTTATTATTTAAAGGTGTATATAAACATTAACTCGGGCGAGAAAGATATCATGATTATTGTTGTATCGGTGCTGGATTAACCATTAGGCGGACTAGGCGGCCGCCTAGGGCCCGGGCACTTGATGGGGCCCGCATCCCACACAAATGCATTAATTAATATTTAATTATTTAAGCAGTTATTTAAAAAAAAATAAAATGTTAAAAACATCAAATAGGGCTAAGTGAGACAAAAAAAAAAGAAAATGGTTAATTTATGATTTCCAATCAAACTCAGTTTTTTGCTTTGTCTTTTGTCAAATATCAGAAAAATACAACCGACTTCAAGACAAATTAAGCAGTTATCTTCAAAGGCATTTTTATATTCCATGTTCTAATCATTCCCTCAAAATCAATTCTGCAAGCAAATTTTGATAAAAGCTGGTAATTATTTTGGTATGGCATGTTTTTTTTTTCAATTTCTACCCACCGATGGGCCTTAATAGTCCATTCATTCACGGTAAAATATTGCAAAACCTCCGGATTTTAAAGAACCTTTGGATTTGAAACAAGAGCTTGGATTGACATGAAATTTGGTATAAGCATAGCTAACATGTCAAATAAAAAAGTGATATTGTGCCAATGTATGTTTTTGCTCTACGGTTGAGTCCATCCCTTCTCGGGGGTGAAAAATATACCGTAAAATACGTCCGGAAGTGGATAAACTGACTAATTCTAAGCAACTTCTGTTCAGTAGAGTTTTTTCATCAAGTCAATAAATACATTTCGAATTATTTGCAAGTGAATATCTTCATATTTCAACAAAAAATAACACGTTTTTAGACGGTTTTTCGCAAATAACTCAAAAAGTAAGTATTTTATCGAAAAAATATACTTAGCAAAAATATAGCTTTAAAAAATTGAAAAAAATGGTGTATGTGTACAGGTACAGTCTGTAGACCCAGTAGAAGCAGAGTTGTAGCTAATGAAAAGTAGGCTCTTATTCGTCAAATTCCAAATCGAATATTTCAACGTTAAATAATCAAAAAATGAACTTTTCATGGAAAACTCATCCTAACGTGTTTAAATGTTTTAAAAAAGCATTATTCTTGTTTTATAAAAAAATTTCTATAATAAAAAGTAAGCAAGATACGCTCAGAATAAAGTTGATTCCATTTTTTGGGTAAAAAAAACTGATGAAAATACCCCCTAATTAGCATCCCAAATGAACTGAATCCTTACCGCTTCACAAGCTACGTTACTTATGTATTGTTTATATGCTCTGTAAGTTTTATCGGTATAAAGTGCTTATTTATAAAAGGGCTGTAGTAGAAAGGGCTTGAACAAGTCACTAATCACGAGTGTATTCAATTTTTTTTTATTTAGCTTAATGCCTCGACAACTAATGGCCATTGGCATGGTACAGTGGATTTTTCCAATCAGGTACCTAGTGTAGTGGGTAGTGTGTGTGTTGAGTAAATGTCTTGTTATTTAGCAAAGTCGTCATTGTTTTTGCAAAGAGACGCTAATTGTATCCGAACGTCTGCGGTCCCTCCGGTGAGTACCGATTCCACAAGAATAGAAACTATTTTCATTTATTAATCTTTAATAAATGAAAAACTATCTACCCAGGGTATGCAAATTTTGAACAGTCATATCTTAACCAATTTTTATCTTCCAAAAAAGCAAAAATCTGAAATATTCAGAAAATCAAAACCTATATTTTTTACTCTTTAAGATTTTTGGTACCACTAATAATTTTAAGTTATTTTGAAAAAAAGACATTTTTTTTTCAAAATTTCAAAAAATTTGTTTTAGTTTAAATCCCAATGTTTTGAAATATAAGCACTCTAAACCGGTGAAACTTACAGATCATATAAATAATATACTTATAAGTTTTTTCAAGATTTTCATAAAGTTTCAAGATTTTTGTGCCAAAAAAAGGAATCAACAGTATTTTAAGCTTTACTTGCTTAATTTTGATACTTGAAACTTGTTATAAAAAACAAAAATAAAACTGTTTTAACACTTTAAGAAAGTTGTGATGATTTTTCACAGAAAAATGCTTCATTTTTTGGTAATTTACGTTGAAATATTTGATTTGGAATTTGTTGAATAAGAATCTACTTTTCACTAGCTCCAGTTCTGCTTATACTGGGTATATATATACTTCATACTTCAATTTGTATACGCTATATCTTTTCTAAGAATATTTTTTCGATAAAGTACTTAATTTTGGAGTTATTTGCGAAAAACCGTCTAAAAATATGTTTTTTTTTGTTGAAAAATGAACAAATTCACTAGCAAATAACTCAAAAAGTATTGATTTAGTTTAAAAACTCGATAGAACAAAAGTTACTTAGAATTAATCAGTTATCCATTATTTTGAAAGTATGTTTTTTCACCCCAGAAGGGGTGGCACTCATACCCAGGACAAAATCACATATCGACACAATATCCCGTTTTTTCTTTGGCATATTAGCTATGGAATATTAATGAGAAGTTGTTGCGAAATGTAAAAAAAAGAAAAATGATCTTTTTTACATTGTCGTAATTTATTTTTGGAGTAACTACTTCCCAAAACAACATAAATATCTGTAAATTTGTTTTAAGTAAATGGTCAATATAAAGGGGCCTACTACTTATGGCCGCCTAGGGCCCCATGATGCCTTAAACCGTCATTGGTTGTAGTTAGCAAGTATTCACGGTTATGATAGGTCGCGTCTTTATTGTAAATAACTTATGGTTGAATCACCGAGAGTTCGATTTAAATATAATGTTATCGAATAAACTTAGTTTTAATTAACTGGGACCAGAAGGCATCCAGAACGAAGAACGCTCAACATTAAGCTCAATGATCGCAAGTCCAAAAAAGATAGAGATAAGAAGACGATGAAAAGTAGCAGATGGGATCCAGAAGATTGCCATGTTAAAATAGATCTGGGCAGGACACATAGGAAGAATGGAAGACAACCGTTGGACAAAGCGACTTCTCGAATGGCGACCAAGGGCAAGCAAAAGAAGTAAAAGCAGATCTCAAACAAGATGGAATGATGACATCAAGCGAATCGCTGGCCACGAATGGATGCAAAAAACAGCAAACAGATATGAATGGACACACCTAAAATGGATGGAATAGCTGTTGATGATAATGAATAAACAGAAGAGTAGAATGGAACGACCACATAAACCGAAAAAAAAAATGGAATAGTAAAGACGGCGAGGGACCACGAAAACCACGAAAGAGTAATGTCTATGTTACAGTTCAAGTTGATTATCCAGTTGGAGTTAACTATTCCTAGTTCGAGTCAACTCAAACGGCTGGTTTCAGTAAAAGTTGATTATAAATATAAAATGAAGATTTTTATTCAACATTTACTAGTAAAAGTAGACACTCCAACTAGTTAAAGTATACTCTTCCCAATGCCATTTAGTAAAAGTTGTTTCACACAAACAACCGATTCTAGAAATTAAATAATGTTTTTGGATATTAGGCCAGGAAGCATGGAGTTACTTGAAATTTTCACAGAAGGTAGGGAATAGTCCAAGGATCAGTTTCCATATCATGCCGCTGTACGCTAAAAGCTTAGGGGTGGTTGCCACCCCATCTCGAGGGCGGAAATTTTTCATTACATTTTGACCATGGAAATCGATAAAAAATGCAATTCTAAGAAAAAAATATTCTTTACGCTTTCTTTATAAAACTAATATTTTTCGAGTTATTCCCGGTTGACGGTAACAGTTTTTCGACGAGGAGATCGACTTTTTTAAAGGGGTGAGAATAACTCAAAAAATATACATTTAATCAAAAAACTGTAGCTTTAAAAATTTTATCTTTTAAAAACACGAACAAAATCCTTTTTTTATAATTTTTCTGCAACCAATACAAACTGAGATATAGCATGTTAAAGGTTAGCTTTTTCGATAAATGCATAATTTGAAATATTCAATGCCAAATAACGGAAAAACTTTGCATTTTTCCCATTTTGCAAACGGAATTAGACTTTAATGCCCATCTTAAAGTTTACAATGTTTTTATATAATTGTTGAACATGAGGGGTACTTTACACCCCTAAAAATAATAAACGCCCTTGAGCATAATATAGAATATAAAGTACAGGGTGAGATGATCCTAATCCCAAATTTTTATGCAAATCGGTGCAAGCCGAAATCATTTTTTTAGGATAAATAAACTTTTTATATATAGCTCCAACAAGGGTGGTTTTAAAAGTTCAAATATGATATTATATCCTAAAGCATAAATTAATCATTATTTAACTAATAAAAACCAAATGTTGACCATATTAAAGTTTAAAATGTTATTTTATATTTTTTTACAATTAGAGATAGTTATCACCCTTAAAAAACCAAAAGCGTACAACGGCTCAATATCAAAAATGAACTAGAGGGTAAAATGAGCCTAATCCCAATTTTTTTTGTACAAATCGATGCTGGACGAAAAAATTGAGAGCTTTTGCCATTTTTTCAGCTTCATTTCCTGGCCAATATGTTTAAATCATGAAAAGTAGTTGAAACGGTCAAAACAAAAAGATGCACAGTGATCAAAAAAGCACGTGAGATTATACTCGCATAATCAACATTTACTGAATCGATTCAGGAATAGTCAACTCAAACTAGTAAAAGTTGAATCAAATATTTAAAATCAACTTTTACTGCTCGTTTTAGTTGGAGTTGACTCGAACTAGGAATAGTCAACTCTAACTGAGAATCAACTTGAACTGTAACATCTACACAAAAAGAAGAACAGTAAAACACTATTATTTTATGGTTTTTCTGTTTGACTGTAAATTGTAGATTTCAATGAAGTCGTAAACTTTTTCACATCAACACATGTTTTCTTTACCTTAATAATTTTTCGTAAATATATACCCAATATACTCATATTTTTCATGATATAAAACAAAAAAATTATAAAGAAATAACACGCTCTGTGAATTAAAAAATGTCTCAAACATTTAACTAGATAAGTGACAATAACCATCATTAGTGATTTAAAAATAGACCAATTTTCATATCTAATATGTAGTATTGTTGGTAAGCATTAGATCTTACATAACAATAACATGCCTCTAATAACGGACTTTTTGTACCTTTAGTAACGCTCCTTTTATGTTCTAACAGTACTCTTTGGAATATGTAATAATAATAATACATACGACTAACAATTCTCTCGCTTGTGCTCGAATGTTCAATTATATCTTGAATATTGATACACTATTATAATTATAATTACAATAATTCTAATTCTTGATGTAACAACAGCAGGTGGAAAATAGGTTGAGATTTTTTGATATTTTCTCACGTTGTATTAATTAATATTTTTGGTTAAGAGCAAACAGTAGCGATCAACAGGTAGCAACAAACGCGTTCCAAGATTGCGGCTCTAATTTTGAATATTTTGTCGAGATATTTGGCACACATATTCGTAATATAATAAATAGAGACTGGAAAATATGCACTAAAAAATGTCTAAAATATGCATGCAATATGCATTTTAAAACAAGCTGAATATGCACAATTAACATGCAAATATGCATTTATATATGCACTTATTTTTATATGAATAATTTTATGGTTTACGTTAAATACATAAATAAATAAAAAATAATAAAAATAAATAAATAGGTTTGAATTTAAACCAAATTGTATTATTATTTCTTAATATATTTTTTTAACTTCAGGTTTTGTGACAAATAAAACGGCAAAATATTTTATTTTGACCACAAGATAAATAAGAGTACAATAAAATAAATGTACATATTTTTATTGTTACAATATTGATTCATATTTTCTAAACTAATATTATAAAAAGAGTACAATAAAACAAATTTACATATTTTTATTGTTACAATAAATAATCATATATTGATTCATATTTTCTAAACTAATATTATGTCTTCTATCTGTTAATATTTGTTTATAGGCAGAAAAAGATCTCTCAACGTCACAAGATGTAATTGGGGCATATTTAAACTTTGCTATTAGAGACGGATCCATATTAATATTTTCATCGAAGTTTCCAAAATTGATTATATTATTTATTGAACGCAATACAGTGAAACCCTCATTTTTGTTTAAAACGTCATCAAGTTTATCTTTAATTTTTACTCCAATTTCCCCATTCAGATTTGTTATTTTCTGTTTAACCGAATCAACAATAGACATACTATTGTGAAGACATAAATTTTGAGCCTCTAATTTTGTAATTGAACTTTCAATGATATCGAAATTCGATTTTATATACAACAATTGATTTTTAATAGACTTTTCTTTAAAAATATTTTGACAGTTATCAATAGCGGTACAAGTCGGATCAAAACTTGAAATAACGCTTTTGATGTCGTCGTAGTGTTCAGATAAAAATATAGCACTTTTAAGCCAAGTTCCCCATCTGGTTAATACTGGTTCTGGTGGTAAAGGAATATCGGGAAGCATCTCCCTATATACCTGTACACGTAGTGGTGCTTTCAGAAATACTTTTTTTACATTATTTATTAAGGTGTTTACATTGGGAAATTCAATTCTAACTTTCTCTGCAACTCTGTTTAGGCCGTGCGCCAAACATGTACAGTGAATTAAATTAGGGAAAAAGATTTTAAGATTGGATGCAGCTTTCATCATATATGAGGCGGCATCACTAAGCATTAATAATATTTTTTCAAATGGTACTTGATCAGGTAAAAAAAAATTTGTTAGGGATTCGTTAACAAATCTAGCTATTGTAGCATAGTTTGTTTTTTCCAAACATTTTACACTAATTAAGTATGAGTTTTTAAAATCGCCAGAGTCGTTAAGAACTCCAACAATTAGATTCGCAATTTGTCGACCCTTTGTATCCGTTGTTTCGTCGACGGAAATCCAAAGATATTCGGCTTTTAACTGATTTTTAATACTCGTCATCACATCTTTGTAACATGCACTGACATATTTTTTCCGAAGAGTTGAAGAACTTGGTATT
This sequence comes from Diabrotica virgifera virgifera, assembly GCF_917563875.1. NCBI lineage: Eukaryota > Metazoa > Arthropoda > Insecta > Coleoptera > Chrysomelidae > Diabrotica > Diabrotica virgifera. The sequence goes on from NC_065446.1 coordinate 216,602,356, forward strand.
TGAGCTGGTTTATCTTTAATCTTGCAATAAGTTTTTAAAAAGTTTTGACACGATTTATGTTCTAACTTGTGCAGAGGGATATTGCAGTTCAAAAAAAAATGGCATAAATCCTTTGCAAAGGTTTCTTGCCCAACTGACGTATTCTGAATCTGCAAACTGTTCTGTAGAATCTGCTGGCGAGGTTTATTATCATTTTTTGATAGCTTAGTTTGGTGAAGTGAAGTTTTTATGTGTTGAACTACTTGGAATTTCTTTTGACATGGAATCTGGAATATAATGATAATGATGTTTTAGATGTTTTCGTAAATAGATACCTACATTAAAATGATCAAACTTTTTAAACCTCCCCCAATTTTTTTTTATTTCTCAAAGTGAAATTGAAATCGTCAAACAATAAAGTACAGTCAGTGTACCGTAGTATACAGGGTGGGCCACTCTCAACACCTCGCTCTGTATAAGCCAAACCGTTGCGAACTTTAAAAAACAGTTTTTGAAGAAATGGGACGGTTTGTCATTTTAGAATAGACAGACACATAGATGTGCAAAGAAGTTTGATAAGTTTAAAAATCTATTGAAGTGGAGAACTTACCTTTTTATCACAAATGGTGCAAAACATACTTTCACTGTCGATAACTTTTAGATGATTGTTACTTCCAATCCAACTTCTGAGAAGACTTGATTTTTCCCTTGCTACTTTAGGCATTTTCACAATAATAATAAAATGATTTTTTTACACAGTATAGTCAATAACTTGCAATCACAAAAGTTGAATAATCGGCGATTGATTTAAGACTAACCATTCATAAAATAAAATAATCTATCCTACCCTTAAAATGCTTAAAATTTCGTTTTGGTTGGTTTTCCCAGAATAATTCATAGTTGGCCGACACCAGCAGAAAGTACAGGTAATATTTGTAATGTTATTCAAAATATAATCGGTATTTACTTAGGTAATTTGTAAATTCTGAGAAGTCTATAAATCTTAAATATCCGGATAATGATACCTGCAGCTATAAATAACGCCCATTATGTTTATGGGTACAACAACAAAGGAGCTTAACAGCAAAATATTTACTTTCACATTTTATTTTAATGGATGTTGATGTTACTAATATATACCTTATTTTTAAATGGGGTAGAGTAAATTCCCATCAAAATATGCATTTATATGCTCTTAAATCTCCAAATATGCAAGGCATATGCATTTATGAAAAACATGAGAAATATGCAGCATATATATGCATATGCATTTTGCATATAATCCAGTCTTTAATAATAAAGAATGGCGGTACAGAGCCCAATTTCAGAAATATGTTAGTATGTGGAAATAACTCTATAACTAAATAAAATATTGAAAAAAGGAGCCTGTACCGCCATTAAGAAAGACAAAAAAATACACTTTCTTCAAATAAGCTTTTTTATTCCGTGCCTAGATTTTGTGTCATATTGGAACTACTAAAAATCGATTTTTTTATAACAAGAAATCGAACGTCACTTGCTTGGCAACATTTCGCGCCTACGTCTATAAAAATTATTTTTTCTACGACCGTTTAATAATGTGCTCATTATTCACTATTTTTGAATAGATAATGACACCCATTACTTTACCCGTGAGTAATATTTCATTACTCACGGGCTGAAGTTACACACGGGTCATTACTCACGGGTTGAAGTTAGATTCAAGTGGTGTATGGCACTTTTGATGTACTTATTATTAACAAATAAAATTACTTAAACTTGTTTATTTAATAAAATAATCATTGTAATTTATATCAACAATTAACTTCGAAAAATGTTTAAAGGATTTTTAACTGTAAAAAAGGTGCTGGAAAATTTGACAGGCCGTGTAATTTCAGTTGCCTATATCAACTTAAATCGGGGAAGTAGACCTCATATTTTTTAAATTTTATTAACTTAATTTTTAAATACTGCCTATCAGCCCTGCATAGGGATTACGAACACTCGATACGAATCGTATCCGCCATGTTTTACCATAAGGCGCTATGGTAAAACATGGCGGATACGATTCGTATCGAGTGTTCGAAATCCCACTGCTGATACCAAGTTAAAAAAATATGAGGTCCATTTCCCCGATTTAAGTTGATATAGGCAACTGAAATTACACGGCCTGTCAAAATTTCAAGCACCTTCTCTGTCTCTCTCTAGGACCTCTCTCTTGTATGTTGGTGGCAATCTCGCTTCACTATTTGTATGGGACAGGGCCATTTCATCCGTATTGACAGTTCATTGGTACTAATTCCGTAAAAGGGTTTACGGACATGAAATTTATATTAATGAACTACTGTTGATTGCACAATAGATTTTTATTGGGAGCAAATGTTCCTTTTCATGTAATTGCCTTAAAATATGTCATATTTTTAAAAACCACACCATTATATACCACGCATGACATTATTGACAACTACTGTTTCGTAAGCTCAAGAAAGGTAATTCTAACAGTGTTGCCATAGTTATATAAAATATGTTTTCCTATGAAAAATAAAATCATTTGATTTTAAAAAATAATGTTAGTAGTTGATAATTATATTTTTTACTAATCCAAATAAAAAAGGTCGTAGAAAAAGTATAGTACTTTACTCGCATGTAATGGCTATTACTCACTCTGATGAATTACGACACTCGCCTACGGCTCGTGTCGCAAACTTCATCATCGTGAGTAATAGCCATCATTACATGCTCGTTAAATAATATACTAGTTTTTGATAGTATAAACGCCACTGTCAGTGTCGAATTACCGACGCAATGTTGCCTCACTTTTGAAAGTTCGCAGAACTTTCGCAATCTTGGACCGCGTTTGTTGCTACCTGTTGATCGCTACTGTGTGCTCTTAATGTCCGATTTACATTTAAACGGGTTACATACACTTATTATATGTATAATAAATATATAAACTAAGTTAGTATCAATATCTATAATAGAAGGTAAACGTTTTCGTTATAATATGTATTATAAACGTTATAGATTATAGAGTGTAAACGAGACCAAAAAAATTCTGCACATGGACACGAAAAAGAGGGAAGCATCACTGAGAACAAGTTTTTAAGAAATAACGGAGAAACTCTAATCCAAACGAAAGATTCAGAGAATTACAGGAAAATGACCAAAATCTTAGAAGACTACAACAAAAAAAATCAATAGAATGGATTACATAACTTGCAAAGTTCTCATCAGAGGCCTACCGGATAATTTTACACCGCCAAAAAAGCCTCTGCCAATATTCATAACACAGGTGGATAAAGAAAACAAGGAGAAGCTATCCAAGGTACAATTCCTCTGTAATATGAAAGTCACAATAGAGGACTAAAGAAGAACTGGAGGCGCAACCCAATACTACATCTGGGGTTCAGGGTTTCCTTGTCCGGGATTTCCACCATGGACAAGGTGCCTGCAAGAAGCTACCAAAATGCGTAAAATACTGAAAGGAACATCGCAACTATGAATGCAAGATGGAGAAAGAAATAAAAGCGAAGTGCGCTAATTGCAATGGAGAGCATCCGGCCAGCTTCAGAGGATGCCCTAGGCCCTAGAGTACCAACTTGGGGAAGAGAGAGATAACCATGCCAACGTACACCCAGACCTCCAGGATACCCACCACTGCCACCACCACTCATTCAGGTAATGTAAATACTAATAATATATTCACTTTACAGATTCCACACCCACCCAAGATTACAGGCATCCCAGAAGGCAGAGAGGCAGAATTTCATGTATGTTCCTGAAAAAATGAGCACCAACGAAATAAGGGGATGTCTGAGGATAGGCCCATGGAACCCAGGCGGACTAATAACAAGAAAGAACATTATAGACCACATAATAAACGGGATTGAAAAGCTCTATAAGGTCATAAACAAAAAGTTCTCTGTATACTACATTTACAAGAATGAATACAGAGCAAACTCGGGGGAACAGCAATACTTACTGATAAAGAAAGGTATAAAATACACGCACCTGCCGAAACCAGCTGGACTCGACACCATGGAAGCAACTTCGATCTCAGTTCAAATGAAACAAACCAGAATAAGGATCACGTCAGCATACGTCACACTCAGCTTATTCGACGAAGACCTGGTCGCATTCTTTAACACAGAAGAATCAACAATTATAATTGGCGACCTTAATGGCAGATCCCCTAACTGGAATGATAGAGCTACTAACAGAATCGGGAGAAAACTAGTCAACTATCTCGAAAACAGAGATGGAACAGAGATGGACAGGAGATCACAATCCCAATATACTAGAGATTTGCACTTAGGAAGAAGTCCACCCCTCAACTTACAAAAAGAAAAAAAAATGTGGCCAACCTTTAAAAGATTAGTCAGCGAAGCAGTCTAACAACATCTTAAGCATCTGCTGAGGAGAGCATGGTGGAGAACCTAGGTGATAATCACCATAATCCCCCAAGATCTGATGATAGCTGATATTGCAACAAACGTTACCTCATATTCCATGCTCTGGATATCAAGCCTTTTCAAGGAAAAGCAAGATGCAGAAGATATGAGTATAAGCATCCTTCAAAGCTCTTTTGAAAGATGCTGTTGTCTAAGTATCTCCCAGAAACCGACTATCAAGATCTTGACGATCCATCGAGGAGGACATGGCGGAAACCCTAGGTGGTATTTCTTCACCATGCCCCCACTTCCATGGCGAAACCTATTATCACCGGGCAGCAAAAATAACCAATATTTACTTACAGTACATAATGTTAAACAGTATTTTATGGGACCAACACATCAGCAAAAAAAACAAAAAAGGATATATGAGACTATTAGTGGAGTCACTGAAGGTGGATATGAGCTATTACCTCCGATTTCGTTGAACCTCCATCGATTTGCATGAAAATTGGTGAGTGGTTAGAGGATACCTCAAGGAACAAAGGTGACATGGTGCCAACTTGCGCATTTACCATGGGGGTGGATTCCACCCCTTCCCGCGGGTGAAAATTATTTTATTAAAAATAACCCCATATTTCGATAGAGGGACAAATTTCAAGCAACATTTGTTATAGAAAGTTTTTAAAATAAATCAAAACTTTTTCAGTTATTAAAGATCAAAGATTTTAATTTTTCTTGAGAAAAATGCATGTTTTTAACCAATTTTTCATCAATAACTCAAAAAGTGTAAGTTTTTACAAAAAAGTTATAATGATCAAAATTGAAGCTAATAAAAAATGAAATAAGCCGCTTACTACAAAAATCTTTTTATGTTAACTAAAAGTGAGTTATAGGTAATTTAATATATTTTTTTTTCGGCGAGTAAAAAACTCTAAGTATTTAAGCTGAAATAACGGGAAATTGATGCATTTTATAACATAAACTTATTAAACATTTGTCAAAGTACTTAAAAATATCTATTAAATGAGCCCCCGAATATGTTGATAGCGTTAAAATTTATGCTCCAAAATTTTTTCAAAATTTATCTTTTAACTCCGTTCGTGCTTACAATATCAGGTTCATATAAAAACTGTGAGAAAGTTAATTCCAAGTGCTATTTAAGCACGTTGAACCTAATCTTCTAAGCCCCTTACTTTTTTAAAAAGTAAAGGTTCAATAACCCCGGTTGCATGGTTCCCACAGAAAAATTTAAGATTTAAACGTTTCTATCTCGGTTATTTTTTACCTTATGGAAATAGTAAAACAGGTAAAATATTTGGCATAGAAAAAACAAAAATTTAGTTGTATATAATTTGTTACGTATATTGAGTATTTTTGGAGTTATTATCAAAAGAATATGAGAATTACAGTAATTTTAAAAATTATGATTTTTTTAAATTATAACTTTTTTTCAAAAATATGCATTCTAAACCGGCCAAAATTATGAAAAACATTACTTATGCAAATATAAAGAAGTTGTTGTAAGGATTACTATAAATTTTAATTTTTGTGGAAATGGCATATGTTTTATTTTTCACTTTTTCCTAAAAAATTCGAAACGGTTCTTTTATTTTCATTATAACTTGCTTAATTTTGACGCTATTACTAAAGACTGGATTATATGCAAAATGCATATGCATATATATGCTGCATATTTCTCATGTTTTTCATAAATGCATATGCCTTGCATATTTGGAGATTTAAGAGCATATAAATGCATATTTTGATGGGAATTTACTCTACCCCATTTAAAAATAAGGTATATATTAGTAACATCAACATCCATTAAAATAAAATGTGAAAGTAAATATTTTGCTGTTAAGCTCCTTTGTTGTTGTACCCATAAACATAATGGGCGTTATTTATAGCTGCAGGTATCATTATCCGGATATTTAAGATTTATAGACTTCTCAGAATTTACAAATTACCTAAGTAAATACCGATTATATTTTGAATAACATTACAAATATTACCTGTACTTTCTGCTGGTGTCGGCCAACTATGAATTATTCTGGGAAAACCAACCAAAACGAAATTTTAAGCATTTTAAGGGTAGGATAGATTATTTTATTTTATGAATGGTTAGTCTTAAATCAATCGCCGATTATTCAACTTTTGTGATTGCAAGTTATTGACTATACTGTGTAAAAAAATCATTTTATTATTATTGTGAAAATGCCTAAAGTAGCAAGGGAAAAATCAAGTCTTCTCAGAAGTTGGATTGGAAGTAACAATCATCTAAAAGTTATCGACAGTGAAAGTATGTTTTGCACCATTTGTGATAAAAAGGTAAGTTCTCCACTTCAATAGATTTTTAAACTTATCAAACTTCTTTGCACATCTATGTGTCTGTCTATTCTAAAATGACAAACCGTCCCATTTCTTCAAAAACTGTTTTTTAAAGTTCGCAACGGTTTGGCTTATACAGAGCGAGGTGTTGAGAGTGGCCCACCCTGTATACTACGGTACACTGACTGTACTTTATTGTTTGACGATTTCAATTTCACTTTGAGAAATAAAAAAAAATTGGGGGAGGTTTAAAAAGTTTGATCATTTTAATGTAGGTATCTATTTACGAAAACATCTAAAACATCATTATCATTATATTCCAGATTCCATGTCAAAAGAAATTCCAAGTAGTTCAACACATAAAAACTTCACTTCACCAAACTAAGCTATCAAAAAATGATAATAAACCTCGCCAGCAGATTCTACAGAACAGTTTGCAGATTCAGAATACGTCAGTTGGGCAAGAAACCTTTGCAAAGGATTTATGCCATTTTTTTTTGAACTGCAATATCCCTCTGCACAAGTTAGAACATAAATCGTGTCAAAACTTTTTAAAAACTTATTGCAAGATTAAAGATAAACCAGCTCAAATACCAAGTTCTTCAACTCTTCGGAAAAAATATGTCAGTGCATGTTACAAAGATGTGATGACGAGTATTAAAAATCAGTTAAAAGCCGAATATCTTTGGATTTCCGTCGACGAAACAACGGATACAAAGGGTCGACAAATTGCGAATCTAATTGTTGGAGTTCTTAACGACTCTGGCGATTTTAAAAACTCATACTTAATTAGTGTAAAATGTTTGGAAAAAACAAACTATGCTACAATAGCTAGATTTGTTAACGAATCCCTAACAAATTTTTTTTTACCTGATCAAGTACCATTTGAAAAAATATTATTAATGCTTAGTGATGCCGCCTCATATATGATGAAAGCTGCATCCAATCTTAAAATCTTTTTCCCTAATTTAATTCACTGTACATGTTTGGCGCACGGCCTAAACAGAGTTGCAGAGAAAGTTAGAATTGAATTTCCCAATGTAAACACCTTAATAAATAATGTAAAAAAAGTATTTCTGAAAGCACCACTACGTGTACAGGTATATAGGGAGATGCTTCCCGATATTCCTTTACCACCAGAACCAGTATTAACCAGATGGGGAACTTGGCTTAAAAGTGCTATATTTTTATCTGAACACTACGACGACATCAAAAGCGTTATTTCAAGTTTTGATCCGACTTGTACCGCTATTGATAACTGTCAAAATATTTTTAAAGAAAAGTCTATTAAAAATCAATTGTTGTATATAAAATCGAATTTCGATATCATTGAAAGTTCAATTACAAAATTAGAGGCTCAAAATTTATGTCTTCACAATAGTATGTCTATTGTTGATTCGGTTAAACAGAAAATAACAAATCTGAATGGGGAAATTGGAGTAAAAATTAAAGATAAACTTGATGACGTTTTAAACAAAAATGAGGGTTTCACTGTATTGCGTTCAATAAATAATATAATCAATTTTGGAAACTTCGATGAAAATATTAATATGGATCCGTCTCTAATAGCAAAGTTTAAATATGCCCCAATTACATCTTGTGACGTTGAGAGATCTTTTTCTGCCTATAAACAAATATTAACAGATAGAAGACATAATATTAGTTTAGAAAATATGAATCAATATATGATTATTTATTGTAACAATAAAAATATGTAAATTTGTTTTATTGTACTCTTTTTATAATATTAGTTTAGAAAATATGAATCAATATTGTAACAATAAAAATATGTACATTTATTTTATTGTACTCTTATTTATCTTGTGGTCAAAATAAAATATTTTGCCGTTTTATTTGTCACAAAACCTGAAGTTAAAAAAATATATTAAGAAATAATAATACAATTTGGTTTAAATTCAAACCTATTTATTTATTTTTATTATTTTTTATTTATTTATGTATTTAACGTAAACCATAAAATTATTCATATAAAAATAAGTGCATATATAAATGCATATTTGCATGTTAATTGTGCATATTCAGCTTGTTTTAAAATGCATATTGCATGCATATTTTAGACATTTTTTAGTGCATATTTTCCAGTCTCTAGCTATTACTTGTTATGAAGCTCATTAAATAGGTATTCCGAAGTACTTTGGCAAATGTTTAGCAGGAATATTTTATACATTGCATCGTTTTCCCGTTATTTAAGCATGAATACTTAGATTTGAGTACTCGTCGAAAAAAATACACATTTAATTGCCAATAACTCACTTTGAACTAGCATTAGTTTAGTTATTTATGTGAGAAATGTATTCAATTTTTTATTACCTTCAATTTCAGTAATAATAACTTTTTTGTAAAAGCTTATAGTTTTTGATTTATACGTGAAAAACCGATTTAAAACATACATTTTTTTACGAAAAAATAAAATTTTTGGTCTTTAAAAACTCAAAGTGTTGATTTATGTTAATAACTTTATATAACAAATTTTGCTTATAATTTATCCCTCTATCGACCTATGGTATTATTTTTAATAAAATAAGTTTCACCCCCGAGAAGGGGTGGCATGCACCCCCAGGGTAAAAGCGCAAGTTGGCATCATGTCACCTTTGTTCCTTGAGGTATCCTCTAATTACACACCAATTTTCATGAAAATCGATGGAGGTTCAACGAAATCGGAGGTGAAAACCTTCAGTGACTGCACTATATAGTGAAAAGCATCACTCTATACAGCTGTGAGGTATAATAAGCCTGGATCCCGCGTACCAAAAAAAGTTGATTATAATAGCAAGCTGAAAATTTGTTAATAGCTTAACGGTGTCTAGTCGGACAAACTTTGATGTACGGGAACACTGGAATAGGAGAAGTTTTAATTGTGGAACAGTTTAAAAATTTGGAACGTCAGATTACGAAAACGTCCCATGTATGTTGTCGGACAGAACATCCAATTGATTTGTAACCCTTTCATTAAACTCTCATGATAAAATCAGGCTGCTATTACTAACCAACATGATTCCTGTATTTGACATGTTCTTCGTGTTCCACTCATTAAAATGCCCAGTTGGTGATAAACACCAGTCTGATTTTTGCATTAGAGTTTAATGAAAGGGTAACAAATCAATAGGGATGTTCACTAATTTTTAAATATAGTTAAATTCAATAGATTACAAGGTATATAAAAACGTAACAATCATAAAACTGTTTAAAAATGTATATTTTTTAAGATAAATGAGCATCCGTCAAAATAACTGTCAAAGTCGTGTTCGTTTTTTGGAGTTCGTCCCAAAGAATTATTAATTTTGGCAGTTTTTTGGTACATTCCGGCCTTGTTTCCACGTGCAGAGTTTTATCAGTAGTTTCTGTTTTGTGGTACTTTGCTGAAAACTAGAGTTTTGAAGACAGATTTGCTGTATAGAAAATGTCAGGTAACGGGGGCGGTCCTGGTCCGCCCTCGGTTAATTTAAATACTAATATTCAAATAATTAATAATGATAATCAAATTAATGTTTCTTCAATGGATACAGTATCCTCAGGTTTCGAAAAATATGACTTTGATAATAAATATCAACCAACGGATGCAGGTCCGTATCAGGTATTTTTGGAACATACCGATAAGAATCTTGGTCGTCTTTTTCCTATCAGAATTGGCTTTTATTTACAACAAGTAATTGAATTTAGAAATGATGTTATTGATATTCATTCTGTAGGTTTAAAACGTGTTAAGGTAATTTTTAGAACATACAAAATCGCTAATTTATTAATTAATCACGAAATACTAACAAAAAATAAGTTGATTGCTTATATTCCAAAATTTTTCACGCATAAACGAGGCATAATACGTGGCGTTGATACCTTTTTTACTGAAGAATACTTGAAAAAAGCAATTAATTCTATAGTTCCAGTGGCGGAAGTGCGAAGAATGAAACGAAAAATTATAAACCCTGAAACCAAACAAGAAGAATTTGTCAATAGACAATTGGTAGTAATAAATTTTAAAGGTAATAAAATTCCGTCCTTTATTAATATAAATATGGTTAATTTCCCTGTAGAACCATACATCCATCCAGTTGTCCAATGTGGAAAATGTTTACGTTACGGACACAATATCGTTCAATGTAAAGGCAAATATCGTTGTTCTCGATGTGCAAATGAGCATTCTTCCGCTGAATGTAATTCCGAGTTGCAAATGTGCGTTCACTGTAAATCTTCTGATCATCCTTCAATTTCAAGAGATTGCCCAATGTACAAAAAACAACACGACATAAAAAAAGTAATGGCTTTCGAAAATAAAAGTTTTAAGGATGCCGAATTATCGATTAACAATCCAGCTTATGCCAAAATTAATACCAACAATAGGTTTGATATATTAAATAATCTTGAAAATTTTCCCGATTTAGCACCAGCAAACAAAACAATTTATTATGCTCCTTTAAATAAACCAAAATCAAATTCAACCGCATTAGAATCAAAAACAATTAAAAGGCGAAGAACTGACACTTCTTCTCAGATTCCAAGCACTAGTAATTCAGATTTAGAAAATTCCCATCAAAAAAGACAAACTTCTCTTCCTCCATATACACCCGCTCCACAACAGAATAATTTCATGTTTCGTCGAGATAAACTTATCTCACAGATATATTCATTAATTACAAATATAATTAATAATCAAGGAAAATTTGAATTACATAAAATCAGGGACAATATCATTACAATATTCGATAATAATGAAGATAATTTAGAATCCATTCTCACAGATAGTGAAAATGGCTACTAAAAATATTACAGAAAAACTAACTATATTACAATGGAATTGTAGATCCATTTATAGTAACAAAGGCAGTCTTATGCATCATATTAACAACTACCATACAGATATAATAGTTCTATCAGAAATATGGCTCACATCCGGTCATCATTTTAGACTTAACGGATATAACTTTATCAATAAATGTCGTGAAGATGGTTACGGTGGCGTAGGTATTTTCATCAGACAGGGAATAGATTACCAAGAATCCGAAATTAATAATAATTTCGATGACAGTATAGAAGCATGCGCAGTTTTTTTGAACAAAATTAATCTTTCATTAGTATCAATCTATAGATCATCAGATGTTAGAATAGAAATAAATGACTGGATCAACCTATTCCTTCAGTTTAATATTGCAAAAACTATTTTTCTGGGAGATTTTAATGCTCACCACGGTATGTGGGGGCCAATTGCAGACGACATAAATGGTAGAATATTAGTGGAGGCCATGGATTATTGTGAAATAATTACATTAAATGACGGAACACCAACAAGAATATCCCCAACTAGTAATCATTCAGCCGTTGACTTAACTCTAACATCTCCCCTTTTAGCCGACCGTATAGCTTGGTCAGTATATTCAGATTCATTAGGTTCAGATCACTACCCAATCAATATAGAAATTCAAATCAATCCCTCCTCCTTTGTCATCAACCCATCAACAAAATGGAATGACTCTCGTGCTGACTGGTCTGTTTTTGGAAATATTTTTGAATTAGAAATTAGTAAGCTCAATAATTTAGATAGGAATTCAACTTCGGTAGACAAAATCGAATTTTTCCTCAATGCAATCACGGTCGCAGCATCGAAATCTATGCCTATTAAGAAATCTTTCACACCTTCTGTACCAAGACCTTATTGGTGGGATGAGGAATGTTCTGCGATTGTTAAAAAACGAAAAGAAGCTCTCAGCGAGTTTAAAAAACAAGGTAATTTTATCAATTATCTACAATATCAAGACATTTCTGCTAATGTCAAACGTACGTTCAAACTTAAACAAAAAAACAGTTGGAAAATGTTTTTGAATAAATTAAATAAAAACACTCCTCTGACTGAGATATGGAACACTGTAAGATCTATTTGCAATAAACACCATCAAAAAAGAAAACCACAATTAGACGAAAGCCTTATTCTAAAAGTTCTTGATACATTGGCTCCTTCATCTGCTGCAGGTCCAATTTTTAACGACAACATTAATCAATTTCACTTCCATCAAGACTCAGACACCTTCTCAAAAAATTTTAGCTTTTCGGAATTAGAATTAGCCTTAAAAAAATAAAAAATACTGCACCTGGACTTGACGGGTTTACTTATACGATAATAAATAAATTGCCTGAAAGTGGTAAACTTCTTCTCTTAGAAATTTTTAATGATTGGTGGTTGAAACAAAAGTACTCAGACAGTCTTAAAAATATAATTGTGTGTCTTCTAGCGAAACCTAAGAAACCACCTGACTTACCTTCGTCCTACCGACCTATTTCATTGTTATCGTGTATTACAAAAACTTTCGAAAGGCTTATAAAATTTAGACTCGAACATTTTGTCGAAAACAGATCAATTTTACCAAAAAATCAGTATGGATTTCGTAGAGGTATAGGCACAATTGATGCAATATCCCATTTAGTTACAGATGCTCAATTGTGTCTATCAAAAAATAATTACATGTTGTGTCTTTTTGTGGACCTTAAAGGGGCTTATGATGTGGTAGATTTGGAAATATTATATTCAAAAATGGTAACGTTTGGCATCAATAAAAGAGTCTCTATAAATATTTTAAATTTGTTTGCTAAAAGAAAAGTATTTTTGCGAGATAGTCATAACGTTTTACATGGTCCAAGAGTACTTTACAACGGGCTTCCGCAAGGCTCTATTTTAAGTCCCCTTTTGTTTAACTTATACACTGCAGACTTGCATGATTTGATGAGCGATGGCATACAAATTATTCAATACGCGGACGATTTATGCATTTATGTCACCCATAATACCTACGATCGCTGCATGATAGACTTAAGACGTACTTTTGACAGGTTACAAAACTGGTTCGACGATATGGGTTTTAGTGTTTCACCAGAAAAGACAGCTGTGATGTGTTTCACAAGGCACAGATATCAGTTAGTCGATAATTTCTCTATAGGTAAATACACTATTCCTATCGTAAAAGAATATAAATATTTAGGTATAATTATAGATAGTAAACTTCTATGGACCAGTCACATTAAGTATGTCAAACAAAGATGTGAAAAGGGAATTAATCTTCTGCGCTTCCTCTCCAAACAGAGCTGGGGCGCGGATCAACAAATTTCCTTAATGTTCTACAAGTCTTATATTCGCTCGATTTTGGATTATGGGTGTACTCTCTATGGTTCTACCTCCAATACGAACCAACTTACCCTTGATCGAATACAATATAGAGCTCTGAAAATATGTTTGGGAGCAATGGCATCTTCACCAAATCATGCCATTCTGGCAGAGTCTCAAGAACTTCCTCTTAGTTTTCGAAGACAGTTTTTAGCAAATAAAAGTCTATTAAAATATAGATGTTACAACAGTGATTTGATCGCAAAAATTAACTTTCTTGTAATTGAGAATTTGACAAATCATTATTGGAAAAAGAAAAACTCTCCTCCTTTGGCAGATGCATTTATTGATACAAACTTATTTCAAAATGATATTGTTAAACTTAATAAAATACCATTGTATGCACACAGTTTCGATTCTATAATTGACAAACCTATCACCATATTCCCTCGGTATTCAGATTGTAATATCTTAAACCAAGCCATGATAAAATCCATTGTAAATGGTCTCGGGTCGAACTTAACTAAAATATATACAGATGGGTCAAAAACGGAGCTAAACACAGGTTCGGCATTTTTTGTTTCAAAAAACATAAATCATATTGAAAAGTACAGAATCTCAAATTATTGTTCCATTTTTACCGCCGAGGCCTTTGCTTTTGAAAAGGCATTAAAATGGTGTGCAACTCAAACATGCACGAATGTGGCAATAATTTCAGACTCAAAATCAGCATTGCAAGCTATTAGCGGTCACCCAATAAACCAATTCCGAAATGCCTTAATTTTTAACATTAAAAAATTAATTATGGATCTTAAACAAAATAATGTAACTGTTTCGTTTATTTGGACGAAAGGACATTGCGGAGTCGAAGGTAATGAAATTGCGGATATAGCCGCAAAAAGTAGTCACAGTTGCCACCATATGGACAAAGTATTTGATTTAAAAGATTTGAATAATGCTCTCCAACCTAATATCAGAAGGAAATGGGAAACTGATTACAAAAGAATTGCAAATAAATCTACAAACCCTTATTTCAGAATTCACCCTACACTTCCAAAAGACATTCCTCATTTCACCTTTAATTATAATAGAGCACAAATGTCAGTATTGACTCGTTTAAAATTGAATCATGCTCGCTTTCCATCTCACTTATATAAAATTGGAATACTTAACTCTCCTGTCTGTAGTTGTGACAATGTATCCATTGGTGATCTAAATCATATATTTCTAGAATGTTCTCTGAACTCTCAATCTTCTTCAATTCTGTATCAAGAACTAATTCATCACGAGTGTCCATTGCCACTAAATATTACAGCTCTCCTTTCTTCCCCAGATAAAGCGCTACTAGATTCCATCATTAATTTTATCAGAAATTCAAAAATAGCGGTATAGTTTAGAAATAGACAATATGAAATCATTTAATGTAATTAAGAATTTACATGTTTTGTGGCAAATAGATTTTGTCTGATGCCAGGATCTCTCACACACACACAAGATAAATGAGTTCATAATGTTGATTTTCTTGGAGGCTAGAAAAACGGTACCCTGCAGCGAGGCTACGGTCTGTGACGTCAGCAGTCGTAACGTCTTTGATCGACGACTAGTTTTGTATACTTATTTACTCAGTGTATTTGAATGTGCGCAGTTTTTTACTTATTTAATTATTAAAAATAAAGCCAAATAAGTGGTGTTTTGTTCCTGGGTGTGTAAATACATGTGTAAATACAAAAAACAGTTCTGACAAGATTTTTATTACCGTTCCAGCCAATTTAAAACAGAAAAAGAAATGGTTTGTTGCAGCTAGAACTTAAAATAACTAACTTAAAGAACTAACTTAATAAAATAAACATTATAGAAGTTTTCGAGAGACTTTCGGCCCTTGGTAATAATGTAATTGTTCTTTCTGCATTTACATTTTTCAAAAATACTTATTAGTTTTCTCAGGATTCGAAAAAAATGAATGAATTTGAATAGCATTGGACCAAGATTTTGCACCTACCCCCTTAAAGAGTAAATGAAAAAGTTTCGGGACCTCAAATTTGTATTCCTTAAACTGGGATATTCCTAAAAACGGGATTCTAATAATACATACAGTAAAAGTAAACCTTGAAATAACTACATGTGGATGTAGGTATGACTTTATATTATATTAAGGTGGTATGACACAATGTTAAAATTTATATAGTTTTTAGGTACAGTTACCGTCACTATTTCAAAACCAATCTTCAACTTAGGGGTATGTACGTGAACTGTAGACTTTCTATTTTAATAGTATCTAGTTAAAATTTCCAAAGAAAGTAGTGTATTTTTTATAACTGTACTTAAAGGAGTCCATGTCATAACTTACTTAGTAACTTGTTGTAAAAATTCGTTTTGCATAATAATTTTTGAACTTCGGTAGAAAATAACTATCAGAAACGATTAACTACGCAAAAAGCTTTATTTTAAACAAAATTTCATTGTCCGTACTGCCATAATTTTTAAATTAACTGTACCTAAAGGTAAAAATTATTGTTAAAAGCTGCAATCTGGGGATTTTGTTCATATTACAGCATTAAGTTGGCATTTTTCTAGTGATAAATTAGTTCCGCTGTCACTTAATAGATGAGAAGATGAGTTCACGTGTCATTTAGTAGATGGCAGCAGTGATTTATTAAATGCCGACAGATGCGCGTTTGCCGGATTTTAAGAAAATCTGCAAACAATTGAAAACGAGTTTTGTAACCACGGAAATACGATGAATCACGCGGTTTTGTTTAGAAAAGTGGCCCCACCCCCTCTCAGTACACATTTCACATTTTGGGCCTTGTTTGACTTTCAATCATGATTGTATAACGTCTCAGTGCCTTAACAATACAAATATACATATTTTATGCTTGAAACCGTGACGTTATACAAATGGTTGAAAGTTAAACGAGGCTCAAAATGTCTTGAAGTGTTTACTGGGGGATTATACCAGTTTTGACATAATACATAGATAACCTAAGCTCTAGTATGTAATGGGGGGCGTATCTAAAAACAATTTAAGTTTTATTCACTTTCTGGCAAAATTTAATTTGTATAATAACGCAAATAATGCATTGTTCGGATACAATTAGCTTTTTGTAAAGACGATGACATCGACATTTTTACACACATTACACATGCCAATGGCCATTAGTATTTGTTGAGGCATTATCCTAATAAAAAAATTGTAGACAAAACAATATTGTATAATCATTGATTAAATTATGTCAAAAATTTCCGTAAGTGAAAAAAAAATATTGAAATTTACTGGAGTAATAATTAGATAAACCGATATGCAGACGATACAGTTGTGGTTGCTAGCAGTATTGATGAACTTCAGCATCTTATGGACAGGATACCTACAAAGAGCGAGTGAAAAAAGAGAATTTAACCTTCAACATAAATAAAACAAAAATAGACACTGGTGAGCAAAACTCAAAAATCTGCCAGACAATTGAAAATAAAAAACCAATTCAACACTTAGAATTATATGTATACCTTGGAACAGTCGTCAACTCGAAATGGGATCAAAAAACCGAAATATATTCAGAGTATAACCAGAGCTACATTTAACATGAGAAATATATTCAATCATTGCGACATATCTGTCCCACTAAAAATATGGCTGCTAAAATGCTATGTATTTCCAGTCTTGTTGTATGGAGCAGAGCTGGACAATAACGTAAACATTATCGAAAAGGCTAGATGTATTCGAAATGTGGGTGTACCGACGTATCCTCAAAATATTCTGGACGACTCACACCACCAACGAATAGGTATTGCGCCGAATGGGAAAACAAAAAGAAATATCTTTCACAATTAAAAAACGAAAACGTGAACACCTCGGTCATATATTATGAGACATGATAAATATCGTATACTGCAGCTGATAATATAGGGTAAAATAGAGAGTAAACGTGGACCCGGAAGAAGAAGACACTCATGGCTTCAAAACTTACGCCAATGGTTTGGACTAACATCGATCGAGTTATAGACACGCTGTAAACAAAATTAAAATTGCTATGATGATAGCCAACTTCCACAACGGACAAGGCACATGAAGAACAAGAATTAGAAATGAGTTGAAAATGTAAAATTTTCCGAGGAAAAAAACTTCCCGTGTTGACATTCCAACATACAAATCAATGGTATCACCCTTCAGAGCTCCCAAAGCTTCATATACCTGGGCACAGAGCTAAACAGTCAGCTATATCACTCAAAAAAATTAGAAGACGCATTGAAATAGCAAGATCTGGCTTCACGAACATGCTTAAAATGCTCTGTAACCCCAAGCTATCAGTCACAATAAGATTGAGAACACTAAAGTGTTATGTGTGGTCTCTATTACTATATGGCTGTGAGACCTGGACATTAAAACAGTATGATGTCAACAAACTGAATTCATTCGAAATGTGGATGTACCGCCGAATGCTAAGAATAAGCTGGACCACCAAAACTACAAATGAAGAAGTACTGGAACTATATTTTGAGCATTTGCTTAGTTTTGATGCTACAAACTAAAAAAAAAACAAAAATAAATATTTTTTAAACACTTTAAAAAAGTTGTAATGAGTTTTCCCCAAAAAAGTGCATCATTTTTTGGTTATTTCACTTTGAAATTTGGCGGATATGAAACTATTTTTTATTAGCTACAACTTTGTTTCAACTGGATCCATAGAGTTCATAATATATAGATCTGGATCCCGCGTACCTAAAAAAAGTTGATTAATAGCAAGCTGAAAATTTGTTAATAGCTTAACGGTGTCTAGTCGGACAAACTTTGATGTATGGTAACACTGGAACAGGGGAAGTTTTATTTGTGGAACAGCTTAAAAATTTGGAACGTCAGACTACGAAAACGTTCCATGTATTTTGTCGGACAGAACTTCCAATTGATTTGTTAGCATTTCATTAAACTTTCATGTAAAAATCAGACTGGTGTTTATCACCAACTGTGTATTTTAATGAGTGGAACACGAAGAACATGTCAAATGACAGTAATCAAGTCGGTTGTTTAGCAGTCTGATGTTTGCATGAGAGTTTAATGAAAGGGTAACAAATCAATTGGATGTTCTGTCCGACAAAATACCTGGGACGTTTTCGTAACCCCCTGTTACGAAGTTCCCCTGTTCCAGTGTTCCCTCCCGTACATCAAAGTTTGTCCGACTAGACACCGTTAAGCTATTAACAAATTTTCAGCTTGCTATTAATCAAGTTTTTTTGGTACGCGGGATCCAGGTCTAATACACCATTTTTTTATACTTTTTTAGAAGCTACATATTTTTGCTAAGAATGTTTTTTTCGGATAAAATACTTATTTTTTGAGTTATTTGTAAAAGCCGCCTAATAACGTGTTTTTTACTCGCAAATAACTCGAATATTAATTTAGTGAAAAAATCCTATAGAACAAAAGTTGCTTAGAATTAGTCAGTTTATCCATTTTCAGACTTATTTTGAACGTATATTTTTTCACCCCCGAGATGGAATAAAACGGTGCCACTTCGGTATGCGGTCTACCGTCTAATATGTGGTCTACGGCAATTTAGCTGATTCGGCATGCGGTCTACGTACAAAAACAAATTAGAGAAACTATTACAAACATTACTATTTTATTATTACTAACAGCTTCACTGTTCAATTGGTAATTATACAAAGAGTCTACATTCTACCACATCCAATACTATTTTAATATTAAATATCATGCAACCGCAGTAAATATCGGTTTTTGCCTGAAAGGAGGAAGACCTAACCCTTCGGTCCAAACCCAACTTACAGGTATTAGAGTGAGAGAACCGCAGGGCAGGAGGTATTTGACCGCTGCGCGCAATCACAACCCACCCTTTTTATTATCACTAAACGGTCTTTTCAGCGTTTTAAATTAACACTCAAGGCCCATTTCGTTGATTCAAGTTTATATAGGCAACCCAAATTACACGCCGCTAATCCTCGGTTCGGGATTTAGACAGAATAACACGTGAAGTGTGAAGTAAAGCACAAGTATGACAAGTAAAGTATAAATATAAATAATAAATAAAAAGTTTGTAATAGTTTCTCTAATTTGTTTTTGTACGTAGACCGCATGCCGAATCAGCTAAACTGCCGTAGATCGCATATCAGACGGTAGACCGAATACCAAACTAGAAACTCTGCCGTAGACCGCATACCGAAGTAGCACCAATAAAACTCACCCTCAGGGCAAAATCTTACATCGGCACACTATCACTTTTCTTGGTTGACATGTTACCTATCTGTATGCCAAATTTCATGTTAATCCAAGCGATTATTTAAAATTGAGAGCAAAAAGTGTGATTCAATGTATATATCAGTGGCGGCTCGTCAGAGGAGGCAAGGGAGGCTCAGCCTCCCCATAAATTTTTTACACACTCTATACTGTTTTGTTTATCATGAATCGCGAAAACAACAATTACTCTCACTATTATACAACGTGTAAATTCCATATTATCACTAATTATCCATACGTACGGAGCATTAGCATTAGAACGCATGATCGCGTCTCAGTTTTATTACATATTATTGTAGGCAGGACCCTGGGTTATCCCGAGATGCACGAACGGAGCCGAGAAGCCCAGCTTTCTCCGTTGCTAATGCTCCGTGCAGCGCAGCAGGCGTTTAAGGAGACCCGGTCTCCTAACAGTGGCATCTACGGCGCCATCACACGTTGCCCGGAGATATACCAAGGGAGGCAGTGTAGCTTCTCAGCTCCGTTGGGTGGTTGGGTGCGTCTCAGGACAACGAATTTTAGGGTCCTGACTAAATATAATGAAAAATCTAAAAGTGCGAATTTTGTTATGAAATTTGGTATGTGGGGTTATAATAATATTTGGAACAACTTGCTCAAATAACTTTTTCCGATATCTCTAACTCAAAGCAAAATATCGGTAATTTATCGTGTTTTTGAATTCGCAGTAGGCCGCGTTTAGAATTAAAAAAATTCAGTTGAGTATCTTAAAAATTTGAAGCTTCATTATGTATGGACTGCAAGACTTCAAATCTGTATTTATTTTGATATGCATAGGTATCTATTTACAAATAGATGGAATTGTTAACAAATAAACGACACAAACTTTGGTATTAAACTTTTACTATTAGACTAACTATTTTTAAAATGATGATATCATGAAATTATGAATTAGGATGATATTATGAAATGTAAATAAAAAATGGTCAAAAGATGGGGCCTTAAATTACATTTTTTGGCGCATTTTTTTGCTAGTGCAAATTTGTCTAGATATTTTACAGTTAGGTATAGCCTCCCCTATTGTAAAAATCACGAGCCGCCACTGATATTATATTAGTCTAGTAAAATAAGATTACACTACATGTAAATCAAAATGTAAATTCGTTCAGGTCGGAACAAATTGTATCTATTTCAAAGTTTAGGTGAGCACAAAAGATATTTTCAAGAAAGTATCCAAATCAGATAAGGGGATAATTGTTTAAATAATTAAAAAGGAGTCATTTTTGCACAATATTTACTTTTTTAACTGCTGAGGCAATTTACATTTTAACGAAGGGTTTTTGTTCTACAAAGCTGAATTACAAATCTTTCACCTAAGACTTACTAAATTAAATTTCACCCCATATTTATTTAAATAATTATATATAAAATTTAAAAATCAAATTTGCAAAAAAAAATTTTTTGCGTTTTAAATAAGCACTCTAAATTATTTTATTTAATAGGAGCAGTTCCGCTATGTTACCAGTATTAAGCAAAAAAAATTGATTAAAAAATATTTAATAATTTATGAGATATTTAATTTGTTTATTAAATGTTACTATATTTTCAATTGCAAAAACGCGGTTGTTATCAAAAGAATATAAACCTGTTTAAAATATCATTACTTTTATTTTTATGTATGTTTTCCATAAATGTATTGATAAATTCAACTTTCAATTTATCTCCCCTCTAAAATGACATTTGAAAGTTGTTTTAGACTCTCAAAGAATTAAGATTTAACTAAAATCACTTAAATAAAATATGGCTCCTTATTGAGTTACAGGGTGTTTTATTTAAAAATTTAAAAATTATTTTTGCTTAGTATTTTAAAACTATTCGACGTATCCTTTTCATACTTGGTAGAAAGTGTAGGTACTTTACACCCTATGAAATTATGTTAAATACAGGTTTCCGGCTATTACCAGAGGCGTACGACAGGGGATAGCAAATGGTTGACCCTTCCCAAATTCTGGTATATATTTATATCTGGTATATATACCGCCACTGGTATATATTTACTACATACTTGTATTTCAAACAATTGCAAATTTCTTTATCAGTTTAAAATAAAAATTTTTTACCAGGTAAAGAATTAATAATTGTCACAAAATTACAAATAAGTGATAAAATATTTCCAAACGAAACGTTTTGTATCTATTAGCATTGTTTAAAAAAAGATAAAAATTTGTCTAGTTATACAATGCTATCTATTAATAGTAAGAATTTACCATTTCCAGGTAAAGAATTAAACACCCTCATCACTGTAAATACAATACAAGTACGATTGAAGGCGAACAGTACCGATCGATCGGTAACGATCATAAGTTCTATTTAGTACGTGGCAACAACGCCGTCGTTAATAGAATTAAAATTCGTCGTTATTAAAATGTTCCAATATATATACGTGTTGCCATCTACTGAAAGAATTGTTAAACGTTTAGTTCCTATGATCACCAACCATTTTGACTGTGGCGTTTACATACCCCCTTAAAATCATTAATAATCTAGTGAAAAGATTGGTTGAAATGAAAATGTATAATACCCAAGTTCAAAAATATTTTTTACCTTGGAACAGTTGTCAACTCGAAATACGAAACAACCGAAATAAGACCTAGAGTTGAAAAGGACATAGCAACATTTAACAACATGCATGAGAAATATTTTCACCCATTGCGACATAATATCTCTCCCACTAAAAATGCGGCTGCTAAAATGTTATTATTTCCGGTCTTGCTATATGGCGCAGAGGCCTGGACAATAATGGAAACATTAATGAAAAAGCTAGAGGCATTCGAGATGTGGGTGTACCCACGTATCCTCAAAATATTGCGTCGAATGGGAAAACAAAAAGAAATCTCTTTTACAATTAAGAAACGAAATCTTAAATATTTCGGTCATATCATGAGGCATGATAAATATCGTATACTCCAACTGACAACGCAAGGTAAAATAGAGAGCAAACGCGGACCCGGAAGAAAAGACACTCATGACTTAAAAACTTACGCCAATGATTTGGACAAAAATCGATCGAGTTATTCAGAAACGCCTCAAATGAAATTAAAATTGACATGATGATAGCCAACGTCCACAACGGACAAGGCACATGAAGAAGAATAAAAATATTTTTAATACACCTAACCAAGGTAAAGTAATAACCAGCCAATGTATGTATACAATATGCATGCGTACAATGCATGCATACAACTTTCTCTATTTTTTTTTTGTGGAGTATTAAGCATTTATTTTTTTAGCCTAAAGAAGACATGGAAAATTATATGGAATATACACTCAGTAAAGCTGTGGGAGATTTATTTTTTTGCAAGATGCCAATAAATCATAAACCATTGTTACATTTACACTACAGTCGGTAGTTTATACGAATCGGCTTTCTGAAAACCTTCTTCCATTTTATTTGTTTATTTTTGTAAAACCCAAAATATGTTCTTACAAACAGTCTATCCATTTTAAACTAAACAAATTCACTATAAAACTCCACTTTAACCCTGATAAAACAAGAAGAGAACAAAATAAAATGACCTGAAACGTCAAACAGGTAAACAGTAACACTATGAGAATGGCGCGCGCTTGGGGTATGCAACTAGTGACGTCAGGCCAATAGAGAAGCGTTCTTGAAATTTAAAATGATGCTAGATTTCTAATAAAGATTTTTTATAGAAAGGCTTTTTCAATTTTGTTGAAATTTTGGACAATTATTCCTAGGGTGTTTCTTAATCGTTTTACATGTTTGAAATGACTTTTTAATTTTTCGTGAACATCCCTATTGGATGTTCTGTCCGACAAAATACATGGAACGTTTTATTTTAACCTGTTCCACAATTAAAACTTCCCCTGTTCCAGTGTTCCCATACATTAAAGTTTGTCCGACTAGACACCGTTAAGATATTAACAAATTTTCAGCTTGCTATTAATCAGCTTTTTTTGGTACGCAGGATCCAGGTCTATAACGCTACGAGCAACCGAAATGGATTTTTGGAGAAGAGCAGCAGGAAGATCTAGAAGAGAAAGGATTACCAACGAACGCATTAGAGAAATAATGGGAATCAAACGAAAAATCACGGATGGCTTAACGACAAAACAAATTATCTGGTTCGGTCATACAAAGAATGGATGAACAACGAATACCAAAGGAAATACTATAATGGCAAGCAGAAAGAAAACGAGGCAGACCGAGAAAAAGTCGAAGCGAAGGAATTGACAAAGAGCTGAGAGAGAGAGCCATAGAAGAGGATCTATGGAACAACCGGACGATTGGAAGTCGGAAACAGCGGAGAACGTTATAAACCGACATGTAGTAGTAGTAGCAAAAAATTCGGAATATAATTAGATATCATAAAAAAACTGATCCCTCAGAAGTTGTGTTTCAATAACCTATACCACAGATGAGGAAATGGTTCTCCACAAAAACAACTAATCTATTTAAAGCATCAGTTAATAAAACAATTATAGCCAGCATGATCGCCAATATTCGAAACGAATAGGCACCAAAAGAAGAAGATACCACAGATACACGATCTTAATAAATACTACCGACTCATATATTTGCCGTAATAAACAATTTACATATTTATAAAAACGTTTCAAAGATTTATAAAAAGTCTTACCTGTACGGCGCTATTCAAAAAGCAATTATTTTGTCCCGGTCCATTAAGCAGACCTTTCGTACTCGTAAATGTCATCGAATCGCGAGAGGGCGTCGCTATCGATATCGGCAGCGTCGTCGGAAGCGGATGATGCGGATGCACCGGATGCGGATGGTGAACTGTGACGGACGGTGACGCCATTGTCGATTTGGCGAGTTTTTAATTTACACCGTGAAGCGCTCCATTTTCCTGAAAAAGAATAAAACATTAGTAAAGTGTGAAAAAGAGTTATTAATTCATTTAATCAAACTTAACTACTCTTTTTGTATGTTATTAAAATTGGTGTAAATAAAAGAAGTTGTTCGTTCTAAAATCAGAAGTGTTGATATCTAAAGGTAATTCGATATTAACACGTTGGCTGCCATAGTAGTGCGGCAGATTCGTGCAAATATTATAAGTAGAGAGCGGAATATATGCAAAGTGCATATAGATGCATATATTGCATATTTTCAGACAACAAACACAACATTGCATATTTAAGCTAAACACGATTTATTTTGCTATTTTAAAAATAAATTATGTAAAAGTTTAAAATTTTCCTCTCTTAGTTGGAATTTTATAACTTCGATATGAACGAACTCGTTATTTATCTATCTATCGCTCATTATTATCTATCTGGACTTTCCCATTACTACCTGAATTTAACAATTATGGGTGTTCCCAGAAAAATATTATTTTATTAGCGTAGCAAGTCGTAGGTACCTACCTGCTTTTAAGGGTCTAATATTTATTTTGTCAGTTTCCGGCCAACATTTGTTTAAAGTAAACGTTGTATCGTATTTAGTGTTTTTGAAGTGATTGGTATATATTAAATTTAAATATGTTTCAAAAAAGTGCTTGGATAAAGTGTTTTCCCGAGTTAAAGCTAAGTGGAGACAAAGTATTTTGCAAGGTCTGTTCCAAAATCGTAAGTTACATTCATTTTCACATTTCATTTTTTAAATGAGGAACTGACAAACAAAAGCATCATGTCCCACAAAAGAAATTTTTCTGGAAAGAGTGTTTTATCCGACAAATTCGCTTTTACTTCTATAAAGACGGACATAGAGAGAAGCATCAAAATACAAAAATCCATCAAATTGTAGGCAATTCCGCTTTTGTTCTTCAGCTTCTCGTATGAAAATTTATTTCTTTTTGGTGCTTGAACATTTTTTTTCTTTTACAGATTTTCTGTGAGAAGAAGTTTCAAATCGACCAACATTTAAAAACTGCTACTCATAAGTTGAAGCTAAAAAAGATTGCATTAGGACCCGTTCAGCAGTCCATTCATACATCTCTTCAAAATGTTCAAGATCAAGATGAATCAAAAAAAGAAAAACGTTTGTTTAATCAAGACCTGTGTAAAGCTTTGTTGGCAGCAAACATTCCGTTAAAAAAATTACAAAATATACATTTTAGGCAATTTTTGCAAAAATATTGTAACTTCAATATTCCTAACGAGGCAACGCTAAGAAAGGGCAATGTGAATGCATTGTATGATGGAGTAATTGAGGAAATTAAAGTTTCTTTAAGCGATAACACCTTTTACGTAATTGTCGATGAAAGTACAGATGCATGTGGTCGATATTATGGTGCATCTTATAATCGGCGCCTTAAAAGAGGATGAACCAGGAAAACCTTATTTAATAGCTGCAAAACAACTGGAGAAAACCAATAATGTGACTGTAAGCCGTTTCATTCAGCAAACACTCTCTGCTTTCTTTTTGCCAACAGAAATAAAAAGTGAACATTTTCTAATATTTTTATCAGATGCCGCTCCGTATATGGTAAAGGTAGGACAAAATTTGAAAATATTTTACCCAAATATGGTACACGTCACTTGTCTTCTACATGGCACAAACAGAGTAGCAGAAGTTCTTAGAGGTGAATTTGATTTAGTCAATAAATTAATTTCAAACGTTAAAAAAGTATTTTTGAAAGCACCTTTACTTGTGCAAATGTATAAAGAAAAATTACCAGGTGTAAACTTACCTCCAGAGCCCGTAATTACAAGATGGGGAACATGGATTAAAGCAGCAATTTTCTACGCAAATCATTTTGATGCCATAAAAGACGTTTAGTATAGTATAGTTGATCCAAAAGATGGCATAACCCAGACATCCAAAGTGAAAGTTATCCTTCAACACCAAATTGTTCTATATGGTCCACACAATGTCCAGAAAAAAGTCACACCATTTTGAGCGTCGGGTTTGGGGGGGAGAGGGGGGAGAAATCGGTAAATTCGTAGTTTTTTAAGTTTTTCGCCAATATTTCTAAAACTATGCGGTTTAGCATGAACAACCTTCTATACAAAATTGTTCTACATTAAATTTGAAATAAAAAAGGCCTCATGCATAATCTTTCTAAAATGAATGGTTCCAAAGTTACGGAGGTAGTATAGTATAACTGGTCCAAAAAAAGGCCTAACCCAGACATCCAAAGTGAAAGTTATCCTCCAACACCAAATGGTTCTATATGGTCCACATAATGTCCAGAAAAAAGTCACACCATTTTGAGCGTCGGGTTTGGGGGGGAGAGGGGGGAGAAATCGGTAAATTCGTAGTTTTTTAAGTTTTTCGCCAATATTTCTAAAACTATGCGGTTTAGCATGAACAACCTTCTATACAAAATTGTTCTACATTAAATTTGAAATAAAAAAGGCCTCATGCATAATCTTTCTAAAATGAATGGTTCCAAAGTTACGGAGGTAGTATAGTATAACTGGTCCAAAAAAAGGCCTAACCCAAACATCCAAAGTAAAAGTTTTCCTCAACACCAAAATGTTCTATATGGTCCACATATTGTTCAGTAAAAAGTTACACCATTTTGAGCGTCCGGTATGGGAGGGAGATGGGAGAGAAGCCGGTAAATTAGTAGTTTTTTTACGTTTTTCGTCAATATTTCTAAAACTATGCTTTAGCGTAAACAATGTTATATAAAAAAATGTTCTACATGAAATTTAAAACAAAAAATATTCTATACATAATTGTTATAAAAGCAACGGTTCCAGAGTTACGGAGGGTGAAAAGTCGAGGTTTTCGATGCTTTTTATATTTTTTGGGCAATATTTATGATTTAACTATACCAAAAACCCAGACATATAAAGTGAAAGTTATCCTCCAACACCAAATTGTTCTATATGGTCCACATAATGTTCAGAAAAAAGTCACACCATTTTGAGCGTTGGGTTTGGGAGGGAGGGGGGGGGGGGGGAGAAATCGGTAAATATAAAAAGTATCGAAAACCTCAAATTTTCACCCTCCGTAACTCTGGAACCGTGGATTTTATAACAATTATGTATAAACCTTTTTTGTTTTAAATTTTATGTAGAACATTTTTCTGTAGAACATTCCTTACGCTAAAGCATAGTTTTAGAAATATTGACGAAAAACTTAAAAAAAAGAACTACTAATTTACCGACTTCTCCCCCATCTCCCTCCAAACCAGACGTTCAAAATGGTGTAACTTTTTACTGAACAATATGTGGACCATATAGAAAAATTTGGTGTTGAAGGAAAACTTTTACTTTGGATGTCTGGGTTAGGCCTTTTTTTGGACCAACTATACTATACTACCTCCGTAACTTTGGAACCGTTCATTTTAGAAGGGTTATGCATAGGGCCTTTTTTATTTCAAATTTAATGTAGAACAATTTTGTGTAGAGGGTTGTTCATGCTAAACCGCTTAGTTTTAGAAATAGTGACGAAAAACGTAAAAAACTACGAATTTGCAGATTTCTCCCCCCTCTCCCCCCCAAACCCGACGCTAAAAATGGTGTGACATTTTTCAGAACATTATGTGGACCATATAGAAAAATTTGGTGTTGGAGGATAACTTTCACTTTGGATGTCTGGGTTTGGGTCTAACTATACCATACTAGTTGTGTTACGATATTCAAAATGACTCGCAGTGTGTAACTGAAAGTCAAGAACTTTTAAGTAACGTACAAATTGCTAAAGAACTTATGTTCATAAAAGTTAATTTTAGTTTTTTACCAGATCTAATAAAGTCATTAGAACAAAGGAATTTACAATTAAGTGATTCGGTTAATCTTGTTAACACTTTTTCTGCTCATTGTCAAAAAATTCCCGGAAATACAGGGATTACAATTAGAAATAAATTAAAAAATGTTTTAGAAAAAAATGAGGGCTTCCATTGTTTGAGGAAAGTTGTACGTATTTTTGAAGGCAACTTTTCTGAAGATCTTACGACTTGGCAAATTAGTTTACTGCCTAAATTAAAATATTGTCCTATAACATCAGTAGATGTAGAACGAACTTTTTCTGTGTCCAAACACGTTGTTAGTGATAGAAGGCAAAAGTTGCTAGTTGAAAATTTTGAAAAATATTTGATTATAAATTCATACTATAATTTAGATTCTTAATTTAATTATAATATGTATCAGTTTTTGTGTGTCATTTCATTTGTTTTTATGTGAAAAATAAATATGTATTAAACATAAATGTAGGTTGAATTTTTTAAACATAAATGTTTATATTTAATATATTGTTTTATTTTTGAGTATTTTTAATATGCATTTGCATATTTAGACAAATTTAGAAAAAATACCTGCATATTTGTAGTAAAAGTAATGCATATATATGCGCATATTTTGGTAATGTTGTGTTGCATATATTCCGCTCTCTAATTATAAGAATTGTGCATTTAATGATAGAAGCATATAATTTGGACCACATATACTACACATAAGTATAAGGTTCAAAATTAGATATGAGGCCATCTCAGATTTTACCTTTTACAAAAATGGCGGGCATTCAAAATAGCGACGATACATATATTTGATTAATAGAACGATAGCTATTAAACGAAAAGTCCGACTTCAACCAAATTTGGTATATGGGTTCTTTTTTTGACGTATAAGATCGAGCTCCTGAACCGGAAGAATCGGTTTACCAGAAGTTGTGTTTCTCCTGATTTTTTATGTAAAAATATATGTTGTTTTTTTTTTCAATTCTTTCACCTGTATACCTATATTAATTTTTCAAAAAGGTAATACCGGCATTGAAAAGAGCGTAAAAATATTTTTCAGGAAATATGTTGAACTTTTTAGTTATGTTAATTACCATGTAATAAATGCATATCTTAATCTTCACATGTACCTATGTGCGGCAGATTCGTGCAAATATTATAAGAATTATTGTGCATTTAATGGTAGGAGCATATAATTTGGACCACATATACTACACATACACATACTTTGACTTTCATTTAATTTTAAAATAATTCTGTTAGGTTATAATATTCCTTGAGATAAAAAGTTGTTCAAATAGATTCAGGATAGCCAATATAAATGATAAATTATACTAATACATAAGAAATTGACACGTTAAGCTTAATCTACCTTCTAGTGTTCAGAATATCCTTTCAGTTCTTGTTAGCCTGATTGATATTTGCCATCTTTAATTAGTGATTTATATTCCAAATTTTTTTAGCATACTAATAGTTTTCAAATTGTCGACATGACAAGAGCAAAATTTACATAGCAATTATTCATATATTCATTACCCATTTGGGTGGCACCTAGAAATATATTTGTTTTTAATTATATAATGTATTCTAATAGAGGTTGATTGTATTATAATTAACTGGGTACGTTTTAACGAGTACCAGGCAAGCCTATGTCGTTTATACTGTGAGATGAGGAGAGAATTTTTGTAGTCCTTATTTCAGAATACATATTTACTTTGGATAAATAATGCAGAAGAAAGTTGTCACACTTTTCCTACTCTATTTGTTTGGTTGCGAACATTTAAATCTTTGTTATTTATTTAAAAAAGAAGAAAAGAGACGTTATTTAAATTACTAATAGGCAACGTCTTATATTAATAAAAAATAAATCTGGTGGTGCTAGACATTGAAGAGAAAAGCAAAACGAATCTAAAATATCGGAGAGCACCTCAAAATATCAAATCGTGGATGTTGAAATGTATATTCAGAGCAATAAAAGAAAAGTAAAAACTGTATAAAGAGTGGCGAAACAATAAACCTAATTTATTTTGACAAATCGTCAAAATTACAAGGTTATCAAAAATCAAAGAAATTTACCTATGGCCAAAGAAATTTTAAAATTGTGTGTATGAAGTATATGAAAATTTACACTCTGAGTTAACACCAAGATGTTGAAACGGAGATACATATTATCAAATACAAAAACATAAAACAAATAAACCAAAAAGTTTGTGCACTGAAAAGATACCAAAGGAGCTGAGAGAAATAAAATCCAAAGGGGAATTAAATTCCTAATAAATCATAAAAAATTATAATATAATGTAATTCATTTATAAATTTAAAACAACTTAAGTGATTTTACCCATATACAGTGCAGTACTTTAAGGAAAAATCCCGAAACAGTTCGATTTTTATTTTTACATCACGATTTTTTGGCATAATATATCATACTAGTGACGTCATCCATCTGGGCGTGATGACGAAATCGATGTATTTTTTTTTAAATAAGAATAGGGGTCATGTGATAGCTCATTTGAAAGGGTATTTAATTCTCTATTTACTAATATAAACAATAACATAATTATTTATACAGTGTGTTCAACTTTTTTTAAATTAAATTAATTGATACAAAAAGATTAATGTATGTAATTCGTTTAATTTTAAATACATTTTACTGCTATCAGAAAACATAAAAATGTTTTATTTAAAAAATAAACATTGATTTTCGCTTAAACGAAATGTTCAAATTGCCAAGAGGCAGGTGGGTGGCAGCTTTAACATTGAATTTAAGCGAAAATCAATAGGTATTTATTTTATCATTCTCTTTTCCTTATCCCTATGCGGGGTCGGCTTCCCTAATTGCATTTCTCCACACAATTCTATCTTGGGTCATATCAATATTAATCCCCTTTACCAACATGTCCTGCCTTATCGTCTGCCCCCAGGTCTTCTTTGGTCTTCCTCTCCTACTCCTTCCAGGAATCTGCACTTCAGCTATTCTTCGTATTGAGTGATTAACGTCTCGACGTTGAACATGACCAAACCATCTTAACCTATGCTCTCTCATTTTGGCATCAATTGGTGCCACACCTAGACTTCCCCTAATATACTCATTTCTAATTTTATCCGTCTTTGTCACTCCACTCATCCATCTAAGCATTCTCATTTCCGCCACATGCATTCGTTGTTCCTCTTTCTTTTTCACTGCCCAACATTCAGTTCCATGCATCATAGCCGGTCTTATGGCTTGTTTTATAGAATTTTCCCTTCAGCTTCATTGGAATTTTTCTGTCACACAACACACCACTCGCTTCTTTTCACTTCATCCATACAGCCCTAATTCTACTGCATGCATCTCCATCTATTTCTCCATTACTCCGTAATACCGATCCTAGGTACTTAAAACTATTGCTTTTCACAATCATTTCACCATCCAAAGATATCCTTTTGTATTTGTAGTAACTCCATCCTTAAATGAACATTCCAAATACTCTGTTTTTGTTTTACTAAGTTTTAAACGTTTTTCCTCCAGAGCTTGTCTCCACTGTTCCAGTTTTTGTTCTAAGTCTCTTTCACTATTTCCTATTAAGACTACATCATCAGCATACATTAGGCACCATGGAATACTACCCTGTAGTTTCGCTGTTATCTGGTCCAAAACTAATGAGAATAAATAAGGACTAAGCACCGAGCCTTGGTGCAGTCCTACTTTCACCTGAAATTTATCAGTCTCTGAAATTTATAGTCGTTACTCCCTCATACATATCTCTCACAATCTTTACATATTAGCCAGGGCCTCCTTTCTTATTGAGAGCCCACCACAATCAATATTTTATTTGTCAAATAAATATGTTTTTCCTGTTTTCTGACAACAGGAAAACATATTTTGATTTAAATAAATTACATATATTCTTCTTTTTGACTCAATTAATTTAATTTAAAAAAATATTTTTGAAAACCGTGTATAAATAATTAGGTTAATGTTTATATTAGTGAATAAAGAATTGCATAGCCTTTCAAATGAACTATCACATGACCCCTATTCTCATTAAAAAAATCATCGATAACGTCATCAAGCCCAGACGGATGACGTCACTAGTATGATATATATGACAAGAAATTGTAATTTAAAAATGAAAATCGACCTTTTTCGGGATTTTTCCTTTGAAGTCGCCGGTTTACGAAATAATGAATTTATGCGTTAATTTATGGACGCACTGTATTTTGGTGGTTTAAAGTTTAAAACATGTAATGTGACCTATAAAGTATAACCATCTTGTATTTTTTTTAACCTTAGTCAAAATTTAACTTCACGTTTGCTTTAACTTAAAAGGTTTATACTCGCTACAAATAGGAAGTTTATTATTTTTCTGAGAGAAATACTTTGGAAATTTATTACACGGAAAATTTGACACAAGATCAGTAGAACCAGCGAAGACAGTAACACCAATAAAAGCTACCATTCCTCAAGCAATACAAAAAAAGAAAGGTAATCAGACCATGAATACCTATATGGGAAAGAGCAGTCTTGAACAAACCGAAATATTCAAAAAGCAGTTTGGATTTATGCAAGGCAAATGCAATGTCGTCGACCTAATCTGTAAACTGCGTAACTAACTCCCTTTATCTAAATTTTACAGGTGACACAAAAAACTATCTTTCTAAATATGACTAATGCGAATACTGCGTATCTTCCATTTTAAAAGATAGGATGGTAAAACGGAAATATTTTGTAGATACACATATCACTAACATTTGTATATTGTTTAATAAGTATTTAATATTACTTATTACCAACTTTTTCTTGAAAATATCACTTTCTAAACAGACGTGAGGTATGACAAACTAGGGACTTACGTATTTTTCGTACTAAATTTGGCGGCAAGGGAGATACGGAGTATATGAAAAGGTCATTTATTGCCATTTACTCATCTGGAAAAAATATGCACGTGCGTCCTTTTTTAAACGATAAGTAGGGACTTTTTGAAACAGATGGAAGTATTAACTTATTTTCAGAGAATTAAGGAGTTGCGCAGTTTACAGATTAGGACGACGATGTTTATTCTAAGGCAGCTAATGTAAAAATATTGTAATATAGAAACAATCGTCCTTCTGGAAAATTGATTTATTTGCTGGTGACCTAGCATCCATTCCAGTGTAACACTCTTATAACCCGCTAATCTGTTAAGTTCCTTTCGGTATTGCCACACTAGCCTAGATTCCACTTTAGGGTTTATAGGAACCCCTATGACTGTTTGGCTATCTTTGTATATGTATATTGGGATGGTCGACTTACAATGACGCCTATTGGCGACCACCAACAGAACAAATAGAAAAGACTTTAGAAGAAAAGAAAATGAATTAAAATCGGATGAGAGCGACATAATATGATAGATGGGATTGGAAACCAACCAGAGGAGGAGGCTTATGTTTATCCGTGGACATTTTAGACTGGATGATGATGACCTAAATTTTCTGTTATTTTATGTCTCTCCGTTTTATTTGTATGAGAATTTATACCAGTATGTGTGTATTTTATGTTAAATTAATTTTATAGCTGCTCTTCGCAACTAAAAAACGAACCTACATTGTTTTTTTTATAACCTGTACCAAACTTAATCACAAGATACATTACATCAAAATGAATCGTTATATAAAAGTAAAACTTTTATCTTAACCGACTAAACATAATTAATGAAAACTAATATGCATAAAAATGACCATGTCTAATAGCGAACTATTTGAAATACTTTTAGGCGTGTCAACTTTCTTAGAAAAACCTATCGGACCAGTCATCTAAACAGCGAAGGAACAACATTTTACAGATGATCTCATATTTTAAAACATAATATAATATATTTGTTAACCGTGTAGTGTAGAGTGTAGACTGTAGAACTGTTCAGACGTTATACTGAAGCGACAATCGAAAATTATAATGTCGTTCACTATGAAAGAACTTTGTTTTTAATTCAAAAAATTAACTGTTGAGAGAGAAGAAAAAATAGTACACCATAGCTATCAACTCAAACAAGAAAGAGCATATAGAGTCGTCCTAAGGAGAAAATAAAAGCTGAATTATTAAGGCAAGGCCACACAGTCAGAAATGTTTTAAACATCCGGCACAGAGTAACAAAAGAACCCCTACCATTATTTTTCGTTGATTTGGAACCAAAAAACAACAATAATAAAGTTTTTAATGTGGAATTTATATACAATACCAGAATTAGAGTAGAAGCTCCGAAACACAAGAACATCATTGTGCAATGCACTCGATGTCAGGCATACGAACACTCTAAGTCATACTGTTATAAACCTTATAAATGTGTTAAATGTGGAGGACCACACGACACCAAAAGTTGCACAAAACCGAAAGACACACCTGCAACGTGTACTCTTTGCAAGGGCAACCACCCAGCGATCTATAAAAGCTGCACTGTTTATCGAGACCTATTAAAAGCAAAGAACATGAATAACGACATAACTAGACCTAGAAACACACAAGGATATATAAATCCCAATCTAACACTGCATCAAATGACACAACAATATGCGCAAAATGGAATCAATTATGCTCAAGTAACCTCAGGAAACATCAACAGACCAAAATGGTGAAGATTTAACACACATGATGACAAGCTTCTTAAATGAATTCAAAAATCTATTCAATCAACTTCTGAACCAAAATAGCATGATCCTGAACATGCTAACAACAGTCATTAGTAAAATAACGAATTAATGGCTCCATCAATTAGAATAGCCGCCTGGAACACCAACGGGCTACCAAACCATGTACAGGAACTCATAGCATTTTTAAAAGTATGTAAATAAATTAGATGTTCTTCTTATCTCAGAATCACACTCAAAATTACGCCACACCTAAAATACAAGGAACCATACTAAAAATAGAACATTTATATGGCCACTTGGCATTGCACCAATTTACTGTCCTCCTAGACACTCCATATCAATTAAAGAATACGATACCTTTTTTCAAGAACTAGGACCCCGATTTATAGCAGCTGGAGACTGGAACGTCAAACACATGGTATGGGGATCGAGGCTTATAACACCAAAGGGTCGAAATTTATTGGCGTGCTCGCAGAACAGATCAGAACGGGATTCCTGACCTGCTAGACGTTGCCGTTATCAAAGGTATCTCAAATATACATTACAAAATAGAACCCAGTCTCGATTTAAGTAAGTTCAGATCACATTGTAATAATCATAACACTAAGTACAACTATAATATGGAAGGATTAAAACATCGAATTAAAGAACCCCATGCAATAGAAAAAGTAGTGCAACATTTAACAGAAGTAATACAAGATGCTGCATGGAAGTCAACTCCAGATGATAAAAAAATTACCACCCATGATCATAACATTCCTTTACAAATAAAAGAAATTTTAAATGAAAAAAGAAGAGCTAGAGCCAAATGGCAGCGGACAAGGAATCCTCTGGATAAAACACAATTAAATCGGTTAACACATCAACTGCGTACATCTTTAATCCAGGCCCGTAATGATACTTTTAAATATTGCATCTCCAACCTAACACCTAATGTCCATTCATTATGGCAAGCGACCAAAAAATTCAAGAGACCAATAGCATCTATTCCACCAATTAGAAAATCTGATCTAAGCTGGGCAAAAACTGATGAAGAAAAATCAAACACATTAGCACAACACCTCGCCCAGGTATTTAGTCTACATAGAGAAGTCAATGTTGAAGATGAAGAAGTATACACATTTCTCGACGCTCCTTGTCAATTATCATTACCACTGAAACCATGTACACCAACAGAGATCTGGAAGGCGATAAATAAAATAAACCCTCATAAGGCTCCAGGTTATGACTTAATTAATGGTGATGTACTAAAGCATTTGCCTAGAAAAGCGATAGTCCTGCTAACTATATTATATATATATACTATTATATATACTAACTATATTCATATGTATAAAAAAAAAAAAAAAGTCCTGCTAACTATTGTATATAACAGCATAAGACTGTGTCACTTTCCTATTCAATGGAAATATGCACAAATCATTATGATTGCGAAACCGGGCAAACCGCCTACAGAACCCTCCTCCTATCGTCCTATAAGCCTTCTACCAATAATGTCAAAAATTTTCGAAAGACTTCTCTTAGACCGAATTTTCGAAAGAATAAATATAAATAACATAATACCTGACCATCAATTTGGCTTTCGACAGAACCACTCAACAATACAGCAGTGCCATAGGATTGTAAAGTATATAAAAGAAACTTTAGAGGGAAAGAAAATGTGTGCAGCAGTATTCCTTGATGTGGAAAAGGCGTTTGATAAGGTGTGGCATAAAGGCCTGTTGTATAAAGTGAAAAAGAATATGCCTAATGAAATATACCTGATATTAAAATCATATCTCAGCGAGCGATTTTTCCAAATCAAAGTAAATACCTCACTTTCCAAATATCATCCTATACAATCCGGAGTACCTCAAGGTAGTGTCCTCGGTCCCTTCCTTTATCTCCTTTACACTGCTGATATACCTGCTGATGATGACATTACTATGGCCACATTTGCCGACGATACAGGAATCCTTACATCAGTCGATAACCCCGATAGAGCTTGTAACAAACTGCAAAACTATTTAAATTCACTTCAAACATGGTTAACAAAATGGAAGATTAAAGTAAACGGTGAAAAGTCGTCACAAATTACGTTCACAACAAGAAGGATCGACTGTCCACAGGTTCATATTAACAACATTCCTATCCCCTTAAAATCAGATGCCAAGTACCTGGGACTCGATTTGGACCGAAAGCTGACATGGAAGAACCATATCAAAACCAAGAAAGCTCAACTAAATTTAAAAGTCAGACAAATGTATTGGCTGCTAGGAAAAAATACCCAGTTATCATTAGAAAACAAAGTATTATTATACAAAATTATACTAAAGCCGATATGTAGTTATGGTATAGAGTTATGGGGCTGCAGCAAACCGAGCAACACTAAAATATTGCAAACTGTTCAATCAAAGTCGCTGCGAATGATAGCGAATGCACCATGGTACGTTTCCAAAACTATCCATAATGACCTTGGGATACCATTCATCGAAGATGTTATTAAACTACAGGCACAGGCAAACAAAGCCAAGAAAGAAATTCCGAAAAATACATTTTATTTAGTTAGACATAATAGACCTCTAAGAAGACAAGCTTTGAAACGGAATGTATTACCTACCGACTATTTTTTTGCAATACACACACAACCTTTTTTTATTTGATTTTATATATTATGTACTCTTCAAAGTTCAAAGTGGTCCAGAAATTGTTATTTAACAAATAATAAAAAATTTGATATAGTAATTGAGTCAATACTCGCAATCTTTAGTTTGTATTTTTTTTTATTGGTTGTTATATAATCATGGGGCAACCGGTTTCGAGTCTTACAATATATGACTCATCATCAGGCCCAGTACAAAAAGTCTTCTCAATACAAACTACAAGCTAAAAAACACAAAACGAGAGACATGTACACATATACATATTAGTGATGTAACGAATGTCATTTTTTGAACATTCGCGAATACGAATGCGAATGCGAATATCTGCTACCGACATTCGCGAATGCGGATGCGAATGCGAATATTCAGTTTTTTTTAATTTGTTTCTATTTTTGTAATGTTTCCTAAATTTATAATGAAAAGTTAATTGATATTTAGTGTAAATCAATCTGAATCTTAAGCTTTATTACATAATACCAAATAATAAAAAAGTGAAGGCTGATAATGTGATTATACAAGGTTAAGTTCTATCTATCTATTGCCCTTCATTTGTCCAAAGTTGAACGTAGGCCTTCCCCTTATTTTTCCACTCTTGTTGGTTCAGTGCTAATCTTGTCCATCTGGTCCCTGCGTATCTTTTTAGGTCATCCAACCATCTCATCTGTGGTCTGCCCTTTCTCTTTTATGGTCCCAAGGTCTCCAGTGGGTTATTGATTCATTCCATCTTCCATCTCTTTGTCTGCTGTTATGTCCTGCATATTTTCATTTGAGAGTAGCTGCATGTTTGAGGTTAAGTTACCTTTTCTTAATAAAAAAAGAGAAGTGAATAGATTTTGATTTTATTAACCTAATATTATCTTAAAATTATTTTTTTCTGGTTTTCATATTCGCAAAACATTCGCACAAATTTCGCGAATGCGGATGCGAATGCGAATATGCAAAAACATGCGAATATTCGCGAATGCGAATGCGAATACGAATATTCGTTACATCACTAAATACATATATAAAACATGAAAAACAACTTTGTCTTGGTCTTAATCACATACAATAAAGCCAAGCAACTGTTTAGTATTGAACTGAACAGTCTATATCAGAGGTTCCCAAACTATTTTTTCTCGTAGACCCCTTTAAAAATTTACTGGTTTCGGTGGACCCCCTGCTGCTACATTTTTACCATATTCCCAAAACTCGTCCGAAATGTGAAGATATAACGATGGAAATTGGCGTAACGGGTGAGCTCCAGCTCTAAAATCATCATCATTCATCATCACCCAGCTCTTTGCGTCCACTGCTGGACATAGGCCTCCCTCATTTTTGTCCATTGTGCTCTATTTTGAGCACTTTGCATCCAATTTCTTGACATTTTCTTGAGATCGTCAGTCCAATGAGTAGGTGGTCTTCCTCTACTTTTTTTTTCTAATCTCGGCCTCCACTCAAGTAATGTCTTCGTCCACCTCGCATCACTGATTCGGGCGACGTGTCCGACCCAGTTCCATTTCAGGGTGGCAATTCGATAAATTACATCGCTAACTCCTGTTCTCCGTCTTCGAAAATAGTGCTAAATTCGGAGTGATAAAAATAAAGAAAAAATAGTAGGTATATTTTCTTACGATCTATTTATTAAAATGATAATGATAACAGACTTAAAAGAATTAAAATAAAACACTAATAACGTTACGTAACTTTAAATATGCAAAGCAACAATAAAAAAAATCCCAATAATTTTAATGGGAGGGATGTACTGGATGGATTGACAGCAAATTATCAATATTTGGCTTTAGTTTTGTTAGGATTCCTTTTGTTGGTGTTCCTTTTTTTTTGTCAATAGGTTTGTAACTACACTAAACCTTTTTTCGACAAGATATGACGAGGGAAACGCTATGAAAAGTTTTCTCGCAATTTCCCAAAGCCCAGGATATTTTTCAGGTATTTCTGCCTGCAGCCAAAATGTTTGATAGCCTTTTTTAAATTGCACCTTCAGCTCTTCATTGGTGCTGAGCTCTAGTAGTTCCTCTTGTAATACCACATCCGCCACTTCCATTTCATCAAATGGATTTATGACCCGTGGTGGTATTTCCATCATCAAAATATCTTCAGATCTGTTTTTGAAGTCATCATGCAGCGCATTTAAATGTTGAAGTATGTCTGAATATCTTCATCAAGACATGCTGTACGTAACAAGCACAGGACTTACACATTGTAAGCACAGGATTGTGGAATCACAATCAGTAGAATTGCATATGCAAGCAATTTGCAGCAAAATAGAATTCTACTCATCGTGGCAGTGGCGGAGTGATTTGGAATTTATTTAAACAAATTTGAATTTTTTATCGTAAAGTATCAATGGAACAAATAATGTTTTAATAGAAGGGACTCAAAAATGTGATTATTAGGCATTAAAATAAGTTTTTTGATTTAAGATGTTTTTGATCAAATTTTAGTGTAGAAAACATTAAAATACTGTTTTTACATTTACCCCCATTCCTAAAATACATGTTCTTCTATTTGGCTAATAATTTGCCCACAGATAGCCAAAACACAGGACTTTAAGTGGTTAAAAGAATTTGTGTAGTTTTACAATATAAGAAAAGTTACATGCAATAATATCTGAGTCAAAATTATATAGTCCAGTCGGGTTAGCATTTGATCTTGCATGTCGAGCTACCCCAGCAAGATTCTATTCTGTTTTGACTGAAATTGTTAAAAATATGGTTTCAATAATTTCTTTTATTATAAATTTTTTGTGCCGTCGATATTTTCCGAGTTATGGGGCGAAAATAGTGACAGTTAGAGCAGAATTATTGAATTATCTCGTTTATTATTAGTTTTTGAACAAAAATATACTTATACAAAAGTGGAAAGAATTAAATTTTATACAATTTTGATTTTTTTCATTTTTTGCTAAAATCAATATTTCAGGTAGTACGTATGCAGTAAAGGCGCGATCATAAGACCTGATTGGTTTGAGAGCAGCGGTTTTTGTTCAATATCTCCTCCATTTTCAACTTTTCGACAAAAATGGTAGAAATTGAAATTTTTCCAATTAAATCGTCTTTACAATAATTACTACAATTTTTTTAACCATTATTTTCATAGGGCCGATATTTTCCGAGTTAATTGTACCTAATTACAGTAGCCGCCTATATTTTTGACACTTTAATTATTCCACGTATTTCTGTTGTGCTGTAAAACTATACAAATTCTTTTAACATTTAAAGTCCTGTGTTTTGGTTATCTGTGGGCAAATTTTCAGTCAAATCGAAAGACATGTATTTTGGGAATGGAGGAGAATGTAAAAAACGGCATTTTAAAGTTTTCTAGACCTAAATTCCATCAAAAACTTATTATATAATCTAAAAATAAACTTTTTAATCAGAATAACTTGTTATAATATATTTTAATGCTATTTTAAGCCCCTACTGTTAAAACATTATTTTTTCCCATTGATATTTTACGATAAAAAAATGCAAATTTTGTTTAAATAAATACCAAATCACTATAAAGTGTTCGTGGACCCCCAATTACAACTTGTGCACCCCCATTTTTATTTCACGCCAACGTAGACCCCCGTTGAGTCCCTCGTGGACCCCTGGGGGTCCACCTGGACCACTTTGGGAACCACTGGTCTATATCATGTAAAAATGAGACATTATATCATTGGGAGCGACCAATCTGATGAAAAGTGCTTGGTATATAATTTGATATATATACTACCATCAATCCTTAACTAGTCAAGGGTTGATGGAGTCCTGGTAAGATAGTATGCGACTAAAAGACATAATACAAAATTTCTTTAGTAATCGGTATCTACTTACATAACAGTCATAGAAATTGTTCCACAGCTAAAGATGTACCTGGAAGTCACCAGCCCCATAAGAAGAGTTGACCAATCAAACAGCTCTCAGTCTCTTAAATTGGTGACTTCCAGGTAAATCTTTAGCTGTGGAACAATTTCTATGGCTGTTATGTAAGTAGATACCGATTACTAAAGAAATTTTTGTATTATGTCTTTTAGTCGCATACTATCTTACCAGGACTCCATCAACCCTTGACTAGTTAAGGATTGATGGTAGTATATATATCAAATTATATACCAAGCACTTTTCATCAGATTGGTCGCTCCCAATCAGGGTTGCAAAAAAACATGATTTTTTAATTTTAAACAAAACAAACGTTTTTTTTTATTTTAAACGTTTTTTTTGTTTTAAACATGTTTTTTTTGTTTTTAAATTGCATGTTTTAAACAAATAAAACTTGTTTAAAACACATGTTTTTTTGTTTTAAACGTTTTTTTTGCTTTAAAAATGTTTTTGTTTTTAAATTTTATATTTTAAACAAATAAAACTTAGAAGAAAACATTGTTTAAATCATATTTTCCTAAACATGATATTAATTGAAAGTGTTTGATCTATTATTATTTTCTACTAAATAATAGATAAGAAAACCAATTGCAAAATTAGGAGCTATTGCCTGGGGAACCCCAGACTATTTACTATTAATTTATAAATCCGCATTACAAGTTGGCTATTGCAATAACGTCCATTCTCAGTTATTTTGTGCTGTTTCTGGTGGTGCTTAGTGTTTTTTTTAAACATGCAAATGATGTGGTGACCCCAGCTCATTTTTTGGCAAATTTGCTTGATCATCGCTTTATTGAAAATAAACTTATCATCCATCCATTCAGTGCCGGTTTATCCACTGGGCGCATAAGGCGGGCGCCCAGGGGCCCGGACCCCGGAGGGGCCCGAAAGGCCCCTTTCCTTTTAATTATAAAAAATTAAATTCGCTAAATAATTTACATATTTTCCGAAAATAATCTCATACGCAGATACGCCAATACACTGCAAACGCCTATGTTCTATTGTTACATCTCTTCACGCCTATACACACTGGCGTAGCCTAGCCCCACAGGGGCCCCGTGTCAATGTTTGTGGCTGGGCCCTTTTCCAAAAACTACAGAAAGTTGTGAGAAAGATGTCTCGAATTGTAGTGAATTTTGCATGTGAATCCAGCTTGGTTGAAGCAACTACATATTTATTTCAGAACTGTTCAAAGTATCTACACGTTTTTTTCGGCTTCTCCTCAAAGATGGAATTTACTGCAAGAAAGCGGCAAATGTTGTGTAAAAAGATTAATTGAAACTAGATGGTCCGCCGATTTGACGCTGTAAATGCATTATTTAAAAACTGCGGATCCATCAAACATATTTTATCCAGTTAAGCAATAATAGAGATGAAAAATCAGCAGATAGAAGTGAAGCCAAGGCACTGTACAATAAAATGGAGACAGCTCTATTGACACTGATATGGGCAAGAATTTTGGAACGAGTGAATGCAACAAGCAAAACGTTAGAAACTGTGGACTTAAATGTAGAATGTGTCAATTGGGGTAGAATTAATGGCATCTCTTTTGAGCTGTGTTAGAGACGTAAGAAATAAGTTTAGCGAAATTGAACAAGAAGCGGAAACTTTCTTTTGCGAAGATGAGGATATATCAAACATCTACTATACAACTGACCTTCAAAGAATAAAGAAAATATAAACATTTTTCGAAGAAGCAGGTGAAAGTCAAATCATTTTAAAGGGACAAGAGATATTCAGAATTGAAGCATTTAATGTTATATGCCACAATATTACTCAAGATCTTTTAAAGAGAATTGAATGCTACAAGGATGTAACATCAGCTTTTAGATGTGCTTTTACGCTAGATAAAGAAGAAGTCAAGACGTCAGTTTATGCGAGAAATATAAAAAAGATGTTGATGAAACCAGAGAGAACTTGCATAATGAAATTACCCATTTTGTAACGTTATGCCAAAATTTAAATAAACATACATTTTATCAAAAATTTGATGTCATCCAGGATGTAAAGGCAACTTTTCCCAATATTTTAAAATAAAAACATATTTAAGGTCAAATTTCTGTTTTTGATTTATGTTTTTAAATGTATTTTTTGGATTATTTTTTATAATAATAGTCTCCCGTTTTATACCGCTGACGCGGCTTTGGGATTATAGCA
The DNA here is from genome assembly GCF_917563875.1 of Diabrotica virgifera virgifera. NCBI lineage: Eukaryota > Metazoa > Arthropoda > Insecta > Coleoptera > Chrysomelidae > Diabrotica > Diabrotica virgifera. Next base: position 216,646,286 of record NC_065446.1, read on the forward strand.
AGATAGTCTGCTATACCTAGGGCCTACGGTATAAAAGGAGGGTAACAGGGTCAGTGCTACGCTTCAACCGCCTATTATTACCCCTGGTTTTACCCAAGGTACCTACTCATTTTATTCAGGCTGAGTCGACCTGAGGCCTATAGATATTTGCTATTCTTCTTGCTTGTTAAAAAAAATTATTTTATGGATTTTAGAATTAACCTTAATAGTTAATAATGCATGTGTCTTCTTCTTAAAAAACTGACAACGAATAGCAATGATGGGGCCCCTAAACCTCCAGCGCCCAGGGCCCGAAGTTAGCTTAAACCGGCACTGCATCCATTATAAATTATCATCCAGAAGCATTTTAGATTATTATTATTACCAGGCAAAGTGTGTACCCTTTACTCCATATGTTTTCTAAACACCTATATTGAGAATGTAAAACTATTGGCATGGTGGCGTTCTAAGAAAAATATAAATACGTATACTACAGCATTGAAACTTGCTCAACAGCTTCACACAGCTGTTGCATCGTCAGCCAACATAGAAAGACTCTTCTCATCATAAGGTTTACCATTCCAAACTACGTAATCGGCTAGGCAATGTCAAAGCTGCTAAGTTGGTTTCAATTTTTAAAGAGCTTAATTCCATAAGTGATGACGTGACTGATTTAAATTACAAGATTACTATGAGTCTGAAACAGTTTTGAGAAATTGATTAACTCTTCTTTGCAAAATATTTTCAGTTTTCCAATTTTTTTTTGTGTTCAGATTATTAATAAATAAATAATATATATGTTAAAAAGTTTATATAATGTATTTGAGAATTTTTTTGATGTTATATTAATAAAGAAAATGAAAAAAGCACTTGTTCAATTTAAGTGTTTTAAATAAAAACTGTTTTAAACATAAGCAAACGTTTAAAACATGTTTAAAACAGTTGATTAAAACAAAATGTTTAAAACAAAACAACCCTGCTCCCAATGATATAATGTCTCATTTTTACATGATATAGACTGTTGAGTTCAATACTAAACAGTTTCTTGGCTTTATTGTATGTGATTAAGACCAAGACAAAGTTGTTTTTCATGTTTTATATATGTATATGTGTACATGTCTCTCGTTTTGTGTTTTTTAGCTTGTAGTTTGTATTGAGAAGACTTTTTGTACTGGGCCTGATGATGAGTCATATATTGTAAGACTCGAAACCGGTTGCCCCATGATTATATAACAACTAATAAAAAAAAATACAAACTAAAGATTGCGAGTATTGACTCAATTACTATATCCAATTGTATAATGGACTCGCATTGGCAACCCTTTCATCATTTAAAAAAACAATTTTCCGAATCGCTTTGAACAAAATGTTTTTATGCGTATTTTTGGACAATTTATCCTTGTCAAAATATTCTTACTTGTAATTTAAGGTTAAAGGATTATAAAACAAAAGAAATAATTTTTCAAAAAATTACCAAGAGAGGAAGAAACATTGTGTTCGTAGCGATTCGGTAATTGTTTTTTTTTGTTATAAGTTATTTGTTTGTTCGGTGCCCGGCTCACTAAAAAAATTAAAATAAATATACAGTCGGAAAAATGGAAAGAATGCTCATGAAAAATCACATCAATCACTTATTTTGTATTTGCTGTCTTTTTCTATAAATAACAAACTTTTGTTATAGAAAAAGATAGCAAATACAAAATAAGTGATTGATGTGATTGTTCATGGGTATTCTTTCATTTTTCCAACTTGTATTTGAACTTCAAAAAATATTGCTGAATGCAAAAAAAAATAGCCGGTTTATCCTTTGTGCTCTCCTTATCGGGTTAAAATGTTTTTTAAAAATAGGGAACTTGCATATATTTTTAAATATTAAAATAATATTAAAAAATATAAGGTAACATGATCATAAAACGCATGCATGCAAAAAAAAACAAATATTGTTAACCCATAGGCTTATTACGAGACATTGAAAAGCTATAAAATTCAAATTTCTTCAGAGGCGCGTAAACGGGTCTGACGTCACGACCCACGTCTACCTGCTAGATTTCTATGAGTCGACAACAAAACCGCTAGGATATTTTGACATTATTTACAAATTCATTCACGTTTACTTAAAACTCTCATGTAGAAGTTGATTGTAAATAAAAGTTCAAAAAAGGTTGTTTTGGGGATTGTATTAATTCCATTTTAATCATATTATTTAATTGGAAATTCCAAGGTACAATGTATTTGTATTTAATTGTATGTATTTAATTGTATTTGTGTTCTTGTATAGTTCCATAATGAGTATATTTAGTTTCAAACTGAAATTGATCATTTTGAGTGCTACTTTATAAAGTAGTGTTTTTAAATGTATAATATGACTGACTAGGGTTTTTCAAAAAGTTAATCTGACAATCTACAGTAGTTGATTTCTTCATGGTGGCAATTTTTATAAAAAACAGTGGAAGTTATTCTATTGGAGAAATGCGAGAAGGCAAATAAGTAGGTACCTATTATAAGTACTATTAATAAACACGTTTAAATTGTTTATAACAATAGTTTTTAGTTACTCTGACTTTTATTACTAAAAGTTTTGTTTATTTTTAAGTTATTTTTATTTTCTTTCTTCTTTGTTATGAATTTAAAATATTTATAAATTATAGGTTTTAGTTTTGTTTATTACAAAATATTACGACCAGAAGTACATATATTTGGAACATTTAATAACCAATAGACAACCAAATAACCAATGTTACAATGTACAATGCAAAAGTACAGTTGCAATAATGTTTCTATTTGAAAAAAAAGTGTTGATTTTGCGTACCAGATACACACTTTAAAAATAATTCAAAATTTACATATATTTGGATAGAATATGACGCAGGTCTTACTGACAGTTTGATTAGTATAGCACAAGACTTTTGGAGTGTAAATATTTTCCCGCATCTATTTGGATCTGATAATTATTAAAAATAAATGGAATAAAAATTTGATAAAATAAAGTTTCATCCATAAAATATTTTTTATTTCTTTACGTGAGAATGAAATTCATATTTTAAACTAAATATATTGTTATATTCCTATTTGATATAAGAAATAAAAGTCTATAGTTATATTCTTTGAAGCCACGAAAGTAAGTAATTTATATTATAATTTAGCCCTGAGATTGACACTATATTGGTATTTGATCTGTTTGATTAATGAGATAATTATTGATTAATTAATTAAGATAAATTACATCTGAGAACATCATTAGATTTCAAAAGCACAGATCACAACAATATATTTATATATTATAATAAAACATTCTTTCTTTTTCTTTTTATAAGTAATTTTTTAGTAGTATTTATGTACTTACATCTTTTAAGAAATATGATATTAATGTAGGTATTTAATTTTGTTCAAACTTTATAATATAATTTGGCATTTGAGATACCTATGTTGTAAAATAAAAATGTATTTCCCTAAACTAAAAATAATATTATGAATGCATGAAAATCTTTACAAGATATTATCTGCAGAGTGCAAGTCTGGCACTAGGCAGTAGCCAAACGAGAACAGTGGTAAATATCATGGTTGGTGACGTCAGACACAAGCGCGCGCTTTTAAAGTTGTTTGAAACGGTAATTTCGGGCGCGGAATTATAATCAGTTGTTGTACGTACACTATTAATTGTTAAGACGTAATATTTTGAATTTATCACTTTTTAACATAAATTAACAATTTTATGCAAAAATATTTTTATGTGCAAGTTCCCTATTGTCTGCCCGCATTAGTCCTCTTGTCTAAAAATTCATAACAAAATTCTGCTCGTCTATCAGGATATTCTTCTCTTAGTTATTAATGACGTTGAAATTTAAAGGAACGGAATTTATTTCTCTGGGAGAGTTGAAATGGAGGAGATATGACATGTCGACAGTGCTTCTCATAGTGGTATAATTTGTAAGCTGTTCCGCACGGACGATAAATTCAGTTCTTTTTCTTTACTGTATATTCTTACCTTAGTAATGAAATCCACCTCTTCTTTTCAACCAGATCCTTTGAAACACACAAAGAATCTACATATACCTCTTTCGCTATAAGTACTGTATTTACAAACCAGGGCAAAGCACATCACCATTTTTATTATACGAAATACAATGGTTCACAAAAGTTCGTAACTTTTCCTTGGTGAATATTATTAAAAATCTATATTTCATAGAAATATACACATGGATGTGGCGGAAATGATAATGCTTAGATGGATGAGTGGAGTGACAAGGAAGATCATTAGGACAAGAATAGTATATTAGAGAAAGTCTAGGGATGGCACCAATTTATGCCAAAATGAGAGAACATAGGAACATTGATCATGTCGGTCACCCAATACGAAGAATTTTTGAACTGCACGTTCCTGGAAAAAGTAGGAGAGGAAGACCAAAGAAGACCTGAGGAGACGCTTAGGCAGGACATATCGGTAAAGGGGATTAATATTAAAATGACCCAAGATAGAAACTTATGGGGAAATCCAATTAGGGAAGCCGACCCAGCATAGGGATAAAGGCAAAGAGAATGATGATGATGTACATGAACAGCAATATTGTTTGTACAGATAAAATTACAAACCATGGTCCTGAATTTTAAAAATTGTTTCATTCGTTGCATGTCTTGGAATTGGCCTATTGGGATATCTATCTTACATTAAATAAAAAATTGACAGTGCGCGTACGATTGTCTGAATAAAACATCTTTATTATTACTAATATTATATTCTCAACTAAGTACATTTTGTCAACTTTGTTTTTTAAACAGTAAACCATAAGATAAAAAAAATTGAAAATTCGAATAGTGTTAATATCTAACTTCATTGTTACCAAAGGCAACCCGTTATACATATTCTGCACTAAGTGTGGCTTAATGTTTACAACAATACTCTGGCAAATGTATATTTTTGCAAATTTTTGAAATATGTTTAATTCGTAGAACAAACATTTCAATACAGATTTCAGGTATCTACAAATTTGTAGTTTCTCATGACTTTTCATGTAAAATAATTATTCCTGTCGCATGTCGCCAGGAGGGGTACCTACAACGGCCTTCTTAATTCAGATGAACCTAAGTTTTTTTATGTATTTTGATCCGTACAACACGAATTTTTTGGCTGACAGTTGATCCGGATGTTGATAAGATTGTTATAAACAAAGAACTTGAGTAATCACATAACAGCGATTTTTCGCAAAACAAAACATTTTTTTCTATTTTTTGGGTCATTCTAAGCATAAAATGTTTTTACAAGTTTTTTCGTAGGATGCATAGTTTTCGACATAAACGCGGTTGAACTTTCAAAAAATCGAAAAATTGCAATTTAACTTTTGATTAAAAAATAAAATAGCAATTCTGCTTACCGCATTTGAAAGTTCAAGTCAAATTCTATCGGTTTTGATTATTTTCATCGCAAAAAATTAATTTTTTTATTGTTAAACAAAGCTATAAATACATAGTGCTTAAATGATGTTTTCAATGTATTTCTCGTTTAAAATCGAACGAGTAGGTGCGCATACAGACAATTTCTACGAAGATAACGTACATTAAAACGCATCCATTGGGCACGGAAACACTATGTGTTTATAGCTTTGTTTAACAATAAAAAAATAATTTTTAGCAATGCAAAACCGATAGAATTTGACTTGTACTTTCAAATGCAGTAAGCAGAATTGCTATTTTATTTTTTAATCAAAAGTTATTCGGGTTCAAAAATTGCAATTTTTCGATTTTTTGAAAGTTCAACCGCGTTTATCTCGAAAAAACTTGGAAGAACATTTGTTGCTTAGAATCACCAAAAAATACAAAAAAATGTTTTGTTTTGCAAAATATCGCTGTTATGTAATTCCTCAAGTTCTTTGTTTATAAAAATCTTTCGACATTCGGATCAACTGTTATTAAAAAATTCGTGTTCTACGGGTCAAAATACATAAACAAAACTTGGGTAAGCCCATCTGAATTAAGGAGGCCGTTGTACCCCCCTGGCGACAGGACTAAATTAAAAAAGCAGGAATTCAGCAGTTTAGAATTTTCTACAGATTCACCATTAGCTATTACAATGCGTTGTACACATAAACAAGCAGATTTTTATACATTTCAATCACAAATTGTAACATTACTTTCCTTATAAACGAAATAATAAAATTATATTGAGCTGAACATAGTCTGCATATCCGTCAGATACTCGTAAACATAAAATGATTGTTTGACTTGAATCTGTCGTCATAGCGATTGGAAACAGATCTCTTGTAAATATAATGTTCGCTTTTGAAGTTTGACGAAATATAAATGCACCTATTTTTAGAATTATGATGCCTTTATATACATCAGAAATATACCAGGCAACATAGCAATTTATAGAGTATTTTTAGAAATTTATGATAAATGCAAACATCTAATAATTTCAAATCGATTATTGATTTATGGTAGGAAGTAAATGTTTTGAGAGAGTGAATGTGCTGATTCTATTTTTGAATGTATGCTGATTAGTTTCATAAATAAATAGTCCGTGATCAAAATAAATTATATAATATAAATATATAGGTTATCCTTTTAGGTGTCAGTGGTAGCTATGTTTACCACTGTTGTTAATTTGTTAAAGGTTATTTTTCTAAACTCTAGCCATAATTACTAGAAGGTTAAGCTAAGCAGGATCATTTAAATAATATTTCAATTTCTGAAACAAAAAAGTACAAAAACGTCAACGAGGATTAGTTATATTTTTTTTTTATAAAAAACGATTTAAATACACATTTACATACTACTCCTCCCCTGGTTTATTGTTTACGTCATTTATGTTATTACGTATGTTTGATGATACTACGTAGACCTAGTACTACCGTGAGAAATTCGATATGTCATGCTTTATAAACGGTTTCTAATCAATTACAAATTATGTTGATTTCAACACAAATTTGAAACTTGAGTATTATGTCATTTAAGCATAAATCTTGTTCAGTATGATTTGGTTTCATTATGTAGCTAAGAATAATAATTATTAGAAACGAAGACAGAATCTTGCCAATGCACAATGCATTACTCATTTTTTGTATTTTTATTATTAGTCCAAGTAATGAAGTTTAAAGTAGGACAAAATCTCGCAATTTTTACAGAATGGATCGATTTGCTTCAAAATTTGAGAATAAGTAGTGGATAGTCCGAGGATCAAAATCTATATCATGAAGGCGCTTTTACCACGGGGGTGGTTGTCACCCATGAGCGCCCATACCCATGGGCAGGGGGGCCGTGGCCCCCCTTGCCTTTCGGGTGCTTTAAACTAGGTATATATTGTCATCTAACTAAAGTATACAAAATTAAGCAATATCTACACGTCTACCCCCTAAAAATTTTTATATGGGCGCCCATGTAATGTCACCCCATCTCGGGCGTGGAAATTTTTATTATATTTTGACCGCAAGAGTTGGTGAAAACTTTCATTATAAGCAAAAAACGTTCTATACATTTTTTTGATAAAATTAATAGTTTTCAATTTATTCGTTATCGAAAGTGTTAGTTTTATATAAAAAAAATCAATGTTTTTAATCAGTTTTCTGCTAATAACTCAAAAAGTTTTCGTTTTATCAAAACAACTTTACTTAACAAAAATGTACCTTCTGAAAAAATAAACAAAACCGTTTTTTTTATTCTTTTTAAGACCAATAGTAATCGAGCTATACTTTATTATATGTTGGCTCTTCCTCGTCAAATGCTAAATATTGTAGTTTGAAAGTCAAAAGACGGGAAAACTATACATTTTTTTAAGATAACTTGTTAAAACTAATTTAAAGTATTTAAAAATATGTATCTCCAGAAATAAAAAAATCTCTAGCTAAAAAAATTAAGTGACATAATGAAAATAATGTCAATCCCTATTTTTTTCAGCAAAAAAGTGATCGTAAACAACCCCCTAATCACCACCCTAATTAAAATTTGTCATTGACCTGATTTAGTTTTCTTAATTTATGTATTGTTAATAGGTTCTAGAAGTTTGATCGGCTTAGAATGATTTGTTTTAAAGAAAATGAAGTTAAAAACGAATGACGAGTTTTTGTAGTTTGGTAAAAAATGCCTTTTTATTCATAACAGAAAGATTAGCATCAGAGATACGAAAAAATATATCGATATGAAATTGTAGCTTATTTAATTCCCAAGAACTGGGTTTGCAAAAATGTTTTTACGGCAAAAATTGAGTGAGCTATTGACAATTAAAACTTGTAATATCATGCAAAAACCACCTTTACCAACCCTTTCAATGCCACCTCTTTTTGTGACTGAGATTTTTAAAAGGATTTAATATGAATAGCCTTATAGATCTTGTAAAAACCTACAAAATTCTTTTTTAAAGAACTTTCTAAGATAAAAAATAAAAAAGTTACGGTTAAAAAATCAATATATTTTTTTGAAAAAAAAAGAGAAATCCAATTGGAAGCATATAATAATGTAAGTTAGCGGTGTTTTTAGTCATTGGCCGTATTTATTCTTCTTTATTTATGTATTATTAATAGATTCTAGAACTTTGACTGGCTTATATGATTAGTTTTTAAAAACCTGAAAATTTAAAGCGAATAACGAATGGTTGCAATTTGGTAAAAAATGCCATTTTCTTCAGAATAGAAAGATTAGCATCAGAGATACGAAAAAATGTTTAAATATGAAATTGTACGTAATTTAATTCCCAAGAACTTGGTTTGATAAAATTTGTTCTGCGGCAAAAATAGAGTGAATAGTAAATGAGTATACCATCGAAAAACATTGATTTTTTAGATATAAAACTAACACTTTCGATAGCGAATAAATCAAAAACTATTAATTTTATCAAAAAAATGTATAGAATATTTTTTGCTTAGAATGAATGTTTTTATTAAATTTTGCAGCAAAAATATAATAAAAAATTTCCACCCTCGAGATGTGGTGGCAACCACCCCCATGGTAAAAGCGCCTGTCGGCATCATATAGATTTTGATGCATGGAGTATCCACTACGTATTCTCAAATTTTCAAGCAAATTGATCCATTCTGTAAAAATTGCGAGGTGAAAAGCTTTAGTTCCTGGACTATATTAAGTATATCAGATAATACTAATAAAGCCAGAATAAAACGTCTTCAGTTTAACAACATTATACAGTCGGAAAAATGAAAGAATACCCATGAACGAACATATAAAACACGCTGTATTTTCCTGTCACCGTGTCACAAAGAAAATTGCCCAGCGCAAGTACATGTAATAATAATTATTACATATACGTGCGCTGGCCAATTTTTTGTATGACACGGTGACAGGAAAATACAGCGTGTTTTATATGTTCGTTCATGGGTATTCTTTCATTTTTCCTACTGTATTTATAATAAATACGGTGGCGAACCACAACTATCAACAAATAACAATAGTGATATATCTAATAATACTGATTTACAGGGAAAAGTAGAAGGAAAACGTGGACCAGGAAGGCGAAGGGTTTCCTGGTTGAACCACAACTCTTTTCAGAGCAGCAGTATGAGAAGTACAGATTGTCTGGTCGCCAAAATTCGAAACGGATAGGCACTAGAAAGACAAGAAGATCTATCTAACACTGTTTCTACATATTCACGTCTAATAAAAATACTAAGTATTTACTCCTATATTTTTGTGCGATATTTCTCTTCAGTGATTAAGGTTAAAAACCTTACTACATCACCCTTTTTAGGAGAAAAAATTTATATCCACAGATTGTATACTCTCCCTTCTTAACCTTAAGCTCCTTTGGGAACTAAAGCGCTCAAGAAATGAAGTATGTTGTATATTTTTTTCCTTAGAATGATAGGAACGTAAATAATATGATTTTGTAATAGTTTAAGTGAATTACTTAATAGTAAATATACACAATTTGTAGATCTTATCATTTAATCGACCATCAACAAAATTAACAAAACTTTGTTAGTGCATTTCAATTATCTATCCGGGAGTCTGACATTAAGACACTATCTCGAAGACGCAAAGTCATATGCCTACCTGAAAATTATTAAATTGCGATGTTATCTACAAAAATTAAGATCCTCATGCGACAAGACCGTCTTCAAATTGTTAATTAACAAGTTATAATTTTCTGGGCTTCTAAAATTAGATTTGAGATAAGTTTTTTTTACCTAAGCGCTACATAGCCAGAAGGTCTGATTGATAAGGAATTAAAATAAAAATATTTTTTATTTTGATTTATGTTTTTTAATCGTATATCTAATATCTAATATTTGATGATAAATATTCCTAGCGTGGTTTTTATAGCATATTTATGTGGTATGGCTAAATATTCGTTACATAACAGAAAAACAAGGTTGCTGTTGTGGTTAAGTAATAAAACAAACAAGAATCCCTTGTTTTTAAAAGTACATAATATATATGTATTTACAATTTAGACCAATAAATATAGCCCAGAAAGCCACTGCGCATGCGCGAGGAAAAATATTCCGATTCGGATTTTTTGCACAATCTTACTCAAAAAGGACCCTTTTTAACAAATTTGCGTGTTGGCAGGTCCAAAAGTGGGTCAAATTGTTTTCTTCCTAAAAATTATTTTTTTTTACATCGAACAAAGTTTTTTTAGGTTTTTTGGATCATTCCAAACAGAAAAGGCCTTGAGTGACTTTTCTCTAAAGTTGATAGTTTTTGACATATAAGCGATTAAAAATGTATAAATTGCGAAATCTGCCATTTTTAACCCTCATAAACTATGTGAAAATCTGAAAATTTCAATGTTGCCAAGGAAGGTAGATATTCTTTAAAACATCGATTGATAAAATCCCGAAGATTTTTTTGCAATACGATTTCGAAAACCCCTTTGTGTTTTAATTGCTAATCAAGCGGGCGCGACACTATTTTCAACCGTTGCATGTATATTATGTAATATGCGTAAATAAATTTGCTGAAAAATATTCTGATTTAATTTTTTGCTTGCTTGAAAAGGTTCCCTATTAACAAATTTGCATGTTGCCAGTCAAAAATGGGTCAAAAAATTTTTTAAACAATTTTTTTTAAACTTCAAGTGTTTTCCGATTACATCTACAAACATGCAACGGTTGAAAATAGTGTCGCTCTGGCTTGATTAACAATTAAAAAGCAAAGGGGTTTTCGATAAGGTATTGCAAAAAGCTCTTCGGGATTTCATCAATCGATGCTCATAGAATATCTACGTACCTTGGTAACATTGGAATTTTCAGTTTTTCACATAGTTATTGAGGGTTAAAAATGGCCGATTTTGCAATTTTTAAATTTTCAATCGCTTATCTATCACATTTAGAGAAAAGTGACTTGATATCTTTTCTATTTGGAATGATCCAAAAAACCTAAAAAAAATTTGTCCAAGTTATCTGTTACTAAAGACAGTTTCAGGTACATACTCAAATCTGAGTAAAGATGAAAAAGATAAAGGCAGGTTTTGTTTTTATTTGATTCAGAGTTAAATCACCATCTACATATAGCTATTTCAGCATATATGCATCCTCAGTGAAGCTATGCAATCACAACTCTAAAACAAAAATCAACAATCCTGCCTATTTAAGGGAAAACATCGCGATGCAATGTTTCCACCTGTCTTTCGGTCCTTTTCCTAGACGAAAAGAAGGTAAATACGTGGTTAGTGTCCTTTATTTGCTTTCTTCTATATTCGTCGTCTCTTGTGCTTATATATTGTAAAAGCCGGAGATACAGGATTAAAATATTGTTTATTATATTTTTATTTCAATTATTCTAATTGTGTAAAAAAGTAGTAAACTTTGTATCTACGGCTTTTCATCTTCCTCGTATTAAAGAATCATGTTTTAAAGTACAAGACCTTATTTAAATAATAAGTATTTGAAAATGCTGTATTATCGAGCTCAACATCGAGAAGGAAAACTCAAAAAGTGATTTTATTATACTTAAAATTTTTTATCGATCCCGTAATAAAAGTTTTATAATCTTCTACTGTAAGTACATTTTTATTGACCCCATAAAATTTTAAATTCGACTCTTCTTCCACTGCCTACTTTTATGACGTAATTAACAGAAGAAAGATACCGCTTCTACGTGATCTTCGTTTATATATGGCCGGTATCTTGAGGGCGAAGGCGTGTCCCAATACATTCTTTCTCTTGATTGAATGTATGACATACAAAATATTAATAATGTATGAGGAGGGATTACTATGTAATACTGTTTTATAATAAATAAAACTCATTATTATCACGCTACGTATAATCAAAATGGTGGGTTTCTAATACGATTTTAATCGTTATTAATAGTCTCTTATTCTCAAAATGAATTTAATTAGTTACGTAATTTTGGAGATTATTATGGAGATTATTATTATGGAGTGGCATATTTTGAAATTAACATAAAAATGGAATTTTGGTGCTTACGAAACTATTCTTATAATGAAATAATTTTAAGAATCATATCGTCCCTGCCATTTCCAACTATCGAATGTGAAAAGTGGTACTTTTCAGGAGAGCAAAATAACTCTTTTTTAGAGACTTCTAAATCAGCGCATTACAAAAATAGGAAAATTTTTATATTTTTTGTATGCAATGTTTAATCCTTGTTAGATTGATAACAAATTTGAACTGCTTATCATTTTTTTCTTTCCATAAAATCACATTCGTTACTTTGCTTTTTGTATTAATCAAAGATTTGTTTTGGTCCGATGATTCAAAGTAGCGAATGTATAATAGCGAATAACTGTATAATCAAATAATGAAAATCCGTTAAAATGAAATCATAAACTGCCTCACAAGAATTTCTTGGAAGCGATACTGAAACAAAATACGCACAAATTGTAAACACGTGCATTTTATTCTCCTCAGCAGTTTAGCATTTTCGACAGTTTACAGATTATGATTGAATAACTGTTGAATAAATTACAACCAGTGCCGCGTTTAGGTCAATTGACGCCCTAGGCAATTCTCTAGTAGCCGCCCTTCAAGCATGTACCATTTTTGCGAAAAAAAAATTGTAAGCAGATTTTTTTATTTAAATACGAATATATAAAAATTGTCATTCCAGTTCGATCACATCAGATTTCTTTCTTGATTTTTCTTTGGAAAAATCATCTATAATGTCGTCATAATTTATTGCCTTTGTTACGTCACTTTCTATGGACCAAATCGGCAAATTGATAAGACGTTCTTGCGTCATACTTGATCGGAAATTATTTTCATGACTAATGTAAATTCTTGACATTTTCGAAAATGACTTTTCAGCGGACACGTTGGTTGGCAACTGGGAGGCACAAATAAATGCGCAAAGCAATATCAAAATTAGGGAAAATATCTTTCAATCCACTCTTCTTTAAATATTTAGATATGTCAATTATTGGTGATTGGTGATTTTATTGTGGTATCCAAATGAACCTTTAAGTGAATGCATTCATGTATGAATGATGTAGGTATCTATTAGTGCAGTTAGTGAGGGTATTTGGCTCCGAATTCCATCCTACTGCATCAATTTACTTGATATTTTCACTCTAAGTAGTGAATAGCTCAAGAAAATAAGTCTACGGTATATCCTATGACGCTTTTAATTTAGGGGTGGTTCCCACCCATTCTCGGGGGTGAAAATTTTTTTTATCAAACTAACACCGGAAGTGGCCAGAGAACCTAATTCTAAGCAATAACTGTTTTAAAAATTTTTTTTAAAACTCAATACTTTTTGAGTTATTCGTGGTTAAAAATTTGCCATTTTCATTGAAAAATGCCACTCTTCGGAGACTTTTTTGGGAATACCATAAAAATTGTGCATCTAACGAAAAAAACTATATAAAACATTTTTGTAGTTTATGAAAAATCAGAGAGATTCATTTTTTCATAAATCTTCTAGTTTTAATAAAAAAAGAGATGGTAGGTGAAAAAAGATTTTATTTGGTGCATGCTCAAATCGGTGTATTCAACTTAAAATAACAGAAAAATTGTCCTTTTGTAGTGCTTGAAAAGACCTTTAAAACGAGAACTGTTAAATGTCGGTTACATTCAAACTAAGCGAGATATGGTGCAAAAAAAACTTATGAGTAATGTATTTTAAGGAAAAATGATAAGTATATTTTAACCCCTCATCCACCAGAATTTAAATGCATCGTTTTTTCTTCTAGAATACCTTCTACGATAGTGTTATTTCTATATTCAAAAAGTTGGACGGGTTTAAAATGAATGGTTTTTGAAAAGAATAAGATCAAATTATAGAGCACATTTTTAAATTTTCTTAAAAATCTTCCTTTTTCTCCACGTAATTCGAAAGTTATAAGAGGTACGTAAAGAAATACCTTACAGAAATGTAGGTTTTCTTTTAGATAACAATTTTATTTTTCTTTCATTACTGTATCTCATTATCATTTTCGAGTTACATGGAGAAAAAGGAAAATGAAAAAAAATGCTCTCTATGATTTGATCTTATTTTTTCAAAAACAATACATTTTAAACTAAAAACTTGTTAGAAATAACACTATAGTAAAAGATATTGTAGAAGCAAAACGATGCATTTAAATCTGGTGGATGAGGGGTTAAAATAGAAATACTTCGCATTTTATCTTAAAATAAATTAGTCATCCTTTTTTGTTGCACCATATCTCATTTAGTTTTAATGTAATCGAAATTTAACAGTGCGGTAGTTTTAAAGGTCTTTTCAGGCAGTACTTACAAAAGATATAGCATTATACCCTTAAAATCAACCATTTCTCTGTTATTAAGTTAAACACACCCATTTGAGCATGCACAAAAAAATTTCTTTTCACCTACCATATCTCTTTTTATGTTATCACTAGAAGGCTTATGAAGGAACGAATCTCTTTGATTTTTCATAAGCTACAAAAATGTTTTATATAGTTTTTTTCGTTAGATGCATAATTTTTAAGGTATTCACAAAAAACCGTCCGAAAAGGCGACATTTTTCAATGAAAATGGCAAATTTTCAACCACGAATAACCCAAAAGGATTCAGTCTAAAAAAAAATTATAGAACAATGCGCCCACCGCCTTTGCGGTGCTGCCGACAGCCCAATAATAACTAAATTTACGACTTCTGTCCTTTTTGAATGAATAGTGTTAAGAAAATGCAATTTGTTTTCTAGAAATGAATGTCCACTTATATTCCGTTGATGGATGTACAGTCCTATGTACTTTAATGTTATTCGATTTTAATTTTTATATACAAATATTTTTTGTACAGTATTTTTGCCGCCCTCTCATAATTTGCCGCCCCAGGAAACTGCCTATATTGCCTAATGGATAAAGCAGCCCTGATTACAACACAAACTAACGAATGTGACACATTCGACATTTAGCGTTGTACAAATATACCTTTAGTTATATTTATAAAAAACAAAAGTATCGAATAAACCATATTCGTCAGTTTGCAGTCAACCAAATGAAAAAATGTTCATATTCGATGGTTTAAACAGCATATTTCCCGCGCTCCTAATCAAGATACAATAACGAGAATTTGCCACAAGATGTAAGTATGACGTATATTGCGAGGGCAAGGCATCGAATCTGAAAAACCCGATTTTTCACATTCGATAGTTGGAAATGGTAGGGACGATATAAGTACCGTTTTTTTTGGTAACAAATTTAAAATATCATCTTATCTGCTCCAGAAAATGTGTTTTTAGGTTTTCAGAAAATGAGCGAACTTGGACCCAACAAGGCCGTGAAATGCATTCTCTAGTTCTACCTAGTCATAGAAAGTTCAGGATTCAGATATGAAAAGTCCGGTCTGAAGCCAGAACGATCGTGGCTGGAGTGCCACAGAGAGGACACATACTTTCTGGATACCATAGAGTATAGAGCAACCACGTGCTCTAATTATAGAGGCATCTCCTTACTTAATACGGCGTATAAAATCTTATCGAACATCCTATTAAGTAGGCTAACACCGTTTGTAGAAGATTTCATAGGGGAATACCAAGCCGGCTTCAGAAAAAATAGATCGACCGTAGATCAGATTTTTACTCTAAGACGGCTGCTTGAAAAAGGATGGGAATTCGATAGAACTATAAATAATCTTTTCATGGATTTTTTACAAACGTACGAAAGCATTAAAAGGGATCAGATGTGGAATGCAAATGCAATGGCAGAACTTTCAGTTGCAAAAAAACTTATCCAGCTTGTTAAGATATGCGTAAATGGCTGTAGATCAAGAGTACGAATAGATAACAAACTCTCAGAATCGTTCGAAATAAGCAGTGGCCTGAAACAAGGAGATGCGCTGTCACCTCTCCCTTTTAATATAATCCTGGAGAAAGTAGTAAGAATAGAACAAATTAGAACAGAATTACTGAGAGTAAATGGACCAAAATTACTACTAGCATAGGCGAATGACATTGACATTGTGGGAAACACAGTCACCAATGTGAAAGAGACTTTCAATAAATTGGAGGTAGAGGTAAAGAAAACTGGTAACAGGTTGACTGCCAGGCGGTCGTATACGACCGACAATTCAATAAGTACTTCATGCCACGGCCACAGTATATAGAGGTTCCACAGTAAAATCACTCTTCTGTCGGCGCTTTGATCTCAGGAAGTAATACCGGCAGTACGCAATTGGTAATTCACCAGTGGTGGGTGCGGGTTTTCCCTGTTAAAAACCGTACGTTTCTATGCGAATAGCAATACGAGAGTGGGGCAAAAGCGACTGCCAACATTGCGCGGTCGCCATGCGCGACTACAGATTTTACTTCCAATTTTTCGGAGAGTGGTTCTACTGTCCCTCTTTATACTGTGCCACGGCGGTCGTATACGACCGATTTGATACGGTCTGTGATATAGTTCCTGTTTTGCCAGAGGTCGTGTAGAGAAGCGGATTTATTGCAGTGTTCGACCGCTGTGGCATACACAGTCGTCGCATATTGTATACAGATCAGAATAGGGGAGACTGAAATGATATCGAAATTTTGACATGACAATTTGAGTAAACAATATAAATATGTAAAAAATATTAATTATTCCAAACTAAATAACATACAAAAGTTAAATAGAACATGAAAGAAATTAAAAATTATCAGTTATTTGGAATGTTTGTTGAAACAATCTAAACAATGGTGTGGTTGACCTTTACAAGTGTCACAGTAAGTTATTACTTTTTTGGGTCCCGGTGAATTCGTAACTATTTTAATCCCCATCCTAATTACAGGCCAATTGGTAACTCTGACCCTCCGGTAATTTTTCGGTAACCAATCAACTACCGGTGAATTCGTAACTAAATAAAGGTATATTCTTTTAGACTTGAAATAAACATACGGAAAATCTCTTTGCTTTTAAATTATCAGATGGATTTAAATAATTTATCATTGCTAAACATCTAAATATAAAATTTACAATTACTTGATAAAAACCAAGCTCGTGCTATATAATATACAGAGAGAGTCTGTAAAGTGGAATAAATTCAATATCTCAAATACTAATTGTTTTTTTTGGAAAATGCTCAGACCCGTCGATTAGTATTTCAAATTGTCCTTTTTGACATTCAATAATAATGTATACAGGGTGTCCCAATTTAGAGATATGACGTCATCGTCGATTTTCTTAAATGGCAACACTGTCATTTTGATAGCTAATTTGATAGGGTTTGTAAAGTTATACATAACTGCAAAATATCAAATTTTTATTCTCTACCATTTACAAGATAATAGAAAATAACAAAGTTATATCTGTAATATACTAACTGTTTTTTTGAAAAATGCTCAGACCCGTCGATTAGTATATCAAATTGTCATTTTTGACATATAATAATAATGTATACCCATATAATGTCCCAATTTAGAGATATGACGTCATCGTTGATTTTCTTAAATGGCAACACTATCATTTTGATAGCTATTTTGATAGCGTGTGTAAAGTTATACACATCTGAAAAATTTCAAAATTTTATTCCCTACCATTTACAAGATAATAAAAAATAACAAAGTTATGAAGAACAAGAAGTAATCAAATAATAATTGAATTTATTTATTTCAATTAAGCAAATGCTCATAACGTTGCCCATTGACAATTTGACAATAATTGAGGGCAACATTATGAGTTTTTGCTTAATTTATTGAAATAATTAAATTCAATTATTAGTTGATTACTTCTTTTTCATAACTTTGTTATTTTTTATTATCATCTAAATGGTAGAGAATACAAATTTGAAATTTTGCAGTTGTGTATAACTTTACACACCCTATCAAAATAGCTATCAAAATGACAGTGTTGCCATTTAAGAAAATCAACGATGACGTCATATCTCTAAATTGGGACACCCTGTATACATTATTATTATATGTCAAAAAGGACAATTTGATATACTAATCGACGGGTCTGAGCATTTTTCAACAAAACAGTTAGTATTTTAATTATTGAATATATTCCAAATTACAGATATAACTTTGTTATTTTCTATTATCTTGTAAATGGTAGAGAATAAAAATTTGATATTTTGCAGTTATGTATAACTTTATAAACCCTATCAAATTAGCTATCAAAATGACAGTGTTGCCATTTAAGAAAATCGACGATGACGTCATATCTCTAAATTGGGACACCCTGTATACATTATTATTGAATGTCAAAAAGGACAATTTGAAATACTAATCGACGGGTCTGAGCATTTTCCAAAAAAAACAATTAGTATTTGAGATATTGAATTTATTCCACTTTACAGACTCTCTCTGTATACTTGATGGAAATAATATTTATAACACGTGTTAATGAAACACTATAACTATAATATTGTTTCAATTATTTTATTAAGATATTTCAACTTTTGCTATTTTTTATAGGTACATACATACATATAATACAAATATAATGTTTTTAAGCAAACCAAGAAACATTCTAGATTTTTAAGGTATTAGGTTTAATCAATGGTTTCGAATTCACCTGAAGAAATTTTCGAGTTGGCAGGTCAGGTAATAAAAAAGTTACGAATTGGCCGGTGTACATTTTGATTTGAAAATTTTTGTCATTAAAAGTTACTGAGTTGGCGCGTGTCCACTTTTTTGACCCGATTTTTTGTTACGTTTCCCCGAATCTTCTCTTTATAACAACCTTTACTGTATTTTTTCATTTTATCATATGGATTTTTCACCAAAGTATGAATTTGCATAGATCTCGAACAGAACAGAACGACCGCTGAAAGACCGCTTGGCACCACGGGAATAAGTATGTCGGCTAGGATCCCGGCGAATTCGTAACTATTTTAATCCCCCATCCTAATTACAGGCCAATTGGTAACTCTGGCCCTCAGTTAATTTTTCGGTAACCAATCAACTACCGGTGAATTCGTAACTAAATAAGGGTATAATTTTTTAGACTTGAAATAAAAATATGGAAAATCTCATTGCTAAACATCTAAATATTGAATTTACAATTACTTGTGTAGAGCTATACTTGATGGAAATAATTTTTATAACACGTGTTAATGAAACACTATATTATTGTTTCAATTATTTTATTAAGATATTTCAATTTTTGCTATTTTTTTATAGGTACGTAACGAGCGATCCACAATTATTGGGATCAAAGCTAGCCGTGCAAAAAATTACGTATGTCTTGTTTTACTCTTAATTTATATCATTGGTTTATCAATTAATTTTGATTAACATTATAAAACATAAAAAAATCAGTCAAAGCCTAACACAGAACTTTAATCAGAAATAAAAAGAATTAACAAAATTATAAGTAACAATAATAAATAAAATCAAACAAACTACATAACCTAACTTTTCTTGTTTACTTGACGTACACTGCAAAGTTGACGTAAACTGGAAAGTATATCTGAATTAAGAATAGACATGCACTGTATAGCTATCTCTGTCGTTCAAAGCCACCTATAGTGACAATAATTTTGGATCACACGTTATAATTAGAGACTGGAAAATATGCACTAAAAAATGTCTAAAATATGCATGCAATATGCATTTTAAAACAAGCTGAATATGCACAATTAACATGCAAATATGCATTTATATATGCACTTATTTTTATATGAATAATTTTATGGTTTACGTTAAATACATAAATAAATAAAAAATAATAAAAATAAATAAATAGGTTTGAATTTAAACCAAATTGTATTATTATTTCTTAATATATTTTTTTAACTTCAGGTTTTGTGACAAATAAAACGGCAAAATATTTTATTTTGACCACAAGATAAATAAGAGTACAATAAAATAAATGTACATATTTTTATTGTTACAATATTGATTCATATTTTCTAAACTAATATTATAAAAAGAGTACAATAAAACAAATTTACATATTTTTATTGTTACAATAAATAATCATATATTGATTCATATTTTCTAAACTAATATTATGTCTTCTATCTGTTAATATTTGTTTATAGGCAGAAAAAGATCTCTCAACGTCACAAGATGTAATTGGGGCATATTTAAACTTTGCTATTAGAGACGGATCCATATTAATATTTTCATCGAAGTTTCCAAAATTGATTATATTATTTATTGAACGCAATAAAGTGAAACCCTCATTTTTGTTTAAAACGTCATCAAGTTTATCTTTAATTTTTACTCCAATTTCCCCATTCAGATTTGTTATTTTCTGTTTAACCGAATCAACAATAGACATACTATTGTGAAGACATAAATTTTGAGCCTCTAATTTTGTAATTGAACTTTCAATGATATCGAAATTCGATTTTATATACAACAATTGATTTTTAATAGACTTTTCTTTAAAAATATTTTGACAGTTATCAATAGCGGTACAAGTCGGATCAAAACTTGAAATAACGCTTTTGATGTCGTCGTAGTGTTCAGATAAAAATATAGCACTTTTAAGCCAAGTTCCCCATCTGGTTAATACTGGTTCTGGTGGTAAAGGAATATCGGGAAGCATCTCCCTATATACCTGTACACGTAGTGGTGCTTTCAGAAATACTTTTTTTACATTATTTATTAAGGTGTTTACATTGGGAAATTCAATTCTAACTTTCTCTGCAACTCTGTTTAGGCCGTGCGCCAAACATGTACAGTGAATTAAATTAGGGAAAAAGATTTTAAGATTGGATGCAGCTTTCATCATATATGAGGCGGCATCACTAAGCATTAATAATATTTTTTCAAATGGTACTTGATCAGGTAAAAAAAAATTTGTTAGGGATTCGTTAACAAATCTAGCTATTGTAGCATAGTTTGTTTTTTCCAAACATTTTACACTAATTAAGTATGAGTTTTTAAAATCGCCAGAGTCGTTAAGAACTCCAACAATTAGATTCGCAATTTGTCGACCCTTTGTATCCGTTGTTTCGTCGACGGAAATCCAAAGATATTCGGCTTTTAACTGATTTTTAATACTCGTCATCACATCTTTGTAACATGCACTGACATATTTTTTCCGAAGAGTTGAAGAACTTGGTATTTGAGCTGGTTTATCTTTAATCTTGCAATAAGTTTTTAAAAAGTTTTGACACGATTTATGTTCTAACTTGTGCAGAGGGATATTGCAGTTCAAAAAAAAATGGCATAAATCCTTTGCAAAGGTTTCTTGCCCAACTGACGTATTCTGAATCTGCAAACTGTTCTGTAGAATCTGCTGGCGAGGTTTATTATCATTTTTTGATAGCTTAGTTTGGTGAAGTGAAGTTTTTATGTGTTGAACTACTTGGAATTTCTTTTGACATGGAATCTGGAATATAATGATAATGATGTTTTAGATGTTTTCGTAAATAGATACCTACATTAAAATGATCAAACTTTTTAAACCTCCCCCAATTTTTTTTATTTCTCAAAGTGAAATTGAAATCGTCAAACAATAAAGTACAGTCAGTGTACCGTAGTATACAGGGTGGGCCACTCTCAACACCTCGCTCTGTATAAGCCAAACCGTTGCGAACTTTAAAAAACAGTTTTTGAAGAAATGGGACGGTTTGTCATTTTAGAATAGACAGACACATAGATGTGCAAAGAAGTTTGATAAGTTTAAAAATCTATTGAAGTGGAGAACTTACCTTTTTATCACAAATGGTGCAAAACATACTTTCACTGTCGATAACTTTTAGATGATTGTTACTTCCAATCCAACTTCTGAGAAGACTTGATTTTTCCCTTGCTACTTTAGGCATTTTCACAATAATAATAAAATGATTTTTTTACACAGTATAGCCAATAACTTGCAATCACAAAAGTTGAATAATCGGCGATTGATTTAAGACTAACCATTCATAAAATAAAATAATCTATCCTACCCTTAAAATGCTTAAAATTTCGTTTTGGTTGGTTTTCCCAGAATAATTCATAGTTGGCCGACACCAGCAGAAAGTACAGGTAATATTTGTAATGTTATTCAAAATATAATCGGTATTTACTTAGGTAATTTGTAAATTCTGAGAAGTCTATAAATCTTAAATATCCGGATAATGATACCTGCAGCTATAAATAACGCCCATTATGTTTATGGGTACAACAACAAAGGAGCTTAACAGCAAAATATTTACTTTCACATTTTATTTTAATGGATGTTGATGTTACTAATATATACCTTATTTTTAAATGGGGTAGAGTAAATTCCCATCAAAATATGCATTTATATGCTCTTAAATCTCCAAATATGCAAGGCATATGCATTTATGAAAAACATGAGAAATATGCAGCATATATATGCATATGCATTTTGCATATAATCCAGTCTTTAGTTATAATACAAATAGTATAATGTTTCTAAGCAAACCAAGAAACATTCGGTTTAGATTTAAGGTATTAGATTTAATCAATGGTTTCGAATTCATCTGAAGAAAGTTTTGAGTTGGCAGGTAAAAGTTACGAATTGGCCGGTGTACATTTTGATTTGAAAATTTTCGTCATTAAAAGTTACGAGTTGGCGCGTGTCCGTCGGCTACACCCCGGGCGGCGGTCGTATTCGACCGCTGACATATTTTTTCAAAAATTGGAACTAATAAATAAAATTGGTGAAACATTAATAATGTAACACAATTAAAACTTCCCCTGTTCCAGTGTTCCCATACATCAAAGTTTGTCCGACTAGACACCGTTAAGCTATTAACAAATTTTCAGCTTGCTATTAATCAACTTTTTTTGGTACGCGGGATCCAGGCCTTTATGTTATATATTTGTTATGAAAGAAATTTTAAAAAATTCGCAAGTAAGTCAAAGGTTTTTGTGAGAAAGACTAATATAGAGATGGTTTAAGTTAGAAATGTTTTCCTACACTTAGTAATTTTTCACATGAATAACAACGAAAACTAGTTGTCTGATTTACTAAAAAGTTTCAAACTTTTGTATGTCGGATTTTGCAGACACAGCGACGTCAGGTTTTTTGACCAACTCTGTGTAAAATCTGGCACTGGCGTAGAAATGTGTCAAATTTTGCAATCAAATCTTTCTAAATTAAATGAGAGGTTATAAAAGCCTCAAAAATAAAATATTAAAAATCTAATACGGCCTTTAAGCGTCATTGTTCTCTTTAAATACCCACTAAACAACAATGTAGCGCTTTCTCATGCGGCTCCATTAAAAACATCATTTTAATTTAAATCAAGTTTAAATTGTGGTTGGCTGTGCCATTCAAGTTTCAGCGATTTGCAATTCAGATTCGTGTCTCAGGACAACCCTGTTGTCTTTTGTATGCTAATTTCGTCTTAGGAAATTATAAACCTTTGTAACATAGGAATTAATAATCAACTGAGCTCGGCTATTAGTTCGTTTATGGTATAAATCATTAGAGATTAGATGCATTTTTCGTGCATACAACAGTGTTATGCAAAGGACCGCGAAGGCTTCTGCTTCTCTTGTAATTTGCCGTAAATCTTTCGTAGAATGCAGCTCGTCTTTATATTACAATAAATATGTACATATTTACGTGAAAGGGTCAACAGGGTACTGAAAAACAACTAGAAATAATAGAATACGACTGTAGAAAATTGTCTTTTCTACAATAGTTTCTGTCATTCTAATATTTTAATAATAACTATTCTAATATTTTTCTATCCTCCTAAACTAAAACCCTACGCTCTCCGCATACATGCTGTCTTTCTTCCTATTTTATTTACCCAAAATCGTATACCTAACTTCCTTTAGTTCCCTTTGCCCCTAAAACAAAGACTTCATCGCCAACTTCTGACCGAAGAACATGTAAAAAGTGCGTTCCTCGCTTCCCACTTGAAGCACGCTCAATCTGACGCTTTTCTAATAAAAGCGAGTTATTATTATTCAATTTATCATCATCATGCAACCTCATCTGTCCACTGCTGGACATAGGTCTCTCCCATTCTTCGCCACTCTTCACGGTTCTGTGGTTCTTGTTGCCATTTCTTGGATATTCGGTTAATGTCGTCCATCCAGCGTGTTGGTGGTCGTCCTCTGCTGCGTTTGTCTTCTCTTGGGCGCCAGTCAATTAGTCTTCTGGTCGATCTTGAGTCTTTCAGTCGCGCTATGTGACCTGCCCAATTCCATTTCAGCTTGGCTATATGTTCAACGACATCAGTGATACCTGTTTAAGTTAAGTTTATTCAAGTTAAGTATGTATTAAATTCAGTGCTTGTGCATCTAAACTGTAAGTACCTACATTATACAATAGGAAACTTGCACATAAAAATATTTTTACATAAAATTGTTAATTTATGTTTAAAAGTGATAAATTCAAAATATTACGTCTTAACAATTAATAGTGTACGTACAACAACTGATTATAATTACGCGCCCGAAAATACCGTTTCAAACAACTTTAAAAGCGCGCGCTTGGGTCTGACGTCACCAACCATGATATTTACCACTGTTTTCGTTTGGCTACTGCCTAGTGCCAGACGTGCACTCTGCAGATAATATCTTGTAAAGATTTTCATGCATTCATAATATTATTTTTAGTTTAGGGAAATACATTTTTATTTTACAACATAGGTATCTCAAATGCCAAATTATATTATAAAGTTTGAACAAAATTAAATACCTACATTAACATCATATTTCTTAAA
The DNA here is from genome assembly GCF_917563875.1 of Diabrotica virgifera virgifera. Taxonomy (NCBI): domain Eukaryota; kingdom Metazoa; phylum Arthropoda; class Insecta; order Coleoptera; family Chrysomelidae; genus Diabrotica; species Diabrotica virgifera. The sequence continues at coordinate 216,671,197 of NC_065446.1, forward strand.
AATGTAAGTACATAGATACTACTAAAGAATTACTTATAAAAAGAAAAAGAAAGAATGTTTTATTACAATGTATAAATATATATTTAGTTTAAAATATGAATTTCATTATCACGTAAAGAGATAAAAAGTATTTTATGGATGAAACTTTATTTTATCAAAGTTTTATTCCATTTATTTTTAATAATTATCAGATCCAAATAGATATATATATATATATATATATATATATATATATATATATATATATATATATATATATCCCGTTCACAGCGTAATACGCCTTTGGGTTCCCGTTCGCCAAGCCTGTCTATTCTGCCAGTCTTCTTCAGATAGATTTCTTGCTGACATTGCTTTTGAGATTCCTTGGATCCATGTTGTTGGTGGTCGTCCTCGTTTTCTTTTCTCTGGTGGTACCCATTCTAATATCTTTTTGGGTAGTCTTTCTTCCCCCATACGTCTAACATGTCCGTACCATATTAGTTGTTGTTTTTCGATGTCTTCTATAATTGATCTTTGTACTTTCATTTGTCTCCTGATGTCCTCATTTTTCACATGTTCTAATCTAGACTTTCCCGCTGCTCTCCTCCAAAAATCCATTTCAACTGCCAATAGGTTACCTTTAAGTTTTTGTGATAACTGCCACACTTCTGAGCCATAGGCGATTACTGGTTTTAATATGGTATTATATATTCGTTTTTTCGTTTCCGGTCTTATATTTTTTTGCCATAATACTGAATTCAACGCACCTATAACTTGTTTTCCTTTGGTTATTCTGTCTTTTATGGCTTCATCACTTCGTCCTGTCTTTGTCAGTTTTACCCCCAAATATGTACATTGGTCACATTTCTTAATAGTTTCCTAATCCATTCTTAATCCAAATAGATGCGGGAAAATATTTACACTCCAAAAGTCTTGTGCTATACTAATCAAACTGTCAGTAAGACCTGCGTCATATTCTATCCAAATATATGTAAATTTTGAATTATTTTTAAAGTGTGTATCTGGTACGCAAAATCAACACTTTTTTTTCAAATAGAAACATTATTTGCAACTGTACTTTTGCATTGTACATTGTAACATTGGTTATTTGGTTGTCTATTGGTTACTAAATGTTCCAAATATATGTACTTCTGGTCGTAATATTTTGTAATAAACAAAACTAAAACCTATATTATAAATATTTTAAATTCAAAACAAAGAAGAAAGAAAATAAAAATAACTTAAAAATAAACAAAACTTTTAGTAATAAAAGTCAGAGTAACTAAAAACTATTGTTATAAACAATTTAAACGTGTTTATTAATAATACTTATAATAGGTACCTACTTATTTGCCTCCTTGCATTTCTCCAATAGAATAACTTTCACTGCTTTTTATAAAATTTGCCACCATGAAGAAATCAACTACTGTAGATTGTCAGATTAACTTTTTGAAAAACCCTAGTCAGTCATATTATACATTTAAAAACACTACTTTATAAAGTAGCACTCAAAATGATCAATTTCAGTTTGAAACTAAATATACTCATTATGGAACTATACAAGAACACAAATACCTTGGAATTTCCAATTAAATAATATGATTAAAATGGAATTAATACAATCCCCAAAACAACCTTTTTTTGAACTTTTATTTACAATCAACTTCTACATGAGAGTTTTAAGTATTAAACGTGAATGAATTTGTAAATAATTTCGAAATATCCTAGCGGTTTTGTTGTCGACTCATAGAAATCTAGCAGGTAGACGTGGGTCGTGACGTCAGACCCGTTTACGCGAGTCTGAAGAAATTTGAATTTTATAGCTTTTTCAATGTCTCGTAATAAGCCTATGGGTTAACAATATTTGTTTTTTTTTGCATGCATGCGTTTTATGATCATGTTACCTTATATTTTTAATATTATTTTAATATTTAAAAATATATGCAAGTTCCCTATTAAAATAGAAGAAGTTACTATTGTTGCTGATCACCTGTACAAAAAATACCGGCTCCAGCATAGCAGGGTTGCCGGATTTATAATTAAACTTTTTAGTTTTATCGCATGTAAATATAGTTTGGTTTAGGAACATTTGTATAAAATTAGGTATAGGTGATTAGTAGGCAAAAAATTTTTATTACTATTAATTTCTCATTAATTTCTTCTTTATCACATCAGTCTCCTCCTGTAACTTATATTACTTATCCTAACTTCAACACTATTTGATATCAGACTTCCATATATTACAGACTCAACAACCCCCCTTTTTAATCCTTAGTAAATTAAATTTTCATCAACACAGTTGGACTCACTCAAATTTTGAATAAAAACCACAATCATCAACCTATTCATATAAATTAAAACATCTTAGCAAAAATATTTTACACTTAATTATTTGGTCCCAGATGTTCCTTAACATAAATGGATCCAGTATTCGCTAATTTATTCGACTACATTTGAATTATGTATAGATGGCTGCATACATTCTGGCTAATTCTCTATTTGCATTATAAAAATCATTTTATACTCTACCTACATCTTTCATAATCAAAGTACTCAAATGTAATTATAGCCACAACTTTGTTGATGTTTGTTATTACTGTTGAAATTTTAAAAAAAAATCTTTTATTACAATTAGCTGGCTGTGGTAATACAGGGTAACTTATACGTCACGTTGTCGGTCTGTCCTTTGACACCTTTCAGAAACATCACTCATTTCATTTTGAATTCATTTGCCATTAAGTCATCGGTATGTAAACAAGTAAATGTTGGATCCCACGTGTTGGGAGATACATTACCTTAGGGCATTATCCCAGTTGCCATGTAACCATCACAAGGCAATTTTTCAAAGTATGCACTTATAACGCATCAATGTGATATTTAAAGGGTGTTTACCCTAATATTTTTCTTTTGTGGCTCAGCTAGCAGCAAGTTTGTAAGTATAACCAACTTGCTATTATAACCCTAGTCAAAATTTAACGACGTTCTACACCTTCGTTGCGGGGTATGCCTCTCAGAGGAAAGGGGGGGAAACTTATATGCAAGCGAAACAGTATTTTCGAAACAGTATTTTCACTTTTATTTAATAATGGTACGGTAAACAATCCTCATTTTTTAATATGTTATTCCTTACAAAAAAACCTTTAATTTAAGCACAAATAATTAAAAATCGTAAATTTGGGTCAAAAGTTATTAACTTTTTAAGAGCGAAACATGATTTCGAAACAGTATTTTCACTTTTATTTAATAATGGTACGGTAAACAATCCTCATTTTTTAATATGTTATTCCTTACAAAAAAATCTTTAATTTAAGCACAAATAATTAAAAATCGTAAATTTGGGTCAAAAGTTATTAATTTTTTAAGAGCAAAACAGTATTTTCGAAACAGTATTTTCTATTTTATTTAATAAAGGTACGGTAAACAATCCTCATTTTTTAATATGTTATTCCTTACAAAAAAACCTTTAATTTAAGCACAAATAATTAAAAATCGTAAATTTGGGTCAAAAGTTATTAACTTTTTAAGAATTCCCATAAGAGCCCATGTTAAAACTTAACTTTGAACCTTAATATTAATTAAACGGCACGGTAAAAATTTTTAAAAAAATCAAGTCTTAGTTTTTTGAAGTAAACTATAACATACTAAAATTTCATGCAAATCCTTAATTCTTTGCCGAAGGTGTAGTTTATACCTTTTACAAAGGATTTTTTTCCAATTTTTCCAATTTTATTAATTTCTCATTATTTACTGTTATTGTCTATTTTATTTACTTCTTACTTATTTACTTCTAAAAATAAACTATGTCAATTTAAACCTTCTAATTATCCTACTAGCTGTTCCCTATTGTTACTAACTTATAATTTTGCAATCAATTGGTTGCTGGTCCTTCGAAGTCTTATATATTTTTGATCTACCAAATGTAGGAAGGTGAGAATATTATTCTTTTTACAACTATTTTCTGTTTACAAACTTATAGAACCAGCCCCTCTCATCTTCCTTCCCCCTACAACGACTATGGTCAAAAAGGAGTTAGAAATGTTTATCAAGTAGTAAAAAGACATAAGTGACATAAAATAAAAGCACAATGTTTTGCAGAAATAAAGATGGTTTGTTACTAGGAGTAGGAGACAAGACAGAAAAATTAAACAGATGAGCAGAGTATTTCGATGAATTATTAAACGATAAAGAGAAAACTCTCTTTTATGTCGGAATGCAGAATTCTTGGTGACAATCTATAATCTGAGCTTTTAAAAAAAGAAATCGAAATCTGAATCGAATTTAATCTAAAGCTGTCTCTCCTTAAACGATAAAGACCAAACAGAAACAGAAATACAACAATGAATACAAGAATCAGAACAACAACAAACACAGGAGCCCACAAAGAAGGAGGTAATAGAAGTAATAAGAGTAAATAATACTAAGTAATAATAAGTAAATAAGTAAAAAAAAATAAAAGTGCGGAAGAAAGCGGAATGCCAGCAGAAATATTAAAAGTAGGAAATATACTGCAGCAAAAGATAGCTCGGCTTGTAGGGAATACGAAAAAATGCCAGAGCAATGGAAAACACCACTCATCTGCCCAATTCACAAAAAAATTGTCTTCGCACTGTTAAAAGTAGTATATAAGGTATTAGCAAAAATTCTAATAAATACAATAAAAACCTACGGAACAGAGATAATAGGAGAATACCAGGCTGGTTTCAGACAGGAAGGAACAACAACGGACCAAATTTTTATGCTCAAATTATTACAAAACAATAGTTATGAACAAAATCTAGATTCTTTACAGAACTTTACAGATTCTAGATATATAAAGATAGATAAATAAACGGTTGTTAAAATGTAACAAAGCAGTAGGATCATTAAACGCAACGTTGAACGCAAAAACCTGTCCAGGGCAGCGAAGATTCGATCTATGAAACAATAGTGAGACCAACGGTATGCATGTGAAATTTGGACAATGAATCGGAAAGAAGATAAAGTTTTGACAGATCCGGAAGAGGAAAATCTTAAGAAAAGTTTTGGATAGTATAAAGGAGCTAAAAAGGAACATGAGCTAATGGAGATGTACAAGAGACTCAAAATAACACAGAAAATTAAGGCAAAGAAGGTTAGACGAAGCTAGGACAAATAATCCCGGACAAAAAATCCCCACAAATTATACCTGGACAAAAAATCCCCGGACAAATAATCCCCAAATTTTTTTGGACAAAATATTCCCACAAAATATCCCGGACAAAATATCTCCACAAAAAATCCCGGACAAAATATCCCCAAGAAATATTTGCTGCCAAATAATTCTCTAAAAGTTTTCCCGTGAATGCAATCGACGCAAATGTTTTTCAGCCCCAGTGCATGAGAGTTATAGATAGCAATCGCCATGAAACCGCTTTTCGGTACGAAAATAATGAATAGTAATTAAGATTAAGCATGAATTGTAATTTTGATTACCAAATTTCTCATTCCAATTCCGTGCCGAAAACTTCAAATTTTACTTGACAAAAGAGTGAGTTTTTTCAAAAATCGTGGAAGATATGGGGAAAAAGGCTGTGGGAATCATGTTGTAATTATTCACTTAAATCGTTTGCTCACTCGACTTTGAATAACTATGTTCGAAACATTGCGTATTCGCGATGATAACTGCTGGTATTGAAAACGATAATCTTGATTGTAATGCAAAAAAAACCTGTTCCTTTTCCGCTGGCCTCAAAAACGATAATCTTGATTGTAATACAAAAAACCTGTTCCTTTTTGTAAATTTAACGTCAAAAATATTTAGCCATCATCATCATCAATGTCGTTATAACTCTTCGAGAGTCTTTGCCGCATTTACTATTGCCTTCTATGTTTATCGGTCCTGTGCCACTATTTCCCATTGTCTCACTCTCATTTTTTCCAGATCCTCTCTGACTGCATCTTTCCACCTTTTTCTAGGCCGTCCTACAGACTTTCTCCCATCTGACCTCTCCCTGAGCAGCTATGAAAGATTTTTGAAAAAACTCACATTTTTTGTCATGTAAAATTTGAAGTTTTCGGCATGGAATTGGAATTCGAAATTTGGTAAAATTTCGGGAGAATTTTTAGGGAACTATTCCGGCAGCAAATATTTCTTGGTGTTGTCCGGGATTTTTTGTGGGTATATTTTGTCCAATAAATTTGTGTGGATTATTTGTCCGGGATTTTTTGTGGGGATTTTTTCTCCGGGGATTATTTGTCCGGGGATTTTTTGTCTGAGGATTTTTTGTCCAGGGATAATTTGTGGGGATTTTTTGTCCGGGATTATTTGTCCGGGGATTATTTGTCCGGACCCGGTTAGACAGTTAGGATATATTTTACGAATGTCAAAAGAAAGAAACGTCCTGTGTAAGCAGGAGAACAAGGACAGAAAAGAAGAGAAAGATCACGAAGGAAGTGGTTTGATGCCGTCCGGATTCACACAGAAGTAATGAAAACAAAGAACTGGAGAGAACAAATGAAGGATCGGAAAAAGTAAAAACAATTAGCCAAGACTATGAAAGCCAAGGGCGTCTAAGGTCTGTAGTGCTGTTCATGTACAGAAACTTATTCGTAAAATGAACCCTACCACAAATAAAAAAAGATAAAGTTGGACCGAAGACATTCCCTGAGAAGTATGATCATCGTTAGGTGAAATAGGAACTTGTAGAATTTGGCTAGCAGCTTTATTTAATAGAATTAAAGTAGAGCAGTACCTGTATACAAAAACAAATGAAATGCTCAACATGAACAATGCACAAACTAAAGTGTCATAAAACTGCTACATATCAGAGATATGTCAGGAAACCGAAAAATCCAAAAATCGGTAGAGCAAAATTATACAAGGCAGATCAACAGCAGCTATCATCTGCTTTATCAGGCGCTATTAGAAAAATGTAGGAAGAAGACTCATATGGTATCCATTAAGATTGTAAGACTAACCAACAAATTAAAAACTGTTTTTACAACTAAATGTTTTTACAACTTACTAAATCCCTGAAACGACGCCTACTTACATTGGAAATGGACTTCTGGAGAAGATCAGCCAGAAAATCAAGGCTTGAAAGAACACAAAATGACTGAATCAGAAATATATGGGAGTAAGTCAATAATAGTAATAAATCAAATTCAAAAGAAAACAACTGATCTGGTATATGGTCATGTAGAACGAATGGACGACGCCAGGCTACCAAAACAAATTTTAAAATGGATGCCAAGGGAAAGAAGGAAAAGAAGAAGACCGAAACAATCATGGCTAAAAGGCATTCAGAAGGCACTGTCAGAGAGGAAACTTCACCCAGGTGAATGGAACGACCGATGAAGCTGGAAACTAGGAACCGGAAACAGGAAAACGCTATAAAAATCCGGGATAATAATAATAATAAAATCTAAATGTATAAGGACTACAGACACGTATTTCGATGTCTTTCTGACACACAACTAATTTTTTTAACAACTCTATGTCAAATTACGTTTTTCATATTATCTTTGTTAAGAATCCTCTTTTAACTGCAGCATAAAAAATAATCTCAAATTAACGGTTTTTAGAAAATAGTACATTCTTTCACGGTTTTTGCTCTAAATTTTAAAGAACCGCTTGTATTGACATGAAATTTGGCATACGCATAGCTTACATGTCAAAAAAAAAAGTGATAGTGACGATGTGTGCTTTTGCCCTGGGGGTGACTTTCACCCCGTCTTGGGGGTGAAAAAATATATATGTCCAAAATAAGTCCGGAAATGGGTAAACTGACTAATTTTAAGTATCTTTTGTTCTATAGAGGTTTTTAGCCAAGCAAGTCAACACTTTTCGAGTTATTTGCGAGTGAATATGTTCATTTTTCAACAAAATAACCACATTTTTAGACGGTTTTTCGCAAATAACTCAAAAAGTAAATATTTTGTCGAAAAAAACGTTCTTAGCAAAAATATAGCCTGTCATCATTATCTTTGCCTTATCCCTATGCGGGGTCAGCTTCCCTAATTGCATTTCTCCACACAATGATATCCTGGGTCATATCAATATTAATCCCCTTTACCAACATGTCCTGCCTAATCGTCTCCCACCACGTCTTCTTTGGTCTTCCTCTCCTACTCCTTCCAGGAATCTGCACTTCAGCTACTCTTCGTATTGGATGATTAACGTCTCGACGTTGAACATGACCAAACCATCTCAACCTATGCTCTCATTTTGGCATCAATTGGTGCCACACCTAGACTTCCCCTAATATACTCATTTTTAATTTTATCCTTTCTTGTCACTCCACTCATCCATCTAAGCATGCTCATCTCCGCCACATGCATTCGTTGTTCCTCTTTCTTTTTCACTGCCCAACATTCAGTTCCGTACATCATAGCCGGTCTTATGGCATATAGAATTATAGAATTTTCCTTTCAGCTTCATTGGAACCTTTCTGTCACACAACACACCACTCGCTTCCTTCCACTTCATCCATCCAGCCCTAATTCTACTGCATGCATCTCCATCTATTTCTCCATTACTCTGTAATACCGCTCCCAGGTACTTAAAACTATTGCTTTTTACAATCAGTTCACCATCCAAAGATACCACTTTATTTGTAGTAACTCCATCTTTAAATGAACATTCCAAATACTCTTTGTCCTACTAAGTTTTAAACCTTTTTCCTCCAGAGCTCGTGTCCACTGTTCCAGTTTTTGTTGTAAGTCTCTTTCACTATTTCCTACTAACACGACATCATCAGCATACATTAAGTACCATGGAATGTTACCCTGTAGTTTCACTGTTATCTGGTCCAAAACTAATGAGAATAAATACGGACTAAGCACCGAGCCTTGGTGCAATCCTACTTTCACATGAAATTTATCAGTCTCTCCCACACCTGTCCTAACACTAGTTACTCCCTCATACATATCCCTCACAATCTTTACATATGCACCAGGGACTCCTTTCTTATTGAGTGCCCACCACAGAATCTCTCGAGGAACTCTATCATATGCTTTCTCAAGATCAATGAATATCACATGAGCGTTTGTTTCTTTACTCCTGTATTTTTCCATCAACTGCCTTATAATGAAAATTGCGTCTGTTGTTGATCTGCCCTGCATAAAGCCAAATTGATTCTCGGATATGTCGGTCTCTGCACGTAGCCGTCTATCAATTATTCTCTCCCATATTTTTATGGCGTGGCTAAGCAGTTTTATAGCCCTGAAGTTTGTACACTGCTGTATATCTCCCTTGTTTTTGTAGACAGGTACTGTAAGAAAGTAAAAAAAAATGGTGTACGCGTTAGGTCTCTGGACCTCGTAGAACCAGAGTTATAGCCAATGAAAAATAGATTTAAATTCACCAAATTTCAAGTAGAATATTTCGACGTGAAATATCCAAAAAATTAGGCACTTTTTGGGGAAAACCCGTTATAACTTTTTTAAAGTGTTTAAAAAAATCTTTATTTCTGTTTTTATAAAAAGTTTCTATAAAAAAAATAGCATTAAATTTAAGCAAGTTACACTCAAAATAAAGTTGGTCCTTTTTGTTTTGGCAAAAAAAATCGGGAAGACCACCCCACAATTAGCAACTTAAATGAAATTAATCGGTACCGCTCCACAAATTATTTTACTTATATTGTGTTTATAAATATGATCTGTAAGTTTCATCGGGGATTCCCATCTCTAGTGTGGGCAGATCAACACGTGAAAAATCAGGCTCTCTAAAAATTCAATTTTTTGGCGAATAAGAAATAGTTTCTAAAGTGATTTTAGTTACAGTGTGTCAAAGACGATTAGTGTTAAGTGAAGTTATAGAAATAAACTTTTGAAACAGACTGTAAGTACAATAATATTAAATACAATACATAAACTTAAAACAACAAATACAATTTAATTCAACATCAAGCCAAAAAAGTAGATCATTAGAACGTTGATTACAAGCTCCAGAAACTGGAATTTTGAAAGTTAAAGGTGGGAACTGTTGAATCGAACTGCTCCAAAATAACGTAAAATAATTTAATTTAATTTAATTCAATTTAGGGGTAACACATTCGAAAGAGAAACATATTACTTGAGAAAATCATCTTCCTCCGGCGCGATAGGTGGGGAGGGTGATTTTATCGCGAGCAATTTCGGTAAGAAAATGAACCCCGACGATTACACATCCGACGATAATCGGAAAAGATATAGAGAAAATGAAGAGCAGTCTTTTTCGAAAAGCAAAAAAGTATCAAGAACCCCAGATAAAAGGAACACAGAGGAAGACAAACTAGACCAAATATTAAATATGATGGCAAACTTAACGAAAGAGACACAAGATCTGAAAATTCACGTAAAAGAAATTAAAGAGGAGCAAAGGCAATACAGAGAAGAAATGAGGGAACTCCGAGTTGAATTAGAAGAATTAAGACAAGAGAATGGTGAAGTGCGAAGAGAAAATGAACATATGAAAAAGGAACTGGAAGATGTAAAAGTGCGCCTTGAAAGACTCGATAGAGCAAGAAAAGAAAATAATGTTATAGTACAGGGAATGACAATAGATACGGGAGATAGAAGATTACTAAAAGAAACAATGGAGAACTTTATGAAAAAAGAACTAGATATTAATATAAAGATAGAAGAAGCTGTGAAATTAGGAAACAAAACATGTTTAGTCAGATTGCCAAACAAAGAGGAAAAAATAAAAGTAATGGAAAATAAAAGAAAACTTAAAGAAGTAAAAGAAGAAAGAATATATATAAACAATGATTTAACGAAAGAGGAATTACAAATACAAAAAGAAATAGTCAAAATAGCAAATGATGAAATAAAGAAAGGAAAACGCGTCCAAATTTAAGAACAAGAATCAGTTGGATGAGGTTTTTCAAAACGTTTCAAAAAACTAGCAACTGATGAGAGAATACAAGACAATACTTATTTGGCGACGGACGAGGCAAATAAAAAGGAAATGAGTGCAGATAAATTGATGTATCACAAAAAAGAAATAAATAAGAGCAGACAAGGAAACAAAAATACAAGACGAAAACAAAAAAATAAAAAACATAAAGAACTGAAAATAAGCACATGGAATATAAGAACGATGTTGGCACCAGGAAAAATGCTAGAAATAAGCAAAGAACTAGCAAAGTATAAAATAGATATTGCAGCACTGCAAGAGATACGGTGGGAGGGACAAGGACAGATTGATAAACAAGACTTTACACTATTATACTCAGGAGGAAAGAAGCAAGGACAAAAAGGAGTGGGATTCATGATTCTAGGACAGCTAAGAGAAAAAGTCATAAACTTTAAACCGATATGTGAAAGAATTGCGTATGTAAGAATAAATAATAAACCATTCAATATATCACTATTAAACCTATACGCACCTACAGAAACAAGCAACACAGACGATAAAGACAATTTTTATGATAAGATAGAAGAAGAGATGGAAAAAATACCCAAAGAAGATGTTATAATTATACTAGGAGACCTCAATGCCCAGATTGGAAAAGAAGATTTTTTACAGCAAATTGCAGGAAAACACACCGTACACAAAAACACTAATGATAATGGTCTAAGACTATGTAACCTAGCAACAAGAACAAACATGATAATAAGCTCAACAAAATTTGAACACCCTAAAATGCATAAAGTAACATGGAGGTCACCTGATCAGAAAACGTATAGCCAAATTGATCACATACTAATAAACAAAAGAAAACAATCTTCAATGAAGGACGTGAGAACTTTCAGAGGTGCGTGTGCGGATTCAGACCACTATATGGTCGCAGCCACCATAAGACAAAAAGTTAAAATCCAAACTAAACAGAAAAATCAACAGAAAAAATGGAATGTCAATAAATTGCAGAATGCAGATATTAGAAAAAAATATGAAGAAGAAGTAACAGTGCAAATAAGAGAGAAATATAAAGCAGAGGACATCAAATCAGAATGGGACATGATCAAAAAGTCAATAGAAGAAGCTGCAAAAAAGCAGGTAGGCAAACACCAGAAGAAAACAAAAAACGAATGGTATAACAACGAATGTAAAGAACTAACAGCACAAAAGGTGCAAGCAAGAATTAAATGGCTGAGAACGGATAAAGAGGAAGACAGAGAAAGTTATGAAAAATTAAGAAAGGACGCTAAGAAAATTATAAGACAAAATAAAAGAAGATGGGCAGATGAAAAGATGCAAGAAATAGAACAGGAAAGAACAAATAGAAACACGAAACATTTCTATAAAAATATTAAAGAACAAACCAAAAAATACAAAGGTAAAACAAACGGAGTAAAAAATAAAGAGGGAATAGTCATTGTAGAAGACAATGAATATAGGCAGGTATGGGCAGATCACTACAGAGAACTCTTGACGGAGGAATACACTGGAGAAGAAAGGTACGAAGAAGAGGAAACGGTGGACGAAGAAGCAGACGAAATACACATTGCAGTCTCAAAAGAGCCAACAATAGATGAACTCGAGGAAATAATACAGAAGAGCAAAAATGGAAAAGCTCCAGGAAAAGACGAAATTAACATGGAACTTATAAAATATGGAGGAAAGGAACTGAAGGAAAAAATACTATCACTATTGAAAAATATATGGAAGGAAGAGAAGATGCCAGAGGACTGGGAGATAGGGCAGGTAATAACAATACATAAAAAGGGAGACCAACAAATTTGTGAAAATTATAGAGGAATAACACTACTAAGCACAACATATAAAATATTGACTTCGATAATAAGAAAAAGATTGTCAAAGATCACGAAGAAGAGAGTGGGACAGTACCAATGTGGATTCACAGAAGGAAGATCAACAATAGATGCTATACACACAATAAAACAAATAATGGAAAAAGCAAATGAATACAAACTGCAATTAGAAATGCTATTCATCGATTTCAAACAGGCATTTGATTCGATTAAGAGAAAACAACTAATGATTGCCCTGGAAAAATTAAAAATCCCACATAAACTCAGAAAATTAATAAATATGACAATGAGAACTACCAAAATTAGCATAAAGACGCAAAGAGGCGAGACAGATGAATTCATTATAAATAAAGGAGTGAAACAAGGGGATGCCTTATCCACGACACTGTTTAATCTAGCTTTAGAATATGTACTACGAAATATAAACAAAGGAAACCTAAGAACAAGAGGTGGACAAATAATTGCATATGCAGACGACATTGTTATTATTGCAAAAAATAGAAACATAATGAAAGAAATGCTAGAAGAAATAAAAGAGAAAGGGGAGACAATGGGACTCACATTAAATGAAGAAAAGACGAAAATATTAAGACTAGGGAAACCAGCAATAAAAGGAAAAACCAAAATAGGAAATTCAGAGTTTGAAGATGTAGAACATTTCAAATACCTAGGAGTGACAATAAGCAAAACGGGTGAAAGAATACCAGAAATAAAAGAAAAAATATTGGCAGCGAATAAAGCTTATTTTGCAAATAAAACACTACTTAAAAGCAAAATACTGTCTATTAAAACCAAGATGAGAATGTATAACACTATAATTAGACCAATATTATTATACGCAGCAGAAACAATGACGATGACTAAAAAAGATGAAGAAAACTTAAGAATAGTGGAGAGAAAGATCATGAGAACCATACTGGGACCAATCAGAACAGAGCAAAATGAATATCGAAGCCGAACAAATGCAGAGATTAAGAAAGTACTAAAAGAAGATATCGTGACCAAAATAAAGCAATGCAGAGTTAGATGGTTAGGTCACATCTGGCGGGCAGGAGATGAAGCAGTGACATATGCTATGATAGAATGGAATCCAGGAGGAAGAAAGAAAAGAGGAAGACCAAGATCAAAGTGGTTGCAAGAAGTTGAAGAAGACTTAAAAAACGCAGGAGTCAGAGAATGGCGGGGAAAAACTAGAGATAGGAAAAAATGGAGAGAAATCGTTAAGAAGATAACATAAGCAAAAGGGACTGATCCTCCCTAAGAAATAGGATCTAGAAAGCTTACGCGACTTAGCCCCATATCGGGGTGTACAGTCACTATATATATATAAGTTTCATCGACTCAAAGTGCTTATTTTTGAAAAAATTTGGTTTTAAAGTAAAATTTTTAAAAATTTTAATTTTGAAAAATATGCTTTTTTTTTTCAAAATAACTTAAAAATTGTTAGATACCAAAAATCTCGAAAAACAAAAAATAGTCAGCATTGCTTTTCTGAATATCATGTAGACAAAAATTGATTTGGTGTTTCTAAATTTGCATACATTCGTGATCAGTGACTCGTTCAACCCCTTTTAATTACAGCCCTTTCAAAAATAAGTACTTTAAACCGATGAAACTTACAGATCATATAAACAATACATACACGATTCAAGAAACTTGTGAAGTCGTAACGATTAAGTTTATTTGAGATACTAATTAGGGGGTGATTTTCCCGATTTTTTTAGCAAAAAAAAGGGACTAACTTTATTTTGAACGTAACTTGTTTACTTTTGATGCTAGAATTTTTTTATAAAACAAAATGAAGCTTTTTTTTAAACACTTTAAATAAGTTGTAATGAGTTTTCCCCGAAATGTGCTTCATTTTTGGTTATTTCACGTTAAAGTATTCCATTTGGAATTTGACGAATATGAACCTATTTTTCATTAGCTATAACTCTGCTTCTATTAGGTATAGAGGCGTGATATATACACCATTTTTTTAAATTTTTTACAGGCTATATTTCTGCTAAGAATGTTTTTTCGACAAAATACTTACTATTTGAGTTATTTGCGAAAAACTGTCTAAAATCGTGGTTATTTTGTTGAAAGAATGAACATATTCACTGGCAAATAACTCGAAAAGTATTGACTCTATAGAAGAAAAGTTGCTTAAAATTAGTCAGTTTATCCATTTCCGGACTTACTTTGGACGAATATTTGGGTGAAAACCACGCCCAGGGCAAAAGCACATATCGGCACAATATCACTTTTTTTCTTTGATTTGTTCTATGTGTATGCCAAATTTCATGTCAATCCAAGCGGTTCTTTAAAATTTAGAGGTTTTGCAATATTTTACCGTTAAAGAACGTACTAAAAAGTATTTAGAACAAAACAGTTAATGAATATCCTCATTATTTACTCTTTTTATAAACGTCTAAAAAATCCTTGATTTGCGTTCAATTAGGAAATAATTCCTCATTCCTTGTAAGAGCTTAATCAAAAGCAGTAAATTTTCTTTATACGGCGCGCTGAAGCCGAAGCCTGGGTCACACAACAAACACATTCAAGGCAAGTCACTGAAAGTATGCAATGCCAAAGAAAAATTAGAATGCCAAAGGCAATCAAGAGTATACGAGGTTAAGGTTTTGAGATGATACTAATAAGAAACATTTAGTCTCGACCAGTTACATATGGATAATTGTACGACTTTATACAGGACAGAACCGAAAATATATTGAACAAAGAAATGTTTACGGTTAAATAGATGACAAACAACAGAACCTTTGATATATAACAGTTTTTCCTGTAGTTTAACTAAATTGATCGTTTGTTCTATCAATCGATTGTTCTTTCGTTACTCTTTTGTTGCTCTAGTTTTCTCTATGAAAACATATGTATTAGGTATTCCCCAAACCAGGGTAGTCATCATCCCTCACTCTCGTTTAGAGTTTTTAAATAATTACCAAACTGGAGATAATTTTGTTTTTGATAATGTTAAAAAAATAGAATTTTATAAAAGCAGATTACATTCATGCGTACCTACATGTGCAATCGATTTGTTGAAATGAACTGGAATACACTACCTACAGTTAACAAAAGCTCCAAAAAATGCTTGTTCAACTTTTTACAATATTTCATATATTATGATACTTTAAAGTAATTTTTCTACCTTTATACAGCACTAATGACAAAAAAACCATCCAAGAAATATAAGAAAGCTACGTCCAGTTCCAGCTCAGAACAATTTAAAAAACTCTAAATGTTACAATAATCAAAGTTAATTTAACGGTTAATCTAGTTAATTTAAGGGTGACGGGTAGACACTTTTCTACAATCTCGGTAGAGAATAGTTCTACTTCAGAGAAGCGAAACACGCGAGCCATGGAGAAATTCCTTAATGAGAGAAATCATGTCCAATCCTTTAACCCTTATAAAATCTAGTTCCAAAACCCATTTCCTATCCCTTCCCAGTGAAGGGCAGCAGAGATTATCAATACCAGGTCAAAGCGCAAAGGAAATGATCCTGACCTGCTTGTATCTGGACTACCAACTACCCCAAGAATGACTAGAGCAGTTTGAATGGTTGTGTTACTGCGATGGAGAAAGCAACGGGAAAACCACCCGATTATAATGTCCCACAAATCTAAATAGCAGACGAAGATAAGAAAATGGCCGTCAGACCGGGCACTACTTAAATGGGGAAGGGGTAAGAAGAATTTTCTCTAGATTCTTAGATCTCAATAGTAGAAGAACTACTATATTGAGACCCAAGGATGTGGACAGAGAATCCAACTATATGACGTAATAGTACGCATTGCCACCAGGGACATACGCAGCTTATTTATGCGATATTCAGCAAAAAACAAAAGATGGATAAATTTATTATTCAGGTGGAACCGACCCAGAACATCAATAGGAAACGGCTATATCAGTATAGGACAAAATTGCGCCGTCAGTTACAGACTTCATCCCTCTAAAAATGATAGAGTAGCAACTTAGAAATTACGAACAACCCATGGAAACCTAAATATTATTCCGGTCTATGCTGAAACAAGCGACAAGTCAGGTCAGAGGAAGAAATCGAAAAATGTTTTAACAATATAGATGAAATAATGTGACTGATAAAAAGAGGCAAGATAACGATGATCATAGGTGATTTTAACGCCAAAATTGGTCGTAGTACTGAAGGAGAAAATACAAGGACAAGGGTATACAGTCTCGGTGCCCGGAACAATAGGGGAGATAGACTTGTACAATTTTGCGTAGAGAACAACCTGTTAATAGCCAACACCTTGTTCTAAGAACATTCTAGAAGGCTATGTACTTGGAAATCACCTGCAGACAGAGAAGATAGAATTGTTAGGAATCAAATTGACTTTATTTTGCTCGATATCAACACGTTAACCTTTAACTACACGCGCTGGCGTATTTTGTACGCCAGATATAAGAATTCTACTGTAAATATATTTAAAAAAATTAATTTTTGAACTTGTTTATCTCTCTAACCTATCACTGGAATGTGCTTTACAATTTGGTTTTAGTTTCGTTATAATCGTCGTTCTGGGAAGATCGTAATTTACAGTTTATTATTTGTTGTTTCCGGTGGTGGACAATATATGCCACGATTATATTAATATAAGTAGTAATGTAAGTACATATTTCAATTGTGTTTTAGTCATTATGGCACAAAATATATTTTTCTTTATAAACAATACTTTTTCTTCTGTAAAAAATCACATTTCAAAAAATTTTCTATTAGTAGTTTTATTTATCATGGAATCCAGTTATTCCATGATTCCAGTTATAAATCCCAATTGGCTAAGATACAAGAAGAAGAAATCGGCTTCACAAAAAACAACAGAAACCAAGAAGGGGTACCTAACGCAAGAAATCATAGACCTCATGGACGTAAGAGGAAAACATAAAACAAAGTCATTAGAATGCAAACGAATCAATAAAATTACGCATTTAAATCAGCATTAAAAATCATTTCAATAGTTTCTAAAAACCGATTACATCAGTGTCACAAAAGTGTCGAAGTGAAGAACAACGAGACGAACTGTAAATAATAGGGATTTGTTTTATAAAATAAAACACACATTACATTTAGAACGGGAAACGCAAATGCTAACATCGATATTTCCGATGGCACGTGTCGAATAAACACGCATTCCGTTACAAAAGTTGCATATTTTGAACACTAAGCTAAAATATAAATGGCTATTCCGCCCAACATTATTAGTTATTAGTCTACTACGATTCTTAAATTTGAAACAGTCATTGATCATAATAAGTACTAAAAAATTTCATATGTTACAAAAATAGTTTTGAATACATAATATCGATGGTTAAGAGCACAGATATAGTATGTCCACTTTTTGCTCATTTTAAGATAACATTATAAAAATATTCAGTAGGGTCATATGAATGTTCTGCATAATTATTGCAAGTCCAGAATGATTGTAAATGGGTTAAACGGCCTTGCCAAAATATAGTATTTCCCATTTGTACTAAAAACCGACTTGCACAGATATTTTAT
This sequence comes from Diabrotica virgifera virgifera, assembly GCF_917563875.1. Classification (NCBI taxonomy): domain Eukaryota; kingdom Metazoa; phylum Arthropoda; class Insecta; order Coleoptera; family Chrysomelidae; genus Diabrotica; species Diabrotica virgifera. The sequence goes on from NC_065446.1 coordinate 216,689,351, forward strand.
GTCCGTTTGGAAGTCCACAAACATTAGTATGTTTTGGGACATACAATATTAGTGCTCACGCGATCAAACTTATCATGGCTGTAAATACTGTTTGTCCGGACATGCAGTAACATACCTTATGTTGTATGTCCATACACATTTTCAAAAAAAATATTTTTTAACCCAATAATACATAATATTTTAAAAAATATGTACATTAAGCTAATAATGATACCCGAACTTATTAGCCAAACATTATAATATATCGGTATATCAGCAGTATCAAACAAAAAGTAACGCGAAAACTTCAAAACGTTCTCCTCAACAATTAAGATATTTGGACATACTATATCTGCGCTCTTAACCATCGATATACTAGGAACGAAAAGTGGATTTTTTATAAATTTAATAAACAGAAATAATCGGAAAGTACCTCGAAAGAGTCGAAAGTGGACTGAACGACAATTTTGCACTCAGAAAAATAAGCAGACTCGATCAAACATGACTTTATCAAAAAAATCGTGTAATTGTCCGTTTCCTTTCAAAATTTCCATTCCTCCAGGTAAGTTAATTGAGGCTGTCTCGGCACGTTTCTTTGGACACCAAGTTTGCCTCTTATTTTTGTACAAACATTAGTCAAAATGAAAACGTGACTATTTTGACATCAAAATTAAGAGAAGCTATAACTTCAGGGAAAAACTATAAAATACAACCTAATTTATTGTTTACAAACAGTCAAAATACGTGCCAAACAAGCGGCTCGAATCTCTGAATAGTCCCCCTGAAATTTTGTGGTGCACTGTACCTTCACCTTCCACCATCTACTTACAGGTGAGCAGGTGGGTACCACTCGCAAGGTAAGATATTAGGGCTACTTTGTTCATGAGCGCTTCTAGATTGGTTATCTCAAGGAGCTAAGGAAAAGGGGCGGCCAAATCTGTTTTTTATGGTTTATCTTCACTGTTTGATGATTGTTTTTTTAATTTCCAATTATAAATTTTAACTTAGCATTGACTGTTACAAGCATTAGCATTTTTCTTGTGGCATTTTAATTTTTTAATTAATTGATATATAACCGAAATTAACTACAATTACTACATCGGAACTCTATTATTTGACTGTTATCCATATCGGAAGACCGTTTTCAAAATAAAAAAATTTGGAAAATGAAATAACTTATTTTGTTGTTTCAAGAAATTTCTCCAATTATTTCATTTTAGCTGCGTGTACATTTTTTTGGGAATCAGGCACAATAATTTTAATTAAAATTACATATTTTTGACATGTTGGTATTTTCTTCTTACTGACTTCTTTCATTATCAGTACCAGACCTTGTTGCATTCTATTGATGAATTATTTAGTTTGGTAGATTCTTCTACGTCCTTGATGTCCAGCAGGATTTTGGTAAATGATTCTAGTCCATGAGGCTAGCGCTAGACCGAATGATGTATTCCTCAAATGTGAAATCAAACAGATGAAATAGAGAATGTGGAAAAATCCCCTTACGAACAATTCACACATCCACCATTTCGGGTTGGGAAAAATTTTTTGAATAGAATCAAAGATCCAAACACCAGTTCTTAGAAATGTGTTTCGCCCTCTTCAACCTCTCTGGGCTTATCAATAAAGATGAGAGGTTGAATATCTTTAGACACATTCCAATCAAAAAACAACATTCGAGACCTAGACATAGAAAAAACCATTAACCTTGGATCTTTTGATCACTGAGTGTGTTTCAAGGATCTACATCTCATGTCCTCAAATGTGAGTTGTAGATCTTATTTGTACACATTATTGTTTCAAATTTTCAAGTTTTGTTTGTATAACATACATAGTAGGTATTGGTAGGTTTTTTCTAGGTATTAATTTTTGTGGTCAAAGGTCCTTCTCTAGTTTGATTTTTATTATTATATAGGGGTCCCTAAACCTATTTTGTTTTTCAAAGATTTATTTGGATTTATTCAGTAGTTTAGTGTACGCTCCAGTTGTGATTAGTTCTTGAATTTTCTACCGATCAAAATGGACCGTGTACAATCCGACAAACGAGAGCTGGCGGGTGACCTTGAGCGAAAATACACAGCGACAAAAACACAATACGAGAGAAGGTCACCCGCAAGGTCTCACTTGTCGGATTGTACCAAACTACAGAAGAATCCAACGAAATCTTTGGAGAGTTCTTCACTTAGTTTTGTAATTTGTACCAGATCATCATCATGATCATTAATTAGCCAATCGCGTCCACTGCTGGACATAGGCTTCCCTCATTTCTTTCCAGTATTTCTCTTCACTGGACCGCTTGTAGCCAGTTTCTCGCTACTCTTTACACTTAAGCGTCGTGATTCTTTCGATGACATCTTGAACTCCTGATCTTTGCCTGATTTGTTGGTTTGTTATGTGGTTTCGAAGGCTCACGTCCAGCATTGCACGTTCTATGGCTCGTTGTGTAACTCTTGAGTTTATTCGCAGAATTTTGCGTCAGTGTTAAAGTATCTACTCCATAAGTTTGTACAAGCAAAACAAATTGGTAATATACCTTTCGCTAGAGACACATGGGAATTGATTTTTTTTTAATATAGCTTAGTTTGCCAAATGTTGCCCATGTCAGGCCTATTCGCCTCTGTATTTCATGTATTTCAATTATATCTATCTTTTGTTTTGATCTCATGTCCCAGATATTTGCAAGTGTCTGTTTGTTGTATGGTATTATGTATCTCCAATAGTTATATTTCCACTCATTACGAGAGTTGTCATAAGTTTAGTTTTCTCAAAGTTTATTTTTAATCCTGCTCTCTCAGACAGAGTTTTAAGCGAATGTATCATAGAAACTGTATCTTGTAAGTTGTCTGCGATTAATACAACATCATCATGAAGACGATATTGCACCAGATACATGCATTCAATTAGTTGTTTTGTGTTTATTCTACTACAATAATTGTTAGGTCTTCTTAGTTTTCATGGTTTTTGTTTTGTCACAAATCATTAGAACCGTCTATCCTTATCCATCTAATAATCAGATAATTTACTGTTTTATATTACATAATATACATTAGATAGGAAGACAATGTTGCATTTTTCTACCAAAAAGCTACATTAATTTAACAATTTTTTTACTCTATTAAAAAGTCCACGCGGCTTTAGGCCAGGGCGAGGTACAACCGATCTCATATTCACGGTGAGACAGTTATCAGAAACAGCCCTACAACATAACAGTAAGTTGTTTCTATGTTTTGTGGACTTAGAAAAAGCATTTGATCGGGCGCCACGTAACAAGATCTGGGAAATATTAAACCGTAGAAATGTGAAACCGAAGTTAATCCAAGCAATAAAGAGTATATATCGCACCCTCAGTGCAAGACTGCAGTACGTCAAAATAAGTAAGTTTCGAGATAAAGACGATTTTGTTTATTTTCGTGCTAATATCAGTGAAATAAGACAAAGTTTTAAGAAAAATAAACATTTGATTATGATTTTGCATGCTTTTCAGCCTGTATTACATTAACCAAAAATAGAAATTTAAATAAAATAATATTAATGCAAAAAATTAGGAATTTCAAAGTTTAAACACTTTTGCACGGAAAAAATTGTTAATCACTACACATTTAGTATTAGAATTTCAAAGTTACAACAGTTTTGCACGGAGAAAATTGTAAAAAGTGTATACACATTTACTTTTACAGTAAAACCTGTGTTACCGGCCACCTGCCAACATCGGCCACCTGTACTAACGGCCAGTTTAAAAATTCCCCAAACCAATTATGTATATCTAGACTACAAAAACTGGCAATACCGGCCACCTTTCTATATCGGCCAATAGTTCTTTCATTTTTATTGGCCGTTGCTGACAGGTTTTACCGTAGTTGTTGTCCTCTTCTCGTACATCATCTTGTGCCAAAATATTTTTATAAAAACTATGGTGGGCTTCTGGTATCATACCCGAATGGCATAAGTATACCAAATCTTTCTTTTTGGCCATTTGAATTTTTGGCTGTTCTTTGGCCAGTTTTCTGAGAATAGATATTTTTGACCTCTCAGTATTGTCAATACACAAGTTTTAAGATAACTGTTTTACCTTTCATGAGAAAAAATACTTTTTGGTCGTAAATAATTATTACTTTATGTGGTTTTAATCCAATCTAACAAATAAATGGTCAAACGACATCGCACACATCTTATGGAAAATAAATATAATATCACACAAAGGACATAAAATTTACATGAATAGATTGGTCTCGAAAATCTTTGTTTATTGTCTCAGCCATTAATGGATTACGTAGACGCGCTGTATATTAAAATTAAACACCACATATATAGATATTACAATAACAAATATCTTACTTTTTTCATTGCTTGTTATCGAATCCGTTGCAATATTCCGTGCAAAACTGTTGTAACTCTGTTACATTAGAGTTACAACAGTTTTGCACGGAACTTATGTTCAAAAACGCAAAATAGTTAAACTGTTGTTGTTGTAATATTTAGCCCATTAAGCATTTGAAAGTTACTAAAGTTTTACAGGGGATAGATATGCATCTTTACAATTCATGATTACTTCATTTTCATAAAATTTTGAGTTACTGCAGTCTTGCACTGAGGGTGCGATATAAATGTACACGTAATAATGTAAGAACGAAAAATCGCTCATCTCTAGAATTCTACACAAGGACAGGTGTAGGACAAGGTGGTGTTCTGAGTCCTTTGTTATTCATCACTCTAATGGACGAAATTGCAAAAGACTGCAGGGGTAAGGTAAAAAGAACTAGGGTAGGGGTGTATAAACTTCAACAAGTTCACGTGTCAGAGTTGATATATGCCGATGACCTGGTAATTGTGGCAAAATCAGAAAAAGACTTGCAAGTGAATGTAAATGTTTGGAATGAAGCCTTTAAGAAATTTGGGATGAAAATAAGTATTGAAAAAACAGAAGCTTTAGTAATATCGAAAACTCAAGAAAATATAAATGTAAAGCTGAATAATGAGACCATTACACAAGTAGAGGACTTCAAGTATTTAGGATCAACAATGAATGGACAAGGAAATATAGAACTAGAAATAAACAGCAGGATAATGAGTGCAACAAAACTATACTATGCGCTAAATAAAAGTTTTATTAGGAAGAAAGAAGTAAGCCTGAAAACAAAAATGAAAGTGTTTCAAACTGTATACGAGCCGGTGCTACTCTACGGTAGTGAAACGTGGACAATGAATGGCAACATCCGCAGTAAAATTCAAGCATGCGAAATGCGATATTTACGTGCGGTATCCGGTGTGACCAGACGTGATCGTATAAGAAATGAAGACATACGTGAAAGGTGCGGTATTGGAAGGACCTTAGACAGACTTGAAACGAAACAGTTATCGTGGTTCGGACATATGGCGAGAATGGGTGAAGGTAGAACTGTAAAGAGGGTATGGCAAGCGGCATCCGACAACAAACGAAGAAGAGGCAGGCCAGCAAAAACGTGGAACGCAGATATTGGAAAGGCTTGCGTAAAAAGGAATATTGGGTGGAGAGAAGCAGAAAGACTAGCTACTGACCGAAAGGCATGGAGACATCTGATTTCTCCACTTACCTCGACACCGTAAGGTACAAGAGGACGGCTTAACTAAGTAAGTAAGTAAAAAGTCCACGAGGAAAATAAACTTCCTGTACCTGGCTGTATACCATAAATCACAAAAATACTAGATTTGTTGTAAAAGGAATATTTTAAAATACCCTAAATAAGGGTCACAATAAGACAAAACGTTTTCGGATTAATAAATCCATCATCAGGGTTCTAAAAGCCCTAAAATTAAGTATAACCTAATTAATTGAGAAAAAGTTAAAAAATTGACAGAGGTTTTAAAAAACAAGAGGCCATACTTAAAAAAATAGCACGCCTGAGCCACCAAAATGTTGTGTTGGGTAAAAATCCTTTAAATGTGAAGATTATGGTATGTTACGTATTTATATTATATATATAAACTTGGCTTGTTTTTTAAAACATCTGCTAATTTTTTAACTTTTTCTCAATTAATTAGGTTATACTTAATTTTAGGTCTTTTAGAACACTGATGATGGATTTCTTAATCCGAAAATATTTTGTCTTATTGTGACCCTTATTTATGGTATTTTAAAATATTCCTTTTACAACAAATCTAGTATTTTTTATTAATCTATTAAGTTAAATTATATTTCATTTAATTCAATTGTGTGTTACGCTTATGTCTTTTTGGTCGAAGGTCAAGATCCCCTGTTTAATGCTCCGCAAGTGAGGAAGAACACGTCCATATACTTTTCTTTCTATACTTTATTCACGCACCTGCGACCTGCACTTTTACCTGTCGTCTTTTTTTTGACAAGGCCCAATCACATCAGATTAAGACTTTACAACGCTCGCACAGTTTTTACAAAAAATACTTGGACTATGGATATCATGGAGCACTTTGTTAGAAATACATAGTAGAAAAAGAAGTAAAAAAAAACTGAAACATTCCCACCTCCTACAATTCTACAACTTGGGAGTTTATCAGAAGATACCAGACAAGTAATAGGAAAAAATCTTCTTCTTTTTGTATATGACTGTCTGCTTTTTGAATGTGCCTCTAGTAAGTTCTCGTTCCATCGTTTTCGTGGTCTTCCCACTGATCGTCTTCCTATTGGGGAACCGTCTCTCGCTGTCCTGACTACTCTATTTGTTGTCATTCGGCTTATGTGGTCATTCCGTTCTATTTTTCTGTTTCTTACCCAGTTATTAATGTTATCCACCTTGCATCTCCGTCGTATATCTATACTTCTAGCTCTGTCCCATAGTCTTACCATCGATTTTTCGAAGGGTTTTCATCTCCGCTGTTTCGAGCAATCTTTTTGTCCTCTCTGTGTCGGGTCGTGTTTCTGCCGCGTAGGTATATCATTATTGGTCTGATGACTGTTTTATAAATTCTGCTTTTCATTTCTTTTCCGATATTTTTATTTCTCCATATTGTGTCAGGCAACCTGCGGCTGTTTGCTCTATTCACTTGATCTTCCACTTCTGTTTCGAGCCTTCCGTAGCTTGATAGTGTGATGCCTAGGTATTTAAACTCCATCACTTGTTCTATTATCTGACCTTCCAACTCAAATTTACATCTTTTTTGGATCTGCTGTTATAACCATGCATTTTGTCTTTTGTGAGGAAATTAACATGTTAAATTTTCTGGCGATTATGTTGAATTGGTGCAGCATACGTTGTAAATCATCTTCACTTTGAGAGATTAGTATTGCATCGTCCGCATAGCAGACAGGGATGGGCGGTGTCGATAATGTCATGTCGACAATTCGATTGTCGACATGTCGACAATCATGTCGATGTCGAGTGATTTAAAGTTGTTGCCAATGTCGAGTATGTCGACAATTAGCAAACGATCAGAATGACGTTCCGTGCGCACTAATTTGAAATTTTAGGTTAATCTGGCTGCGCTGACTTATTGAAAAAGTATGCATTAATGTTTCAACAAGTTGCAAAGAGACCAAATAATCTTAAACTTTTGAAACTTTTAACCTCACTATTAACTTGCGATTGTCAAATTCATAGGATATTCCATAATTGTTTGATTGCAGGTTTTTCAAGTGTAAATGAATTTTAAATAGATTCATATCTCTCTCTCGTTCCATCCCTCCTTGTGGAGTATTGGGCGCTTATGCGTTTCTTGGCCAAAAGTGTAAGATTGCTGTCTGGCCGGGACAGCGCATCTTCTTTTGTTTTTATTCTCTGGATAAATTGTGAACTAATTCCCTCCACTCTCTTCTATCTTTTGCTCTCTTTTTGACTTCGCCCCATCTTAGTCCAATTTTTTCGTGTTCTCTCGTTGTTGTTCTTTTCCAGCTGTTGTCTGGTCTGCCCCTCTTTCTTTTTCCCTCTGGTTGGTATTCAAGTGCTTGTCTTGCTATGCTGCTTTGGTCTTTCCTTAAAGTGTGGCCGATCCATTTCCATTTTTTTTCCTTGACTGTAGTAGATACGTTAGTTTGCTTTGTCCTTTCCCATAGTTCTGTATTAGTTATTTTATTTGGCCAGTATATTTTTAGGATTTTTCTTAGAGATTTGTTTACAAATGTTTGTAGTTTTTTAGTTGTATTTTCGTCCTGTTTCCATGTTTCTGCTCCATAGAGCAGTATACTTTTAATGCAACTGTTAAAGATTTTAATTTTTGTTGTTTCCGATATTTCGTTTGTTTGCCAAATTTTATTTAAAGCGTTGAATGCGTGTTGCGCCTTTGTTATTCTCGTCTGTATATCCTTTTTACACCCCCCGCTCCTTTCCATGACAGATCCCAGATATGTGAACTTGTCTACCTCTTCTACTTCTTTACCGTTTATCATTATTTTATTATTTGGATGGTTATTATTTTTTAGAAGTTTAGTTTTTTCTGTGTTTATTCGAAGTCCGATCGTGTCGGAGTACTGTGCCAATTTGTCAATTTTTGCTTGCATATGATTTCGGTGTTCAGTTATAAGGCAGATGTCATCTGCAAATTCGAGATCTTCTAGCTGTTTGAAAAGGTTCCACCTGATGCCTGTTCGATCGTCGATTACTTTCCTCATTACCCAATCTATCATAATAAGAAATAGGGTAGGGGATAGTACACAACCCTGTTTGACTCCACTTTCTATGGATATCTCTTCTGTTACTTCACCTGAATGTTCTAGTTTGGCTTTGTATCCTTCGTAGAAGAGTTTAATAAAGTTTATGATTTTTTGTGGTATCCCATATAATCTAAGGATTTTCCACATCTGTGCCCTATTTACACGGTCAAAGGCCTTTTCGAAGTCGATAAAACTCACATCTATATCTTTATTCCATTCATTTGTTTGTTCCAAGATAATTCTAAGGGTGCAAATGTGATCAATAGTGGAATGGTTGGAACGGAAGCCTGCTTGGTTGTTTCTCAGTTTTTTATCTAGTTCCGGCTTCAATCTTTCCAAAATGATTTTGGTCAGCACTTTGGATGTGGCACTTAGTAGTGTTATTGCACGCCAATTGTTGCATTTGCTCAGGTCTCCTTTTTTGGGTATTTTTATAATCAATCCCTCTTTCCACTCCTTTGGCAATTCTTCGTCCGTCCATATTTTATTCAAAAGTGTATGTAGCATCTCTACTGACTGCTCGGTGTCTGCTTTTATTATGTCAATGGGTATATTGTCGATTCCTGCGGCTTTGCCATTTTTTAGTAGTTTTAGAGTGTTTCCAATTTCTTCCATTGTAATTTCTCCAATATTCACTTCTAGCTCTGGTGATTCTACTTCATCTTCTATGATTTGAGTTATTTCATGCTTAGCATATATCTCTTCGAAGTATTCCTTCCATCTTTGTATTATTTCTTTCTCATTTTTTATTCTATTTCCTTGTTTATCCTTTACTTCTCGTATATTTCGTTGTGCTTTTCCTGTTAAGTTTCGTATGATTGTATATTGTGTTCGTAAGTCGTTTTCTTTCGCTGCTTCTTCTGATATATTTAGCATCTCATTTATATAGTTTCTTTTATCTTTTCTGGCTTGTTTTTTTACTTCTGCGTTTTTTGCCTTGTATTTCCTTTCAAGTGCCCTCTCTTCTTCCGATCCTTCCTTTTGTAGAATTTCTTCTTTGATCTTTTTTCTTTCTTCTATCAGTAGTAGAGTGTCTTTGGTAATCCATTTTTTATTTTGTCTTCTTTTTAATCCGATTGTTTCTTTTGCTGTATTCATCATCACTTCTTTAAAATATTTCCATGTTTCTTCGACTGACTCTCCAGTTTGTTGTGATACTGTTCGGTTAATTGCCAGTTTCTCACTAAATTTATTTCTTATACATTCTTGTTTTAGGGCATCAACGTTGTACTTGTTCCTTCTGCTGATTTTTTGGTTTTTATCTCTGGCTAATTTCATTTTTAGTCTCGCTTTGAGTAGCATGTGGTCTGATCCCACATCAGCACCTCTTAAGCTCCTGACATCTTGCAGCCAGCTTCTCCATTTATATTCAATTATTATGTGGTCTATTTGATTCTTGTATCTCCCTCCCGGTGATTTCCATGTTTCCTTATGTATCCGCTTATGTTTAAAGATGCTTCCGCCTATTAAAAGTTCATTTTGCTCACAAAATTCGATTAATCGATTTCCATTGTCGTTTCTCTCTCCGATTCCCTCCTTTCCCATCACATGTTCATGTCCTTTATTATCATTTCCTATTTTTGCATTAAAGTCTCCGATTACTATTTTTATATCTCTTCTATATTTATTATTAATCTTATTAAACGTTGTTTGTAGTTGCTCGTAAAATTCTTCCTTCTCATTTTCGTCGTTTTTATTTGTGGGAGCATATACATTTATTACTATTATGTTATAATATCTTGCCTTCAGTCTCGCCCAAATAATCCTTTCTGACACTGGTTCCCACTCTACTAGAGCCTTTCTCCCCTTTTGGGCTAGCAGTATTGCCACTCCCTTTTCGTGTTTGTCATTTACATCCGTATTCCCAGAATATATCATTAGCTGTTGGTCACCTACTCGGGTTGATCCACTACCATTCCATCTTGTTTCGCTTAGTCCGACAATGTCTAATTTGTACTTATCAATCTCTTGGCTTACCTGCTCCAATTTGCCGGTTTCGTGTAGGGTTCTTACATTCCATGCACCTATAAATATGTTCTCTCTTATGTCTATTTCATGTTTATCTTTCGTTTTTGCTCTATTTCTATTTTCGTCCTTACTCAATTCCTTTTTCTGTGCCTTGTCTGTCGTGATTTGTGCTTTTGTTTGTGTATTTTCATCTTCTGTTAGTTTTTTGGATTTCCCTGGTCTTCTTCTAGCTGGTTGCTGTATTGATTCCATTTGTGTGTTTTTCCATCTATTATTAATTTATTATATTTTATTGTAACACTTTTACCCTTATTAATTTCTTCATTTGCGACTTGTCTTATTTTTTTCTGTGTTTGTAGTTCTTCTTTTGTTATGTCATTATTTATATATACTTTATTGCCTTTTATGTGTTTTAGTTTAGCTTTATTTTGCATGATCTTTTCTTTTTCAAACTTGTTCTGTAGTTTGACCAAACATGTTTTTTCTCCCAGTTTGATAACTTCTTCGATTTGAACATTGATATTCATTTCTTTTTCCATGAAGTTTCCTACAGTTTGTTTCAGTGCATTTCTATCGATTGTATCTATTGGCAAGCCTTGTATTACAACATTATTTACTTTTCTTTCCTTTTCTAGTCTTTGTACACGTATTTTCATATAGTTTAGTTCTTTTTTCATTTCTTCCTTCTCCTTGTGTTTAGTTTGGTTTTCTTGTTTAACTTTCTCCAATTCTGTTTTCAGGTCGTTTAATTCCTCCCAGTACTTTCTCTGTTCATTCTTTATCTCTTTTACTTCCGTTGTTAAATTTTTTGTTTCTGTGGTTAAGTCATGCATCATTTTAATAATTTGATCGAGCTTATTATCTTCGTTACGGGTTTTGTTAGGCGATCTAGACACTTTTTTACTTTTTTGGAACAATTCTTCCTCTTCTTCTCTGTTCCTCTTTCTATGGTCTTCTGATGTGTCGTCGTCCGAATCCACTTTGTATCTATCCATTATTTTTACCGGTGTTAACAAATTCGAAGCCATTTTTTGTGGCGCAGCGTGCATGTATTACTCACTCCCGTTACTTAATAGTCCAATCGGTGTTTTGTCACTGTTCGGTTTGCGAAAAAGTGCCGAGCCCGCCTCAAAAGCGCGGAGGCTCTTCACCTTATCAAACCTAAATAGTTACTGTTATTTATAGTTCGTTAATTTGCATACGATATTTTTGTTCTTTCCCAATAAATATAAGAAATTGTACACATACAGATTATTTTCACTTACTTATATTCACTCCCGTTACTTAATAGTCCAATCGTTATTTTGTAACAGTTTGGTTTGCGAAAAAGTGGCGAGCCCGCCTCGATGGCTCAAAATCAAGTCACCTTATCAGAACTAATTAGTTTCTGGTTTTTATAGTTCTTTAATTTGCAAGCGATATTTTTGTTCTATTCAATAAATGTAAATTTTTCGAAGGGTTTTCATCTCCGCTGTTTCGAGCAATCTTTTTGTCCTCTCTGTGTCGGGTCGTGTTTCTGCCGCGTAGGTATATCATTATTGGTCTGATGACTGTTTTATAAATTCTGCTTTTCATTTCTTTTCCGATATTTTTATTTCTCCATATTGTGTCAGGCAACCTGCGGCTGTTTGCTCTATTCACTTGATCTTCCACTTCTGTTTCGAGCCTTCCGTAGCTTGATAGTGTGATGCCTAGGTATTTAAACTCCATCACTTGTTCTATTATCTGACCTTCCAACTCAAATTTACATCTTTTTTGGATCTGCTGTTATAACCATGCATTTTGTCTTTTGTGAGGAAATTAACATGTTAAATTTTCTGGCGATTATGTTGAATTGGTGCAGCATACGTTGTAAATCATCTTCACTTTGAGAGATTAGTATTGCATCGTCCGCATAGCAGACAGGGATGGGCGGTGTCGATAATGTCATGTCGACAATTCGATTGTCGACATGTCGACAATCATGTCGATGTCGAGTGATTTAAAGTTGTTGCCAATGTCGAGTATGTCGACAATTAGCAAACGATCAGAATGACGTTCCGTGCGCACTAATTTGAAATTTTAGGTTAATCTGGCTGCGCTGACTTATTGAAAAAGTATGCATTAATGTTTCAACAAGTTGCAAAGAGACCAAATAATCTTAAACTTTTGAAACTTTTAACCTCACTATTAACTTGCGATTGTCAAATTCATAGGATATTCCATAATTGTTTGATTGCAGGTTTTTCAAGTGTAAATGAATTTTAAATAGATTCATATAGAGACAATTTATTATGTGCAAACCTCATGATAGAGTAATGCAATGTAATGAATCTAAAATATTACCATATAGATGCAAAACCAGAAAAAACCAGCAAAAAAAATTTTCATAGATTTTTAATTTTCTATCGTTACTCGTAAACTCGTAACATTTACAGAAAGGTTTAAAAAAATTAAAAAGAAACGTAAACCTAAACGTCAGTAAACGAGGTAAGATTCAAAACCACAATCAAACATATCTCAGTACATTGAAACCTTACCTTGTTTCCTAATATTTCGTTTACTTTTTTTTTAAATTTTACTAACTCTTTATTATAATAATTATAGTATAATAATTACTGAAACAGTGTTGAATCTCTTCGTGCTTTGGCAGAGACTGCATAATAAAAACATTACAACATTTTGCGGTTTTGCTAATTTTTAACCAAAGAAAACATTTAACCAATAATACATCAAATAGTTGTACTTTCCCCGTCCATATCTACAATTTCTTCCTCGTCCAGGTCATAACTATTTTTATCAGGATACTCTCCCTTTAATGAAACATAAATATGTACCAATTTCTTGGAATTAGTGAACGTTAATCTATTTCTTATCAGACTGTGAATGTGTCCCCAATTTGAAAAGAGTCTCTCGATTTGAGCTGAGGAGGCTGGCATTTTTAGAAGTCTGAGAGCCATTTTAGCAAGAATTGGGCATTCCAGTTTGACCACTCGCCAAAATACTAGAGGCTTTTCAACTCCTTTTTCCCAAAGTGTTGAGAATATTCCTGAAATTGTAAACCTAATATATTAAAAATCAAAAGAGCGATAATTTTGTCTGAAAGACTTACCCGATTTAGTGTTAAATTTGTCCCATTCTTCTATGCCCTGATTGCACAACTTTCTGAGTAAGAACTGAGTTATTATACCAGTGTGCTCTGACGTAAGCTTGGAATTTTCATATTTCGGATGCAGATAGTACGCAGTTAATGCGTACACGTTTAACGCCATTTGTTGTCTGTGTTTCAATTTTTCTTTAAGGTTATCTGGCAGATTCAAATTGAGCCACAGATGAACGGCATCTGCTACAGATGTGTCAGATTTCTGACAAACATTGATCAGATTACAAATGGGTTCATAAATTTCTATGTTCTGTTGAATCTCATCCACAAATTCATCGTTGAAGATTAATTCCTTGACTTTCGGCTTAATCTTTTTTTTCGTTACAGCGGCTACTTGTTTCATATATACCAGATTTTCTAGGAGACTTTCGAAAGAATCTCGGTAAGAGCACCATCTTGTTTCGGCCGGCAATTTGATTCTGCGCCCTCCCTTATCAACTATCATTTTTTCTAAATCTGGTTGCTTAAATTCTTTGAGGACAATGACCACATTGTCGACTAACTTTTTATCCAGCACGTTTTTGGCTAAAAGATTGCCGGTGTGGCTACTGCACGTAGAGTGCCACATGTTGTGCTTGAGGAGGGATCCCATTTTAATCATTGCACTAGCATTATCCGAAACTATACCGTACGCATCTACATCGTATTTTTCTTTTGCAATTTTTTTAGATTCTGTTATTATTTCGGCAAGTTTTTCTCCAGTCTCAGACTCCGTGGTTAAATCCCAAGCATCAAGAAAGGCATTTTTTCCGTCTGCACTATGCAACATTGTCACAACCGTTTTAGAATTAGTAGATGAGTTTTTCCAACCGTCACACAAAATGACTGACTCGGTTTCCACTTTTTTACGTGAAATCTCAATACAGTCTTCATAGCACTTATTTAAAAGCGATGTACAAAGTTTTTTCCGGCCAGGAATTTTGTCTAAATAAGCAGGACGGATCGTTTTTATAAAATTTTTAAAGAGAGGTGATTCTACCACAGTAAATGGTAAGTTACAGCCGAATATAAATTTGGCTAGTGCAGTGCTTATCTTCTCCTCTTCATACTCTTGTAATATGTCCATATAGTCGGTGATTTTCTTTGATTTTTTGGCTGGTCTAGCTTGAGATGTAGCGAATAAATTTCTTTTATTCGTGCTTGTGTAGCTTGTGCTGGAGGAAGTTGGAGTACTTAAGTTAGTCAAATTACTACTCTCAGTATCAGTAGTTGATAACATCATATTTTCAACAATACTATGAGTGCCTTGAATTGCTACACCATTGTTTTCTTCCAATTCCAATAAGGCGGCATCGGTATCTAATGAATTTTCTATAATTCCATCTAGCATGTTTTCAGGTGAAGTTCCAGTCACAATAGCTAGCGAACCATCTTCCATAACTTCGTAACTACCGTTCGTTGTATTCTAAAATTCAAAATAAAAAGAAACTCTAAGGTGACTAAATATGAAGGGCGGATCTACGGACACCCTGTATACAGAAGTTGGCATAGATACAGCGTTTTGTACTTAATTCAATAGGCCAATCCGTTTTTTGCCGTAAAATACTAAACTTGGTGTTTTTTAAATGGGACACCCTGTATATAGAGATGCAACAACGTGAAAACCTCAGAATACAAATTCTGGGGTGAAAACTGATGCAATTTATGTCCCCTTCCGAATTCGAATTAAATAGTAATCAAGAAATCTACAATAATATATAGTGCGTTATTTTCACTTCTTTGCCGTTAGATGGCTATACGGTTTTTGACGCCATGTTTTCTCCAATATACTACTACCGAAATGGTGATCCATGCGTTGTTGAGTTATGCGGCTCCGAACACATTTTACGATTCATTTTTATATTATAGATAAATGTAATTTCAAAAAGTTCCCCCCAAAATTTTTTCTAGATCCGCCCCTGCTAAATATGTAGTAGAACATACGTCCTATATACTCACTTGTGGATTAACTGTAGGTGTAAAACCTGTGTCTGAGCCAGTATTTTCGTATATCGAAACATGCGACATTTCATTATTGGATTGATTACCATTGCCACGATCTAACTTGCAGACGTTTCTTAAAATGAAAGTACGGGACGGGGTTAGTTATCAGCCGATACAAATATCAATTTCAGAGAATAAATCTCTATAGCTATCCAGCTAAAATTAATTAAAATATTTCTTCTTACCTGTGACTTTGCAATCTTGCTGCAGCTGTATTTTTTATCACATTTCCACATACACAACATTTAGCCGCGTGCTTTCCTTCTATCTTTAATACTTTGAATGATAATATATCATAGTTTTTATTCAGTTTTCTGCCACTCATTTTGATTCTGATCAGATCAGATCACATTCAAAGTTTACAACTGAATAATTTCATAACATAACCTCACTTTTTTCCATTATGGACACGTTGCTGACATTGTCGACATTGTTGACACGTTCTCGACATTGTCGACACGTCTGTGTCGACAATTAAAGTCGACGTGTCGATGCCCATCTCTGATAGCAGATTAGTTGTTTTTCTCCCATTTGGTATACTTTTTTAGTTCTTACTTTTTATTATTTCGTCCACGATCAGGTTAAACAATAAAGGACTCAAGGAATCCCCCTGTCTTATCCCATTGCCAGCTTCAATTGGAAAAAATGAAACAACGTAAGAAAATAAAAATACGAAAAATATAGCTACAACAACCCTAATTAAACAATAAGATAGGAAGGATATCCTGTACAATAAATAAATTTAATTTTTAAGTGTATTTTTGTTTATAAGTGTTTGTACACAAAAAATAATTTTGATCATTTCCTTAAAATAAGTAGATATTATTCAAATATGCGTAATATAGCCAAGGCTAAGAATCAGGAAACTAATCTATATCGGTTATCTGATTGTAAGTTGTAATAATTACATACTCTGTTGAACATCGTGATCAAAGTTTCTTATATAAGTAAACATTTCATATGGAAACGACTATGTGGATTAACTAATCAGTTTTGAAAGATGAATGTTTTTTAGATAAAGAGCAGATTAAGAGGAAACAGTAGCGATCAACAGGTACCGAAAACGCGTTCCAAGATTGCGGCTGTAATTTTGAATATTTTTTTGAGATATTTGGCACACGTATTCGTAATATAATAAAGAATGGCGATACAGAGCCCAATTTAAAAAATATATTAATATGTGGAAATTACTCTGTAATTAAATACAATATTAAAAAAACGAGCCTGTACCGCCATTAAGAATAACAAAAAAATACACTTTCTTCAAATAAACTTTTTTATCCGATGCCTAGATTTTGTGTCATTTTGGAACTACTAATGAAATAAAAAATTTTAGTAGTTCCAAAATGACACAAAATCTAGGCAACGGATAAAAAAGTTTATTTGAAGAAAGTGTATTTTTTTGTTCTTCTTAATAGCGGTACAGGCTCGTTTTTTTAATATTGTATTTAATTACAGAGTAATTTCCACATATTAATATATTTTTCAAATTGGGCTCTGTACCGCCATTCTTTATTTTATTACGAATATGTGTGCCAAATATCTCGAAAAAATATTCAAAATTACAGCTGCAATCTTGGAACGCGTTTTCGCTACCTGTTGATCGCTACTGTATCACCTTAACAAAAACAGACTAAATGGTTGTCTCTGACGATATTAAGGCTTTGTAAGTACATATAAGTCGAATGTTGATATTATGTTGAATGAACGACAGTTCATAGGCAATCATAGACAAGAACTATTAGACAACCAATAGCCAATATGACTAATGATTGACTTATTGTGCTGTATTATGTATGCTGTGATGGAATGAGATTATACCCTAATAGGCTATTGATGATGTACTTTAGAAAGGAACTACAACTTTACCGGAGTTTTATTGTTTCATATTATGTTCAATGCACTCCCAAATATAAAAAAAAACCGCGGAGTGCTACTATTAACAGACGTGCGTTTTTGAGAAAGCGGTGGATTAGTCCCTATGCATTAGGGTGGATGATATTATGCACTTTATGAACTTATACGTCTACAAAAAAGTTGTTCAAAATTCAAAATTAAATTTCCTATCGAAATGTCACTTTCTAAAGTCAAAAAAGGTATAGTAAAAACTTTTTTCCAAAGGGGTATAGGTAAATAATTAGTAGGCATTGCTTCTTGGACAAAAAACTAATATTCTTCTTCTATAAAATTACGTTTGGTAGAAGTCTGTACTGTCTGTAGGATTTATAGTATCCAATATAAGATTTTTTAAAGTTTGCCACTCACACAATTTTTGAGAAATTATTCCTATTTTTTGGTAAACTTTTTCTATGCAGTTTTAGATACATGCAAAGTACATTTAGTCGGAGAGATAGAAGCGGATTTTGTGCGTGATAAGTAATATGGAAAAACTATACGGGGATATGTTGAATTAGTTGTTTACATGACTTTCACCAACTACCGGAAACCAGAGTTGGGGCCGAGGGTAGTTATAAGGGGTCAAAGTCGCGGATTTTATAATTTTTTTTATGACGCTCATGATCGAGATAGTGCACCAAAATTTGGGAATAAGTAGGTCATGACGTAACTAAGTAAAATCTCTAGGGGCGGAACGCTGCGTGGCCGACAAAGGGGTGGGGGTAGGGGTGAATATAAAAAATATAAAGGTTTTTTTGCGACGTTCGTGATTGAGATAGTGGACCAAGATTTGGGAATAAGTAGATCATGACATTACTAAGTAAAATCCCCAGAGCCGGAAACCAGAGTTGGGGGTGAGGGTAGTTATAAGGGGTCAAAGTCGCCGTTTTTATTATTTTTTTTGTGACGCTCATGATCGAGATGGCGCGCCAAAATTTGGGAATAAGTAGGTCATGACGTAACTAAGTAAAATATTCAGGCGTGGCACGCTGCGTGGCCGACAAAGGGGTGGGGCAGGGGTGAATACAAAAAATATAAGGGGTTTTTTTGCGACGTTCGTGATTGAGAGAGTGTACCAAAATTTGGGAATAAGTAGACCATGACATAACTAAGTAAAATCCTCAGAGCCGGAAACCAGAGTTGGGCATGAGGGTAGTTATAAGGGGTCAAAATCGCCGATTTTATTATTTTTTTTGTGACGCTCATGATCGAGATAGTGCATCAAAATTTGGGAATAAGTAGGTCATGAGGTAACTAAATACAGTCTCCAGGGGTGGAACGCTGCGTGGCCGATAAAGGGGTGGAGGTAGGTGTGAATATAAAAAATATAAGGGGTTTTTTGCGACGTGCTAGATTGTGATAGTTCACCAAAATTTGGAAATGAGTAGACCATGATTTAGCTAAGTAAAATCCCCAGAGCCGGAAACCAGAGTTGGGGATGAGGGTAGTTTTAAGGGGTCAAAGTCGCAGTGTGTATTATTTTTTTTGTGACCCAGCACAACATTTGTCCCCCACGCAGCGTTCCGACCCTGGAGATTTTACTTAGCAATGTCATGATCTACTTATTCCCAAATTTTGGTGCACTATCTCGATCACGAACGGCAAAAAAACCCGCATATATTTTTATACTCACCCCTGCCTACCACCCCTTTGTACCCCAAGCAGCGTTCCGCCCCTGAAGATTTTACTTAGTTACGTCATAACCTACTTACTCCCAAATTTTGGTGCACTATCTCCATCATGAGCGCCACAAAAAAAATAATAAAAACCGCGACTTTTACCCCTTATAACTACCCTCGTCCGCCACTCTGGTTTCTGCCACTGGGAATATTACTTACTTATGTCGTGGTCTACTTATTACCAAATTTTGGTGCACTATCTTAATCACGAACGTCGCAAAAAACCCCTTAAATTTTTTTATATTCACCCCTGCCCCATCCCTTTGTCGGCCACGCAACGTTCCACTCCTGGAGATTTTACTTAGTTACGTCATGGCCTACTTATTCCCAAATTTTGGCGCGCTATCTCGATCATGAGCGTTACAAAAAAAAATAATAAAAAACGGAACTTTGACCCCTTATAACTACCTTCCTTCCCCACTCTGGTTTCCGGCTCTGGGGATTTTAATTATTTATGTCATGGTCTACTTATACCCCAATTTTGGTGCACTATCTCAATCACGAACGTCGGAAAAAAACCCTTATATTTTTTATATTGACCCCTACCCTCACCCCTTTGTCGGCCACTCAGCGATGAGCCCCTAGAGATTTTACTTAGGTATGTCATGACCTACTTATTCCCAAATTTTGGTGCACTATCTCGATCATGAGCGTCATAAAAAAAATTATAAAATCCGCGACTTTGACCCCTTATAACTACCCTCGGCCCCAACTCTGGTTTCCGGCCGTTGGTGAAAGTCATGTACACAACTAATTCAACATATCCTTGTATAGTTTTTCCATATTACTTATCACGCACAAAATCCGCTCCCAGCTCTTAGACTAATTTGCTAGAAATAAAAATCAATTACTTTTAAAACAATCTATTGTAGTAGATTCTAGGAATAATTTTAAGCAAGAGACGGTTTTTCAAAGTTTTCTATTTTTTACGATTTTCATTTTCTGATCTGTGAATTTCAAATATAATGTACCATTATTTCGGCACCAAAATAAAAATTTGTATTTTGAGAATGAGTTGCCAGTGGAAATCGGAACGTGAAAATAAACTTATTATAACTGAAATTGTTTGGAATAAACTGAAATATCGTTTGATTCCGGGACATCTCGTTTATCGAGGTCAAAAAGATACACTGCATTTTTCATGTTTTATTTTAATTATATTTAACCGCTTAACATTTATTTCCAAAAATACGTAAAAAAATTACCTATTTATTTTATTACAGTAAAATAAACTACGAACAAGACTATTGTCACTAGATATAATCTAAAGTAAAAAAACACATATTTTATTAGAAAAATATAAAAAAAAAAACAAATACCCTCATGCGCTCACCCGAGTTAACTCGGTCGTAACTTTTTACATACAAAATACTACAAGTAAGAGAAGAAAATCGCAATTATTCAAGTATAATAATGTTAAATATTGCTAACAGTGTGATACACTCTACTAAGACAAGGGGTTGCACACAGAGGTACATACGTCACAGTCCGGGTAGAACGTGACGTCAGCAAAATAGAATTCTACTCATCGTGATCCCACCCCAGTCGGCAGTCGATCGTAAAAAGTTTAAAATTGGAAACGAGAAAGTGGGCACGGACGCCCATATAAAAATTTTTAGGGGGGCCCGACGTGAAGATGTTGCAGATTACATTTCGTATACTTTGGATAACCATTTATAGTTTAAAGCACCCGAAAAGCTAGGGGGCACCGGGCCCCCTGCCGATTGGTATGGGCGCTCATGCAAGTGGGGATACCGTTATTTAACTCTAGAGGAGTTAACACGCGTAGGCGCCTTATTATATGTATATCGTACAAATATTTTAAACACGAGTTAACTCGGCTAACGAAACTAGAAACGTAGTTTAAAACCGAGTTAACTCGGGTAAGCACGTTAAGCGGTTAAACATTTTATTATCACGTAATATGTATAATACTGATTTTTCCTATTTTCAATTTTATTAAATTTGCTTGTGACGTCACTGGCAATACCATTTTTGGATAGTTAAACAGTAATAAAATTAATTAACTTGTAAGTAAACGATTATTCCAAGAATAGCCAATTTGCTGTAGTCGGCTGTTAAGGCATTATCTATTTAATCTCTTCTAAAAATTTACCTGCCCAATTCCTATAACACTATAATAGTTGTAAAACGTGATTTTGATACAGGTATACAACAGTATAAATGCCTTATTGTAAAGCTTGACTTATTCTATTAGTCTTATCATTCTTTATACCTTCTACTTGCATATCTGAGAAATAATGTTTCTTTTCAATCAGTTGGTAGAAAATTTAAAAGAAACAAGAAATGAGAAAGTCGGTAAGAATTATGAAAGGTTATTAGGAAAAATTACTTAAAATGTGACGTAGCTTTAGGGGGTATTCCGGGAGACATATCTTAAAAAACGACTATTAGACAGACAATGATATATGCTAATAATAAATGCAACATTTCTGAATAAGATTGGTCTGGGCATCATTCCGAAAACTGCCTTATATTCTAAAGAACAGAAAATACTCCCAATACCTAAACAAGAGTCTTCAATCAATGTATACTCCCTGTCCTCATATAATATGACTCTCAGACATGGACGTTGACAAAGGAAAATATGGAAAAAATCGCAAAGACCGAAATATCCATGGAAAGACAAATGCTGATCATTAAGCGATCAGAGGAAAATAAACGAATGGATCCGTAACAAAACAAACGTGAAATATGTCTCAACCCAAGTAGCAAAGCTTAAATGGAAGTTCGCCGGACACACCCTAACAGCTTGTTTACATGGGCGGTTTGCCAACGTTTGACGCCGCGGTTTACCTGAAAAACCCAACCGCCGCGGTTCGTACACATGAGAGCGATTGACTGGCGGTCTCATTCCTCCCCTAGTAAAAACAACCGCCGCGATTTGACGACGGAAAGGTTGCATGTGTACGATGTTGAGCGGTTGCATTTGTTTCTGTGTTAAACTTGAACCGCGGCGGTTGGGTTTTTCAGGTAAACCGCGGCGTCAAACGTTGGCAAACCGCCCATGTAAACAAAGCGTAAGGCAGAAGGATGAAAATGAACTAAGAGATGATTTTTCATTGGAGACCGTGGAACCACAAACGACAAAGGAGAAGGCCACAAATTGCCAAAGATAGAGATGCATGGAAGAAGGAAGAGGAGTCCTATATCTAAGGATGGATGTTTAGGGATGATTAGATAGATAGAAAATTTCTCATTAGATTGAATGCATAAACGAATTAAATATAGCTTTGTTTTTTTGCTATATTTACAAATGTACAAACAAATCATAGTGCATATTATGTGATATATCATAAATCATCCGGTAATCCTGATATTATTTTAGATAGAATTATTGAAATCTGAAATAAACAGACATGGCAGTCGTCACCACTATTAATCTATTAATAAGTAAAGGAAGGAGGATAGTCAAACGATTGAAAATTTACGTAATTTGTCATATTTTTGCCAACATCTTTATTTTGAGAAAAGTTAATGCGAAAAGTAAACTTAACCTTCCAAAGGTTGTTTTAAAATAGATTATGGAGTGTCGTGAAAAACAACACATGATAATGATATTGAAAAACCATAAAGACGACTGGGATAACTGGGAAGGTAGCCAGCCAATCATACAATTTAAGTAATGAATTTATTAATATCTAAAACCCAGCGATAAAAAAAAACAAAAAATACAAACTTTTTTCTAGTTGACATAAGTTTTTAAATTTGTTGCTTTTTGTAGCTCCAGCAAAAAGAAATCAACTTATATGTACTTTTGTGATTGCTTTTCATTTCTATATACAGAGTTGGGATAAAGTATGGAACCAAGTAAATATCTTTGAAACGAAAAGAACAATATTTATGAAACTTTGCATGCAAGTACAGTGACGCAAAAGGCATCTGATGCCATATTTTTTGTTACTACTGCACTTCCTGTTTCACCGGAAATACCCTTACTTATTTACTTTAAATGGGACACCCTGTATATTTTTGCAGATTTTAAAAGAACTTGTTATTTTTAATTCTTACATACCAAGTTTGCAAGAAAAAACTATAAAAACAAGAAATAAATCTCTTTACTTTAAAAAAATAGGTTAATTTATTTACGTTAGACCAATGATATTAAAAATAAAAAAATAATTTCAAATGTTGAAAATGTTTGCTGTCCACCTCCTGACAACGTGCAAGTCTATAAATAGATTCGTGAGTAACTTTTTGCAAGATTTCTCCACGTATTAGTTCACATTCATCAATAATTCTTTGTCTCAAATCCTGCAGGCATGTTGGTCGCCTAACGTAAGTAAGCACGTGATTTTAGATAACTCCAAAGAAAAAAAATCTAACGGGTTAAGGTCCGGAGAATCATTAAGGTCCGGGCCACTCTATGAATCATCTACGTCCAATCTATCGATTTGGAAAATTCACTTTGTAATGGACCATTTTTAATACAAATTATTTCTGTCAATTAATTCAGTAACAGTTTTATCTACTATACTAAATTCAAATAAGTCATGCAGTGCATGCAAACCACAATTTTAGTCTACAGTATAGAGTATAAATGGTAATACTCGTTTATTTCCTACTACGTTGTATTAATACAAAAAATTATCTACAGACACTTTTTAACAAATTCTTTCTACCAAATTTGGTATGTATGAATTAGAAATAACATTTCTTTTAAAATCCGCAAAAATAATACAGGGTGTCCCATTTAAATAAAATAAGTTAAGGGTATTTCCGGTGAAACCGGAAGTGGAGTAGTAACAATAAATATGGCATCAGATGCCTTTTGCGTCACTGTACTTGCATGCAAAGTTTCATAAATATTGCTCTTTGCGTTTCAAGATATTTGCTTGGTTCCATACTTTATCCCAACCCAGTGTTTCATACAAGTACCATCTCGGCTGATCATTGAACTAAATACTTAAAATCTATAGGAATAAAAGGCAGGTTCGAGCATCTCTAGTTTATTAAATCTGGCCCAAGTATACTTTCGCTAACTTAGCATCATTAGGGGCATTTCGTCAAATTAGGAAGATATCCCAACAAAGTGCAACATTGGCAAGAAATTTAAAAAATTTGAAACTAATAAATACATATAACACACATTGGACAAAGGACAAACAGATCAAAATTAATTAAATAAAAATTATGCTACATCTCAGCAAGTCAAAATGAAAGAACTTTCAAGTTCTTAGCAAGGTTCTTTCATTTTGACTTGCTAAGATGTAGCATAATTTATATTTGATTAATTTTGATCTGTTTGTCCTTTGTCCAGTGTGTTATATGTATTTATCAGTTTCAAAAAATTTCTAAAATTTCTTGCCAATGTTGCACTTTGCTGGGATATCTTCCTAATTTGACGAAATGCCCCTGATGATGCTAAGTTAGCGAAACTATACTTGAGCCAGATTTAATAAACTAGATGCTCGAAATCTGCCTTTTATTCCTATAGATTCCATATATTTGAGCATTCAACCTACTTCTAAAATACTTAAAAGTCTTACAACCCTTAATATAATCTTTTCTAAACTTAAGTTAAAATCTTCAGCATCGGATCCAATAAATAAGTATTCGGTCTTACATATATTTATCTTATGAGTCCCCATAGCTCATTATACTCTTCCTTTAATTTCCCTGTCATATTTCACGACAACTCTCTGTCTTGTCCAAAAATTACTTGGTCATCGGCGAAAAGTAGTGATTGTAACATATTAGTATCTTATGCTATTTTTAATAGGCCTGAATCCCGTGTACCAAAAAAGTTTATTAATAGCAAGCTGAAAATTTGTTAATAGCTTGACGGTGTCTAGTAGGACAAACTTTGATGTATGGGAAGAGAGGAAGTTACAGGAATTATATTGGTGGTAAATAGCAGTCTGATTTTTGCATGAGAGTTTAATGAAAGGGTAACAAATCAATTGAAAATTCTGTCCGACAAAATACATGGGACGTTTTCGTAGTCTTACGTTCGAAACTTATAACCTGTTCCACAATTAAAACTTCCCCTGTTCTAGTGTTCCCCTTCATCAAAGTTTGTCCGACTAGACACCGTTAAGATATTAACAAATTTTCAGCTTGCTATTAATAAACTTTTTTTGGTACGCGGGATCCAGGCCTATAACGTTAGGGTCTTTTATGTTTAACGTCTAAAAAATTACCAAGTGGCGCACACCCACACCCCCCTACACGCGACACTATATATATATATATATATATATATATATATATATATATATATATATATATATATATATATATATATATACACGAAATTTTCGATTTTCTAAATCTGACGGAATTGAAAATTGTGCCAACTCCCATCTTAAAGTTCAGGAAAAGACTCACCTATTCATATGTCAACCATCCATTTTGGTCCAACGGTGTGGATTTTACGGCCCTTCCTATTTAGGGTCTGTTTTTCGTTCTCGTCCCCAAAACTTCCAAAAACTTCGAAAATTTAAGGGCTTATAATAGTACTGATCATTACCTTTCCAACGCATGTCTAATTTTCAAAATCGGTTATACCATTCAAAAGTTACCGAGCTCAGACATATGACTCAATTTCTATTTAAAAAAGGGAAAATGTTTGCGGATATGTAAGTATGTGACTGGAAAACTTAAACCGATCTGATTTTTTTTCTGTGGTTGAAGAGGGGGTCAGGGCCGATTCAGACCCGGTGTAGTTTGTGACTTTTGACCACTCATAAGCCAGCTATAGGACTTGGTAGGTACAAAACGGCATATTTTTTGGGGGTATATATCTTCGGTCCAAGAAGATACAGGAGAACCGCAAATATACCAAATTAATAGCGTTGAGTTAAGCTTTCAAATGGTGTCTAAGCCGTCAGGATCAGACATACACACGGCTCAGTATCGCCGAAAAAATGAAAAACTAAACTTTGAAAATTTTGGTTTTTCGACAATTACTCAAAATTTCAACCTACGAATTGCGCCAATAACTGAGTGTTTGTGGAAGGACTCTAGACGAATATGATGGTGTATACCTCATATCCGGGAAAATTCGAATTTTTAAGTTATAGGCTTCATAAGTATGATCATATCTATTTCCTATGGGAAAAACGGTTTTTCAATCTCAATAATTCCTGTAATAGCTTCAGTTATCATAGCACCTTAGATGCATCAGATACTACTTGTCAATACGTTTCAAACTCATATTTAGTAATCAAATTCGGTTAAGCCGTTTAGAAGTTATTAAGCTACAAAAGTATAATAAAATTAACGATTATTCCCGAAATGGTTTATGTAGTTGTAGTGGTTACAAGGGGTGTTGGGGTGTTTTATAGAGGTAGTACCTTTTATGAGAACGGCCACATCGAGCGTAATATACGGGAGATGGTTCGAAGTAACTGGTCCTCATAAGACATCCAACTGTCACTTATGGCTCCACGTGCCACACCCTGGGCAACTGCATTGGTCTGTAGGCTAAACTAAGTGAGGGTAACCACCGAGCGATTGCCGGTATAAGCAATCTCCACTTACTAGCCAACAGCTTCGGGTGGATGAGCTAGTAAGTGTTAGGGCACTCTTTTGTCCTGAGACTGAGAAATCGATCTCGAAGGCGGATGAACCCTACAGAATGGTCAACGGCATAAGGATGCAGAAGGCAACGGGGAACCACTGCA
The DNA here is from genome assembly GCF_917563875.1 of Diabrotica virgifera virgifera. NCBI lineage: Eukaryota > Metazoa > Arthropoda > Insecta > Coleoptera > Chrysomelidae > Diabrotica > Diabrotica virgifera. The sequence continues at coordinate 216,716,246 of NC_065446.1, forward strand.
TTAAGGACTCATAGCGTACCCCTAGTAGTGATCATCATGGTGGACATGCAAAAAAGAAGTACTGATCATGGACATCGGATACCAAGATCCGGCAGAGGAAGACAAATAGATAAGTACAAGGCTTCCTCGGTCGTAAACCTGCGAAACCCTTGTAATAAGAAAAAGACAACCATAAAAATTGCTACGTGGAATGTGAGGAGCTTATTCTCTTCGGGAAAATTAGATAACGCCGTGTTGGAAATGGATCGTTTGGGTATAGACATATTAGGCATAAGCGATACACAATGGCCAGGAAATTGCAAATGCCCCACAACTAATCATGGTATGTTTTATTATGCCGGAAGTGACACCACAACCCATCGATACGGAGTTGGAGTCATCATCTCAAAAAAATGGAAAGATGCTGTAGCAAATTTTACTCCATTCTCAGAGCGCGTGATGTTAATACAACTGAAAGATAAGAAGAACATAATAAACATCATACAAGTGTACGCTCCTACAGCAGACAAAGACGAAGAGGAAATAGAACAATTCTATAATAACTTAGAAGAGGTGATGAGAACAACAAAGAGACAACACATTAACATAGTAATGGGCGATCTGAAAGTCCAAGGTAGGTCAGGGTAAAGTTGGAGAAAATGTCGGTGAATACGGCTTAGGTAATAGAAATGAAAGGGGTGATCGTTTAGTTCAGTTTTGTCAAAGCGAAGATTTAATAATAACTAATACATTCTTTAAATTACCCCCAAGGAGACTGTATACGTGGACGTCACCTCAACACACACAAGAAAAAGTAATCAGAAACCAAATAGATTACATAATGGTGACAAAAAGATACCGTAATGCCGTGAAATCTACTAAAACTTACCCTGGAACTGATATCGGTTCGGATCATAATCCAGTAGTATCTGTGTTAGAAGCTAGACCAAAGAAAATGAGAAAAACCATCATCCCAACGTTAGACTTAAGTCAGCTTAAAAGTGAACACCGACGACAAACAGTGCGCGAAGAAATCAACACCGACCTCAGTGTAGCAGAAAACCAAATCCGCAGAACAGACATAGTGTAGGAAACAGAGGTTGAACCTTGCAAAATGGACACAAGTCCGGTTTTATTTTTTTTCTGGCATATCAAGGAGTGCTTATTATAAGACTAACTTTTTCTGAAAAAATTTCGCCCCGGAACCCCCCTTTTCACCCCTTTAAAGGGGGTAATTTGTGGTTTTTGCAGAACGTAACCCTTCCTGTACCTTTTACAAAAAATTTCTTTTATAGAAATATGAAGAGGACTATACTTTCTACGATTTATTTCCGACAGCATCTCTCTATCATCCACCGTTTAGCAAGGGTGGCGCCCCAAGGTTGACAAGTTTTTAAAAAAGATGTTTTTAAAAAAAATATATTTTTCCCTAACTGTAACGGAAATTAAAAATAAATTCTGCGGAGATTATTCACAAATAGATGATTGATTTTTTGGTATAGGCTTCACTTAAGGGTAATTGCCCTTTTTTTAATTACAGGGTGTTACATTTTAAAAAACCCCTTTTTATACCATCTGAACCGTTTATGCTAGAGTAAAAAGACTTTCAGCGATTACCCATGTACTGGTGTTATTTACAAATTTGTATAATGCACCCCCATTTTTTCCCCGGAATCACCAAAAAAAAAGAAGAATTAATAAATAAAGTGATTTTCTTGGAATCCTTCACACACAATGCCCTTCATTAATATGCTTCATATATCATTTTGTGCAAGTTATTATTACCCATGCATGGACACTAAAAGCGATTTCCTAGTGCAACCCCTGTAGCCAAAAACAATAAATAAAATGGGGGGTTGAAATTTTTTTTTTGTTTTTTGCTTTTTGATCCATATGGGCATATGCTTCATCAATAGTGCTTTTCAAAAATATATATGGTTATTGCAACATCCCTCCGCAAACCACCCCTATCCTTGAAAATATACTGCAGAAACTACCCCTATACCTTATCCAGCATGTTTTTACGATTTTCTCATTACCTATTCATTTTCTTTAAACAAAACTTATACAAGGTTAAAGACCACTATTTACTCTAAAAATTAGGTCCTATTCATTTTTTTCGTTTAAGCAACCGTTACGGCACAGTGGCGCCGTAAACCTCATATATGCTTTGACGGGCTCCAGTTTTTGTTTATTTTTTCGTCATCTGTTTGTTTTATTGATAAAGTACTTATGTAAAATAAAACAACACAGTGTAACCTACAAATCATGACCTATGCACATTTTACATTCTTTGCTCCCCAAAGCTACAGTGGTGGCCCAAAATAAATTTTTTCATATTTTCGCAACCTACACGCATTTTATTGCGTTAATGCTACCTTAATAGCACACTATTCACCCCTAAGTGGTCGCTAAGCAGTGGCGGATCCAGGGAGGGGTGATGGGGGCGATCACCCCCCACCCCTCTCAAACCAAGTGATATTATATTTGAAGATTATAAAAATATTCATTTATTTTTATGGAAATACTTATATTATATTAATATTATTTTTATAAGAATGACTTTTTATGCTTTAGCGACAGTGGCGGATCCAGCATCGTTAAGAGGGGGGTGCCAATTGGTTAAATTTCTATAAAAATAAATGAATATTTTTATAATCTTTGAATATAATATCACTTGGTTTGAGAGGGGGGGGAGGTGATCACCCCATCACCCCTCCCTGGATCCGCCACTGCGTAGCGACCACCTAAGGGTAAATATTGTGCTGTTAAGGTAGCATTAATGCAATAAAATGCATGTAGGTGGCGAAAATATGCAAAAATTTATTTTGGGCCACCACTGTGGCTTTGGGGAGCAAAGAATGTAAAATGTGCATAAATCATAATTTGTAGGTTACACTATGTTGTTTTATTTTGCATAAGTACTTTATCAATAAAACGAACAGATGACGAAAAAAAAAACAAAAATTGGAGCCCGCCAAAGCATATATGAGGTTTACGGCGCCACTGTGCCGTAACGGTTGCTTATACGAAAAAATGAATAGGACATAATTTTTAGAGTAAATAGTGGTCTTTAACCTTGTATAAGTTTTGTTTAAAAAGAATACATAGGTAATGAGAAAATCGTAAAAACATGCTCGCCAAGGGATAGGGGTAGCTTCTGCAGTATATTTTCAAGGATAGGGGTGGTTTTCGCAGAGATGTTGCAATAACCATATATATTTTTGAAAAGCACTATTGATGAAGCATATGCCCATATGGATCAAAAAGCAAAAAACAAAAAAAAATTTTCAACCCCCCACTTTATTTATTTTTTTTTGCTACAGGGGTTGTACTAGGAAATTGCTTTTGGTGTCCATGCATGGGTAATAATAACGTCCACAAAATGATATATGAAGCATATTAATAAAGGGCATTGTGTGTGAAGGATTCCAAGAAAATCAATTTATTTATTAATTCTTCTTTTTTTTGGGGTGGTTCCGGGGAAAAAATGGGGGTACATTATACAAATTTGTAAATAGCACCAGTACATGGGTAATCGCTGAAAGTCTTTTTACTCTAGCATAAACAGTTCAGATGGTATAAAAAGGGGTTTTTTAAAATGTAACACCCTGTACTTAAAAAAAGGGCAATTACCCTTAAGTGAAACCTATACCAAAAAATCAGTCAATTATTTGTGAATAATTGCCGCAGGATTTCTTCTTAATTTCCGTTACAGTTAGGGAAAAATATATTTTTTTTAAAAACATCTTTTTTAAAAACTTGTCAACTTTAGGACGCCACCCCCGCTAAACGGTGGATGATAGAGAGATGGTGTTGGAAATAAATCGTAGAAAATATAGTCCTCTTCATATTTCTATAAAATAAATTTTTTGTTAAAGTTACAGGAAGGGCTACGTTCCGCAAAAACCACAAATTACCCCCTTTAAAGGGGTGAAAAGGGAGGTTCCGGGGCGAAATTTTTTCAGAAAAAGTTAGTCTTATAATAAGCACCCCTTGATATACCAGAAAAAAAATAAAACCGGACTTGTGTCCATTTTGCAAGGTTCAACCTTTGTTTCCTACACTAACAACATAGATGAAAAACTGAAGTATATAAACACTATAATAAGAACTACGGGAAAGAAACACCTAGCCAAATCTCCAAAGAAACATAAGGTGTGGATGACACCAGACATACTAGAACTAATGGATGAAAGACGCAAATTGAAGAATAATTCAGAAAAATACAGAGAGGTTGATAAGAACATAAAGCAAATAATAAAGAAGGCCAAAGAATCATGGATTAAAGAACAATGTGTAGAAATGGAAGACTATGAAAGAAAGTATGACATTCAATATACATAAAAAAGTAAAAGAACTTACAGGGACCCAAAGAAGACATCAAATAAGTTTGCTTAAGGACAAAGACGGAAATATTATTGTAGACTTTCTAACAGAAAAAATTAATAGATGGAGTGAATACATAAGAGAATTGTTTGAGGACAACAGAAATAACATTGACAAGGTAAATGGTGAAACGGGACCTGAAATCCTAAAATGTGAAGTAGAAATGGCACTTAGAAATTCCAAAACTGGAAAGGCAAATGGACCCGATGAGGTTCCTACTGAATTACTAAAGCTCTTGAATGATGAATCAATAGGTATAATATTGCACTTATTTAACACAGTATACAATACTGGTATTATACCTCAAGAGTGGCTGCTGTCTACATTCGTTACACTGCCAAAGAAATCCAATGCAAAAGAATGTTCAGAACATCGAACAATATCTTTAATGAGCCATCTACTAAAGATATTTCTAAAAATCATCCACAACCGAGTTTATCAAAAGTTGGAGTCAGATATTAGTAATACACAGATGGGGTTCAGAAACAGACTAGGTACTCGAGAAGCTCTCTTCGTTAATCAAGAAGTACAAGCATGTTTTATCGATTTTGAAAAAGCGTTTGACAGAGTACGCCACGATAGGCTAAGAGACATTCTTGAAAGAAAAGACATAGATAATAAAGATCTGCGAATAATTCTCAACTTATATTGGAATCAGAAAGCTAACATCAAAATAGAAAACGAGATATCAAAAGCAATAGAAATACGTAGAGGAGTAAGACAGGGATGCATTTTGTCACCACTGCTATTTAATGTATATAGTGAAAGCATTTGTCAGGAAGCCCTTTTGCAAGCAAATGAAGGAATCGTAATCAATGGAGAGGTTGTAAATAATATTCGATACGCAGACGACACTGTACTAGTTGCAAGAACAGTAGAAGAATTACAGCGATTACTTACAAACATAAATATTGCTTGCAACAATTATGGCATAAACATTAATATCAAAAAAACCAAGTATATGGTCTTCAGTAAAATCATGACACAACCACCACATATTAGTATAAACGGCATTCAAATTGAAAAAGTATCAAGTTATAAATACTTGGGAACTTTAATAAACGAAACTGGAGACCAAAACAATGAAATAAAAAGACGTATCGAAATTGCCAGGGCCACCTTCATAAAGATGAGAAAATTCTTCTGCAACAGAGATATAAGCATCCCTCTACGATTAAGAATGCTAAGTGGCTACGTATTTAACACGCTATTATACGGTGTAGAGGCCTGGACTCTCAAACAGAACAACATAAAAAATATCGAAAGTTTCGAGATGTGGTGCTACCGTCGAATGCTGAAGATAAGTTGGGTTGAAAGAATCACAAATCTTGAAGTAATACGAAGGATAGGAAGAGACCCAGAAATTTTATTAACGATAAAACAATTCTCGAGTATTCTCGAGTATTTGGGTCACCTGATGAGAGGTCATAAATACGCATTACTTCAAAATATAATGCAAGGAAAAATAGAAGGAAAACGGAATCCAGGCCGTAGAAGAATGTCGTGGATGCGGAATTTGAGAGTGGTTTGGCTGCACCACTAATGAACTTTTTAGGTCAGCTGTAAACAAAGTCAGGGTAGCCTTGATGATTTCCAATCTCCGATAGGAGTGGCACAAGAAGAAGAAGAAGTGGTTACGACGCTAAATTTGATCTGGCAACGGGCAATCCGAGTTCATTAACCGGCCATCCCAATATTTTTTTTCAATCTATTTCGAATAGAAAAAAAATCTAGTGTACATTCGATGGACACTAGATCATTTGGGAGATAATGCGATAAAGGCGACCATTTATAAAGCTTAACGTGTAATCGAGAAAAATTGCATTCAACTTCATACATTAAATTTATAAAAAAACTTTGAAAAACTCCTGATACAAGAATAAAAATCCGCTAAACGCCGTAAAAATGAGACAAGAATCTACAGGTCGAGCAAGTCTCGTAAATTTCACGATTGCGAGCCACGCTTCACGCAACCGTGTTTGCGTACTTGTATTTCGAGTTGCGTGGTCGTGCGGAGTTATATTTATCAATTCGCGCAATCGTACTTGAGACGCTGTGTCAGGTGAGGTGTTTGAAAATTTGTGTAACTTGATTGCTTGATTCGGTGGTGTGAAGGTGGTTAAACTTTTGTTTTATTTTTTTTTGTTTTGTGTTTTTTGAAGATAACACAGAAAATACAAGAGGGCAGCATACTTTGCAAAACAACTGTTACAATTTGAAATCAACAATTTGTTAAGTTGTTGTCTTGCAGGTAAAAAGAGTGACTTTTTAAAAAAATTATATCTTGGAAACTAAAAATTATTTTTATTTATAATTGAAACATGTAAAAGTATAGTACTCTCAAAAAAATTTTAGCCAAAAATATTCATTTTTGTAGAGTTGACTGCAATTTTTCGACAACAGCCCTTTTTTGCGGTGAGCAGCATAACAAGTCCAGTCTCATCTGAAATCAAAGTTTCTTGTAGTTTTTACCTCTGGCTAGTGAATGAACAAAGGATTTTTTATTAGATGAGGTCATTTTTGTTTTATAAAAAAAACTACTTTAAAAATGAGAAAAATTGGGGTCAAAAATGTGTTTAAACTTATGTAAAATCTTCAAATTTCATTTTTTTTAATTCCTTCGTTCATATTCTAGCCAGAGGTATAAACTACAAGAAACTTTTTGATTTCAGATGAGACTGGACTTAGTTATGCTGCCAACGCAAAAAAAACTTAAACTCTACAAAAATGAATATTTTTGGCTGAAACTTTTTTTGAGACTACCTTAAGTACTATACTTTTACATGTTCCAATTATAAATAAAAATAAATTTTAGTTTTCGAGATATAATTTTTTTAAAAAGTCACTTTTTTACCCACAAGACCTATGTAACTCCTTAAAAAAATGTTTGGAAGAATATGTTTGATGGCCAAGATGCATACATATATTTAGAAGGAAAGTTCCTGATTTCTGTAGTATAATACATAATACCGAAGAGGAAGTAGCCCTAAGCGCCGGACTCCAGTTGCGATTTGTAGTTGTGAAGATTGAACACATTCTTTCAAATAGAAGTCAATCCATGATTATTTAGTCACAAATGGATTGACTTGTATTTGAAACAATGTGTTCAATCTTCCTGATTACAAATCGCAAGTGGAGTGCGGCGGTAATAACACCAAAATATTCCATAGAAGGTACACAGACATTGAAAAATTACTGGAATATCTCCGAAAACATGTTCCCTGAACATCCCAGGAAAATCCTGTGTCAGCATTTTAAACATTACCTGAATGTCTTATTGGAACATTCCATGAATGTCCACGAATGTTCTCTGGACATTCAAAATATATTTTGTAGACATTCCCTGGATATACCAGAAATACAGTGATGAGCGCTCTAATAACCGGCAAAATAGCACAAAAGATGTATTAAGTAGTGAGATAAAAAGACATGAAACTAGTCGAGCTGGGAAATTTAGCGATATTAACTTATACATTTAGATTGTATTGATTGTGTACCACCTTCAGACGAGTTTGGAAACTACCACTGTCACAGTGACAGTTTTAGTTGACATACTCCTCCGATATGTGTAAAGGTGGGATCAATATAACGTAAATTTAAAGGTTAATTTCGCTAAATTTCCCAGCTCGACTAGTTTCATTTCTTTTTATCTCACAACTAAATATGTTGCCCATATTTTGCCGGTTATTAGGGCACTCATCACTGTACATCCTTGCTGATGTGACAATACCTCCTATCTGTTTTTTCATGAGTTTTGTATGAGAGATGGAAAAACATGTTTTAAGGTCACCTCCTGTGTTCATATGTAAGTTTTGACTTGTTTTGTAGTTCATAGATAGTTTAATTTACTACAAAACAAGTCAAAAAATATCATATGAAAACAGGAGGTGACCCTAAGATAAGTTTTTAGTCTCTCTTACAAAACTCATGAAAAAACAGATAGGATGTATTATTACATCACTGACGATATGTGGCCATACCAAATAATACATCCTTGATAAATATAAACATTTTTATTGAACAAAATCTTTTCATACATTTTTTTAATGCAATTTACTGATATTCCTAAATATTTCAAAAAAATGTGTCACATTTGCTTTGTAAACCTTTCTTTTGCCTTTCGTAGCCACATATTCCGTTTCCTTCCTGGTTTTTTGTAGACCACTTCTCTCAGCTGATTCTAAAAAAAATAAAATAAATGGTAATTTTTCTATTCTTTACAATTAACAATCAGAAGAAATATTATTTACAGATAATGATATGCATAATAATAATAGGTTTGTTCTAGCATCAGTTTGAAACCATCAGCGAATAGTGGACCAGCGCGAGTAGAGGGGATCGCACTGGTGACTGTATTATGTTCTTTTACTGACCAACTGTTTGCTGATGGTTTTTGACTAGTTTGACTGTTTGCTAGAACAAACCTAATAATAATGAATATTTTGTATTTTGACAATGACATCTGATGTGGAAGTCAAAACATTAATAAAATTATTTTTTCAAGTTAACTTTCACATGCGCGTCTTAAAATTGTACTTTTAATACTTATATCATAAATAACTATTAAACCAATCTTAAGAGGAAACAGTATCGATCAACAGGTAGCGAAAATGTGTTCCAAGATTGCGGCTGTAATTTTGAATATTTTTTCGAGATATTTGGCACACATATTCGTAATATAATAAAGAATGGCGGTACAGAGCCCAATTTGAAAAATATATTAATATGTGGAAATTACTCTGTAATTAAATACAATATAAAAAAAACGAGCTTGTACCGCCATTAAGAAGAACAAAAAAATACACTTTCTTCAAATACAACTTTTTTATCCGATTTTGTGTTATTTTGGAACTACTAAAATTTTTTATTTCATTAGTAGTTCCAAAATTACACAAAATCTAGGCATCGGATAAAAAAGTTTATTTGAAGAAAGTGTATTTTTTTGTTCTTCTTAATGACGGTACAGGCTCGTTTTTTTAAATATTGTATAATTACAGAGTAATTTCCACATATTAATATATTTTTCAAATTGGGCTCTGTACCGCCATTCTTTATTATTTTACGAATACGTGTGCCAAATGCCTCGAAAAAATATTCAAAATTACAGTGACAATCTTGGAACACGTTTTGGCTACCTGTTTATCGCTACTGTATTACCTTAAAACATTGTAATTTGCTAAACCAGTATATTTTACTCTACTACTACTCTACTAGCTACCTCATTTTCCACTGTTTCTAAAGACTTGTTTACATGGGTAGAGTTTTGAGGAGAGTAGAGTAGCGGTAGTACTCTACCAAAAATGGCTTGATACCATTCACATGAGGAGAGTACAAGTATAGTACTGATGCTAGTATAGTGAAACCGATTTTTGTATTTTTAAACACTCTTGATTATAAGTGCACCTTAAATTCTTAATTTTTTGCTTAAGCTCGTTTACTCCAAAGCCCCCTTTGCCATTCTTTCGACGATTTCATCCTCCGCAGCTTGCTGCAAACTTTTATTTCTGTAGTATACACTACCTAAATTCCATAAACACTGGTATTCGCCGTATTATAGCTCTACAAGTTTTAAAGTTTCATCTTCGGTGAACCTCATTTTCACTATTTACACAAAACACAATTCCAGCCAGAATGACAGCGCCCCCATGTACTCTCCTACCTACTCTATTCTGCCATAATTGAGCGTGTTCCATGGGTAGAGTGTGCAGCCGAGTAGACATTTTGGCAGTAGTGGTGGTCATAGAGTAGTTACTTTGCCATAGGTTGCTAGTCACTCTACTTTAACTCCAACTATACACTCTACCAGCTATTCTACTGTGCTGAGCATTTTTACAGGTAGAGTTACTCTACTCTATCAAGTACTTGCATCATTACTCTACCCGTGTAAACAAGTCTTAAATCTACTGAATGAAAATCTACTTAATCTTAATCTACTCTTAATGAAAAATGTCTAAAATCATTTACCCACCTAGTATTATTGTAGAATTTAAGACAGTCCAGTGCCTTATAAATAATTTCAATATGAATATTTTTTCCTTTAATTCTCCTTTGATACCACTCCATTTTAGATTTTGGGGAACTTATTTCATTGTGTTTATAGCCCATATTTATTGAAGGAACCCAATCTGGAGATTGTTATTATCGATTAAGTCGGCTGGTTTTCCTATAAGATTAAAATGTTAACATCTTCAAAAATCGTTACTGTTGTAATTGTAACTTACCAGATATAAAATGATTACAGCAGACAGGACAGGAAAATTTTCATTTCGCTAGTAAAACCTGTAAATTGTATTGCATTTAACCATTGTTGTCTCTCAGATACCTTATTTAGAATTTATTTATTTAATCTAAGTTTAAAAGTGAACTTTATCTTGACTTTATCACAATTACTTTGCATTTCACACTTCAAAACACAACACCATTGAAGCATATTATCTTTCTAAATTAATACTTCCAGAGAAAATGTTAAATTAATCTTTGTACAACACAAAATTACAAAGAAATACAACTAAAATTATCTAAAACTCATTAAGAACAGATAAAATAAGATTTATCTTTTACACCCAGTAGCCATATTGACATATATTATGAATCAGTAGAAACGATTATATTTAAATTTGGTAAATATAACTCCGCACGACCACGCAACTCGAAACACAAGTACGCAAAGACGGTTGCGTGAAGCGTGGCTCGCAATCGTGAAATTTACGAGACTTGCTCGACTTGTAGATTCTTGTAAAAATGAGTGGCGCATACAATACTCCAGCTACAAAAGATCTAATATGATTACGTGGCGCGAAAATGTATTTTCCTTTTGATGCAAAATAAAATTTTAGTTTTATTTTAAACGATTTTTCCATAATATTTCAAACTGTATCAAAGTTACTCTTTTGTGGCGCGTTTTACTTCAAATTTAGCAAACCTTATTGAAACATTTTTCAAAATAAAACTAGAATTTTATTTTCCATCAAAATGAAAATACATTTTCGCGCCATGTAATATTCATATCAGATCTTTTGTAGCTGGAATATTGTATGCGTCACTCATTTTTACGGCGTTTAGCGGATTTTTATTCTTGTTAGAATAACGTTTAAACTATTTTACTTAAAATATGTAGGTATTATGACCACATGTATGGAAATAAGACGTAAATTATAGCTATAATAAAAAACAATGACAAATGTAACCAGTAAAGTACAAAAAATAAATAATAAAAAATAAGCCAAAGGAAATAAATTATTTTAATCAACACCTTCATTTTAATGAATTCTTGCAACAAAACATGGCCTTATGACAGTTTTATATTTCAAGACTAGCTCTTTCTAGACCACAAATGCTAAGGTTTTTTTATTTATTATTTGGTTCGAAATACCATCAAGTATAACCAAATACGTCTTGATTTATATGAAACACTAGTTGAAATATTACGAAATTCTGAAAAAAAAATACTATTTGGTCACGTTTATTAATTCTGAAAGCGTTTCTGTCTTACTAAGCACCCACATGATTGGTCTTATGAGGATATTGACCGTTTGAAAAATCAGCATATTATGCTCATCTCCAGACTATGTACTATTTGGTAACTTGCGTCTGCCTACTTATATTTACAATTGTCGGTAAAAGAAGGCGTATGCCTACATCGTGGAGCCAAATAAACCGAGTGATAAAATAACCATACCAAAAGACAAAAATGTAGACGGTAATTAGTTAAATAAGCTTTCCCACGTAAGTCGATGATCAAATAACCGTGAAGACAAGTTGAAATTTATACGCGAAAATTCAAATACATACACAAAATATCAATTTTTATGGAGAATATTAATCATTTTTGATGTGGCGCAACAAGTATTTATTCAGGAAATAATAATTATTATGTAGAGAGTCCCAACAATAAGTATTATACGATTAAAATAATGCCATGTATGTTCAAAACCGAACCACATTATTTGAAAACACTTCGGAATTTAATAAAAAGTAAATGTATCAGCGGAAAATATTAAAAGAAAATCAGTTAAAAGGGCTTACAAACCGAATGAAACAGTCACAATGTCACAAAAAAACAAGCACATGCTCAAGACATAACAAGTTGCAAAACATTAATGAATATAGAACCAGAAAATTTTTTCATAGTTGCCGTAAACATTTTGTTTTCCTTATTTTTCCACTTATAATTTCAATTATTTAAAACCTACAAAGAAATTATATCTATACAAGAAGAATATATCTATTTTTTATATAGATGAAAAGTGTATCTACTCTGGGCTAATTAGCAAAATACAAAGAAAAGTTATTTACCAACAATTTTATTGCTGGAATCGAATCTTATGATTATATGTAATAATAATATAGGTATGCAAAGTCCGCAGATAGTGTGGCTACTTTTTTTATAAACAAAATGGCGCCCGAAAATCGTGTTATTTTTCAATTTTTGCTCTATATCTTCAAAGATTTTAACTTTACACCAAAAACACCCAAATAAAAATTCACCGTAATTAAATTCTGCATGGAGACGTGTTTTTCCTGATTTACTTCGACGAAGATTTTCCCCGGAAAATGCAAGTTTTTCCAACAAAATCTTTAATTTTCAACCAAAATTTTAGATAAGTAATTGTTTATCAATAATTAAATAATTGGTAATATAAAAGCTCTTTTCGTATAGATTACAATCAGTGGTGTCATGGCAAAATTAGCAGTGCGGGAACGCAGTGCCGGAACGCACTGCTAATTTTTGTTTACAAAACCTAAATTCTCTATTATTTTTTTTTCTTTTCTTAACCAGTGCGGGAACGGCGTTCCCACGCGTTCCCACACCATGACACCACTGATTACAATTCCATAAGCCGATGGAAATTGAATGAACAGTTTAGCAACAATTGAATTGTTAATTAAAAATTTACGGTCTCTATAATAACCACAATAATTATGATACATAAGAATAACTATGATTTTTGTACAAAAAGACACACTATCTATCTAATGTACTTTACAGAATTGAAATTGGACTATTTAAGCGGCCTCAGGAATATTTTAAAATTATAAACAATTTTTTGGCTTATAAACAAATAGAATATCTCGGGAAATATTAAATTACATTAAATCATGAAAACGGTATTGGAAAAAAAGCGGCAGAACGCTTCTTTTAAAAGAAAAAACGTTTAATTGTGATGAGTGAATCTTGAGATACAACCGGTCAAATTTGACCGGCATTTATGGCAAATATATAAATAATAGGATCATAATTTTCGAGCCATCACCTATGTTTGTTCTCTTTCTCCACACCAATTTTCATATCTTGAAAATACTCATAACATGTATGATTATAATAAAAACTATCGATATTACGATAGCAAAATTCCCATTAAAAATTAGGTTGGAGAAAATTGTAATCTCCAAGTTCAAAATCGGTATACGTTAAAAAATGCATTTTCTCGGCTTCCCATGGAGCAATTTTTTTCATGTTTTTTTGTTCCCAAGTAACTCGAGTAGAGCCATCTAACTAACGCATTATTAAATGTCAAACTTGCTTTTGTTTTGTTATAATAAATTAATTTATATATTATAACAAAAATTTTTAATTTGTTTAAATAATTATACAGCTTTCAAATGAGAATATTTGTGTTTTTAACGTTAAAAGGTTCACTTGTAGTAAGTTTATCTAAAAAAGGCTACAACTGGAAAAATTGTGCAGTTTTCTTTTCTTATAATTAAATTAATCTACTATAACAAAACAAAAGCAAATTTGACATTAATTTAATAATGCGTTAGTTAGATGGCTCTACTCGAGTTACTTGGGAACAAAAAAAGAATGAAGAAAATTGGTCCATGGGAAGCCGAGTAAATGCATTTTTTTAACGTATACTGATTTTGAACTTTGAGATTACATTTTCTCCAACCTAATTTTTGATTGGAATTTTGCTATTTTTGGCAATTTTCACTCGTAATATCCATAGTTTTTATTATAATAATATATGTTATGAGTATTTTAAAGATATGAAAACTGGTGTGGAGAAAGAGGACAAAAATAAAAAGGAGATGGTTCGAAAATTATGATCTTATTGTTTATATATTTGCCACAAATGTCGGTCAACTTTGACCTGTTATCTGTATCTTAAGAACCACTCATCACAATTAAACGTTTTTTCTTTTAAAAGAAGTGTCCTGCCGCTTTTTTTACAATACCGTTTTCATGATTTATTGTAATTTAATATTTCCCGAGATATTCTATTTGTTTATAAGCCAAAAAATTGTTTATAATTTTAAAATATTCCTGAAGCCGCTTAAATAGTCCAACTTCAATTCTGTGAAGTACATTAGATGGGTACTGTGTCTTTTTATACAAAAATCATAGTTATTCTTATTTATCATAATTATTATGGTTATTATAGCGACCGTAAATTTTTAATTAACAATTAATTGTTGCTAAACTGTTCATTCAATTTCCATCGGCTTCTGTAATTATAATCTATACGAAAAAAGCTTTTACATTACCAATTTATTTAATTATTGATAAACAATTACTTATCTAAAATTTTAATTGAAAATTAAAGATTTTGTTGGAAAAACCCGCATTTTCCGGGGAAAATTTTCGTCGAAGTAAATCGGGAAAAACACGTCTCTATGCAGAATTTAATTGCGGTGAATTTTTATGTGGGTGTTTTTAGTGTAAAGTTGAAATTGTAGAGCAAAAATTGATAAAAACACGTTTTTCGGGCGCCATTTTGTTTATAAAAAAGTAGCACACTATCTGCGGAATTTGCATACTTATATTATTAATATATAAAGATTCGATTCCAGCAATAAAATTGCTGGTAAATAACTTTTCCCAAAAATGCCATTTCTGCGATAACCTGCCCAGACTAATCATACATTCTCAAAGTTTGGCAGCACAAAACTGTTAAAGAGGAAAGGCAAGCAATATAATATGTTTATGTAAGCAAAACAGTGTGATGATAATGATTATTTAGATTTTTGATTAATAGAAAAATCAATCAAAAGTAGCACCCACTTCGGAATAAAATAAAAGTAAAGCATTAAAAGTAAAGTACATCGAAAAGTATAAAGCGAATCAAGAAAAATCAGTTAAAATGGCTTACAAACCGAATGAAACAATCACAAAGGAAATATATGGTGATATCACGCAACCGAGATGAAGCACATACCAAAAGATGGAACAAGTAGAAATATACAGGGTTCCACAAAAAAGTTGTGTCATTAATAATTATACAACGATTTTAAGAGATGAAAATAAGTCGATTTGGCCTAACTTACGTATAAATACACCCACAAAAAGTTACAAATAAAATCGAATTTTTTAATATTGCTCCAAAACGATTTAAAACTTTTTATGATACTTAATTTATGTTATATTATAGATGTTAGCATACCATGTCTAATAAAACCGAAGTAGTGAACATTATTTCTTCCTCGATTTTTCTAGATGTTTAGGGGTCTCCGAATCTCAATAAGCTTTATTCATTAATCAGTTTGTTATAAAATAATTACAATTTCCAATAAATAGTTAATTATTAAGATAAATAAAAAAAATACAGTCCAATAAGAGAATACACTCTTAATATACAATACACTGTGTATGTGAAAGTCTCATTTCAGGCACTGATCACCGTAAAGATGAAGCATAACAGTCGTTTACTACTTCAAGAACCTCCCAAAAGATGCTGATAGCGTAGACAATGTATATTACAGGAAATCACACTTTAAAAAATAAAGTCTAATAAATATCAAAAATATATAAAAAGACAATGTAGAAGCCCAAATATTGGATTAACATAAAACAGTAGTACCTACAAGTACAAAATTCAACCACCCACTGTATACACCTCATTACTACTTTAAAAAATTTACATAATACGCTTACAAATATAGAAAGTTCACGGTAGTGTAAGAGGCTAATGATCATAATAAAACAATTTAACATTCCTGACTAGGTGCTAAGCTTTTAATCGTTTGATCGAGCTGATAACGAATCCTGCCTTACCGATAAAAACGTAAATTTTATGGTTTTCTTTCATATTATAGTTACTGTATTAGTCATAAAGTTGTTAGAAGGTAGCATTACATGAAAATAAATGACAATACCAAGAAGTAAAAATATATAAAAACGTATTTATATCTTAAGAAATATGGACAAGAAAATGAAAGGTATGAAGAAATTGAGCAAACAATTGAAAATATCAAGGCACAAATTAAAGAAGATGCAAAATAATTGTAAATTGTAGAAGAAGAAAGAGGACGTTTCGCCCTGTAGACTGAGTTAAAAGATTTTTGTTTAGATCCTACGTCTATCTTAGTGACTTCCGTAGTGCCTGCTGCTGATTATCTTTTGGAGCAAGGCATTGTTTAGCTGTTTAGCGGTAGACTGTCCTACTCATCTCCGGTTCATCATCATCATCATCATTTGGCTCTACAACTCTATGTAAGTCTTGGCCGCGTTTACTATTTCCCTCCACCATTGTTGTCGGTCCTTAAGATTTGTGAAAAGTCAAAGACTGTCATGGCTGGGACATGTTCAGCGACAAGAAGACACGAAGACGACAAAGAAGTTACAGTGGAAGCCGGTAGGAAGGCGGAAAAAAGGAAGGCCCAGGACGAGATGGTTGGATGACGTGGAAGACGACCTGAAAACCATGAATATAAGACAATGGAGGGGAAGGGCCCAAGAGAGATCTGAATGGAAGGACGTAGCCAGACAGGCAAAGACCCATCCAGGGTTATGATGCCAAAAGAAGAAGAAGAAGAATTGTTGTCGGTCCTGAGCAGCTATTTCCCATTTCTGTAGTCCCATTTTGCGTAGATCACTGGCTACTGCGTCCTTCCATCTCTTTCTTGGACGACCAACTGACCTTTTACCATCGGGCCTTTCCCAGAATGTGTCGTTCAGAAGTCTTTCGTCACTCGATCTTAGCACGTGGGCCCATCTTATTCGCTTTGCTTTAATGTAAGGTTTCGGTTTACTTATCTCCGGTTGCTAGACCTTTTACCCTTTCTTCTGAGCTATATCACAGTTTTCCTGATATTACATTTTCATAAATTCCCGAAGACTAAGGCTGCTTTGTTCGTCTTTATTCTTTGTTTTGTTTATTCCTGGTCGACTTTTATCCTACTGGAATCTAGGTAATGGATGGTCACTACCAGCAAAGCACAGCATGCTGTGAGAAGGCTAATAAAATCTGGATATCTTCTAATACCAGAAATTAATCATTTTTAGATTCCACTCGATCGTGATCATCTTAAGCATAAGAAAGCAGGAAAAGCGCCTGTATAGTACCTATCAAGATATTCTAGAAAACTTTAATCTTAAGCTTATTACAAAGTCATTTGTCTTTGAATGGTGTGGTTAAGTTTTCGGCCCAGGTAGAAATTAATAAATTTTAATCTATTGTACTCTTATTTATTATAGCTGCTTTTCAGTATGTTCACCTCCAGAAATTTAACGATACAACTCAAATACAAATGACTTTGTAATAGGATTAAGATCGGTTTTCTAAAATTAGTCCAGGGTAATAAGGTTTTTCCTAGACACTTGAACAGCCAGGGTACTGAAGCGTTTTTTCGACAGGTAATACCTATAAGAGCAAATTGTAACTATTTCCTGCGTAGGATCTGGCGGCCATTTTTATTTATAAACAATTAAGTGTCAAAAAATGGCATTTTTCACTTTTTTTTCAAATCAATGGAAAACAGGGAAACTTATGGTTTTCTTAGTACAAATATCTTCGAGATTATGGAAAAAGCTTTAAAATGACGTATTATAAAGTTTTATACATATACTCATTTATTGTTAATATAATTGCGAAAAAAGGTCGGAATTGCAAAAAAAAATATTTTCGCAATAACTTGTAAAAATTAGTGTACAGCTCTGAAATTTTTGTCAAAGAGTTCTTTGGTGCTTAATATGTGATAAAAATTTCAAAGCGATTCATTTAATTGTTTAAATCTTATTCAAATTGTTTATCCCAGAGAGCATTTTTTTGCAATAACATAAGTCAGAAAAAAATGACGTTAGAACCATTCCACAGGTGTCAAATGAAAGAGTATGAGCTATATTTTCAACTTGGTCTAAAAAAAGTGAATAAAAAAATGCATTTATTAGTAATAAATAATTATGCAAAAGTATCGTAAATCTTTCCTTATAAACTTTTTATTTTTTATATAAGAAATTAGATATATTTATTACAATTTTTTATCAATTATGATATAAATAACATTACTCGGTAGTTGTACACTTAAAACAGGGTAAAAAAGTTAATTTTTTGGAAAAAGTTATTCAAAAAGTTTATAAAGAAAAATTGACTTTTGCATAATTATTTATTACTAATAAACTTTTATTCACTTTTTTAAACCATGTTGAAAATGTAGCTCATGCTCTTTCATTTGACACCTGTGGAATGGTCCTAACGTCATTTTTTTCTGACTTATGTTATTGCAAAAAAAATGTTCTCTGGGATAAACAATTTGAGTAAAATTTAAACAATTGAATGAATCGCTTTGAAATTTTTATCACATATTAAGCCCCAAAGAACCCTCATTTGACAAAAATTTCAGAGCTGTACACTAATTTTTACAATAGTTTCCGACCTTTTTTCGCAATTATATTAACAATAAATGAGTATATCAAACTTTGCAATACGTCATTTTAAAGCTCTTTCCATCATCTCGAAGATATTTGTACTAAAAAAATCATAAGTTTCATTCCGACAAAAAGTAAAAAAACATCTACAATAACTACTATTTCAACATGTCCTTTCTTTTGCAATTGACAACACCTTTTTTTAACCGAACGTTTTTAAACTTATTATTCACCCATATTAAGCTGCACCCCCCACCATGGCGAATAAAGTTCGGACTAGGCAAAAAATTTAGTGCTATTTATGTGCTAATTAGTTGCTCTATTCCGAATTTTGTTGCTCAAACCGTTTACCAGGAAATCGCGTTGAAAGTGGGGGGGTGCAGGTTAATGTAAAGCTGCACCCACCCACACCGAAAAAAGCTCAAACTTCTTGATTTTTTTTGGTGATAAATTTAGTGCTATTTATGTGCTAATTAGTTGCTCTATTCCGAATTTTGTTGCTCAAACCGTTTACCAGTAAATCGCGTTGAAAGTGGGGGAGTGCAGGTTAATGTAAAGCTGCACCCACCCACACCGAAAAAAGCTCAAACTTCTTGATTTTTTTTGGTGATAAATTTAGTGCTATTTATGTGCTAATTAGTTGCTCTATTCCGAATTTTGTTGCTCAAACCGTTTACCAGGAAATCGCGTTGAAAATGGGGGGGTGCAGGTTAATGTAAAGCTGCACCCACCCACACCGAAAAAAGCTCAAACTTTTTGATTTTTTTTGGTGATAAATTTAGTGCTATTTATGTGCTAATTAGTTGCTCTATTCCGAATTTTGTTGCTCAAACCGTTTACCAGGAAATCGCGTTGAAAGTGGGGGGGTGCAGGTTAATGTAAAGCTGCACCCACCCACACCGAAAAAAGCTCAAACTTCTTGATTTTTTTTGGTGATAAATTTAGTGCTATTTATGTGCTAATTAGTTGCTCTATTCCGAATTTTGTTGCTCAAACCGTTGACCAGGAAATCGCGTTCAAATTGGGGGGTCCAGCTTAATGGCAAGCTGCACCCACACCGAAAAGAGTTCATACTTATTGATTTTTTTTGGTGATAAATTTAGTGCTATTTATGTGCTAATTAGTTGCTCTAATCCGAATTTTGTTGCTCAAACCGTTGACCAGGAAATCGCGTTGAAATTGGGGGGTGCAGTTTAATGGCCATCCTGACCCACCCACACCGAAACAAACTCAAATTTCTTGATTTTTTTGGTGAAAAATTTAGTGCTATTTATGTGCTAATTAATTGCTCTATTCCGAATTTTGTTGCTCAAACCGTTGACTAGGAAATCGCGTCGAAAATGGGGGGGGGTGCAAGTTAATGGCAAGCCTGCATCCACCCATACCGAAACAAGCTCAAACTTCTTGATTTTTTTGGTGAAAAATTTAGTGCTATTTATGTGCTAATTAGTTGCTCTAGTCTAAATTTTGTTGCTCAAACCGTTGACCAGGAAATCGCGTTCAAAGTGGGGCGGTGCCAGCTTCTCATTAGACGCACAACGAAACACTTGTATGTTCACTAAAACAATGAGAAATAAAATCAGATAGAAGTATAATTTGATGGTACGTGTTCCCTAAATTATTTTAGTACCAAATAATATGTACGAGTAACTTATTTATTTAACATAGAACAGAGACACATATGTATAGCGCGGAGCCAGGTCGGGTGGGATTAACTAATGCATTTGCAAGTTCTACGGTTAGCAACAAAATCGGATACCGATATATTTCGATAGTACGTATCATTATCATCATCATACAGCCCTTTTCGTTCACCGCTGAACATAGGCCTCCCTCATTTTTGTCCATTGTGCTCTATTTTGAGCACTTTGCATCCAATTTCTTGACATTTTCTTGAGTTCATCAGTCCAACGAGTAGATGGTCTTTCTCTACTTCTTTTGTCTAATCTTGGCCTGCACTCTTCGTCCACTCCCCATCACTGATTCGGGCGACGTGTCCGGCCAAGTTCCATTTCAGGGTGGCAATTCGGGAAATTACATCGGTAACTCTTGTTCTTCGCCTTAAGTCTTCATTTCTAACTCGGTCACGAAGCGACATACTCAGCATTGACCTTTCCATTTTCCTCTGGGCTATTTGCAGCATTTTAGAAGCTGTGGCTGTCAATGTCAAAGTTTCGGCACCATAAGTCATCATAGGCAACACAAATTGGTCAAATGTTTTACGTTTTAGAGAAATTGGTATGTCGCTTTTAAATAGGTCTTTGAGTTTTCCATAGGCTACCTATGGTAGGTTTATTCTTCTTCGTAGTTTGCATATTTGTTTGTCTCTTGTGATCTTTATTTCGTGTCCAAGGTATATGTATTTTTCCACTAGCTCTACTTCGTTTTCTCCAATATTGATATTTCCGCTAGGTACTAGGTTTGTCATGAATTTTGTTTTGGAGATGTTTATTTTGAGACACCTACACTGGCGTACACTAACTAAAGTTCATGTAGCATGGTACATATCTTCTTGAGGTTGTCAGAGAACAAAACTATGTCGTCTGCGAATTTCAAATTTGTTAATCTTCTACCGTCAATATTCAGGCCTCGCTCTTCCCAGTTAAGTTATTTACAAGCATATTCTAGTACTGCGGTAAAGAGTTTAGGCGATAAGTTATCGTCCTGTCGGACTCCTCTGCCGATTGGGATATGGTCCGTGTTTTTATGTAGTTTCACCGACATAGTTGCGTTCTTTTATGTATTGTAAATTAACCTTGTGTATCGGTAGTCAATGCGGCATGCTTGTAGTACTTCCAGAATTTTGTCACATTCTACCGTGTCAAAGGCTTTATGGAAATCTACAAAAGCCAAAACGAGTGGTCGATTGTATTCAATAGTCTTTTCTATTACCGTTTTAATGCTCTGTGGGTGACCATTTGTTCCAAATTGGCTGGTAGAAATCCAGTTTTTTCTCAAGACGATTCGTTACTATTCTTGTAAGGAGTTTGTATAAGTGACTAAGAAGACTTATAGGTCTGTAATTTTCTAATTCATGGGGATCTCCTTTTTTGTACAATAGAATTACTTGAGCATTATGCCATTTGTCGGGTATATTGCTATCTAAAAGGCACATATTAAAAAGGTCTTTTATTTTCTTAAGAAGACAAGTGCCTCCGATGTTTATTGCATCAGTAATTACACAATCTTCGCCTGGAGATTTTTTATTCTTATCTTTTCTTAGGGCTAGTTTACAATCTAGAAATATATGTTCCAGGGCAAAAAAGGTGGTCTTTTGTATTTGTTTAAAAAAATTGTTTAAACAATTTCTGCCCAAAAATTCCGCCATATATCCTTCTTCTCCTTCTTAAAGTGCCTATCCGTTTCGGATGTTGGCGATCATCATGGCTATCTTGACTTTGTTTACCGCAACGCGGAACAGTTCAGTGGTAGTGGTGTTATACCACTTTCGTAAATTTTGAAGCCAGGAAATGCGTCTTCTTCCCGGCCCTCTTTTACCATTTACCTTCCCTTGGAGAATCAGTTGGAGAAGGCCGTAACGTTCTTGATTTCTCATTACATGTCCTAGATATTCTAATTTTTTTGTTTTGATGGTTATGAGAATTTCACAGTCTTTCCCCATTCTACGCAGCACTTTTACATTATTAATTCGTTCAACCCAGGATATACGTAATGGAGAATTCTCACGACGAGGTCGAGGCGCGTGTTGAAGCGAGATTCAAGTGGGTCCTAATTTAAACGTCGGCAAAGAGAGATATAATATATATAATAGTGGAAAAGAAAGAGAACGCAGATACCCTACAAGACGGTAAAATTAGTAATATTTACACTTTGTGATAAAATGTCCCGAAGAATACCGGCAACCAAAAAGTTGACCGCTCTCAGTGGTGGAGATAAAAATATTAGTTGGTTTTTTTAATTCTCACAATGATAAAAATTAGAACAAAACGTAGTTTGACCATAAAATTACCACGCCACTGATCATACCCTCGGCTGACGAGACATCCACACTATCTACAGGCTAATAAATTTTACCATTTGGTGTTATTTTAAGGGTCATAAATACCAACTTTTGACAGAAATTTCTCTATCTCTTCTTACGTTTAATCTTTTTCACGTTGGGTTGAATTCCGTCTTCAGTTTTTATCTTTTTCTGTTACATTTTTTTATTTCACTCATAATGTCGCAACACGCTCTGTCAGTTTTCCTCTTAAGATGCGCCTATAACACCACATTTCGAAAGCTTCGATCCGATTCATAGATGCAACAGTTAGTGTCCACCTTCCATTCCGTAGAGCAGAACTGTGAATATGTAGCTTTTCAACAGACGGTATTTTATTTTTAATGATATGTCTCGACTGTTGAAAATTGGTCTCATTCTAAAGTATGCTGCTTTCGCTTTTATTATTCGCTGTTTAATTTCTGTCGAGTGGTCCCATTGGCTATTTAAATTCGTACCCAGATATGTATATTGCTCAACTCTTTCGATATTCTGTTGGTTGACTCTAAGTTGAGCGTTTAATATTGGTTTTTTACTAATTGTCATAAATTTGGTCTTCTTCTGTTGCTGACTTCTGTTATACGATTTGTTAATATCTGTAAATCATTCAGATTATCGTCGAAAACTATGGTGTCATCTGCATATCTAATGTTATTCAACCATTCACCATTTATTAATACTCCCTTCGCACAACCGTCTAAAGCTTTAGTCCTGTCGCCAGGGGGGGTACAACGGCCTCCTGTATTCAGATGGACTTACCCAAGTTTTTTTTTATGTATTTTGACTTGTAGAACACGAATTTTTTGGGTAACAGTTGATCCGGATGTCGATAAGATTGTTATAAACCAAGAAGTTGAGGAATCACATAACAGCGATTTCTCGCAAAACAAAACATTTTTTTTGTATTTTTTGGGCCATTCTTACCAAAAAATGATCCTACAAATTTTTTCGTAGGATGCATAGTTTTCGAGATAAACGCGGTTGAACTTTCAAAAAATCGAAAAATTACAATTTTTGAACCCGAATAACTTTTGATTCTTCTTCTTCTTCTTAGCCTTCTATCGTCCACGTTTGGACATAGGCCTCTCCCAACTCCTTCCATCGGTCTCTATCCTGAGCAACATATTTCCAATTCGTTCCGGCCACTCTTTTAATATCAAACTATTATTAAATATTATAAAATAAAATAGCAATTCTGCTTACCGCATTTGAAAGTTCAAGTCAAATTATATCGGTTTTAATTATTTGTATTGCTAAAAATTTATTATTTTATTGTTAAAACAAAGCTATAAACACCTAGTGCTTGAGTGATGTTTTCAATGATTTCTCATTTAAAATCGAACGAGTAGATAGAGGAGGTAAAAGTGCAAGCGGGGCTATTTCTACGTAGCATACGTTAAAACGCATGTATTAGGCACGGGAAACACTATGTGTGTTTATAGATTTTTTTAGCAATCAAAAAATAAATTTTTAGCAATGCAAATATTCAAAACGGATATAATTTTACTCAAACTTTTAAAGGCGGTAAGCAGAATTACTATTTTATTTTTTATTCAAAGGTTATTCGGGTTCAAAAATTGCAATTTTTCGATTTTTTGAAAGTTCAACCGCATTTATCTCGAAAACTATGCATCATACGAAAAAACTTGCAGGAACATTTTTTGGTAAGAATGGCCCAAAAAATACAAAAAAAATGTTTTGTTTTGCGAGAAATCGCTGTTATGTGATTCCTCAACTTCTTGGTTTATAACAATCTTATCGACATCCGGATCAACTGTTACCCAAAAAATTCGTGTTCTACGGGCCAAAATACATAAAAAAAACTTGGGTAAGTCCATCTGAATTAAGAAGGCCGTTGTACCCCCCCTGGCGACAGGACTACTTCTTTAAATATCCATTCAGAGTAAATATTGAATAGTAGTGGAGATAAAATACAGCCCTGTCGTACTCCTCGTTCTATTGCAATTTTATCAGTTAACTGGTCTTCTATTTTGATTTCTGCCGTTTGATTGTAATATTTGTTTCTGATAATCGATACCCTTCAGATTTGTTTAAAGGGGACATTTTTTAATAGGAATCCCCAAAGAAACCGAATCAGAAATGTTTTCAGACTCACCATATGGACTATATGGAACGGTCTCACCATATGGACTATATACATACTTCCACATTTTGTAATAAACATACAAACTTTCACCAAGTAACCATCATGTTGATGTAAGATACGAATACGAGTGTGAATTATAAATTTCTAAAAAAAATACAAAATCTTTGTGGCTTGTGAATGTTTTAAAAATAAAACAATTGAATATTAGTCTTAAAGGTGGTGTTGAAGCGGCTGAAGTTTCATTCTTCGGTGAGGTATCTTACAGTCTGACTAGATTCACTTTGTATTTGAGATTTGGATGCGCATTGTTGTTGACTTTCGGATTTTCCAAATTTTGTGATTTTTATTTTGATAACATCTCGTCAAGTAAAATACCTGCACGGTACCAAAATAAAATTCAGAAAATGTGGAAAACCCGAACGCCAAACATTAGTGCACATCCAAAATCTCAAATACACACTGAATCTGGCCCGACTGTACACTGGTGAGTGTTTTATAGAAATCACTAATATAGTTTTAAAATTTTTTATTACAAAATCTAATACAATATTTTACATTTATTAATTATTATATTAACAGAAATAAAATACATTTTGATATAGCACAAATTATTTGCGGTAAAACTCAAGCAAATCTATTAAATTTTTTCTACAATCACTTGATAAAGAAGAGTTTTTCGCTTGTCAATGGCAACGAAAAGTTAACGTTTACTGAGTACCGTCACTTTATAGCGCTAGCGCGTTAAAGTTTGATTACCGCGCGTCGTCCGTAGCAACCGTACAACCATACAATACTCGTACAATTTGAAAATTCAAATTGAATAGTTATTTATGTATTAAGAACGAAAAGTGATACATTATTCCTTGAGAGTAAGAGTTACCACTCGACCGTAGCGGAGAGCGGTAATTACTCGAAAGAAATAATGTCACTTTGCGCTTGTAATACATACAACATTTTTTCTACAATCACTTAATAAAATGAAACTATTTTTAAATCACTAACTTTATTGTAACTATTTTATATCTGTCGTTATAATGTCATAACATTAACTTTTATATCTTTCAGTTTGAATGTTCAATGTGATTGTATTGTATGGTTGTACGGTTGCTACGGACGACGAGCGTAAAATCAAACTACGCGCTAGAGCAGCGTTTCCCAAATGGTGGGTCGCGACCCGGTACCGAGCCACGAAAGCAAAATGCCGGGTCGCCTCGCCGTTTCACATGAACATCTTCTTTTAGACTGCGAAGTGCGTTGACTATCAAAAGGGAATGTTTAAAGAAAACTTTTTTTGAATTAATTGAATAATTCAAGGAAGAAATTTCAATATTCTTAGAACAACATCCACCAACGGCTAGGGATGCAATATTTCAATTTAAAGACAGTTTTCATGATGCCAATCGGTTAATCAAGGTAGCGTATATTTGTTATATTTTTGACTTCTTCAAGAATTTAAATATGACATTACAAGGTAGCAATGTAGTACAAGAGAAGCTGGAAGCTGCAATAAAGTTTGCAAGTTTGCCATACTTATTTAAAAACACCCTGTATCGATAAAAAATAAGGCGAGTTGTTAAATTATTACCTAACTTTTTTACTATCCAACATAAGCGAATGAATCGAAAAACAGAATGTTAAGAACACATGAGGCTATAGTTGGGTTTTAATTTCAGTATTTTATAAATGCAAGAATATTCCACAGGGTGTGGTGACTTTGAGAAAAAATTACTTTTTGATTGGTACACTACCTGTTTAGCAACAATATTATTAAACGAAAATGTTCAAAAATATATCGAAAACAGGTTTAGGAAATATGAGACATAAAAAATGACCAATTTTTAAGGTGATACGTTAATTTCTTTTGGAGAAATGTAGATATACATAAATACAATAAAGATAAAGACAGATTATACGAACATACATAATATACCCGAACAATACATACTGTTTCAAATATTCAAAGATAAAGCGATTACAAAAATTGCAATTCGGCATTCTTCAATATACATTATACAATAACTCACACACAGCCAACGGAATTGACAATGAGAGATACCTTGAAAACAATAAAGCTCTGTTGTTATGGGGCAGAGAATAGATAATAGGTAAATATGATTTATATAGGTATATATAAAGAATCCACTACACCAAAATGTTGATATCCAAACAACATACACTGTTTCAAAGCGTTTTAATAGTGAAATGCCTGTAGAATATTTAGTTCGATCTTTGCAAATGGAATTTTGTTTCGACATGCCGCGATGGGGCCCTTGAATGTCGGGGGCCCCTTGAATGTCGGGGGCCCCGTATAATTGATACGGCTGATACGACGGTAGCTACGCCCCTGGCGTTAAGTAACAATGTATTTTAAATGGGATTTACTTTTTCGCACTGTTTGTAACTTTCGAGTTGTCATGGTGACAATCCTTAATTTTCGCGTTGTCATGGTGATGACAATATGAGCAATGAATTATAACAAGAGTTTTGACAGCTTTGTGGTTTGAAAGTAGTTGTAATTTTTAAATTTCAAAGTTCTAAAAATTGTAGAATAGAAGAGTTACAGCTTTTTTTATTTATTTATCGTAGATAAATAAATATTGTATGAAACTGTGCGTGAAGTACTTTTTGCGAACTCGCTCCGTTGTCGCTCGTGCTCTAAAAATCGCGTGCGATCGCAAAAAGCATACTTCACGAACTGTTTCATTAATAACTATTTTAGCACTCCATTGGAGCGTTAAAAATGCTACTTTATAGCACTAGTGCTTTAAAATTTTTAAGGCACTGCAGTTAAAAGTGAATTGTCAAATTGTGAAAAGTCAAAATATTTATATTTCATTTACTAACATTAATATTCATAGTAAAACTTGCACAATTTGAAAACGGTGGTTTAAAAGGTTTTTTAAAATTTAATTTAAACTCTATTATTGCATTTTTAACACGTTTGTAGAAAAAACAAGTTTATATAACGGTATAATATTTTCGCTAAGAATTTTAAGATATTCCCCTCGAGTGTAGACAACCAGTTCTATCTTTTACGGGTGATAGGTTTCATGGTTTCAGCAATTAACAAAAATATTGTATTTTATATGTTTATAACGTTTGTAGAAAAAATATTGTATGATATACGTGTTAAAAAGTACATTTTTAAGGCACTCATGTGAATTTCAGAATTCGCTTCGCTCATTCCGACTAAATATATTCTTTATATGCCAAAAATTTGAATGAATTTTGAATTAATTCGTTTTCAAGTAAGTACATTTATCAGCAATAGTCGTAACGTAAGTGTTGTAAACCATAGTTTTATTACTAATTAGCTAATTAGCACATAAATGACACTAAATTCTTCACCAAAAAAATCAAGCAGTTTGAGCTTTTTTCGGTTTGGGTGGGTGCAGCTTGCCATTAACCTGCACCCCCCCAATTTCAACGCGATTTCTTGGTCAACGGTTTGAGCAACAAAATTCGGATTAGAGCAACTAATTAGCACATAAATAACACTAAATTTATCACCACAAAAAAATCAATAAGATTGAACTTTTTTCGGTGTGGGTGGGTGCAGCTTGCCATTAAGCTGGACGCCCCCATTTTGACCGAGATTTCCTGGTCAACGGTTTGAGCAACAAAATTCGGAATAGAGCAACTAATTAGCACATAAACAGCACTAAATTTTTCATCAAAAAATCAAGAAATTTGAGCTTTTTTCGGTGTGAGTGTGTGCAGCTTGCCATTAAGCTGGACCCCCCACTTTGAACGCGATTTCCTGGTCAACGGTTTGAGCAACAAAATTCGGAATAGAGCAACTAATTAGCACATGAATAGCACTAAATTTATCATAAGAAAAAATCAAGAAATTTGAGCTTTTTTCGGTGTGGGTGGGTGCAGCTTGCCATTAACCTGCACCCCCCCCCACTTTCAACGCGATTTCCTGGTAAATGGTTTGAGCAACAAATTTAGGAATAGAGCAACTAATTAGCACATAAATAGCACTAAATTTATCACCAAAAAAATCAAGAAGTTTGAGCTTTCTTCGGTGTGAGTGAGTGCAGCTTGCCATTAACTTGCACCCCCCCACTTTCAACGCGATTTCTTGGTCAACGGTTTGAGCAACAAAATTCGAATTAGAGCAACTAATTAGCACATAAATAGCACTAAATCACTAAATTTTTCACCAAAAAAACCAAGAAGCTTGAGCTTTTTTCGGTGTGAGTGGGTGCAGCTTGCCATTAAGCTTTGAACGCGATATCCTGGTAAAGGGTTTGAGCAACAAAATTCGAAATAGAGCAAGTAATTAGCACATAAATAGCACTAAATTTTTCACCAAAAAAGTCAAGAAGTTTGAGCTTTTTTCGGTGTGGGTGGGTGCAACTTGCCATTAACTTGCACCGCCCCAATTTCAACGCGATTTCTTGGTCAACGGTTTGAGCAACAAAATTTGGATTGTAGCAACTAATTAGCACATAAATAGCACTAAATTTATCACCAAAAAAAATCAATAAGTTTGAACTTTTTTCGGTGTGAGCGGGTGCAGCTTGCCATTAAGCTGGACCCCCCCACTTTGAACGCGATTTCCTGGTCAACTGTTTCAGCAACAAAATTCGGAATAGAGCAACTAATTAGCACATAAATAGCACTAAATTTTCACCAAAAAAATCAAGAAGTTTGAGATTTTTTCGGTGTGGGTAGGTGCAACTTGCCATTAACTTGCACCCTCCAATTTCAACGCGATTTCTTGGTCAACGGTTTGAGCAACAAAATTCGGATTAGAGCAACTAATTAGCATATAAATAGCACTAAATTTATCACCAAAAAAATCAATAAGTTTGAAGTTTTTTCGGTGTGGGTGGGTGCAGTTTGCCATTAAGCTTGACCCCCCCAATTTGAACGCGATTTGCTGGTAAACGGTTTGAGCAACAAAATTCGGAATAGAGCAACTAATTAGCACATAAATAGCACTAAATTTTCACCAAAAAAATCAAGAAGTTTGAGCTTTTTTCGGTGTGGGTGGGTGCAACTTGCCATTAACTTGCACCCTCCACTTTCAACGCGATTTCTTGGTCAACGGTTTGAGCAACAAAATTCGGATTAGAGCAACTAATTAGCATATAAATAGCACTAAATTTATCACCAAAAAAATCAGTAAGTTTGAAGTATTTTCGGTGTGAGTGGGTGCAGCTTGCCATTAAGCTGGACCCCCCACTTTGAACGCGATTTCCTGGTCAACGGTTTGAGCAACAACATTCGGAATAGAGCAACTAATTAGCACATAAATAGCACTAAATTTATCACCAAACAAAAACAAGAAGTTTGAGCTTTTTTCGTTGTGGGTGGGTGCAGCTTGCCATTAACCTGCACCCCCCCAATTTCAACGCGATTTCCTGGTAAACGGTTTGAGCAACAAAATTCAGAATAGAGCAACTAATTAGCACATAAATAGCACTAAATTTATCACCAAAAAAAATCAAGAAGTTTGAGCTTTTTTCGGTGTGGGTGGGTGCAGCTTTCCATTAACCTGCACCCCCCCACTTTCAACGCGATTTCCTGGTAAACGGTTTGAGCAACAAAATTCGGAATAGAGCAACTAATTAGCACATAAATAGCACTAAATTTATCACCAAAAAAAATCAAGAAGTTTGAGCTTTTTTCGGTGTGGGTGGGTGCAGCTTTACATTAACCTGCACCCCCCCACTTTCAACGCGATTTCCTGGTAAACGGTTTGAGCAACAAAATTCGGAATAGAGCAACTAATTAGCACATAAATAGCACTAAATTTATCACCAAAAAAATCAAGAAGTTTGAGCTTTTTTCGGTGTGGGTGGGTGCAGCTTTACATTAACCTGCACCCACCCACTTTCAACGCGATTTCCTGGTAAACGGTTTGAGCAACAAAATTCGGAATAGAGCAACTAATTAGCACATAAATAGCACTAAATTTTTTGCCTAGTCCGAACTTTATTCGCGATGGTGGGGGGTGCAGCTTAATATGGGTGAATATTCGCAAAGACAATGGCTGTACAAAATAATAAATACAATCAAGAATGATTACCGAACGATTCTTATGTGTTTCTAAGAAAGCTGAATCCACTTTATAAATAAATAAAAGGCAAAGGTCAATATACCTTGATCTCGCTGTAGAGAGTTCACAATCGAGAACAGTTAACACAAATCCTTATTGTTTAACTAAATTTGCAAATAACAGAATTTTTCAAGTTTATGGTGAATTTCCCAAGACTTGCTTAGTTTCTTTGTTTCTGGGTAATGCCATAAAGCACAATAAGGCACTGTTTTACCCACTCACTTAAATCTAATAGTTTTCTACTATTTCAATGGATGTGCAGTTCGTTCAATACGTACATTTTTGTTATCTTTTAGACGAACTTTAGTTGATGCTGAGTGTTAATTTGATTAGTAATTTTTGTAGCTAATTTTTATACAGTGTATAATTTGGAATTTGAAAGAAGCAAAGGCCGCATATGAAATGCCTCCCGAAATAGGATTTCTTACCTGTCGCTAAAATGGTCACATACGAATTGCCTCCCAAGGTTTAAATAAATTACATGGTTCTAATCTTTATGTGAAGGTGAGACGTTGCCGCATCTTCGTCTCTTTGTAAATTTTTGTCAAAATTGGTATTTTGTTATTTAATTTATTTTATTTTCAACCTTTATGTATTAAACATTATTGACACTAGGCGGTATTTATAAATTTTAACTAACTTATACATATATACAGTCGGAAAAATGAAAGAATACCCATGAACGAACACATAAAACACGCTGTATTTTCCTGTCACCGTGTCACAAAGAAAATTGTCCAGTGCAAGTACATGTAACAATAATTATTACATGTACTTGCGCTGGCCAATTTTTTGTGTGACACGGTGACAGGAAAATACAGCGTGTTTTATATGTTCTTTCATGGGTATTCTTTCATTTTTCCTACTGTAACTAGTTTTATAACCATTATAATATATATTTTATTATAACCATTATTTTTTATAATTAATAATTTAACAAAAAATACAAAAACAAATTAAGTATTTTATAAATTTATTAAAAATAACATAACAAAAAATCTTATTTGGAAAATATTACAAAATGAGTATAGAAATATAAAATTACAAAATATTTTTCCTAAATTTATATGATACTACTTTGACAAATTATAATCTATTTATTTTACATTCTCTTAATTCTAAAATTTTTTCATTTAGAAAATTTATTTTTGCTGTACTTTCCGCAACAATTTTTTTTGGTGTCGAAACAGAATTAATTTTAATGTAGGTATTTATTTGAAATTGTAAAATTACATCAATAAAATTATTAATGTTAGGATGAGGGCAGTATAAAGAAGAATTATACTTGGAATGAAAACTTTCGCATGGGTTTGTGGTTCTTTGTAAGGATGAAGAGTGTTCAGCCCAAAGATGTGGAGGAAATGTCGAATTTTCAGATATGTAATTATCAACAAGATAATCACAAAACTGGGTGACTCTTTCATCGACTGGTTTAATTTCTGCCAAATCTATATAAAAAAAATCGCTACCATCTTTAGGATGTAAGAATGAAAGACCAAAATATAAATAAGAAAATGCGTAATTTCGGTTGAGTCAACACCTTCTTTCTGGTATTCTGGAGCTAATCCCAGTGCTTGAACCTTTCTATACCATGCCTGACCTAAATGAAAACGACATCCATGAAGATCTGCTTCAGGAAATCCCATACGAATACCATTATGAATGGAAATTTCAAAGTCTGAAGTTATTACTTTAGGGGATACAGGACAATTAATTTTAAAACATTCTTCTATGAAATAGTTAAAAGCGAGATAATATGAAGATGACTTTTTATCTTGAAGTAAACAAAAGACAAGAGGAATATAATATAATGTCCACTTTTCAAGCCATGTATACTAAACAATTGAGTGAAAAAACGAGGACAGTATTCAAAAGTTCCGTCAACATATAAATTGGAAACAGTCGAAAGAAAACGAAGATTTGAAAAACATGTTAATATAACAATATGATTATCTTTGTCATTTTTAATTATAAAATTTTCATTTCTATTTGTAATAATAGAAGATGAATCGAGAGCTTTATGAAATTCAAATATATTTTTGGGAAGTTTAATTAAAGAATTTGTGGTTCTAGCATAATATAAATTTTGTCTCACCCTATTGATATCATTGATAGTAAATGTCTCTATATTTGTCTTCTTAAGTTCTTTACAGATGAGCTTCATTGGTTTTTCGCTGAGATCTTCCACGGCTGCTCTTTTTATTGAATTGCTTACGGCTTTTCTATTGTAAACTTCGGCAGACAACTTCTCGTGGTTATGATCTAATATTGATTCAATTATCGTATATTCACATCCCTGTTTTCACAAAAATGCTTTGCAGGTTTTTTTAATACATGTCCACCGTTTTACTGTATCTTTGGCCAACATTTAAAAAGATCAAGGTAAAAGTACCTATTCATGGAATCGTTAAGAAGAGATTAGAATCGCAATTGGAATTACCCAGAAAATACCCAGAGAATATAAACAAACAAAAAGATTAAGGTAAAAGTACCTATTTATGGAATTATAAAATGGAATTATAAATATGGAAGAGATTAGAATCGGAATTGGAATTACCGAGAAAAGCTGGATATTAGATTGTCGGGTAACAACTTTCTTTTCTAAAAAGAAATGTGTATGTCGTACTGTGAAATATTTATGTGAAACAAATTTTATGTAGGTACACTGCAATAAGAATTAGAAAAATCAAAATAAATATAGATACTACCTATTTAAATTATGATTTGGCAACATTCTGTCATTATACAGAGATTAAATAAACAAAATATCAGCCTAAATGATTAACGAAACGGAGGCAATTCGATTGTACCTTGGAGGCATTTCATGTATGAAAATATTTACCTGAAAAAGTGGGAGGCATTTCGATAACGCCGGAAGCAAATTGGTCAAACTCCAGAAGACAGCTAAAAGATAAATGGACATAAAGAAAGAATTCGAATCCACAGATGAAATAGAAAGAAAAATAGAAGAAAAAGTTATAAGAAAATAGAAACAGAAGAGCATACCAAAGGAGAAGAAGAATTATCTGAAGAAATAAGGACAATAAGTACTTAGAAGCCTCACGGAAAATGAATGGCACAATAACATTTGAAGGGCAAAAGAAAACAACGGAAATGTAAGGAAAGTGCTAAAAGCTAAGACGAGAGTGAAACAGAAGATGAAGATGCCACAAATATTCGACGAAGAAGGAACGAACTACGAAACTCAGGAAAAAGTGAATAAATTAATTAATTCCGTAACCTACCAACCGGAATAGAATGTTGAGGTTTGCATGAAGGGTTTGGTGTGACACGTACCATGGGGCTTTAGCTAAAATACGACTAGTCTTTGACTGAAATGTCTGTAGTATTTTGGTGTTGGATGGTTTGCTACAGCCCCACAGCTCGATTCTGTATGTCCACACTGGTTTGAGTATTGTTTTATAGATGGTCAGTTTGTTTTCTAATGAAAGTTGCGATTTTCTGTTGATTAGCCAGCTCATAGTTTGAACTTTTAGGTCGAGGTGTCGTCGTTTGGCTACAATATGTGATTTCCAAGTAAGTTTTTCGTCTAGATGAAGGCCCAGGTACTTTACTTCTGTTTTTATTGGTATAGGACAGGTGAATTATTTTTTAGGTGTACTTGTGAACATTTAATTCTTCGATTTGTGAAATTGACTTGACA
This sequence comes from Diabrotica virgifera virgifera, assembly GCF_917563875.1. Classification (NCBI taxonomy): domain Eukaryota; kingdom Metazoa; phylum Arthropoda; class Insecta; order Coleoptera; family Chrysomelidae; genus Diabrotica; species Diabrotica virgifera. The sequence goes on from NC_065446.1 coordinate 216,751,045, forward strand.
AGATTTGTTTGTGTTGACGTTTATTTTTCAGCATTTAAGCCAGTTTTTTAGTTCATTGAGATGATTTTGCAATTTGTTAAATGCTAATAATTCGTTGATGTCTGATGCTAGTATACCAGTGTCATCCGCAAATGTTACCATTAGTGTATTTTCGCTATAAATTAAATAAGAATATCCGCAGTGAAAATTTGGTAAAGGAATGGGCCAAGTACCACTGTCTTGAGGTACTCCGGATTTTATTTGGTGGTAGTTGGATAGGGTTCCTTCGTATTTAACTTGGAAACTTCGAATTGAACATATTATAAAACAATAAAACTCCTTTACCGTTGTCGTTCATTTTAGCCACTTTTTTTAGACACAATCAATAGCTTTTTGAGCACAATCAAATTTACCACTGGACATCATAAAACTGATAGAAAAAATTTATGTAAAAAATAAAATAGAAATGAAAGTCAATGGAATAATAACAGAACCCATAGAAACAAACACAGGAATGAGGCAAGGAGATTCACTAAGCCCACTACTGTTTAACATAATTTTGGATGCAATAATAAAACAAGTGAAGAAAAAAAGAGGGTGCAAAATGTGCAATAGAGAGATAAAAATACTCTGTTACGCTGATGACACCGTGTTAGTAGCAGAGTGCGAGGACGACTTACAAAGATTATTGCACGAGTTCAACATTAACGCAAAAGAAATGAATATGAAAATATCAGCCCAAAAAACAAAAAGCTTAGTAATTAGAGATGCATCAAGTCAAACTAGTTTGATTTTATTCAACAAACTTGACTTGACTTGAAAATCAAACTTTTTTTGTAAAAAAGTTTGACTTGACTTGATTTCGATATCTTTAGGTTTGACTTGAAATCAAACTTCTTCAAACAGTTTGAAGTTTGAATGTCATATTGGCAACGTGTTTATTTCCAATTCTAATTGAGAGCGTATGGATTTTGTTGTGACTTATTTGGATAGGTCTGAATCTGTATTCTGCTACTCCGCAAATTAGTTTGTAGTTCATATTTAGACGTCCATGTTTGGCTTGTTTATTACGTTCGTTTTGAAGTGTGTGGCTTTGGAAGATAATAGGTTTGTTCTAGCATCAGTTTCAAACGGTTTGAAACCATCAGCGAATAGTGGACCAGCGCGAGTAGAGGGGATATCACTGGTGACTGTATTATGTTCTCTCACTGACCAACTGTTTGCTGACGGTTTCTGACTAGTTTGACTGTTTGCTAGAACAAACCTAATATCTGGATGAGGATATTTTTCGGTTCAGAATAAGTACCAGAACAAATTGAGTCTGATATTGAAGGTATTCTCACTGCAAAAATTAACAGAAACAATCTGTAGTCGAAACAGTATTAATTAAGAACAATAAATATACTGATTTATTTGATGTTGCGGCAGGTGATTTCAAAACAATGAAAATTGCAAAGTGCATACATATTTCTATTATGTAAAAATAAAGAAGAGCGTTATAAAATCACAAACAGTGAACTAATTCTTTAAAAGGACAGCGTTATGCATAACTCGACCAAGCGCCATTTCTTTAAAATCGAGATAACAGCGGATTCTGGTGACACATAGCTAAAACTATCTTGGAAAAATCCCTGTTATTGTCACGTTAACGGTTACTAAGAAAAACAAAAATAAACCAAGCGACATTCTGTCTATTAAGGGTTTTTAGTTTTGCATAACAAGACTATATTCATAACTGCCATTCTTAACTGCCACTCATAACTGCCATTCATAACAGTTTCGCAATTGTAGACTAAGCGCCGACTTTGACTAAGCGTTTGGCCAGAATAACAGTCTTGTCCCCATTAATGTACACATTAATTTTGAAGTTTCCGTCAAAAAATGAATTTTTTTAAAGTGAAAATGTTGTGTTTATATATATGTTATTAAATTGAAAAATACAAATAATCTATATAAAATCTTTATATTATGTCTAACGTGCTATGTACTAAGAATATCGTATAAGTCATAAAATGAACCTTTCGGGATTCTTCTATATTTTGAATTTAGAATGTTTATTAATCATTTCTGTACTAAGAGTATAAATCAATAGCTTGTTTTTCATGTATAATATTGATTTTATTCCAACCGTACAACTTTTAATTTCAAAAGTCTGCTTTGTAAGGTACAGGTCAACTTCTACTGTTTTATTAGTACCTTCTGCTAAACGCAGCTTGACTTACTACTTACTTTTAGTACACAAAACGTGTTATGAGATTCTGGGGCATTTGTATTGAAAAAGTGTAGATAATCCAAATTTGACCATAAAATTTCAAGGAACTAGGCCTTAACATCCTTAAAAAGGGGTTGGTACGAAAACAGATTTTTGAGGTTCTTTGTTTTCTTCCTTTTTAACTTTCACTTTTTTTATGACTTTCGTTCTGTCGTTGAAGACGGAGCCAGTGTTTATTGTTATCGGTTATAAAAGCAGAAAATTATAAAAATAGCTAGATCCCCTTTTTAAACCAAAAACTGTTCATTTAGTATTTTTTATTTAATTTTGTTGTGCGTGCTAAAAAATAGTTTAGTGTGAAAGTCAGTGTTCTATTGTACATGATTTTTAAAAATGAGTAGAAGGAAACAAATACTAAAATTATTGGAACTAAAAGATGATTTATATGCCACTCAATGTATTATTAAATTTCTTATCTTAATTGGCAACTGACATGTCTATCTCAACAAAAAAGTATATAAAATAATAAAAAAAAAAAATACAGGATCGTTTGTAAAAGTTAAATTTAAAAGACCCTAATAATGGTTACATCACAAAACAAAACGTTTTCGGATTAACAAGTAATCCATCATCAATGTTAAGCCAATAACATGCATGCGTGAGCCACCAAAAAGTTATGGGTAAAAACCCTTTAAAAGATATAGTTGACACTCAATTTTCAATATGTGAGGTTCATCCCTTTCATATCACATCCACGTGGGTTAGAGTCCTGTGTTGCCCTGGGTAATATCCAGGCAACATCTAACTATTTTAAACATAATATGTAGTATAAGATAAGGTCTTATACCTTTTAAAGGGTTTTTACCCATAACTTCTTGGTGGCTCACGCTTGCATGTTATTGGCTTAACACTGATGATGGATTACTTGTTAATCCGAAAACGTTTTGTTTTGTGATGCAACCCTTATTAGGGTCTTTTAAATATACCTTTTACGAAGGATCCTGTATTTTTTGTGATTTATGGTATACAGCCAGCTACAGGAATTTTATTTTCCTCGTGGATTGTTAAAAAAGTATATCTACGAAATAAATTATTTTTCAAACTCTTTCAAACTAGTTTGACAAACAGTTTGAATTTTCAAACCTGTACGATTGACCAGTTTGGCTTGACTTGAATTATTTGTCAGAAGGATTGACTTGAGTTTGATTTGAAATTAAGTCAAACTCAAGTCAAGTTCAAACATTCAAGTCAAACTTGTGCAACTCTATTAGTAATTGCCAAAGAACCAATAAGATGCAAACTGGAGTTAGACAATCAAATTATACAACAAGTAATGACTTTCAAATATCTGGGAATTAATCTATCAGCCGACAACAATATCGAAGAAGAGGTAAAAGACCAAATACATAATTAAAGCCAGTAGAACGGCCGGATGCCTAAACGACACAATTTGGAAAAACAAACACCTAAGATTGGAAACAAAGGCCCGACCGAATATATAAGTCAGTTATTAGGCCAGTTATGACTTACACGGTGGAAACAAGACCAGATACAAGCAAAACACGAAGACATCTGGAAACCAACGAAATGAAGATCTTAAGAAGGATTGCTGGAAAAGGACTACAGGATAGGGTAAGAAGTGAGGAAATCAGACGCATATGTGGAGTAGAAAATATAAATACCTGGGTAAAGAACAGAAAAGAAGAGTGGAATGAGCACATAAGCAGGATGTCTGAATCAAGGATAGTAAGAATAGCCAGGGACAAGTCACCGTTAGGCAGGAGAAGTATAGGACGCCCAAGGAAAAGATGGAATGACAACTTAGGGGCAGAATGAAAGGCACCGTTGAAGAAAAACAGGCAGTACTGCCTATATAAAAGAAGAAGAAGAAGAATAAATAGCCTAAGTTGCCAACAGCAATATGTAGAAAAAATAATAAATAACAAATATGAAGTTCAGCTTTAATATTTTCTTCTCACGATGTTATATCAGTCAGTAACATCTAATATATCATTATTTTTTATACTTAGCGAGTTGCATTACACGCAATGACTGCGTAAAATCAATTTTAAACTTGGGGTTTTAAAAAATTTACATTAAAGAATACATCATTCCTTAGTTACATAATTAAGTTTACAATATACTGCATACTAATACAATATTTCATTCATTTATGCAAATAATTGTCATTCTCAAATAGGGATATCCCACAAACATTTCAAGAATGTAATACAAAATCAGCACGCTGTTTACAGTTGTTTAATTCATGGGTAAAATGACACAGAAACGCACAGAAAATTCGATTTCTTGGTTTCTTCAAGGTGTCATGTCTCGCTGTGTGTCGATCGTCCACAAGATTGTGTTTTGATGAAAGGAGAACGGATGTAGAAACTTAACAAACGTGAAACTCACTCGTACCTTCGAGCTTGTGAAAAGTTTCGATTAAGTGGTAAATTATTCTTGTTAAATTACAACAGTTCCAAGAAGGTATTTGTAAATTATAGACTCACATTAAAAAAATGTGTTATATACGTAATGATTATTTAGGACTTTAGTATCCCATGCTATCAAATAAACACACATAATATGGTTCCAAAACATGTAATTGTATATTTAGCGCTTATTATGTTGCTAATATAAAAGATGCTAATTTTATCTATCTTTACTGCTGAACTTTATGCTGTTGAAATAGCTCTAACTTACGCGGTTGAACAGAACTTTAGAGATACAGTTATACGTTGGACATGTTAACGCTGAGATAAATAGCATCCCTTGAACCCCAAGTGATTATGCAGAGGAATATTGGGAGGTAAGCGCAGCATAGGAAGGAGAAAAATGTATTGGTTTAGAATACTTTAGGGAATGGTCCGCTTGTAGTTCTAGCTACACTCACTTGAGCATCAAGTTAGCTAAACACCTATCACAAATCGATTCGAAAGTAGGTGGATAATTTGCCGCTAATTAGTCGTTAATTAGTTGTGAAAATACCGATTTTGTCGTTTCTTTTTTTTTATTTTTTTAGGTGCTTTGCTAACTTGATATAAAGTTAGCAAAGCACACCTCCGAAAAATGACTTTAGAGCGTTCGTAGGAGAATCGGAATAGGATTAGTTTTTGCCGCTAATTAGTCGCTAATTAGTTGTGAAAAAATTAATTTTCTAAATTAATTTTTTTTTTGTTTTTTTTTGAGCTTTGCTGACTTGATATAAAGTTGGCAAAGCACGCTTCCATAAAATGATTTTAGGGATTTCGTAAAAGAATGAAAATAGAATGAGAATTTGCCGCTAATTAGTCGCTAATTAGTTGTGAAGAAATGAATTTTCTAAATTAATTTTTTTTTGTTTTTTTGGGTGCTTTGCTAACTCGATATAAAGTTGGCGAAGCACGCCGCTATAAAATGATTTCAGAGTTTTCGTAAGGGAATGAGAATAAAATGAGAATTTGCCGCTAATTAGTCGCTAATTATTTGTGAAGGAATTTTATTCAGAAAAAAATTTTTTTTTTGTTTTTCACGGTGCTCCGCTTACTCGATATAAAGTTGGCAAAGCACGACTCCATACAATCATTTTAGGGTTTCCGTAGAAGAATAGCAATGGAATAAGAATTCTTTGCTAATTAGTCGTGCATTAGTTGTGAGAATACCAATTTTGTCGTTTTTTCGTTTTTGACGGTTGTGGCAATAAAATGGAAAGGAGAAAAAATTGTCAACACATATGGGATGAACGAAGGCTCCGTTGCTCAGAATCGGTTAGAGGTGTGGGGTGGTTCTTTATAGTTTCTTATTAGCTGGGAAATATATGAATAATAGACAAAAAAATTAAAAAAAGGAAAATAGCTACTAGAGCTAAATTAGTACACAATGGACAAAAGGATTAAATAAACAATGAATCAATATTAAGCCAAAAGGGCGCCACTTTGATCTTTTAGTTTTAAAAGGGAAGACAAAGAAAAACTCTTTAGATAAAACAAACAACAAATTAAAAGGCAACTAAATAAAAATAATCTTTTCAAGATAAATATAAAGTATATAAAGAAAAAAAGATAAATAAAACCTACCTGGTTGTTTCTTACTCACTTGACCAGAGAGAAGGGAGATGGATAATTATTTACAAGCCAACATTATTGAAAATTAATACTATTTATTAAACAAAAAATTATAAAAAAAGAAGTTAAAGTTGACCTCTTTCTGGTTTTACATTTAAGAGGTATTGTCCACAAATACAAATAAATACAACATTAATTAGGTACCTTTGTGTCTCCGCTTTAATGTCCTGCAGCTTCCAACGCAAAGTCCAGGTATACGGTCGTAGCACTTTTCACTTTACTACCACAAAAATACAATACTGATGTGGTACATTTTCGAATTTACAAAAGTATTTAGTTTGAAAAGTTCAGCAATGCTTTACTGGTTTTAATAACTTAAGTAACTTGTTGTGACGTAAATACACGACTTCATTTCACCATGGTTATTAATAAGAACTGCTTAAATGATTAATATGAAATGTGTTCCAAAAGGAACAGGGGGTGTCCTCTAGACGAAAATAAAGGTCGTTGACTGCCGACATCAAACTCTGCAGCCAAATTCACAATCTCCATATTTGCACCTAAATGCAAACTCTCCCAGTGTTTTTTGAAGACATCACTGGACACTACATCATCAGAAGTTCGACCTCTCTCACCCGTTAGCTAATCGATAATCCTCATCTTAGCTACCTCCTCATCGCTCCTATCCTAGAAAACATACCACCCCTCCTTCAGCTCACACACCATGATCCGACCAACCAATCAAGCAAATATTGTCCTTTGCATGACGAAATAATTGACGAATCACGCAACCAATTACAGAAACATGAACAACCCTGAAAAGCACCATTTCTCCCAAAATATCACAAAACGTTAGTCCAGCCAATCAAAAATGAGATACCGTGATTTCAGATGACAAATATTAACCAATGCTAAGCCCTGTGGTTTTGCATGACACAATGTTTAGCAAATCAGAACAAAATACGACGATTTATATTTTTGCGTCGTCATTCTTTTTCGTCAAATCCTGAGTATGCGACTATTAGTTTGGAAAATAAATAAGTTTTAAAGTGTTTACATTTGCAAGATGTTTCCATTAGATCACGCCAAAAGATTGATCATAATTCATTCCTAATTAAGCTGACTTAAGTAATAAGAACAATAATGACCCACTCAAAGTTCAGTCGTATTTTTTTTTTACCGCAAGGGAACAGACACTTGTGTAAACACCTAAATTTTCGAATAGTCTATATCGCATAAACATTTTATGAAATGAAACTAGAGTGTTTTTTTTTTACCTCGAAGAGCCTTTTATCTTTGAGACTGTAAGAAAAATGACACATAAATCAATCTACGCTAAAGCGCAGGAACATTACGATTCTACTTGGGAACTTTTTCACGGCGAAATTTCACTCATACAGGGTGATACGAGACTTTTTCTTCTCCAAGTGAGATGGAATTCTTTTAAGAATTTAACGTGTTTCTGCATCGTTACACAGCCTCCCCACGATTTTAACTTGGGGTAAACCACAGCTTGAAATCGGAATAGACACCACAAAAATAAAATGGAACGATACCATAAAAGAAGAAGACTAACATCTGTAGTCTCATAACACAAAGTTAAACTGGATGTTCGACTTGAAGAGTAGACACCAGGTAAGGTTCGTTGGCTTTTAAGCACAACGACCAATGGCAGATTTTTATGAAAATGGCTCTAGCCTAACCAAAAGGTGGAACAGACCAGTGCTGAAGTTTCTGGAAACGGAAAAGATAAGTGCTTCCAGCTCAGCATAGGCGGGTGGCCAACAAATCAGTATATTCAATAATCAAAATAAAATTCATCAAGCTTCCAACCAGCAATCGGAATACTTCCAACTGCAAGTCGAAACTCATTAATAAAAAAAAGAAGAAGAAAGGATGGCCAAAGTTCCTTGAAAATCTTCCGGGATTAATCTCATCGGAAAATCTCCCATGTTAGGAAACTCCCAGTAAGACAAGAGATGAATTTAAAACCAAAACGTTAAAACAAAAATATAATTTTGAAAAAAAAGGTAGATGTCAAGAACACCTTTAGTAATATCTACCCAATAAAAATATAATCAACACAAGTAGACCTAACCTACTGTAACCTATATTAACCTAACCTAACTAAGATAGAATCAACAAAAGCAAACTCAAAAAAAAAAGCAAACTAAATTAAAAAAATTGTTATAGTGCGTCCACTAATAACAAAAAAAACTCAAACCGAATCAACTATATACAAAAGTACCAATGGACTTTTCATCCAGGACTTATATAAACAAACTCCAAAAACAAAGATATACACACTAACCAAAGATAGTGGTGTAGATCTCACCTCACTTTGTCTGGCCACGACGAAGGAAGTATCAAGTTTCACTCAATAAATAAAATCGAAAATTAAACGCAATGATGTCAAAGAAAATTTTACCTGGACTTACTCAATGTCAAAATTTTCAAAAATCTACATCAACAATGTCACGGATTTTCAGTCCGAGACATACATACCAACGGTATGCAAATTCAACACAATCAACACAAACAATGTCCAATGTCACGGATTTATTTTAGTATCCGGGACAGACATACCAGCGGTATGCGAATCAATAAAATCAACAACTTGGATCCAAGACTTAAATAAAAACACACGCACTAGTCAAAGCTAGTAGTATGCTGACTTGATTTACTTTGTCCTTGCAGGACGAAGCATTTTTTAATCAAGTACAATCAACAATAAAGTGAACTTACTGTATAACAAGTACAAGTATGTACGTTCAAATATTTTAATGCGAATTTGTTACCAGTAACTCCAAATAAAGGGAGTATTCCCAACAACACCACTTGTACGGGAACAAATAAAATAAAGGGTACACTCCCACCAACACCACTTGTATGGGAATAACCAAAATAAACTCAAGTGAACTACGTATAACGAAGAGATGAACGCTTAAACATTTGAATGCGAATTCGTTACACGCAATTAAAAACTTACTGAAATGGCCTAAACCAATAGTCGAAGAGACGGCGAAACAAAAAAAGGTAAAAATAGTTTTTTTTTAGGGTATTAATAAAAAAATATTGCCATCTCCTATCGAATCAAACAAATTAACTCATTGTGGACCATTTGTCCAAAAAAAAAAGGAAACGATTAAATTAGCTGAAATATGCCCCAAATGAAACCAAATAGAAAAATTCAAATTAATTGACATAAAACAACTCAATATGGGTTCGGTTCAACTAACCAATCTAAATAAAAAGTTAGTCTCAAGATGGTAACCAATAAATAATAAACTTAACTAAAATTTTCTCCTAAACATTAGAATTATTTACACAAGGAATATTTAGAGATTAGTGGATGTATTTTAATTGAACTAATCTTCAAAGTTATTATCAGAATCATCTTCTGATTCTTCTTCAGGGACATAAGGTTTTAAATCCTTTATGTGCCAATTTCCGGCGTTGGAACCATCAGGATTCCTTAAAGAATAAACCAATGGGGACAGTTTTTTAACAACTGTACACAAGACATATTTAGGAGATAATTTAGACATAAAATGTTTCGGTGCACTAGAGAGAACTTTATTTCTTCTCCACACCTTGTCTCCAACTTTAAATTGAATGTCTCTCTTTCGTAAATTATAAGTCCTTGCATTGCGCTCGTAGGCTTTATTTAAATTTTTACGAACTGTTGAGAAGACATCTGTTAGTCCGTTAACTTCAGAAGCGTAATTATTACGATCTCCTGGTGTTATTTCCAAATCTGCCGGGACGGCAGGTATTTGACCATAATAATTACCCGAAATGGGCACATGACGTGCAAAGTTAAGGAAAGCAGGGGTAAATTGAGTCACTTCGTGTTTGGCCGTATTAATGGCTTGACGAATCTTATACAAGTTCTTATCCCAATCTGAATGATCTTCAATATAACTACGAATGGCGGTAACGACTGTCCTATTATTTCTTTCTACAAAGTTGCACTGCGGCGAGTAAACAGCGTTAAACCATATTTTCTGAACCTGATATTGGGCACATAACTCCTCCATAGCCTTGCAATTAAGATTTGACGCATTGTCACAAATTACATGTTGTGGCACTCCAAACATTAGAAAAACTTGGTTTTCCAAAAAATCACAAATATTCTTAGACGTAGCTGTTAGGACTTTTAACCTTTATAAAAAATGGCAACGGTGGCAACACCGCGCGCGCCTCAGTGACACCTAAAAACTAGAATTCGGGAACTAATGTCGTTAAGAGTGTAGACAAGACAAGAAAACAGACTACAGACGAATACGCGAACCAAGAAGTGTATTTTATGTAATTTGTACCTCTTTCAATTAATTACAAGTATCATACAGTCCACTAGTGTTTATTTCGATTATCAGCGACAGGAAACGAGTAAATTCCAAACATTTTGGTCAAAAGAGCCGAATTTATTATCTATTAGCCGGCATGAGGCAATATTAGCGCCAAAAACTAGTAGACGCTAACCAAGTTAATAGTTCCAAGTTCTAGTGTCATTTCCAGTGGCCCAATTCAGCGAAAGAGAAGTACGTACAGCAAGGTACGCGACAAGCGACAGCTATTCATCAGGACCACTGCAAATAAAGGTCAGATCCTTCCATTTTTACATATTTCATTCTTAACCGATCATTTTATAATTAGTTGGTTTATTTGACAATAATTATAAACGATTTTATGCAATTCTATCAATATCAATCTAGTTAAATGATATTACCTTCTGTTTGCGATATTTGTGTACAATTATATATGTGTTTTCATATTTAATTTCAATAATAATCCATAGTTAAATTATAAGTACCCATTTGTCGAGTTTATCAATTTTATTTACTAAGATGGCGACCTCAAATGAAGTAGTAGCACGTAGTAGTAGCACCGAACACCGTTGTTCGGTGGTAGTAGTAGACGATTTAAAAGATTTAGTTAGACTTCGTGGAACAAATAAACAAAAGTTAACTTTGCTAGAGAAATTCATTACTAAAACAAAAGACAAGGGTGACTTTGATATTCAAGATGTTCAATTTAGATATGATAATCATATAAACTTACTAAATGATTTTGATATAGTTCAAACAGAGATAGAAAAGAAATGTTCTGAGGGTCAATTACCGGAGCACTATTCAGAAAGAGAGGAGTTTGAAAATCGATTTTATGCGGCACAAGCATATTTAAAAACCATTTTAAGACCGGTAGCGGTAAACAGTAATAACGTACAATACGGTCAATTAGGTCAATCTAGTGAATTTAAAGCAGTGAGTGATCCCCTGCAAAATGTCCTATTACCGAGAATAAAATTGCAAACGTTCTCTGGGGAGTTTCAATTTTGGGTTAGTTTCAAAAATAGCTTCAATGCGACCATTGCGAATAATGCATCCCTTAGTGATGGGCAGAAGTTTCATTTCTTGAAGGCTTCCTTGCAAGGGTACGCAGCCAGTTGTATTGAAGGTTTAGAGAGCGTAGATCAACCATTTCAGAAAGCCTGGGATTTATTATGCGATAGGTTCGATAAAAAACAGTTTTTAATAGACAGCCACTTTAAATCATTACTAAATTTAACCATGATGCAAAAAGATAATTATAATTATGCTAGTTTTCGAAATATGTTAGACGAGATATCCAAACATTTAACTTCCTTGGAAGGTATAGACGTACCAAAAGAAAAGTTATATGATTCATTTATGATACATATCTTAATCAACAAGTTCCAGAAAAATACTATACGCGAATGGAAAGAAACTAAGGTTGCAAACGATTTGCCTACTTTAGAACATTTTATCAATTTTTTAAAAAATAAGGCTAAATCACAGTCTTCAAGTTCAAATAAGTATCATAACAGATCTAACAATCTAGTGCACTTTGCGGTTAAAAACCGATGTAATTTTTGTAGAAAGGAACATTCAATTTATAAATGTCCCACCTTTAAAGCGTTATCAGTCGAAGAGAGGTTTCGGGAAGTTAGAAAACTTAAATTATGCGAAAATTGTTTATTAAGTGGTCATGATAAGAGAAATTGTAAATTTGGTCCATGTCCTGTTTGTAAGACTCACAAACATAACACGTTGCTTCATAAAGATTATGCAGAAGTTTCAATTCGTGACACTAATCATCAAGTAAGTTCACCTAGTACTTTTGATCATAGAAATGATGGTGTAGAACAGCAAATAAGTATAAATTTTGCAAAAAATGAGAGTCAAGTTTTATTAGCTACAGTTATGTGTAATATTAAAGACCAAGATGGTAAGTTTCATAAGTGCCGAGCATTACTTGATTGCGGTGCACAAATGAATTTAATCACCGAACGCTTTTGCAATAAATTAAAACTACAATTAACTGATACAAACTGTTCAATTACTGGTATTAGTCAGCGTTCTTCTAACATTAGTAAAAAATGTTCATTAAAAATATTTTCACAATTTTCAGATTTCAATTCTAGTATATCATGTCTTGTAGTACCCGTTATTTCAAGTAGATTACCTGCTTATCCTATTGATATGAATAATATTCGATTACCTCACAATATTAATTTAGCAGATCCAGAATTCAATTGTCCTAAAGAAATTGACTTGTTATTAGGCGCTCACATTTTTTGGGATCTTATATTGCAAGATAAAATATCATTAGGTAAAAATCTTCCATTACTAATCAATACTCATTTAGGTTGGGTTGTAACAGGTACAGTTCCAATTAATTCAGATAAATATGTATGCAATTTTGTTGAAGTACACATCCCTGAAGATGATCAATTAAAAAAGTTTTGGGAACTAGAGGATGTTCAAACCAAGAATGAATTTCTGTCTCAAGACGATCTCATTTGCGAATCTTTATTTAAACAAGACACATCTCGTAATGAGAATGGACAATTCGTGGTAAAATTACCATTAAAATATTCTCCTAGTCTATTAGGTGATTCAAAGCAAACAGCTATTAAAAGATTTAAGTCATTAGAATCAAAATTCTCCAATTCCTATTTTAAACAACTCTATTTTGAATTTATTCATGAATATGAAAACCTAGGTCATATGAGTAAAATTTCTATTAATTCAGAATATTCCTATTTTTTACCACATCATGGTATATTAAAAGAGTCTAGTGTAACTACAAAACTTAGAACTGTCTTTGATGGAAGCTGCCAGAGCTCATCAGGATATTCTCTTAATGACCTTCAATATGTAGGTCCTAAAGTGCAAAACGATATTTTAAACATTTTGCTAAGATTCAGAATTTATAAATATGTTGTATCAGCAGATATTTCTAAAATGTACAGACAGATACTCATACATCCAGAACATAAATATTTACAACAAATTCTTTGGCGTGAAAATAATAATGAAGAATTTTCTATTTATCAACTGAATACTGTCACATATGGCACTAGATCAGCACCTTATTTAGCAATTAAATGTATCAGAACATTAGCTGAAGACAATTTAGACAAGTTTCCATTAGCTTCTAGCACAATTTTAAATGATATGTATGTTGATGATTTATTAACAGGATCTAATGATCTAAGCGAACTACAAGAAAGATGCAAATCTATTTACAATATGCTCAAATCAGCTCATTTTATTCTGAGAAAATGGATTTCAAATGATCAGCAAGTAATTACAGATTTTCAAGAATCCGATGTCTCAAATTCAGTATTAAATTTGGGAGATCACGATAGTTGTAAAACATTAGGTGTCCAGTGGCTAAATTCTTCTGATTCGTTTACCTTTAACATAAACAAATTACGTAGTCACGAACCATTTACTAAAAGACATATTCTATCGAATATTGCGCAAATATATGACCCTCTAGGTCTGTTAAGCCCGTCTATTATTATTGCAAAAATGCTCATTCAGCAATTATGGACTCTTCATATTTCGTGGGACACTCCAATCCCTTTGGATTTGCAACAGACTTGGTTACAATTTCAAAATAATATTAATATTTTTAATCAGATATCTACTCCTCGTAAAGTTGTCTCGAATACTTTACTTGACATTCATTGTTTTTGTGATGCATCAAAAGCTGCATATGCTGCGTGCATTTACCTTCGAAGCATCGATGATTCAAATCAATATCACATTAATCTCTTGTGTTCAAAAACTAAAGTTGCACCAATCAAACTTGTAACTATTCCGAAACTAGAACTCTGTGCTTGTTTATTAGGTGCACAACTAATAAACACCGTAACAGAAGCCATTCAAGTCAATGTTCCTATTTTCATGTGGTCTGATTCTCAGGTAGCACTAAGTTGGATTCATACGGATCCTAGTAAATTACAAGTTTTCGTTGCTAATCGAGTATCCAAAATTCAATCGTTGTCCAACACATTTACCTGGAATTATGTTAACAGTTCAAGTAACCCAGCAGATATTGCATCTCGTGGTATTATGCCTGAAAAATTAATTTCCAATACAATTTGGTGGAACGGACCACTGTTTTTGCAATTGCCACAGTCAGAATGGCCTAATGTGGATTTTAAGTTAAAAACTTCAGAACTGACAGAGTTGAAAAAGACTTCTAAAGTGTTTCAAGTTATATCAGTACAATTGTCAGATTTAATCACTAGATACTCAGATTTTATTACACTTCAAAGAATAACAGCCTATTGTTTACGTTTCATTTACAATTTAAGAAATAAATCTAATAAACGTACGGGTAATTTATCTATTGCAGAATTAGATGAAGCCCATATTAGTATCGTCAAACAAGCTCAATTAGAGTCATTTGCTGACGAATTATCCTTTTTCAAAAGGGGCAAGCAACTTCCAAAAAATAATAAACTTTCTTCATTAACTCCATTTTTGGATAATAAAGGAATTCTTCGAGTAGGTGGAAGACTCAACAATACGTATTTATCGTTCAATACTAGACATCCTATTCTTCTGTTATCCAAACACTATTTTACTAAGTTAATTTTCGAGTATAAACATAAGCAACTATTTCATCCAGGTCCTCAATTATTGCTTGCATCAGTAAGACAACGTTACTGGCCTATAGCAGGACGTGTCTTAGCAAAACAAACTGTCAAAAATTGTTTGACTTGTTTCAAGTTTAATCCTACACCCTTTTTAAGTCCAATGTCAAATCTACCAAATAATCGAATTAAACCTAATTTTCCATTTGATGTGACTGGTATAGATTATGCAGGTCCTTTTAATATTCTTAGTAAAAAGGGGCGCGGAGCTAAACTATTAAAATGTTATTTGGCATTATTCATTTGCTTTTGCACAAAAGCTGTCCATTTAGAAGTTGTGTCGGACCTCACAAAAGAGAATTTTTTAGCAAGTTTAAAAAGATTTACCGCTCGACGTGGTATACCTAGTACTATTTATTCAGACAACGGCAGTACCTTTGTAGGAGCCAACAATTATCTGAAACAGTTAGGACATTTTTTACAGAAAAATTACAATTCTATTGAAACGGCTACAAGCGAGCTACGAATAAAATGGATCTTCATTCCTCCTTATACACCTAATCATGGGGGGCTGTGGGAAGCAGCTGTTAAAAGCACTAAGCATCATTTGAAACGAATATTAATTAATAATAATGTAACATTTGAAGAATTTAACACCCTTATCGTACAGATAGAAGGTATATTAAATTCACGACCATTGTTTGACATGTCAAATAATCCTAATGACTTATCTCCTATTACACCTTCCCATTTCCTAATTGGTAGACGTCTTACGTCATTGCCAGAGTATGACGTTCACAATATAGCCAGCTGTCGCTTAACCAGATTCCAACATGTGCAGCAGCTGTACCAGCAATTTTGGGGTCAATTTTCCAAACAATATATGTCTCAATTACATCAACAGTACAAATGGAAGGATCCAGCTAGCAAAATTCGATTAGGAACCCTGGTTCTTATTAAAAATGATTCTGTTCCTCCTTGTCAATGGATTACTGGACGAATCACTAAGTTATGTCAAGGTAGAGATGGAGAAACCAGAGTAGCAGAAGTAACCACCATGAAGGGATCAGTTACTCGTTCAGTAAGACATTTGTGTCCTTTACCAATGCAAGAAGACATCAACAATTGACAATTATCTGTGTTTGTTTTATTTTTTGTGTATTTAGATATTTTACTATTCAATATTTTATGTATATATTTTTGAAGGTGCCCTTCAAAAGGGGGGCTATGTTAGGACTTTTAACCTTTATAAAAAATGGCAACGGTGGCAACACCGCGCGCGCCTCAGTGACACCTAAAAACTAGAATTCGGGAACTAATGTCGTTAAGAGTGTAGACAAGACAAGAAAACAGACTACAGACGAATACGCGAACCAAGAAGTGTATTTTATGTAATTTGTACCTCTTTCAATTAATTACAAGTATCATACAGTCCACTAGTGTTTATTTCGATTATCAGCGACAGGAAACGAGTAAATTCCAAACAGTAGCCTTCCTCATAGGGTGTAATAAAGTATATTTTGAAAACCAATCTGCAACAACTAACAACCAAGAATAACCTCGTTTACTACGAGTTAATGGACCGATAAGATCTACAGCGATGACTTGCCAAGGGAAATCAACTTTTTTTTGTTTTCCCATTTGCCCCATCTGAGCAGTATTTGGAGCTTTCTGAGCACCACAAATTTTGCAAGAGCGAACATACTTGACAATATCCTGCCTCATTTTAGGCCAATAGAAACGTTCCTGAATACGAGCGAGGGTTTTATAACAACCCATGTGAGCACAAACAGGTGGTTCATGACAAGAACGAATAACTTCTATTCGCTGAGGTTTAGGTACTAGAATTTTCCATTCAACTGAATTGGTGTTAAAAGGAAGACAAGCAGGAATGAATTTATATACAAAATCATGTTCAACTTTCCATTGTGTATATCGATCAGGATCAGCAGTTATTTTTGACCGAAGATTGTCATACCATGGGTCAATTCTATCAACGTCTACGTCCAAATAAGCAACGTCCACCTTCTCTATATCGATCTTGTTTTCATGCATTCTACTTAATGCATCAGGGACCTTATGAAAAGCACCTTTTCTATGAACAAGATCGAAATCATGCTGTTTTAATCGCATGGCCCAACGGGAAAGACGTCCTGTGGGGTTTTTAAGGGTAGTTAGCCATAACAGTGAATAATGATCGGTGATGACAGTGAATTTGACACCATCGACATAGGGACGGAATTTCTCTACTGCAAAAATCACAGCCAAACATTCACGTTCCGTGACCGAGTAGTTTCTCTCAGCTCTACTTAGAGAACGACTGGCATAAGAAATTACTTTCTCACCATCGTCAAATTCCTGGGTAAGTACTGCACCAAGACCGGTGTCACTAGCATCGCATTGAACTGTAAATGGTCGGGCGAAATCAGGCTGAACTAGCACAGCAGCCGAAACTAGGGCCTCTTTAATAGAAATAAAAGCATTTTCTGCCTCGGCATTCCAAGAAATAGGCTCCTTTTTCTTTTTGCCTTTGAGAAGATCATTAATCGGAGCCACTAATGAAGAAAAATTCTTAACAAAACGACGGTACCAAGAACAAAGTCCTATAAAACGTTTAATTTCTGTGGTATTGGTAGGTCGCGGATAATTAATCATTGCCGCTATTTTATCTGGATCTGAACGCAGACAATTATCACCAACAATATAGCCAAGATACTTTAATTGGGTCCTAAAAAACTCGCATTTCTCAACATTTATGGTAAGATTGGCCTCTTTGAGTTTTTCTTTTACTTGATGAAGAAGCGAAATATGCTCTTCAAACGTATTAGTACAGATGATTATATCATCAAGATAACAAAAAATATAAGGTTCAAATTCGGGACCAAAGATTGCATCTACCAACCTTTGTTGGGTTTGTGCAGAATTACATAAGCCAAATGGAACTACTGTGAATTGGAACGATCCTCGCCCAATTACAGCAAAAGCAGTCTTCTCTCGTGAAGCAGGGTCCAAAGGAATTTGCCAAAACGCCTTTTTGAGATCAATAGAACTAATATATTTTGCACCTCTAAGCAAAGACAATATACGATCTATATTAGGTAGAGGATAAGCATCGTGACGAGTAACTTCATTCAAAGATCTACCGTCGAAACAAAATCTGTATTCACCAGTTTTCTTTTTAACAAGGAGGACTGGCGAGCACCAAGGACTATTAGAAATTTCAACAACACCAAGACGTAACATCT
This sequence comes from Diabrotica virgifera virgifera, assembly GCF_917563875.1. Lineage (NCBI taxonomy): Eukaryota > Metazoa > Arthropoda > Insecta > Coleoptera > Chrysomelidae > Diabrotica > Diabrotica virgifera. The sequence continues at coordinate 216,769,441 of NC_065446.1, forward strand.
CGTCCAATTCATCATTTAAAATTTTTGACATATAGGGTGACATTGGGAATGGCCGTTTTTTGAAGGGTTTTGCATCACCGGTATCAATTGTTAACATGATTTTGTCAGTGCGACCTATTCCTGAACCATTATTTACCTCATCGAAACTAAGAACAACGTGATCTGCAAATTCTCTCTGCTCGGGACCAAAAGAATCCACTGAACACAAAGAAGGAAATGAATCAACTAAAGAAGCGGATGCCAAGCTATCACTGCTGTTATCGACACTCCATGTATTCTGTTTGAAATCCATTTGGAGGGAAAATTTCGAAGCGAAATTACCACCAAGCATAAAAGTAAGAGGTATCGATGGGACTACAATACAACTAATGATATGACAAATTCCACTGGCCTCTATAGGCAAATCTACAATTCCAATTATCTCCCTCTTCGAATCGTCTGCCAGAATGACTTCTTTGTACTCACATTTATTAATTTTTACCTTATTTTTCTTAAGAAACTCCAATCCCAACGAACCAACTAATGTAGTAGAACAACCTGTATCTAGCAGCAATGTAAACCATTGAGAGAATATTCGTACCTTAAGATGAGGCCTTTTATCACCCTTTTTGGAAAGAATAACAGGAGAAACCTGTACACTAGAATTACTGACTTTAGACTTATTTTTATTAGGTTTCGATTGAGTGAATAAGCGAGAACGTTCGGGTTTGAACTTAGAACTAGAAACACAACCACCGAACATGAAGGTTTCATCGTTCAGTTTTTTGAGCACCTTGGACAAGAAGGTTTTGTGAACCCTTCCTTTCCACATCCAAAACAAAATCTATGCAACGGTTGCCTACATTCAGGGAACGTATGATTTATTTTTCTACAGTTCCAACATATTACATTAGATCTATTATTAGCAGAGTTGCTAACGGAAGGCAAAGGAGATTTATCACGATTTTGGGTTGGGGGTTTAGAAAATTTCTTTTTATTCTTGTTAGATACATTGCGGTCCTGATCAACAAAAGAGACACTAGAAGAATGTTCCTTTTTTCCTTGGGGCAATAATTGCGCATTGTTTTCTAGTTTTCTTATTACCGAAGATAATTCATCTATTGTATTGGTATCTATTAAAGCGATCAAAGGAATATACTCGGGCAATATATTTTGTCTAAGATGTTTAATAAGAGTCTTCTCCAAAGGAGCAACCGTGAGACGTCTGGACAAAGCCAAAATTTGTGCCTGGAAGAGTGCAAAGGACTCGTTCCTTTTTTGCTTTTTAATTTTATCTGATTCCACAACTCTTCATCGAAGTCATGGGGTAAAAATGTAGCTTTAACAAGGGTTGTTAGCTCTTGCCAATTAGACACAGTACCACGGATACTTCTAAACCAAATAGCTGCACTACCTGTAAAAAGTTCCACTGCAGAACGGAAAAGAACTTCTTTAGAGATATTTCTCGAATCAGCCATGTCCTGTATTTTTTCGAGAAAAGAAAACACGGCCTTAGGATCACCATTAAACTTTATATTCCAGTCTGTTAAGTTAATTGGGTGTGAAACATTTACAATAGGCGGGAGCGGTTGAACTACCGACTGAGCAGTTGAAGTGCTAGGCAAAGAAACTGACTGAGCAGTCACTACTGCCTCATCAAGTCTACCTTCCAGTAATAAACAAGTTGAAGAAACTTCATCCCTATACTCTATCTCATCATTTACACTACTATCGACTGGTAATCGCCCAATCCTCAAAGATAGGTGACACAAACGCGCTTTCGCCCTTCTATAAACAGAATCATTAATATTACCATCAAACTCATCAACTAAAGAAGAAATGTCACTCAAAATTTTATCAATATCAACTTTTTCCGTATCAAATACTAGAACATTTGTAAGAAGATTAATTTCACCTTCTTTCCTAAGAAGTTTTCTAAGCATAGTTTTCTTGTCGGAAAGAGATTTCTTGGTCTTGACTCCTCTAATATAGAGTTCATAGTCAATCTCGTCAACTTTCAGGAATTGAACAACTGAAGAATCCATTTTCTCCGCTCAAAACAAAGAAAATCAAACCAAATAACGAACAAAACAAACACAGACAAGAAAACGTCGATATAAGTCGAATTAAGGTGGATATCTTTTCAGTTAGATCCTAAATATATACTAGAAAAATTAATAGCAAATAAAAATAAAATAAAATAAAAAAATTAATAGCAGTCTTTCGCAATCAAATTTTACGTTATCTATTTAGAGTGAAATTGCTGAAATTTTCATTACGTTATTTACATAACATTTTCTTTTACAAAACAATCTACAAAAGTCTTTTTTTTTTATATATACAATCAATTGAAAAACAATGAAAACAGTTATTTGTACGACACCGTACAAGCAAAGATTTATGAGGTACTATTAAAAACAAAATATTTATTATCCCTTCTCCTGGTCGTAAGAACTAAGTAATTAAGGTAGGATTAAAAAAGCAATAAATTTTGAAAACACTAGTCATTATTTGCTCTAACAGAAAGCAAAGGGGTAGACGAAACATGAGATTTTTTTTTGATGAATAAAATTCAACGAAAATGTCTAACTCTCAGTTATCCCCTCGTAACATAAGAGACAGGAATGTGGATGGAAAATTAACTACGAAAAGGCTAATAATAAAATCGATCTAGAAGAAGAAAATAGATCTTGTCCCACGTTGGTCAGCGTCATTTTTATGTGTGGCAATAAAATGGAAAGGAGAAAAAATTGTCAACACATATGGGATGAACGAAGGCTCCGTTGCTCAGAATCGGTTAGAGGTGTGGGGTGGTTCTTTATAGTTTCTTATTAGCTGGGAAATATATGAATAATAGACAAAAAAATTAAAAAAAGGAAAATAGCTACTAGAGCTAAATTAGTACACAATGGACAAAAGGATTAAATAAACAATGAATCAATATTAAGCCAAAAGGGCGCCACTTTGATCTTTTAGTTTTAAAAGGGAAGACAAAGAAAAACTCTTTAGATAAAACAAACAACAAATTAAAAGGCAACTAAATAAAAATAATCTTTTCAAGATAAATATAAAGTATATAAAGAAAAAAAGATAAATAAAACCTACCTGGTTGTTTCTTACTCACTTGACCAGAGAGAAGGGAGATGGATAATTATTTACAAGCCAACATTATTGAAAATTAATACTATTTATTAAACAAAAAATTATAAAAAAAGAAGTTAAAGTTGACCTCTTTCTGGTTTTACATTTAAGAGGTATTGTCCACAAATACAAATAAATACAACATTAATTAGGTACCTTTGTGTCTCCGCTTTAATGTCCTGCAGCTTCCAACGCAAAGTCCAGGTATACGGTCGTAGCACTTTTCACTTTACTACCACAAAAATACAATACTGATGTGGTACATTTTCGAATTTACAAAAGTATTTAGTTTGAAAAGTTCAGCAATGCTTTACTGGTTTTAATAACTTAAGTAACTTGTTGTGACGTAAATACACGACTTCATTTCACCATGGTTATTAATAAGAACTGCTTAAATGATTAATATGAAATGTGTTCCAAAAGGAACAGGGGGTGTCCTCTAGACGAAAATAAAGGTCGTTGACTGCCGACATCAAACTCTGCAGCCAAATTCACAATCTCCATATTTGCACCTAAATGCAAACTCTCCCAGTGTTTTTTGAAGACATCACTGGACACTACATCATCAGAAGTTCGACCTCTCTCACCCGTTAGCTAATCGATAATCCTCATCTTAGCTACCTCCTCATCGCTCCTATCCTAGAAAACATACCACCCCTCCTTCAGCTCACACACCATGATCCGACCAACCAATCAAGCAAATATTGTCCTTTGCATGACGAAATAATTGACGAATCACGCAACCAATTACAGAAACATGAACAACCCTGAAAAGCACCATTTCTCCCAAAATATCACAAAACGTTAGTCCAGCCAATCAAAAATGAGATACCGTGATTTCAGATGACAAATATTAACCAATGCTAAGCCCTGTGGTTTTGCATGACACAATGTTTAGCAAATCAGAACAAAATACGACGATTTATATTTTTGCGTCGTCATTCTTTTTCGTCAAATCCTGAGTATGCGACTATTAGTTTGGAAAATAAATAAGTTTTAAAGTGTTTACATTTGCAAGATGTTTCCATTAGATCACGCCAAAAGATTGATCATAATTCATTCCTAATTAAGCTGACTTAAGTAATAAGAACAATAATGACCCACTCAAAGTTCAGTCGTATTTTTTTTTACCGCAAGGGAACAGACACTTGTGTAAACACCTAAATTTTCGAATAGTCTATATCGCATAAACATTTTATGAAATGAAACTAGAGTGTTTTTTTTTTACCTCGAAGAGCCTTTTATCTTTGAGACTGTAAGAAAAATGACACATAAATCAATCTACGCTAAAGCGCAGGAACATTACGATTCTACTTGGGAACTTTTTCACGGCGAAATTTCACTCATACAGGGTGATACGAGACTTTTTCTTCTCCAAGTGAGATGGAATTCTTTTAAGAATTTAACGTGTTTCTGCATCGTTACACGGTTCTTTGCTGACTTGATATAAAGTTCGCAAAGCATGCATCCATAAAATGATTTAGGTTTTTTTTAAGAAGCATGGAAATAGGATCAGAATTTGCCGCTAATTAGTCGCTAATTAGTTGTGAAGAAATTAATTTTCTAAATTAATTTTTTTTTTGTTTTTTCGGGTTCTTTGCTAACTTGATATAAAGTTGGCAAGCACACCTCCGAAAAATCATTTTAGGGTTTTCGTAGAAGAATAGGAATAGAAAAAAAATTTGCCGCTAATTAGTCGTGAATTAGTTGTGAGAATACCGATTTTGTCGTTTATTTTTTATTTTTTATTTTTAGGTGCTTTGCTAACTTGATATAAGGTTAGCAAAGCACACCTGCAAAAAATGACTTTCGAGCGTTCGTAGAAGAATGGGAATAGAATGAGAATTTGCCGCTAATTAGTCGCTAATTAGTTCTGAAAAAAATAATTTTTTTAATTAATTTTTTTTTTGTTTTTTTGGGTGTTTTGCTAACTTGATATAAAGTTGGCAAAGCACGCCTCAATCAAATGATTTAAGGGTTTTCGTAAAAAAATGAGAATAGAATGAGAATTTGCCGCTAATTAGTCGCTAATTAGTTGTGAAAAAATGAATTTTCTAAATGATTTTTTTTTTCGTTTTTTTGGATGCTTTGCTAACTTGATATAAAGTTGGCAAAGCACGCCCCCATAAAATGATTTTATGGGTTTCGTAAAAGAATGAAAATATAATATGAATTTGCCGCTAATTAGTCGCTACTTAGTTGTGAAGAAATGTATTTTCTAAATTAATTTTTTTTTTGTTTTTTTGGGTGCTTCGCTAACTTGATATAAAGTTGGCGAAGCACGCCTCCCTAAAATGATTTTAGTGTTTTCGTAAAAGAATGAAAATAGAATCAGAATTTGCCGCTAATTAATCGCTAATTAGTTGTGAAGGTATTTCATCCATAAATTCTGTTTTTTTTTTTGGTTTTTACGGTGCTTCGCTTACTCAACATTAAGTAGGCAAAAAATCTTTAAAATGATTTAAGTTTTTTCGTAAAAGCATGGAAATAGGATGAGAATTTGTCGCTTATTAGTCGCTAATTAGTTGTGGACGAATTTTTTTAGCAATTTTGTTGATATTATTTTTGTTGTTTCAGGTGCTCCGCTAACTCGATGTAAAGTTAGTAAAGTACACGTTCAAAAAATGACTTCAGAGCGTTCGTAGGAGAATGGGAATAGGATTAGTTTTTGCCGCTAATTAGTCGCTAATTAGTTGTGAAAAAATTAATTTTCTAAATTAATTTTTTTTTTGTTTTTTCGGGTGCTTTGCTAACTTGATATAAAGTTGGCAAAGCACGCTTCCATAAAATGATTTTAGGTATTTTGTAAAAGAATAAAAATAGAATGAGAATTTGCCGCTAATTAGTCGCTAATTAGTTGTGAAGGAATGAATTTTCTAAATGAATTTTTTTTTTTTTTTGGTGTTTTGCTAACTTGATATAAAGTTGGCAAAGCACGCCTCAATAAAATGATTTAAGGGTTTTCGTAAAAAAATGAGAATAGAATGAGATTTTGCCGCTAATTAGTTGCGAAGGAACTTCATTCAGAACATTTTTTGTTTTGTTTTTTACGGTGCTTCGCTTACTCGATATAAAGTTGGTAAAGCACGCCCTGATACAATCTTTTCAGGGTTTTCGTAAAAGAATATGAATAGAATAAGAATTTGTCGCTAATTAGTCGTGCAATAGTTGTGAGAATACCAATTTTGTCGTTGTTTTTTTGTTTTTTACGGTTCTTTGCTGACTTCATATAAAGTTTGCCCGACCGCCCGCCTTTTTACCACTCATATATAAAAGTTATTCTACAGTAGTAATTTTTAAAAATGAATAGATTTTGACTTCGATGGTCATCGACCACCAAATTCTTATTATGTGTAATTTCCAATCTAATCTCAAAGTCCCAAGGAAAAACAAAGAGTAAAATAACAAAATAGTTATAAATGAAATTTAGTGGAACGTATTTCATTATAAACAATTTACCATTTTTGACAATAAAAAGTTAAAAACTTTTATTTTCTCTGATATTGTGTTGCATTTTTTAAAAAAACACGAAATGGTTCAAAAAAAATTTTAGTTGACTGATGTTTAGTATAAGAAAATAGTTGTTTACAACAAAATAAAGTTGTAGACATTGTCTCTACTCAATATAGTAGTCATACGAGTCCTTGGAAGAACACGAATGGATGATTCTCTGAACTATTTTACGTGTAGGATTATATCTGACTATCCCGAACGGAAATTCTGGATTATTCTTTTGTATGTATCTCTGAAAATGCATGGTCAACGACCCAGTGAGCCCGCTGCTCCCTGAGGCAAATTTTTTTTCTATTTCCATTCTTTTACGATAACCCTAAAATGATTTTTCGGAGGTGTGCTTGCCAACTTTGTATCAAGTTAACAAAGCACCCAAAAACAAAAACAAAATTAATTTAGAAAATCAATTTGTTCACAACTAATTGGCGACTAATTAGCGGCAAATTCTGATCCTATTTTCATGCTACTACAAAAAAACCTAAATCATTTTATGGATGCGTGCTTTGCGAACTTTATATCAAGTCAGCAAAGAACCGTCAAAAACAAAAAAACGACAAAATTGGTATTCTCACAACTAATGCACGACTAATTAGCAAAGAATTCTTATTCCATTGCTATTCTTCTCCGGAAACCCTAGAATGATTGTATGGAGTCGTGCTTTGCCAACTTTATATCGAGTAAGCGGAGCACCGTGAAAAACAAAAAAAAAATTTTTTGTGAATAAAATTCCTTTACAAATAATTAGCGACTAATTAGCGGCAAATTCTCATTTTATTCTCATTCCCTTACGAAAACTCTGAAATCATTTTATAGCGGCGTGCTTCGCCAACTTTATATCGAGTTAGCAAAGCACCCAAAAAAACAAAAAAAAAATTAATTTAGAAAATTCATTTCTTCACAACTAATTAGCGACTAATTAGCGGCAAATTCTCATTCTATTTTCATTCTTTTACGAAATCCCTAAAATCATTTTATGGAAGCGTGCTTTGCCAACTTTATATCAAGTTAGCAAAGCACCCAAAAAAACAAAAAAAAAATTAATTTAGAAAATTAATTTTTTCACAACTAATTAGCGACTAATTAGCGGCAAAAACTAATCCTATTCCGATTCTCCTACGAACGCTCTAAAGTCATTTTTCGGAGGTGTGCTTTGCTAACTTTATATCAAGTTAGCAAAGCACCTAAAAAAATAAAAAAAAAAAGAAACGACAAAATCGGTATTTTCACAACTAATTAACGACTAATTAGCGGCAAATTATCCACCTACTTTCGAATCGATTTGTGATAGGTGTTTAGCTAACTTGATGCTCATTCTATTCACCTGTTCAGAGCAGTAGCCTCCAGTATCAGAATTGCCATAATGATAGCCAACCTTCGTAGCGGAGACGGCACATGCAGAAGAAGTACACTGTACCTACTTCCATCACTTTCTTGGTCTACATTTTCTTCTTTTTTGTATTGGCTTTCGTGATATGTAATGGCTTTCGACCATTTTTGGCATTCTTTCCTTTCCCATTCTTTGAATGTGTACTAAATATCGTATTCTATATATATGCTTTGATTGTCGTCATTGTTGTTTGTATTTTCCTCTCTCATCTTCTCCTCTCATATTTTTGTATTTTGCTCTCTCATCTCTTTCTAAAAGGTAAGCATATTTCTGATATTTTCAACCACCCATGTTTCGCTTGCATATGTAGCTGTATGCCTTATCTGATAACTGTTTTGTAGATTCTAATTTTTGTTTTTTTTTATTTGTATTTCATTAATGATCGCTATGCTCCATACTTTTTGTTTCCTTTTGCTATTCTTCCTCATGTCTCTTTTTATCTAATGTTACACCTATAAATTCTAAAACTCTCTTGAGCATGCTTGTATTTTGTATTTTCTCCTTGTATCTCCAATGTGAAATTGTCTTTTGCTTTTTTTCTAATTTGATGGGGTCATTTTGCACTACACAAGTACACAATAGAAAATGTAACTTCTTAATAAATTTTTATTTTTGTGTAGGTACTTACAAATAAAAACGCAGAATACCTATTTATCAAAAAATTTGAAAACAAAATTAAATTTATTAATAGACACAGGTAAAACTTTGTTAAGGTTCTGTACTTGTTTTACCTGCTAAAACCGAAGCCCTGGTTTCAACACATGTAAAGAATTACCGCCTGTACCTTCTGACTCAAAAACTTATATTTATATCAGCACGTTTCATGGATTAGTTGTAAACTAGAAAATTTTAAAAATTTGGAAATTGACAGTCAGTGCAAGTTTTATATAGAGAGGGTTATAAAAATAATCCCAAGACAATAAACTCAACGAAAGATACTTCTTTTGTTTGTATTTATAGCAGTGTTGCCAATCGGCGGATAATTATCCGATTTGCGTACCTTTTTGAGAGTTGTCGTATCTTCTTCGTATCTTTAAATAAATCGGATATTTGCGTGGCGTATATTTTTCAGTGTATCTACTAAAACTTTCTCATCCATATATTCCCAACACCAACAACACATTAATTTTCTTTGGTTCGACCCAAATTTTTATACTGGATGAATGTTAGTGACATCCGATACTTTTCATCTTTTGACAAAAGGGACATGTGCCAATTCTTTTGTTTAGAATTTAAATGCACAAGTGCGTCCACTTAAGGCATACTAATCCAATTCAAATTTCAAAAACCGTCTGCCGTCCGATGTTGTTTATGAGTTTTTAGTTTTAAGTCTTTAAACCAGTGCCGATTTAACCTAACTTCGGGCCCTGGGCGCTGAATATTTAGGGGCCCCCTTAATTGATATTCGTTGTCAGTTTTTTAACAAGGAAACACATGTATTTATTGTAAAATCCATACTTTTTTAAACCAAACAAGAAGAATAGGAAACGTAAAAAATATTCCAAAAAATACATTTAAAAATATATAAAAAAAACAGAAATTTACACAAAACAACACATGACGAACAAAATAATATATTCTAAAAAATACATACTTACGACAAAAATTAGATCATTTTTTTTTGACTAGGCATTAGCAATCTGTCATAATATAATACTATCACAATTCAGTTGCTCCAGGTCTTCATTTTCTATAATAAAATAGTGATAAGCGTCTAGATTTTCTTGAGCCTAATTTGGCATTAAATATATTTTTATTCTTTTTAAAGCCGAAGAAGACCGCTTGCCTGACGCATTAGAAGTTGGTATCGTGAAATAAACTTGCAGTAAAGGTAAAATATTTTGAATTGTTGCCTTTACAATCTTTACATCCTAGATGACACCAAATTTTATAAAGGTTTATTTAACTTTTGGCATAATGGTATAGAATGAGTAATTTCATTATGCAAGTTCTCTTTGGTTTCATCAATATCTTTTTTTGGCGTAAAAAACATCTAACAGCTGATGTAACACCTTTGTAGCATTTAATTCTCTTTAAAAGATCTTGAGTTATTATACTGGCTATAACATTAAATACATACATACTTCAATTCCAAATCTTTCTTGTCCCTTTAATTGTTTCACTTTCACCTGCTTCATCGAAAAATGTTTTCCCTTCTTTGTTCTTTGAGAACAGAGAATATGTTTGTGATATCGTCGTCTTCGTAAAAAATATTTTTGGCTTCTACTCAATTTTGCTTATCATATTTCTTACGTCTCCAACAAATCTCAAAATAGGTGTCGTTAATTCCACTCCAATTGACACAAGTCCACAGGTTCTTCACGTTTACGTTTTGCTTGTTGCATTAACTCGTTCCAAAGTTTTTGTCCAAATGATTGTTAATGTCTGCTAATGAGCTGTCTCAAAGGTATTTATTTTATTCTGCAATGTCTTGGCTTCATTTTTAATTGCTAATTTTTCGTCTCTGTTATTGCTTAACTGAAAAAACAGGTTTGATGGATCCCTAGTTTTTAACTAAAGCATTTACAGCGTCAAAAGTTTCTACAAGCTTTGATTTTATTACTTCCAAGAACTCATTGCGAATTTGGTGAGACAAATAGCTAACTGAACCCTTTCATTTATTCGCATTCCTTTGTAAATGCTTAGCCAAGAAGTAATCAAATTTACCTAGTATACAAATTCCTTTACGACGACTCGTTAAATCGTCATTGGATCAATGGAAAGCTAGTTCTTGAGAAGCAAGTAATTTAGCAGTAACAGCAACTCTTCTTAGGACGTTTATCCAATAGTCAGCTTCGCGTTCTACTTGCTCTTTCAAGGCAGCGTCTGTAACTCCAATTATTGATGATCTTGTTATTAATGTAACCATAAAGTTCAAATTTACTTTCTTCGTGAGATTTGAGCAAACTATTCAAATGTTACCAGTGGGTCCATACAAAATCAGTTAAACTATTTTTCAATTGAAAATAATTTGTACGGGTAACAATAAACAGCTTTAGTAGCACGTGCGTCGTGTATTAGCCAATCTCTCTTTTCTTTGCCTCCATTGAGTTTTCCTCAAAGTTGCTTTCATTTAATCTTCTATAATAAGCTTTGTCTTCATCTTGACACACTTTTTTACAATTTTCTAAGGAATCACTCTTTGGTTTAAAAGTTCATAGTTTTTATAAAGTCATCAGTCTTAAAATCAGACCATTTCGAAATCGCATGTATTTCGTCGTCGTTTTTTCTATTTTGGAAAATATGTAGATTATTTACTGGAGTTTACATTTTTATTAATAAAAGGAATGGGTCCCTACGGGCCCCTCTGGGGCCCGGGCCCCTGGGCGCCCGCCCCAAGCGCCCAGTGCATAAACCGGCACTGCTTTAAACTTATGAAATCTAATTCACGCACGATTTAGTTTTATTTTTATTTTATGTAGTGCAGTGATTAAGTAAACGTCTGTTGAAATAAGTTTTGGTTTGTGAAAATACTTTCCGGCACAGAAACGTCACTTTTCGGCACACTACTCAGTTATTCTGTGAGAAAATATTAAGTTTGTTAACATAAAATTGTGCAGAAAAATGCATTTGGAATACCTAGTGGTTGTAGAAAAATCTACTTATTTGAAACTAGTAAAATCTAGATATCTACTAATTAACTCAAAAATTCTTCAAATTTTTTGCCTATAAAAATGATTTAGTCGGGAATTAAACGTTGAACGCACCACGGGTATTATGGATAACCTTGATATCTTAATAACGACAAGACTGTCAAATACATTTCTATTGTTTTAGTTGTAATAAATCTTTAGTTGTTAAAAGAGCGTAGGCGCAAAATTTTGGACCAATAATCTTTAAACGTATTCATTTTTTTCGAATCCTGAGAAAACTAATAAATATTTTTTGAAAAATTTTAACGCAGAATGAAAGATTACATTATTACCGAGGGCCGAAAGTCCCTTAGAATAAACAAAATGTTTGTTTTGAATGACATATTTGAAATTAAAAATCACACTCAATATTATCTTTTCATTTCACCCCTGTAACTTTTAGAATAAAAATTATAGAAGTCTTCAGGGACTTTCGGCCCTCGGTAATAATGTAATATTTCATTCTGCGTTTAAATTTTTAAATAATATTTATTAGCTTTCTCAGGACTCGAAAGAAATAATGCATTTTAAAAGCAATGACCAGAAATTTATAAATAATTATAATAAATATAACGATCCAAATAATGAAATATTTAGATTTATTTATTTATTAAGAATTTAACACTTACGATAATACAAAATACGAATAATATAATAATAGTAAGTAAATAGTATTTACATATACATGAATTAGGTAATCAGCTACGATATGAGGTTTTCATCTATAAACGAAAATTTTTAAACTGTGAAACAGAGAATCCAGTAGATTAAAGGGTCGGTTGTTCGAACGCTACTCAGAAATGGAATCAACTAATCATTATCAAATATTTAATTAGGTACTGTCAATGTCAACTTTGATTGGGTTGCTGAAAACATAATTGATTACAATTATGAGATTAATTGATTAATTAATCAATTATGATAAATATTGTTACGTTAATTGATAATTATTAATTAATGAATTAATTATGTTAATTTGCATAATGATAAGTGATTACAATCAACTGATTGGCGTACGAACAACAGATTTTGTTATTTGATGGTTGTAAAGGGGACTAAAAGAATAACATTGGCAACATTGATTATAATAACAGAATAATTTTTGACCTAGCGTACCTTTTCGTGACAAATTGGATATTTTTTCGAGAGATCATCGGATAATCTAGAGAAATGCGATTGGCAACACTGATTTATAGCATCATCATTCTTTAGCTCTTACTTGTAATTCCTGATAACTACTGAAATAAATAAACAAAAGTCAGGACAACTGAACTAACAGGTATCTACGTATCAGAACTTCCGTCCTTCCTGTGTGTGGACGAATAAATACTTATAATAGAATAGAACAAAGAATAAATATATGCAATTTGAGAATATATTTTGTTGATGTAATTTGCATTCTAATATCCATTTTATCCATTCTCATTCTAATATCCATTTTTGACATAAGTGTTAAAAGTACACGTTTAAGGCACGCATGTGAAAGTTTGCAGAATGAGCGATAGCGAGTTCTGCAATTCACATGAGTGCCTTAAAAATGTACTTTTTAACACGCATATCATACAATATTTTTTCTACAAACGTAATTACAGGACAATATCTACAAAAACTTTTACTTGAACTTGACTGACATTCCATTTTTATATTTTTTTGACATTACATCAAAATTGCCTATACGGTTAATACGAATTGCAGTGCCATAAAATTTTTAAAGCACTAGTGCCTTAAAGTAACACTTTTAACGCTCGTATGGAGTGCTAAAAATTGCATTTTTAACACGGTTGTAGACAAAAGCTGTTTTAGTTTTTCGATATTAAGGTTTTTTATTATGACTAGAGATTTAGATGTAGAAAATTTCTGATTTTCATTATAAAAACTGCTGGAGTAAAGTAATCAATTATGTTAGTATGAAAAATTATAGGATTAATATTAATTTCTGTTTTCAATTAGCTTGAGTTTTTATAAATATAATATGTATGATGATTATATTTAATATTTATTCAAAACTTTTACTATACAATGTATGTTTTTATTGGGCGGGGGGGCCGCATCCCAACTGGAACCAGGGCCCGCTGATCTATCAGTACGCTACTGACATGGAGGACCATTTTTAAAAATCGTTTCCTTCATATTATATTTATTTTACTTTGTTTGATTATTCCTTCCAGTATCAGATTAAAAAGCAAATTCCTTATCATCCTTTCAAAACTTCAATCCTTTGTTTCAAAATTGTTTGATTTTGATTTAATATGATCCTTCCATGTTATTTCGTTTCTGGTGTTTGGTAATATCCATAAAGTCATTTTTACCATCCAACTTTCGTAGGTATATACATTTACGAACATTCAAAGCTTTGTTTAAAACAACATTTTTACTGCAAAAGTCCTGCTATTGGCTGCTAAATCAAAACAGTTTTAAATCTATGTAATATACGCATTTCAAAAATATAAAATTAGGGTTTAAGCTAGATTTCAAAAGTAGGTACCTACAAGGAATATAAAAAATAAAATAAACTGTAGTCAGCTGTAGAGCCAAAAACTTGTTGAAGATTATATTAAGCAAAATAACATGTGTTTCTATTTTTATTGACATTATTTATTAGAAAATAATTGATTCGAATTCAAATGAACTTAAAAAATATATCAAATCAATCAATAAACTTACTCAAAAGTGTCAGCAACGTAATCCAAAATCGGCTATTCAGAATCACTTGTCACTATAATATAACCCCTGCGAATCTACCAAAATCCGATCAACAGGTTCAAAACAACCAAAAAGTCCCAGGAAACACTTGATCAAACTCGTAAATCGTTTTCGACTGTCACACAGATCTACCCCACAAACGGAATACATACACCAGCAAAAAATTAAACATCTCTGTTGGGATTTCTTTGAAAAACCCGGCAAATAACGATGTAAATAAACAAACAGGCGTCACTTGGTCCGTTTTAATCACTCGAGTAGAACTTCGCTAAAGTAAAACACAACGTGCTATGGCCACGGTCGCGGCTTTTCGGATTTCGGAGCGAACTTCTCAAGATTGTGTAGAGGTGTTAGTAAAGGTCTTCTACGGTTACTTTGGAACGGTCTGCAGATTTTAAAGCGGGAAAGGTAAAGGTGAGAAGTAGTAGGTTGTTAAACGGGATTTTAAACATCATTAAAGTTTTTTAATCACATTATTTCACGTATTTTTCTTTTTAGAATGTGTATATGTATAAGTTAAGTGCATCGTCAAAAATTCTAGCTTTTAAGATAGTCGATAAATTCCTTGTATCAAATGAGTACCTTTCAAAGAACTTTAGCAAAGCAAGAGTGTCATTCTAACAAAAAATGGTAAATACATATTTTAGGCTGGATCTGTTTTGGAATGGGCAATTTTCATAGAAGTCTATTTTTTGCTGAAATCACGAATCACTTCAGGGCGTATCTTCTATCAACAATAAAAATATGCGCCAGTCGCATAAAAACTTGTGCTTAATTTTTTATTTAACGAAATCTGAAAAAAATCGGTAATTTTTGCTTTTTGCGCTCATATTTTCGCTTATAACTCGAGAGATATTGCTCCTACAAAAAAATTATAAAAGGTAAAAATTTTGTTTTTAAATCTTACATATGTCTAGCTAGAAACTGAAAATTTAATGATTATTGTTTAAAAAATAGCAATCATTGGGAAAAAGTGCAAAAATGGAGCCTTCATATTACCTACGTCTAGAAAAACATTATAATACGACTGAAACCTGTGCTTTTCGTTAGTTTCAATAGATATTTAGTTTAATAGATTTTACATAATAATTTTGCAATCCAGGGCCCGCAAAAAATTGCAAATTTGCAAAATTATGCTGGGCCCAAGATCTGGGCTCTCTCAAATAGGTCAGAAAAATTAATAAAAAGATTAAAACATTTAAAATTACTAAAAACATCGACATTTTCTACTTTTCTTGCTTATAACGTTAAAACGATTTATTTTGGAGCCAAGTCGTAAGGAAAGATAAAGATAATTGAATTTTCTATGAGATATGACTGGTTAAACATGTTCTAATTAGTTACCCTTACTACAAAATAGCGATAAATACAAAAAAGGGGGAGAAACAAGCCTTTTCTTATTCAGTGATCTTCAAAAACTTAAATTACCTTCAATTCAAACTTCGCCTAGAAAATTTTTATAGCAATAAAACAGCACAGACATGAAATTGCATTAGAAATTTGAATTTAAAATTGAATTTTAAAAAAATCTTGAATAACAAAAACTAGACCATTTAGAAGTTTAATTAAAATCCTTTATAAAAGGTATAAAAGGTATATTTATAATTGATTCTTTCGGGTTACATCTCAGAACGTTTTCAGAATAATAATTCCATACCTACATGCTTTGAGCCACCAAAATATTTGGATGAAAACCCTTTAATTGTTATAAAGTTGTTACGGACTCTAGATAGCAACTGAGTTGCTAAAGACTAAGAGCTAAAGGTCCTAAAAGACAATAATATAGGTAATGATTCAAAGATTACCATGATCCTATTATTTATAACTTCGTCGTAAATGTCGGTCACTTTTGACCAGTTGTATCTCAGGGACCACTTCTCGAAATTCAACTTTTTTTCTTTTAAAAGAAGCGTCTTATCGAGTCTTTTTCAACTCCATTTTCTGAGGTTAGTTTAATCTAATGCTTACTGAGCTGAGATATTCTACTTGTTTATAAGCCAAAAAATTGTTTACAACTTTGATGCCTGGTTGCACCAACAGATCTTAAGTTGCAGATTAGCTAAGCTCTACTTATAAATAGGGCCTCCTTGAATATCACTTGAATTGCACCATAATTTTAGATTCTTACCTTATTATCAATTATATCTCTTATTATATTATGGTATTCTTATTGTAATATATTATAACTATATTATATTAATTCTTATGATAGTCTCGACTTAAGCTTAAGATCTGTTGGTGCAACCGGGCATAAAACATTCATGAGGCCGCCCAAACAGTCAGATTTTAATTCTGTAAAGTTCGTTAGATAAACGAAGTGCTTTTTATATGTAAAAAGTTGGCTTACTTTACTTTTTCGTGTCTGGATCCGACTACAGTTTTTCTGCCCAATATCGGGCTACGTCTAAAACCTTTGTATTTGCGAGTCATAAATCATCGAGGGTGCACTATGATGGGCAAAGTCTGCATACTCTCAGATGCTCCACGCTCTGTATAAACATTCACAAAGTGCGTCGTTATCTGTCTTGATGCCCCATTTAATAAGGTTCTGTTTTACAGGGGCAACACCTGTGCTTATTCGGTTGAGTGTCCGCCAGGTTCTGCAGTCCAGGTTCTCCAGGCCAGGTTCATTCCATTAGGTCGTTCTGGATGTAGAGGGAACAGTTCGGATGGTTCGACGCTGACATTTCTCATAAACCTTTTCCTTGATTTAAGTCGGCTGATTCCTGGCGGTTCGTCAAACCCGTATAATTGGTGCCTTTCATCGAAAGTTTGCCTGAACTTCTCCACATATTGTGAGGCGCGTCTACGGTCGTCTGGTGATGCGAATCCAGCTGCCCGGTACAGTAATCGTAGAGGGGTAGGCTGCATACAACCGGTAATTATTCTACATGTTTCATTTAACGCCGTGGTGAGTTGTTGGGCGTGTCTAGATCTACCCCAGACGGGACAAGCATATTCCCCTATTGAAAAACATAAGGCCTCAGCTGTTGACTTTAAGACCTGGGGGTTTGCACCCCACTTACTCCCTACAAGTTTCCGGAGAAGGTTGTTTCTTGTAGAAATCTTTTGTCTTGTGCTCTGACAGTGGAATTTATACGTTAGTGACCGGTCTAGTATCACTCCAAGATATTTGGGCCTATCAGTATGTTCCAAGCGTTGTCCCTCCCAGGAAACATTTAGTTTTGCATGCGCGAGATGGTTGTTGAGGTGGAATGCAAATACTTGGGTTTTAGTAGGGTTTGGCTTTAATGAGTTTTGTTTGTAGTAAGTTGACATCGTGTTTAAAGCCTCTTCCATTGTCGACTCTACTTGTGTGAGTGTTTTCTCCTTTACGGCGATACCAAGGTCGTCAGCGTACACAAAACTCTCAGTCCGAGGGTGCATTGGTTGGTCATTGGTGTAGATGTTAAATAGGGACGGCGCCAGGACGCTTCCTTGAGGTAGGCCATTTTTTTTGGTTCTCCATCTGCTCTTCTTTCCATTTAGCACAACGTGAAGCGTCTATTACACAACAGTGATCTAATGATATTTACCAGGTCATAGTCAAGCACAGTGTTATAGATCTTAGTTAGCAAGGTTCTGTGGTTTATCGTATCGTAGGCCGCTGTGAAGTCTATCCGCTATATGGGAGGCTACTCCCACTATCTCCCTCTGCTCAAATCCCTCCTTAAAAAGTTGGCAAACAAGATTTTAAAAATTTCAATTTTTGAACAAAAATTTATAGATTGCAAAATTATTACGCGAAATCTATTAAAACGTTTTTAGTGAAATTTTATGTACTGTTGATTATGGTATAAATATTTTCTAGGCGAAATATGAAGGTCCTAAGTGTAATCTATTAAGTGGTTGAAAAACACTGAATAATAATAGTCTTGTTTCCCACCTTTTTGTATTTATTTCTATTTTGCAGCAAGGGTAACAAATTAAAACATTTTTAACCATTCGTATCTCATAGAAAATTCAATATTATCTTTATTTTGTTTCTGTACGAAGGAAAGTAGATAAAGAATAGACGTTTTTAGTAACGTAGTAATTTTGAAATTAATTAATTTTTTTATTTCTTCCCGAACTATTTTACCGTTATCAGAAAACAGAAAAAAAATGTTCATTTGAAAAATTAACATTGGTTTTAGCTTAAATTCAATGTTCAAGCTAGCTGCCGCTAGGCACCTGCTTTTTGGAAGTATGAACAATTAATTTAAGCGAAAAGCAATGTTAATTTTTCGAATAAACTTTTTTTTCATGATTTCTGACAGTAGTAAATGTATTTTGAATTAAATAAGTTACATACATTCTTCTTTTTTTTGTCAATTAATTTAATATAAAAAAAACTGTTTTTGGACACCCTGTATAAATAACGAGGTTAATGTTTATATTTCTGAATAGAGAATTGAATAACCTTTCAAATGAGCTAGAACACGACCCCTATTCTCATTTAAAAAATTCATCGATTACGTCATCACGCGAAGATGGATGACGTAACTTGTGTGATATATATAACAAAATATCATAATTTAAAAATAAAAATCGACCTGTTTCGGGGTTTTTCCATAAAGTCGCCAGTTTACGAAATAACGAATTTATTCCTTTCATTTGTACCATATCACTGAATGTAGGTACGTACCAAAGAGGCGATGGGACAGAGAAATTTGGAGGATAATTTCAGGAATGATAAAGATAAAGATAAAAATAATGGCGTAACGTAAGGGATGCAATAAACGGTCAAGTTAGCTGTAAATAATCTCTAGAATATAATATGTATATCTGTTGATACAGTATTTCGATACGTCTGAAAACACTAATTTATTAAAATGAATTTCGACTCAATTCAAGCTTTCTGCTTAACCCAGGTATAACATACCAAAAGGCACCGCCAGGAAAAAATATTCCACTTTGCGGTTCAGAAAGCCCATATGAAACGAGTCTTTGTACTCTATGCAGAGTATGGCATTAACAAAATAAGAAAATCTACGGTTTCGTTTTGATTAAAATCTGTCTTCCTCCATCCCCCGATAGCACTATTTCTAGGTCTACCTGTTGTCAAGGAGGCTCTAAGGAAGACAGATTTTTACCATTCCGACCGTAGATTGTCGATATAAATTAAAATAATTTATATCGCAGTATGGATAGAACGCCCTCTAACGGGGAATAAGCGAAATGAATTTCGACTCAATTCAAGCTTTCTGCTTAACCCAGGTATAACATACCAAAAGGCACCGCCAGGAAAACATTCCACTTTGCGGTTCAGAGAGCCCATATGAAACGAATCTTTGTACTCTATGCAGAGTATGGCATTAACAAAATAAGAAAATCTACGGTTTCGTTTTGATTAAAAACGACCAAAATAATATTTAGCGTTAGGCTAAATACCGAGACGCGTGCAGTAACCTTTAAGTATACAGTGTATACAGAGTGTTTCATTAAGAATTGTACATATCGTAACTGGAGAAACCTTAGCACAAAATACGAAGATTTAAACCAAAACAATTAAAAGTTAACAACTAATTTATTACTGTAAAATTACTAAAAATAAATTGGTATACAGAGTTGATCATAAAATGAACTACGATAAATATATCACAGGAAATTTTTGATCTGCTTACAATTAGCAGCTCACAGTGGCATAACGACTCAGTGGGGTTCCTACGGTCTCCTCCTCATCCCACATTTCGTTCGCCATCGTTTTCTATCCATCCACTCGTTCTCTTCTATAGCTTTATCTTCCGTAGACTGTTATATGCCTTTCTTCCATGTTTCTGTAGGCCTTCCTCTTCTTTTTCTATTTATAGGCGTGTAATTTAATGCTCTTTTTGGCCATCTTCCCTCTGGCATTCTCATAACATGACCATACCATAGCAATTTCTTTGTTTCTATTTGGTCAACCGTGGAATATACACTCTTTGTCCGTCGTCTTATTTCCTAATTTCGTACGTGTTCTAATCTAAGTACCCTGCATGCTCTACGTAAATAATCCATTTCCGCTACTTCTATATTTTTTCTTTCCTTTTCTGTGAGTTGCCAACACTCTTCCCCATAGTTAAAATACATAGGTTCCGTAATTGTTCTGTAGATTGTTAATTTTGTATTCAGCTTCACCTTTTTAGACCATAGTAGACCATTTAAAATACGAGTTGCTTTCCTTCCTTGCTATATCCTATGCTGTATGTCTCTCTTGGTAGTTCCTTATTCTAATATTATGCTTCCTAAATATCTATATTCGTTACATTTTCTTATACTTTTTAACTCTAATTCCGGATCTTCGATTTCTTCTCCTATTCTCAAATATTCCGTTTTCTCCATGTTTATACATAGGCCCCATTTTTTCATATTTGATCTATAATTTTCTTAGCATATAATCGATATCATGTTCATCGTTGGCAAGAATTACTTGGTCATCAGCAAACAACAAAGTTGTTAAGCAGTTTTCTTCAATAATTCATTATTAATTAATCATTAATTTTGATATTGTTTAATAATCATTGATCCTAAGGAATGTGGGGCAACAGGAGAGAACATAAAAGTATACTCTGCGTCAAAGCGATTTTGGCGGTTAACCAGCTCATCATCATATTATATGAAATATGAGGACGCATATGAACCTATAGAGCTCTAATTTCTTAGCTTCATCAACGCGTTAACAAAGGAGTTAAAGCACAAATCACGGTCAAGTATCGGCTTACGTACTCGATAATATACAGTGGCTATAACCAAAGGCAGGGCAGTCTTACATAGAATAACATATCAGTGTTGCCAAATTGCAACAGAAGTGGCTCTAAAAAGAATCACTCGGTTCTCTAGTGTTAACTATATAGGAGAATTGTTTAATGATCAATAATTGAATAATTCACTAGAGTAAGTCGAACAATGGGCATATCAATATAAACTCACATTTGTACACGCACCAAAACTACCTTTTTCTAGTAAGATTTGAAAAAATTAATTTTAGCAATTAGAACCCCTAATATTCCATATAGTAGAAAATTTAATTCCGGCAAGGCCAGATGAGCCCAATTTTGTAAAGAACTAAATAGTTAAGTTACAACAATCGACGTAATCCCTAAGAACTACGATAATCCCGACGATAGTTAAGAAGATATTCAGAAACATATACTTATCTATCCAGAGGCTGTAAACAACGATATATATCTGTTAGTAAAAAAAAAGAAATACTTATAAAATAATACAAAAACCGATTCGAAAAAGATTCTTTTAGCGAGAGGACTGTAGAATGCGGCACAAAAATTGTTATAGGCATTAAGCAAAGCAGGAGGAAAATGACAAAGAAAGAACTAAACTAAAAATGCAAAATATTGAAATAATGGATAAGAAGACAAATAAGTGAATTACAGGAATAATTTAGTAAGAGAGGTCGTAGGGGAAAGAGCAAAACTAAAACAAAAATCTGCGAAATATATGAAGATATAGAAGAATTTACTAATAAAAGTAGAGACCTTAGCAAACAGAAGAGCCCAAGAAAGACCACAAATATAATAGGTACACTATTTCAAGAAGACTTGAAGTAACAGAAGAACAACAAACATTAGGTGAACACGAAGACCTAGAAATACTAAAGGTGAAGTACGGCATGGTATAAAGTTGGCAAAGAAGAAGAAAGCTGTTGACCCTGTTAACATCCCGGCAGATATGTTAAAACTAATTAACGAAGAGAAAATTGAGATTTTGGTTAAGATTTTCTATCATGTGTACTTACTGGCGAAATTGCAGAGGACTGGTTGAGGTCTGAATTGATAGCTTTACCAAAAAGATAACATCCGAAATACTGTAGCCAATATAAACTTATAAGTCTTATCAGTCATAGAATAGAATAGAATAGAATAGAATAGAAATATGCTTTATTGTCATGAAAAATTGTACAATTTTATCGACAAAGCTTATAAAAAGTCAAGACAACAAAACAATAACAATTCAATTTACTAAAATTACATAAATCGTCAATATATTTACAATAATAACAATAATAATGAAGTTAAACAGAAGTAGTCAATTGCAAAATTTAAGTAAATTGCAAATGCATAGTCTACCTAGTAATTAATAAGTTTAAAAGTTAAGCTGCTGCATATGACACCCAAATATAGACAAAAAAAAATGATAATAAAAATACTACTTGTGCAAAGGGTACTGTAATTTCTTAGTTATTGATTAAGAAAATCTTCTACTGAATAATATGGTCTTTCAGATAGGTAGGCTTTTGTCAGTTTACGGAATTTGGGGAAAGATGCTGCAGATTTAAGTTGTAGAGGGAGATGGTTGTAAAGTTTTTTTGCGGAATATAATATAGATTTCTTTACTAACTCAGAGGACGGGGTCGGCATATAGACGTCAAACGTGGAATTTCTCGTGAAGTAGTCATGATTAGGTCTTGGTGGAAAGACATGTAGATGTTTACGAATTAAGCAAACAGTTTCTAAAATATACAAAGATGGAAGGGTTAAAATTCTGTGATCTTTGAAGTAACTTCTGCAATGTGTTGTTCTTCTGAGGCCAAACAGATATCTAATTACTCTTTTTTGTAATTTGAAAATAACATCGAATTGGGCAGCTGTACCAGAACCCCAAAAAGGAAGACCATAACGAAGATGTGACTCGAACAAAGAAAAATATGTTATTTTGGAAGATGCTAAATTGAGTTCATTCGAAACAGATCTTATAGCATAGCAAGCTGAGGATAGTTTCTTCCTTAACAAATCGATATGGTGGGACCATTTAAGATTGCTGTCTAAAAAAATACCAAGAAATTTCACAGAATCAACGGTACTGATCTGGCTGTTATTAAGAGGTAAGGGTTGAAGGACTCCTTTATAAGACAATGCTACTGTTTTATCTACGTTAAACGAGAGTAAATTAGAGTCAGACCAGGTTTTTATTGTAAGTAGATCAGAAGTTATAGTAGCATGAAGAGTTGCAATATTTGAGTTGCTCCAAGTGATACTCGTATCATCAGCAAAAAGAAAGATTTTTCCATCGATTTTTAAACTAGTGATGTCATTAATAAAGATAAGGAAAAGTAGAGGACCCAATACTGAACCTTGAGGTACCCCACATACAATGTTTTTGAGACTAGAGTCTGTATCGTTTGCTCTAACCAGTTGTTTCCTATCATCCAAGTAAGATTGGAACCAATCTAAAGAAACACCTCGAATTCCGTAGAAATTTAGTTTTCTTATCAAAATGTTATGATTTACACAATCAAAAGCTTTGGCGTAGTCACAAAAAACGGTGGCAGTGTGAAGATTATTGTTCAGTGCTTGATAAACCTCATGTAGTACAGAAAAGATGGCATCAGTGGTGCATTTATTATTTAAAAAGCCGAACTGATCTTGTGATAAAATGTTGTTTTCAACTAGAAAGGACATAAGTCGGGCTTTTATGAGTCTCTCAATAATTTTGGAGAGTACCGGTAGTAGTGCAATAGGTCTATAATTGCAGGTATTAGATATTTCACCACCCTTATGAAGAGGAATAATGATGGCTGTCTTCAGGCACTCTGGAAATTTACCTTTCTCAAAGGAATCATTAATTAGTGAGATGAGGACTTCTAACACATTTTCTGGGAGATTAGAAAAAATTTTTATCGATAGACCATCAGTACTACAGGAGGATTTGCTTTTGATACTATTGATTGTTTGGATCAGTTCAGATTTATCGACTGGTTTTATAAAGAATGAATTCGAGACCTTTCTTGAATTAGGGAGATAAGCAATGGGATCTTGTTGTGGCCAAATAGTTGATGTAATATTTTTACTCACATTAACAAAGTATTCATTTAGATTTTCAGGGTCTGGAAGGGAAATTGTTTTAGCAGTGTGGGTTTTATTTCGAAGATCGTTTATTATGGACCAAGTTTCTTTTGCAACACTTTTTGAGCTTCCCAAACGGTTATGGTAGTAGTCTTTTTTAGCTGATTTTATAAGTTTAAGATAGGTTGCCCTGTACTTGGTGATATATTCAGTGATAGAAACGTTGGTAGTAAATTTCCTGATATAGAGAAGAGAACGCATATTCTTGGAAGATATTCGGATACCTTTAGTAGTCCAGGGTTTGCGATGTTTTGGCTTAATTGCAATTAAAGGAAATGCTTTATTGAAGATACGGACAAGCTTATCCAAAAAAGCACTGAAATTATTATCCACGTCCATAGCAGGAAAGCGCCACTCAGAGGTTAAGCATAAATTTTGGAAATTACGAAAGTTCCGGGTGGAAAAAATCCTGCCTAAACGTCGGGTTTTCGAGGAGGGTTTGCTCAAGATATTAAACTTCGTATAAACTGCTTCATGATCAGATATTCCAGCATTAATAATTGTAGAGTGGACATCAAGGGGTGAAAAATCTGAGACAGTATAATCAATTATGGTAGATGAAGTATTTGTTATCCTTGTAGGAGAATCAACGTGCATTGTTAGACCATAAGATTCAAATATGTTGACCAAGGATATTTGTGTAGCACTAGCAGCAGCATAATCAATGTTAAAGTCCCCGCATAAAATTTTTCTACTTTTATGGGGCAGGTCATCTAACAAATTTAGCATACTTTTGAGTTATTTTTAGGTATCAGCAACAGTAGAATAAAGAATAAGTGTGAATAAGATCAACATAAAACGCAGTTTGGATTTAGAGATGAAATGGGAACTATGTAGAGAATAGAGAAGCATTTTGCACTGAATGTTTTGCTCCAGAAATATCGAGATCAACGTAAATATGTCTTTGCCGTTTTTATTGACTATGAAGAGGCATTTGATAAAGTACATCATGTACTTAATGTTTTTCCACCTTTCAATATATCCTATCCCTATCTATTGTCTCTGAACAGCAAAAATATGTATGATTGTTAAATGAAATTTATCTGTGAAACTAAAATTAACCTCTAAATTTATTAATCCTGATAATGTGATATATTATGTACATATGGAAAAAGAAGAAGAAGAAGATGTATAATGGAAAAATGTGGTGAGCAACTTGGATAGTCCATAGCGGCCAGCTGCAGCTTTTGAACTGAGTAGAGAGCTGTGGAAGAGTTTGCTATGGAACTCTAAGGACCTCATTGCCTTCTTTATGTATGAATAGAAAACAAAAAAGTTGTGACTGGCTAATTGACACCCAAGTTTATGCCATAAAAAAATTTAAATAAAATATTAAAAGATAAAGGAGGTGATAGCCGCGACTTCAGTATTATTGAAAAATTATATTGGCGTCAAACAGCGACCATTCAGACATATTATATTGGAGTCAGGCAGGGTTTGGTGCTGTCTCCACTGTTGTTTAATTTGCATTCAGATATAATATTTAAAAGTGCTTTGGACAACTTTAAATATGGTGTAAAAATGAATGGAAAACTAATAAATATCATCAGACACGCAGATGACACAGTTATATTGAGCGGTGACTTAAATGGATTGCAATGTCTTTTAAAGTCCATTAACACGGTGATACGAGAAATGAGATTAAAAATAAAGGCTCTAAAACAAAATACACGGTATTTACTCGCTTACCTTATCAAAATACACAATAATTACAAATAGATGGACTACCAATGCCAAATGTATGCAACTTCTAGTCTAGGTTGTTATATTATCAAACAATTAGATCATGATAAAGAGATAAAATGTAGAATAGAGATGGCTTGTACACCTTTTTAAAAATCAGGTCACTTTTCCTGTAACGATAACTTTTGAAACTTCGGAAACGCATGATAAAATGTTACATATAGTCAGTGGACCTATATGGTGTCGAAGAATGGACCTTGAAAGGATCTACTATTAACAGCTTAAAGGCTTTGCAAATGTGGTTATATAGATGAAAACTAAAAATACTGAGGACGGCTTATTAAGAAAAATTAAGCAGTTCTCAACATAGCAGAAGCAACTTGTCAGCTGATTGATATCGTCAAATACAGGAAAATAGTATATCTTGCACATATAATATTCTTCGACTAATTCTGATGCGTAAAACCGAAGTACGAAGGGGAATTGGTAGAACACAAGAGTCTTCACAAGAAACGTGAAGAATGTCAATGAATGGACCGGAATATGGACAGTTAACCAACTTTTTAGAATAGGTCAAGACAGAGAGAGTCTTGACAGAAAACACTAACAATACTGAGGACGGCTAATCAAGAAAAATGAAGCAGATCTCAACAGAGCAGAAGCAACTTGTCAGCTGATTGATAGCGTCAAATACAGGAAAATAGTATATCTTGGACATATTATATAATGCGGGGAAAACAGTATAATATTCTTCGAGTAATTATGATGCGTAAAACCGAAGTACGCAGGGGAATTGGTAGAACACAAGCGTCGTGGTTGAAGAATGTCAATGAATGGACCGGAATATGGACAGTTAAACAACTTTTTAGAATAGCTCAAGACAGAGAGTCGTGCTATGTTATTCGCCAACGTCAAGGGGGCTTAATAAAGTACGTTAAAAATAATAGTTAAAAAAATGTGACCAGTCGTTGATCCCGATATTATATACCTATAACGCGCCCTAACACTGCTTCAAACCTGTCCAATCTCTATGTTTTTAAATTACGAATATTTGCGTCTTCCCAGTCCTGTTTTCGAACGAGCATGAGCGTCGTTCACTAGCATGAACCAAATTTTTTACCTCTCAACTATAATTTACTATTATATAATTTATTTAACAGTAAATATAGAGTACTTCAGCTAATTATATATCCAAGGGAAAAATGGCAGCAGAAAGAGTCCAGGGAGGAGGACACACTCATGGCTTCAAAACTTGCAGCAATGGTTCGGATTGTTAGCTGCCGAACTATTCAGATATGCCGTAAACAAAGTCAGTATATCCATAATTACCAACATTCGGAACGGAAAGGGCATGTGAAGAACTCCTGTTTTGCCTTATATTTTCCCTATAAAATAATACTACATTTATAAATATAATCATGCCTACTAGGTTCGGCCCTGCATGGAGATAAGTAATGTTGTTCCTAACACGGATGCGTAAAATTGTTATTTTTAAGCGGTAAAACAAAGTTATAAATTGTGAATTTGTGCCTAATTATAGTCGATAACTGCAAGTGTACAAGATTTAATTAATTTCTTTGTAAGAACGTTCTGAATTTATTATATTGGGACAGTTTGTTATTTCTATTATAAACAATTTCTCGTTATCAGTGGTTTCACGTTAATTACACCTGTCTTGATACAGACCCATATACCTGTTTTTGCAGGTGGTCAGGGTCGGATCCTTTTTATTGGCAAATAGTGTTTAATGAAATTAATTAACAATGGAAAATAATGTTACCACAATGCAATCCAATATCCAATATCAACAAAATGTCTCACAAACATATTCTTTAGAAACTTCAAAAGTTTAGTTTCCTTCTAAAGAGAACGCGATCATTTTTAATGCACTAGCTAATACCAAACTCCAAGAATACCTTATCTCCTTGGGAAATATAATCCAATCCAAAAATATTATATTCTGCTCTCGACTGTCTAACAATCGCATCTGTATGTACGTATCTAGCAAACAACTGGTAGAAGATTTCATGACCAACAGAGGATACATTGAAATTCAAGGCGAAATTGTTTGAGCTAGGAAATTAATAACACCAGCAGAGAGGATTGTCCTCTCCAACGTATGCCCCTCCATACCTCATGAAATACTAATCAACGAATTACAAAATATTGGTTTAGTACCGGCTTCACCTATGACATTCCTTAAAATTAGTGCGACCTTACCTGAATATAACCGTATTCTCAGCTTTGGGAGACAAATATACATCAATCCCCACAATTTAACACTTCCGGAATCATTTCTACTTAAGTTTGATAATACCTTTCATAGGATTTTCATATCACAAGATAGTTTGGTATGCTACAATTGCAAGAAGCCTGGCCACAAAGCATCTCAGTGTTCCGAATCAACATTTCTATAAGGTGAACATTCAAATAATAAAAACTCTTTACCCAGCCTAGATAATGCAGTTTCAAAACAAACACATACACTATCAGAAGCAATGTTAATCTCCCACGTTCCCAGCAATGCAGATTCTCAACATGAACATCAACTTTTAGAAGAACCGATGTTAGCATCCCACGATTCAAACACAACAACCACAATAACAAACATTGCTCAAGAATCCAACCCTCATAATAGCACCGTTGATGATATAACTTCACCTGAAGTCGAGTCTTCTTCAGCAGAATGTAAGTTGTTCCGTGAGCCTAAAATTCGGCAAAAAAATCAAGAAAACTAAAACTTTTTCAACGGAAAGTAGTAGTAACTCTGTATCACTGCTACTAGAACCCGCAAAAACGTTTATTGAAAATCATTCTCCATCTTTCGTTCTTGATTACAACCAACTGGATATGCTTCTAATTAACATTACCGGTTCTTCTGATCTCTTGAGTATCATTCAAGAATGCACAAAAGATTACGTCAGTCTAACTGATATGTTCACAAAAGTATATCCCCACTTAAAAGATAGAATTATAAAGCGCAAATTAACGTCTATTAAGAAGAAAATGTATCTTTAGATTGGTAAAGAAATTTCTTACTCTGACAGTGACAGTGACACTTCTCAATTAGGTCAAAAATAACATTCACATGTAAGTGCTCGCGATTCTATCGGTAATGACGAATCGGAGGTCGAATATCGGAGTGTGGCAAGTGATTTAAAAGCCTTTTTCAAAAATAAATTGTTAAGTGCGTGGAACCTGGAGTGGTAAAATTCTGTTTCGAAACTAAAACTGATTAAAAGTGACATTTCTCCGTGGCAATCGACAGCAATAAGCAGAAAATCCCAAATAATCTCAACACGTCTGAGACTAGGCCATAGTAGGACACGCACACCTATTTACAAACAGCGAAGCTCCAAAATGTTCCGTTTGTAATGTAGCAGACAGTACAGATCATTTCTTAATTGATTGTCCTAAATATACTATTGAAAGACGTCTATATAGCATCTCAAACACCTTGCAAACATTACTGGGAAAGAACTTTGTTTACAGAAAACTAATAGGTTATAAATATATCTTGTTATATATATGTTGTACAAAATGTAATCATGTAAGTACTAGGTATTACCATTGTTATATTACTAATATTTGTATACATTGTAAATTACAACGGCTATGTCGCTAATATCCTTCGGGAGGATGCGGCTTTGTTTTGAATATAAAAAAAATCATGCCTACTATTACAATAAAATATTATTGTTGTTTTTATTTATAGGTAAGATACGGCAACGGTGTTGTGGCTCGGTCCATTGCCCAGGTAGCAAGATCACAAATCTTGGTGTGGTGCGTACACCCGCATATGTGATGAATATCAACCAGTGAAATAGGCGGTTCTTTGTCTTGCTTTTTTATACTTTCTCGTCTGTATATATCTCCAATAACTACGTACTATCTATTATCTAAATCATTTCATAACTGTGCACACAAGCGCAACCCAGGGAGGAGCCGGAAGAGAGTGTCCGAATTAATTAAACAAATTACTTACCAACCAACTTGTAACATCATTCACACCATTTAATAATTCAATCTTAAATATAGAGGCTACCCGAAAAAATTTTAATAGAACACAATGGAATGTTCACACAATTTAATAATGTAATCTTAAAAACATCTAAAGGTTATCTAGAGCGGGCTGTATCGTCATCCCCGTTAGCGAAATTATTCTGATTCGGTTTTTTTTGCACAAACTTACTAAAAAATGGGTCCTTATAGTAAATTCACAGGGTACCAGGCGGTGCCGAGGTGGTCGAAAACTATTTTTAACTTTTTAAACTATTTTTTAAAACAAATTCACAAAAATATTTTTTTTATTTCCATCAATTTTTTCTATATAATTTGGATCATTCTGAACACAAAAGTTATCTTGTAATTTTTCTCTAAAATTGATTGTTGTCGAGTTATACGCGATTTAAAATTTGAAAAATGCGAAAATGGCCATTTTCAAGCCTTAATAACTCGATTAAAAATTTATTAGGAAAGTCAAAAAGTGACCAATAAAAATACAAATCAAAGTTTAAAAGCCCTCGTTCAAGATCCTGAAGAAATTTTTGTCATTATTTTATTACAAATCTGATATTTAATAATTATGAACAATTAGGGCTATTGTCCAGGGTGTCTCGTCGCCCCCGTTAGCGAAATTATTTCGATTAGATTTTTTTACACAAAGTTACTCAAAAGGAGGTCCTTATTCCTTATAACAAATTCACAGGGTGCCAGGCGGTACCTTGGTCGAAAAATTGTTTAAACAATTTTTTTAAACAAATTCATAAACATAATTTTTCCAAAAGAAAAGAAAAGATGGTTCAGATTTGATTACAGTACAGAGCCTCTACTATGTGCTTATACGTATTTCGGAATAACCGTTTCCTCATCGGAGCACCTGGGTAGAGGCACTGAACTGAAATCAAGTCCTTTCATCCTTTCCGGGTAATTATCAAAATAATTACCAAAGATGCTACTAGCACCATATATGAATCTAAAGTCAAATAAGTCAGGAAATAAAATTCGAAATTATTAATATGTGATCAGTACAGATACAGGAGCACCTGGTGCCTAAGACAGGTAATCTTCTGGAGTTTCGGAGAAATCAAATGGAGGAATCAAATGGATTACTCTTAGGTCTTTAACTCCAGAAGATAACCTGTCTTAGGCACCAGGTGCTCCTGTGTCTGTGCTGATCACGCATTCGTGTTCAGCAACCCCAAAAATCTATAACTAATCTGTTTGCATTAATGCAGTACAAAAGACCGTCGAAACTCCAGGATCGCCTTTCATTGACCGTGGAAACTAGGTGCTCCGGAAGTCGGTTCTGGTGGCATTTTCGTGTTTAACGACCTCAAAAAACCCTCCAGTAATTCATTTGCATCAATTAAATGCCGAAAACCATCGAAACTCTAGAAGATGACGTCCCTTGCAGTAGACCTGGCCACCACGTCCTCCGGAGGTTAATTCTAATGGCATATTCGTGTTTAGCGATCCCAAAAATCCATGAGTAATCTGTTTATATTAATTTAATGCCGAAAACCCTCGAAACTCTACAAGATGACGTCCGTTGAAGGTCAAGGTTAAAGTAAAGGTCGCCATTGGATAACCAGGAAAAAATCCTAGACTACTAGTACTTTTCTTTGATCCAAAATTCTACATGTTGCCAGATAACCAGTAACTCAGGAAATTGGAATACCCAGTAAATCTTACAATTTTTCGAGTTTGTGCCTCTATATCTTGAAAATCCTTCATAAGATTGAGTTGTGCCCATGAGAACTTTTTATCAGGATGCTTCAAAGAGCATCCACTGGGACCTAATTTCCTTAAGGTTTGTGCGGGGTACTTTCTATCAATAGTACCCCGCTGAGCTGAATATTAATGACTCTCTTAGTTTGCTAGCACAACTATAAGATCCAAGACAGGTGAATTACTTACAATTTACAACAACAGATGATCAAGTAGAAAGATGGAAAGAATATTTCCATGAGATGCTAGGGATAACGTAGAGAAAGTTATTGAAGTCTCTAACTTGCAAACCCCTTCTTTAGACCCATATTGACCCCGAACTGACCCGATTATATGAAACAAATCATTCCAACACCAAACTTCCTAAAAATGACGAGCCCACACTGTGCAGAAACTGGAGAGGAATAACCTTGCTTATCGTTATAAATAAAATTCTAACTACCACCACATTGAAAATATCAATAGAAAAAATCAAAGTTAGTTATTGAATTTCGAACCAAACAAACAGGATTTAGACGAAAATACTCCTTCCTACATCAGATCTGCGAGAGTAATAATGGAACAATAAGTCGAATGAAACTTATACTAGTATGATACAAAATAATTGATCCAAAAGATGGCATAACCCAGACATCCAAAGTGAAAGTCATTCTTCAACACCAAATTGTTCTATATGGTCCACATAATGTTCAGAAAAAAGTCACACCATTTTGATCGTCGGGTGTGGGAGGGGGGGAGAGAAATCGGTAAATTTGTAGTTTTTTACGTTTTTCGTTAATATTTCTAAAACTATGCGGTTTAGCATGAATAACCTCCTATACAAAAATGTTCTACATTAAATTTGAAATAAAAAAGGTTGTATGCATAATCTTTCTAAAATGAACGGATCCAAAGTTACGGAGGTAGTATAGTATAATTGGTCCAAAAAAAGGCCCAACCCAGACATCCAAAGAAAGTAAAAGTTTTCCTCCAACACCAAATTGTTCTTTATGGTCCACATATTCAGTAAAAAGTTACACCATTTTTAGCGTCCGGTTTAGGGGGGAGATGGGGGAGAAGTCAGTAAATGAGTAGTTTTTTACGTTTTTCGTCAATATTTCTAAAACTATGCTTTAGCGTAAACAATGTTCTATACAAAAATGTTCTACATACAATTTAAAACAACAAAGGTCCTTTACATAATTGTTATAAAATGAACGGTTCCAGAGTTACGGAGTTATAATGTTATTACTGATGAAAAAAAATTTCTTTTAACAGAATTGTGTTTTGTAAATAAAATTTGCTATTTCAGTGGCCGATGGTATGGTAGTGATAAGCTCTTGAAGCAACGTCAAACCTCACCACCCAAAATCATCATCAATTGCCCAAAAAATATAAACAATATCGAAAACCTCCACTTTTCACCCTCCGTAACTCTGGAACCGTTGATTTTATAACAATTATGTCATACGACCTTTTTTGTTTTTAATTTTTTGTAGAACATTTTCGTATAGAACATTGTTTACGCTAAAGCATAATTTTAGAAATATTGACGACAAACTTAAAAAACCTACTAATTTACCGCCTTCTCTCCCATCCCCCCCCCCCCCCAAACCTGACGCTCAAAATGGTGTAACTTTTTACTGAACAATGTGTGGACCATATAGAACAATTTGGTGTTGGAGGAAAACTTTTACTTTGGATGTTTGGGTTAGGCCTTTTTTTGGACCAATTATATTTTACTACCTCCGTAACTTTGGAACCGCTCATTTTAGAACGATTATGCATAGGACCTTTTTTATTTCAAATTTAATGTAAAACATTTTTGTATGGAAGGTTGTACATGCTAAACCGCATAGTTTTAGAAATATTGACGTAAAACATAAAAAACTACGAGTTTACAGATTTTTCCCCTCTCCCCCCAAACCCGACGCTCAAAATGGTGTGAATTTTTTCTGAACATTAAGTCTTTGTCATGTTTTTTGTCATTTTCGAGCGAGCGTTTGATAGCTTATCCTTATCACATGTTGCTGCTCGAAAAATTTTGTAGCTAAAAACATCCCGCAAAAAATAGTCTCTATTATAAAGTCACTTTGCACTGAGGCGAAATGCAGCGTGGTACACAATGGGATCAATACGACATAAGAGGAATACAATGGACGTTAACCACACACCTAAAAGATCTAGAATACGCAAATGATAAGTACCTCTTTACCAACACTAAAATTTGGAAATCAATATTAATAAAACCTAATCCGTGAAAATCAAAGTTACTAATAAGAATAATTATATTAATGCTAAAGCGTACCTTACACGGTCAGTATTATTGATGTAATATTATTGACGCAATATATATGGTAAAAAAACGGTAGTCCTCAGACGACTCAATAATATTGATCAATAAATTGTCTGTCAGTTTCAATTGTGCAGTCAAGCATGATGGAGATCTAGCGTTTCTAATTGAAAATGAACGCTGCTTCTGATTTGGTTCTCAAGAAGAAGAAAAAAAGGAGCCAAACAATAGTCTGGATAAAAAAGTGGTTAAATAGACGTTCGAGTAATGGATATGGGGAATTGCTTCGAGGACTCCACAATGAGCCAGATGACTTGTTGAACTGAAATGTTTTAATATATGTACAACTGTTTTAACACCTAGTTGCACTCGTTTCACCATTGATAATAAAGCAGAATACGATTATGAGGAAAGCCATTTCACCGGCGGATCGACTGGCAGTCACAGTCGGGCTTTCTAGCAACTGGCAACAGCTTTGAAGATTTGAAATTTTCATCTTAAATGGCTGCAACAACTATAAGTGAAATAGTTGAAGAGACCTGTGATGAATTGATGATCTTCAAGTGTAAGGTTGGGTAAGGAGTTAACAGCAGTTTAGAGACACATCATCTATAAACAACAAGAACACGACAAATAACCAACAATACGCACAGGAAAAAATAGAATTTTATATCAACCCATAGTATAATAACACCTTTTAAAACGTTGGCTCAAAAAGTTCAAACGTAGGTAATGGATACCTGATGCCTCCAAGACCGAGATGAAAAAAGTTTAACTGATAAGTTTCTTTGACCGCTAATTAAAAATAACATTTACAGTTTGTATCAAGTTTTCAAACTTGTATTTTAGGATTTTATTAACACGATTCTTCCGGATTCGAAATCGAAACGTCAAACAAACCTAAAGTGCAATTTTTATTACAATCCATTATCGTTTATTATCATGTATAAAATATTCAATGATAAATATGGCATAAGAAAATAGTTTAGTAACCCTATCAATTTTAGATATTAAAACACAACGAAATATTGAAATTACATAAAGTATGTATTATTTTTTTAAAATGTTAATGTAGTTTTTAAAAGGATGCTTTATTGTATAATTAAATTCTTGTGTTTCTACCTGCTGTTATTAAAACGACTAACAATAATTAATGATGAACAAGCAAACTAGCATGTCTAAGATTTATTATAACGGTTCCAGGTATAATGAAGCAATATCATTTCTGTTGACTTAACTATAATATAATAATATTTTCTTTTTGTCACGTTATACCAAGTATGATTCGTAAAACGAAATGATTCCATTTTGTGGCATTGGTAGTCCATTTATTACAGACAGATCATGATTAAATCAACTTTTTGAAGTAAACAAAAATCAACTTTTCAACCTATACACGGATCAAATTAATTTCTAGAACTATTAAAAGAGTACACTGAAGGTATCAAGATTAATGGCGTACCAATAAGTAGGTAATCTTCGATATGTTGTAGGTAGGGTTCTAACCACGTGGGTTACCCATAGGCGTAACCAGGATGCTCCTAAGGGGGGGTTACATCTACCTGAAAGGGGGGGGTTACAACTACTGGAAATATCTGAGGGATATGATGTTAAGCGTATAGAGCTGAAAGTACATCCCAATGGGGGGGGTTACAACCCCCAAAACCCCCCCTGGTTACGCCTATGGGGTTACCTACACCTTTTTAAAAGTCACGATTGACTTAGGATCCTGAAGAGGTCAACCTTAAAAAAAGTGTCTCCTCTTCACCACCACAAAGACAATCATGGAGATTTCTACAAATCATAAGACAAATAATGTTTGCAAGAACGAACACAAAGGAGATCAAAGCATAAGACAAAAAATAAAATCAACATTTTTTTAAGAAATAAGCAGTGCTGTTTTTGTGACGGTACGTGCCCGGCACCTCTTAGAACAAAAAAAGAATGTGTGTGTACTTTGTACGCACGTAAGAAGTTATACTTCTATTACATATTATGTATTTTTAACGAAATTGATATAATGTACTTTAAACAGTTTATTTATATTTTATTTAAATATTAAACTAATTTTAATACTTACTACTTTCCAAAAATTTTTATTAAGACAATACCAAAAATTTAAAAAAATAAAAGAATAAAACGCACACAAACACATTGAAAAATGCCACAAAGAAAAAATGATTTCTGAACGATAATAATTGTTGGCAAAAATTTTAAATACGCATTTTCTGGAAAAAAAATTACATAATAAATATACTTATAAATATACACAATCATAAAATGCATAAAAAAATAAAAAAATAAAAACTTGCATCGGGATTCGAACCCGCGAATTTGGGGACGCTTTGATTCGTAATCGAAGCCTAGACTCACTCATCCAATTACTCATTATTTGTCATGTGGAAAAATAGGGCAACTGAACGTTTTACTGTTTGACAGTTATTCTGAATTTAAATCAAATTATGTAGTTTGATTTTTGTGGAAGATAATATTAAAATATAACAAAACAGTAAGAAAACAATATATTAGATGAAGATTGGTAGAACTTTTGTTGGTAATCAAATTAAGCATGTAAATCAAAGCATTACATACCTACTAGATAAATAAATCTACGCCAAAAAATCATAATTTAAAAATAAAAATCGGACCTAATTTCGGATTTCTCTCTAAAATCCCCATTCTTGAGAAAATAAATTTATTCCAACCTAATCCAAATGTATAATTACAATATGATTATAATAAAAACTACTCACCAAATTAGAATGAGTCCTTGTCCAAAATAGTCCAAAAGTCCAAAAATATATATGAAAACTATTTAAAAAGGCAGTATAACCATGTATAACTATTAACTAACTTTTGTTTGTTGTTTCTTTTCACACAAATTTCAAAACGCAACAACCATAAATAATCAAACCACAGCTTTGCCACAGCCGACATATTGAATAATTTTTGACATGTCATTTGAACATCCAATCAGAACAAAGTTATAATGCGCATGCGCCCGGATCGTAGGTTTTAACATATAAAAATTCACCCTCATATCGCCCGTAAAGAAGTATAACTTCAAAAATAAAAAAACAACAAAGATATTGACAAATTCCTAAATTTGTAAAAAAAAATGAATAACCATTTTCAATTTCGTTGCAAAACGAAAATACAGCCGAACCATATTCCAGTCCAATCAGAGAGTGCTGCAAGCACCTCTACCGGTTTCGAAACTTATTAGTCTCTCATCAGGAGGCACATATGCTGCTCTCCCTGATCCAACCAAAACAAACTCCAGCGTGCAGTCCCGAATTGCAACGAACGAAATGGCATAGATGCCCTAGCGGCAACTGCTAGCAAAAGACTAAGTTTTCACTCTAATGGCACACAACATATCCCACCAGAATGAAAACAATGGGAACCTTCTCTGGTTACACCTCCGAGGCTTCTACAATTTGCAAGCCATACGGATGCTGAGACTAATGAAGATGAGGGAATTCTACAATTTACAATTCACGTCACATCTGCTCAGCGCGGTAAAGTTCCAACGAGACTGGTTCCC
The DNA here is from genome assembly GCF_917563875.1 of Diabrotica virgifera virgifera. Taxonomy (NCBI): domain Eukaryota; kingdom Metazoa; phylum Arthropoda; class Insecta; order Coleoptera; family Chrysomelidae; genus Diabrotica; species Diabrotica virgifera. The sequence goes on from NC_065446.1 coordinate 216,806,849, forward strand.
TTCATACTCCACACAGAGTAAATGTAAATAAAAAATGAATAACCATTTTCAATTTCGTTGCAAAACGAAAATACAGCCTGGAATATGGTTCTGCTGTATTTTCGTTTTGCAACGAAATTGAAAATGGTTATTCATTTTTTATTTACATTTACTCTGTGTGGAGTATGAAGGGAACCAGTCTCGTTGGAACTTTACCGCGCTGAGCAGATGTGACGTGAATTGTAAATTGCAGAATTCCCTCATCTTCCTTAGTCTCAGCATCCGTATGGCTTGCAAATTGTAGAAGCCTCGGAGGTGTAACCAGAGAAGGTTCCCATTGTTTTCATTCTGGTGGGATATGTTGTGTGCCATTAGAGTGAAAACTTAGTCTTTTGCTAGCAGTTGCCGCTAGGGCATCTATGCCATTTCGTTCGTTGCAATTCGGGACTGCACGCTGGAGTTTGTTTTGGTTGGATCAGGGAGAGCAGCATATGTGCCTCCTGATGAGAGACTAATAAGTTTCGAAACCGGTAGAGGTGCTTGCAGCACTCTCTGATTGGACTGGAATATGGTTCGGCTGTATTTTCGTTTTGCAACGAAATTGAAAATGGTTATTCATTTTTTATTTACATTTACTCTGTGTGGAGTATGGAGGGAACCAGTCTCGTTGGAACTTTACCGCGCTGAGCAGATGTGACGTGAATTGTAAATTGTAGAATTCCCTCATCTTCCTTAGTCTCAGCATCCGTATGGCTTGCAAATTGTAGAAGCCTCGGAGGTGTAACCAGAGAAGGTTCCCATTGTTTTCATTCTGGTGGGATATGTTGTGTGCCATTAGAGTGAAAACTTAGTCTTTTGCTAGCAGTTGCCGCTAGGGCATCTATGCCATTTCGTTCGTTGCAATTCGGGACTGCACGCTGGAGTTTGTTTTGGTTGGATCAGGGAGAGCAGCATATGTGCCTCCTGATGAGAGACTAATAAGTTTCGAAACCGGTAGAGGTGCTTGCAGCACTCTCTGATTGGACTGGAATATGGTTCGGCTGTATTTTCGTTTTGCAACGAAATTGAAAATGGTTATTCATTTTTTATTTACATTTACTCTGTGTGGAGTATGAAGGGAACCAGTCTCGTTGGAACTTTACCGCGCTGAGCAGATGTGACGTGAATTGTAAATTGTAGAATTCCCTCATCTTCCTTAGTCTCAGTATCCGTATGGCTTGCAAATTGTAGAAGCCTCGGAGGTGTAACCAGAGAAGGTTCCCATTGTTTTCATTCTGGTGGGATATGTTGTGTGCCATTAGAGTGAAAACTTAGTCTTTTGCTAGCAGTTGCCGCTAGGGCATCTATGCCATTTCGTTCGTTGCAATTCGGGACTGCACGCTGGAGTTTGTTTTGGTTGGATCAGGGAGAGCAGCATATGTGCCTCCTGATGAGAGACTAATAAGTTTCGAAACCGGTAGAGGTGCTTGCAGCACTCTCTGATTGGACTGGAATATGGTTCGGCTGTATTTTCGTTTTGCAACAAAATTGAAAATGGTTATTCATTTTTTATTTACATTTACTCTGTGTGGAGTATGGAGGGAACCAGTCTCGTTGGAACTTTACCGCGCTGAGCAGATGTGACGTGAATTGTAAATTGTAGAATTCCCTCATCTTCCTTAGTCTCAGCATCCGTATGGCTTGCAAATTGTAGAAGCCTCGGAGGTGTAACCAGAGAAGGTTCCCATTGTTTTCATTCTGGTGGGATATGTTGTGTGCCATTAGAGTGAAAACTTAGTCTTTTGCTAGCAGTTGCCGCTAGGGCATCTATGCCATTTCGTTCGTTGCAATTCGGGACTGCACGCTGGAGTTTGTTTTGGTTGGATCAGGGAGAGCAGCATATGTGCCTCCTGATGAGAGACTAATAAGTTTCGAAACCGGTAGAGGTGCTTGCAGCACTCTCTGATTGGACTGGAATATGGTTCGGCTGTATTTTCGTTTTGCAACGAAATTGAAAATGGTTATTCATTTTTTATTTACATTTACTCTATGTGGAGTATGAAGGGAACCAGTCTCGTTGGAACTTTACCGCGCTGAGCAGATGTGACGTGAATTGTAAATTGTAGAATTCCCTCATCTTCCTTAGTCTCAGCATCCGTATGGCTTGCAAATTGTAGAAGCCTCGGACGTGTAACCAGAGAAGGTTCCCATTGTTTTCATTCTGGTGGGATATGTTGTGTGCCATTAGAGTGAAAACTTAGTCTTTTGCTAGCAGTTGCCGCTAGGGCATCTATGCCATTTCGTTCGTTGCAATTCGGGACTGCACGCTGGAGTTTGTTTTGGTTGGATCAGGGAGAGCAGCATATGTGCCTCCTGATGAGAGACTAATAAGTTTCGAAACCGGTAGAGGTGCTTGCAGCACTCTCTGATTGGACTGGAATATGGTTCGGCTGTATTTTCGTTTTGCAACGAAATTGAAAATGGTTATTCATTTTTTATTTACATTTACTCTGTGTGGAGTATGAAGGGAACCAGTCTCGTTGGAACTTTACCGCGCTGATGTGACGTGAATTGTAAATTGTAGAATTCCCTCATCTTCCTTAGTCTCAGCATCCGTATGGCTTGCAAATTGTAGAAGCCTCGGAGGTGTAACCAGAGAAGGTTCCCATTGTTTTCATTCTGGTGGGATATGTTGCGTGCCATTAGAGTGAAAACTTAGTCTTTTCCTAAATTTGTCTATAAAATAGCTCCTTGCTCCCAAATAGCTTTAAAACGCCCTTACTGAGGCTAAATTTAAAAAGTTTTCGCCGGGGCGGACTCCCCTTATGAACACTCCCCAGATCCCCTGGAGCATTGCGTACCGGAACCTATATTGTTACTAAAACAACACTGGAAATAAGTATACCTACTTGCCTCTACGTTACAGCAAGCCATGTACAAAATGGCTGAATGCCTAAAAAAGGTGACTGAAGGAAGGCCCAAAGGTACAAAGGTGGCTGAAGGCCCTAATATTGAAAGAAAAATATCCTTATAAAACACTTAACTTGCATTTCCCTATAGAGCTTCTGGAAGGAAAGTTGACGGTGTTCCAGATCTGGAATGCAGCCCGTGGAATGGTGGGTTTATTGCCAGTCCATATAAGACGAAGAGCCGGCTAGCCGGTAGAATGCAGGCTTTATCGTTGGTTCATTTTCAGAATACGACGAGGAGCCGGAATATGTACAAGCTTTATAGCTGGTTCATTTTTATATTTAAGACGAGAAAAACCCGAAAGACGAGGAAGACCTAAGTCACAGTAGGACGAAAAAGATGTCGATTTATAGTTGGACCATGTTGTTGGAAGAAATGTTAATGACGAAAAAGGCCTATTCTGTTCGCAACGAAATATTTAAAGATTCGAAGTTGCAAGAAGTAGGTGGGGTTATCGATAAGAAAATTAATTAGGTACTGTATGTATATTTGTTGAAATTTTGAAATAGCAGGTTATGGTGGCTCCCGCCTTCTGAGCCACCCTGGATACTGAGGGGTGGTTACCCCGACTATGAGGGTTGATGTAGTAAATATAGTTCGTTGTTAAGACATTTATTTACACGTTAAATATATCACAGAAAATAACTGGTGGTATATTATTTGCTTGAAATCGATGTTATCCCGTCGAATCTCAACTGCTAATTGATTTATCTGTTCTCGTAAAAATATAATTAAAGTCGGTTATTGTTTATTTACTGTTTTGGTAAGCCGAGGTGACCGTGATTTAAAGTGCTGACTGTTAATAAACACCCACTGAATATTATTGCAACTCGACCTTGTATCAAATACTAGCATGCAAAACTAGGTTACTCGTATTTATTAAACAAACATTACCACGGGCATTTAATTATTAAAAGGTTTATTTGTAATATGATATTTATTGAGATGCTGTGTATCCCAATTCATCTTCCCCTTCCCCCGAAAATTTTCTGACTACGGAAAAGGAAGAAAATTTTTCTAATAGGACCACTAATTGCTTGCTGCGTTTTACGAAGTACAATATATACATTTTTCCTATAAATACTAATTAGATACAAAAAATAAAAGTGAAAATGTTCGTTATCTAGACTGTTCCCGTTTCACTTGTCACTCACGGTGTTCTCGGATTGTAAGCATATAGTCTATTCTTATGTATTTCCTTGATTTTATTGTTTTCCGATCTGATCTTACAATTAACATTATTTACCTCTGTTATTGTGAAAGGGCCTACATAAAGACTATCAAACTTACCATTCTCTTCCCTTTTTACCAGGACTAGGTCTCCTATTTTAAATTGTTGTGGTGTTGCTTTGAGCTTATTCTTTTCTTGTCGCTCTTTTTTGTGCTTTAGTAAGAAGGTTCTAGCTCTCTCGTGTGCGCTTTGTAGTTTGTAACGTAACTCATTGTAGTAAGCATCTATATTGTAACATGGTTGAACCTCCTGTGTAAGGTCTTCTGGTAGGTTAACCTTCCTGCCATATAATAGTTCAAACGGTGTGTAACCATGGTACGCGTTAGGGGTTGTATTGTAGCAGTATGTGAACATCCTGCAACACACATCCCAATTTTCTCTGTCTTCATCTATGAATGCTCTTACGTACTCGTTTAATGTTCTGTGTAGTTTTTCGCAACTTCCAATGGACTGTGGATGGTATGCCGTTGAGAAGTTGTGCTCTATTTTTAATAGCTTTGTTAATTCCTGCATTACTTCATTTTTATATTCTGTGCCTTGGTCTGTTCTTATTTGCTTCATGAGTCCGTATGTTGGTATGAAATGATCAAAAATTCCTCGGGCTATTGTATCTGCTTCTTTATTGCACACGGGTATGCTGACCGCGTATTTAGTAAGTTCACATAACATTGTTATACAGTATCTATTACCTTCGTTACTTTTAGTGAATGGACCTATCGTATCTATATATACTATGTCCCATGGTTTGGAAGAAGTGTCCGATATCACGAATTCTTCGACATGTGTTTTTTTCGGTTTATTAATTTGACATTTATGACATTGTTTAACGTATTTTCTTACGTCTTTTTCCAAATTTTTCCATCTAAATCTTGCTTTTAGCTTCTTTATGAGTCTGTTATTTCCTACGTGTCCTCCAAACATCGGATGATTGTGACATTCTTCTATTAGCCTGTGTTTTTCTTTGTCTTATTCTATTGTTTCTGGTACTTCACATATGTATATTTCAACATTCTTTAATATTTTGTTTCCTTGTTTACTAAATTCCTCAATTGTGCACACTTTAAAAATAATATCGTTTACGTATATTTTTACTTTACGTACTGCATTCTCTACCGCCAGCTTATCAAGCTGTGCCAACATTTGGTTTAAATCGAAATGATTGAATCCTGTGGCTATGCTCTTGCTGCACTTTATTTTGTTTTTGACCCTAATGCTCAGCCTTGGTGAGATTAGTTCTGCTCCAAAAGACAAAATTGGTAGTCTATGCGCCTCTAAATTATTTAGTACCTTTCTTACTGTCTGTTTGTGGGCTTCTGGCTGTAGTGCGAGTTCGCTTTCTGCCTTCGTTTGCCTTGCTTCCTTCTTATTTTCTCTTGCTTGAGCTCGTGTTATAGCTAATATATGGGTATTGTCTATGTATAGGTTCTGTAGTTGATGTAATGTTATTCTTGAAAGACTATCTGCATAGTTATTTTTCCCTGTTATGTATTCTATTTCGAAATCGTATTCCTCTAAATCTAATCTGATTCTTGTAAGTTTCGAAGTTGGTTCTTTCATTGCAAATAAATGTGTTAGTGGTTTATGATCCGTTTTTACTAAAAATGTTGGTGCTCCATATAAATAACATTTGAAATGATTAATTCCCCAATGAATCGCTAGTAATTCCTTAACGATTATAGGTTTATTACATTCTCCTTTATTAAAACTTCTTGATGCGTATGCTATAGGTAGGTCTATTCCGTTATAATCTTGACTTAAAATTGCTGAACAACTCTCGTTGGATGCGTCTGTTGTTAGGATGAATTGTTTATTGAAATCTGGATATTTTAGGATCGGTGGCTTCATCAGAGATGATTTAAGCTTATTGAATGCTTTTTCACATTCTTCTGACCAAAAAAATTCTACTCCTTTTCTTGATAATCTGTTGAGTGGTCTGCATATTTCAGCAAAATTTTGAATAAAACGTCTATAATAGTTACAAAATGCTACGAATCTTTTTGTTTCTTCCGCTGTCTTAGGTGTCGGGTATTGTTCAATCGTTGCATATTTTGCTTTGTCTGGTGATACTCCTTCCTGAGAAAGATCATGTCCTAAATATGTTACTTCTCTTCTAAAAAATTGACATTTTCCTGGGTTAAGTTTCAAATTGAATTTTCGACATGTCTCAAATGTCTTTTTCAGGTTGTCTAGGTGATGTTTTTCAGATATTCCTATCACTACTATATCGTCCATGTAAAGAAATGCTTTGTCTGGTGTTAATCCCGAAAATGCTATTGACATCATCCTTGAAAAGCTATTTGGGCTTACATTTAATCCAAAAGGTAATCTGGTAAATTGAAATGCTCCATTTTCTGTGCTAAACGATGTGTATTTTCTCGATGATTTTTCTAATGGTATCTGGTGAAAACCTGACATTAAGTCTATAACTGAAAACCATTTTGCTCTTCCTAGTTGATCTAGTATCGAGTCTATTCTTGGTAAAGGAAATTTGTCTGTGACTATTTTCTTGTTCAGTTGTCTAAAATCTATGCATAATCTCCATGCTTTATTTCCATCTATCGCCTTTTTCGGTACCAGTACTACTGGGCTGTTGTATTCTGATGTAGACGGTTCTATTATTCCTTGGTCTCTCAGTTTTTGCACTTGCCGGTTTAATTCCTCTGTTTGTGCATGAGGTGTCCTATAGTTTTTAATGTATACCGGAGTTTGGTCTTTAACTCTCAGTTTCTGCTCGTAGAAGTTGTTACATGTTAGCATGTCGTGCCTTAGGGCGAATATATCTGAATAATCTTCACATAAAGATACTAACTTATCGCGTATGTATTCTGGAATGTCTAACTTCAATGATTCCCGTAATTCCTTTTTCCTATCCTTGCTGTCGTTGATCAGTCTATATATGTTGAATAATTTAATGTCTAATGTTTTGATTTCGTTTGTCTCTACTTTTACTGTTTCGTAGGTTGTGTTCAAAATTTTGATGTACGGATTATTACTTGAAATAATTGCTCTCGCTATGAATATTCCTGGTTGTATTTCTTGTTGTTCCACTATCCTGTCGTTCTTCAGCGTTTGAAAAATTTTTACGATTCTGTAAATTTCACATCTGGGCGGTATTATTATCGTGTCATTATCTATATTATCCAAAATGTTTGTACTAATGTAACAATCGTTGTCCTCTTTAATGTGCATTTTAAGGTTAGCATAGTCTAGTATGCATTGAAAATTTGAAATGAAGTCTCTCCCAATGATTCCGTCGGTTGGAATAGGAAAGCTAGGTTCCACTAATTGAAAGATATGCTCAAATCGAGATCCTTTTACTTCTAGTGTTGTTTCAACTTCTCCCATTGTTTGTAATTCTCCTTTAGTAACTCCTTTTATTTTCGCTTTTGTGTTTGGTTTCACATGTTCCTTCATAAAATCTTGTGAACATTTCAGTATTGAAATATCAGCTCCTGTGTCTATGATAAAGGTATTTGTGTTTTCTAGGATTCCTGTTTTCATTCGTACAAAATTCGTTAGGTTTAAGTCGAAGTTGTAAATATTATATTCCACTTCTGACTGTGTACTTTCCTTGTTTCGTTCATTCAAAACCCCAACTGCTGGTTTTCTGTTTCCTCTTGGCTGTCTTCTAACTCAAGTAGCCTTACGTTTCTGTTTCGTCCTCCTCTCTGGTTTCCTCTGTACGTTTGGTTGTTGAATTGTCTATATCCTCTGTTGGAATAATTCCGTTGGTTTCCTGTTTCTTCTCCTTCGTTCCGTTGTCCGAAGTTATTTCTTCTTCCTCTGTCGTATTTGTTGTGGTATCCTCTTCGGTATTGCTGTTGTCCTCTCCTATTTTCATAATTCGTCCTATAATTGAACACTCTTCTCTGTGTGTTCTCCTCTGTCGTATCAATCGATAAAAATTTAGATACTACTTCCTGCGGTGTTGTGAAATTACCTGCCTCCAGTATTAACTTTGCTCTATCCGTATTAACGTTTCGCTTCATTGTTGCTACAACTGTTTCCGTTGTGTATTTTTTCGCTAGCTCCAATGGCATTCCTTCCGCTATGTATGCTACTTTCAACTGTTCCGCTAATTCCTCTACTTCGGATGCGTACACTGCTGCATCTTTGTTTCCTTGCCTTTTCTTTGTTAACTTGTCTATTATCGTTTTCGGATTGTCACCTCTTAATTCTTTCTTCAGTGCCGCTGCTATAAGTGGGATCGTATCCTCTGTAGTTATCAGATTTCTAGCCTTATTAGTCAATCTTGTTTTTATTAATGTTATTGCTGTTTCTTCATGTCCTTCTGCTATTTTTCCAAGTAACTCTAATGCGTCTAAAAATGGTTGTAATTTCCCTGCGCTTCCATCAAACTCGTTGGGCAATACCTTGCTTGCAATATTCAAAAATTCGTTGATTGTCAGAGCCATGTTTAATATTTTTATCTCTTGTTTTATGTCGCTTTTTCCCTCTTTTATTTCCTCGTCAATTTTTTCCTCTATCTCCTCGTCACTTTTTTCCTCTTCTACTTCTTCGTCGCTTTGTTCTTCCTCTATTTCCTTGTCGATTAGTTGATGTATTGAACTTGGAACTACTGTCCTTAAGTTTACAGCTTGAAATGAGCGTATAACTTTGTCTCTTATTTTTCCGAAATATTTGTTGCACGCTTCTCTTTGTTTGTCCGATAGCGCTTCCCAATTTTTCTTCGTTAAATGTGTGAATTTGTTATACAATTTAATTAGCTGTGTCGTTACTTCTTCTTGTATATCCTTAGATTTAGGTACTTTCTTCTTCAAGACCCTTCTACTTTGTCTTGTTACTTCTTGCGTAATCTCCTCAACTATTTTGATGAAATCTTCCCAAGTAACTTTGTTGCTACTCATTTATTCATAATTTTCTTATTCCTGTACCCGTAACGAACGCATAAATTTGACAGTCTTACGAGGTATAGTAAATATATATGAAAAATATTATGTCAAAAATAGTAAAAATATAGTAAATTGCCATAAAAATCAGTATATCACTCAATATAAATCACCATTAAAAAGGGGTCTACTGCTTAGCCAATACAAATGTAATAAAAATCAGTAGTCAAATAATAAATGGATAAGAATCAGCAAAGATAAAATATGTTGGTAAATATATAAAAAATCATATAAAAATCAGTATCAAATAAAATGTATCATTACGTCTTATAATAACTAATATCAGGGTTAAAAAAAATTCTGTATATTTTGATAAATATTGGTATCATAAGGAAATTAAAATAGAATAATTAAGTAAAAATAGGTAAAACTTAAAAGGTAATGTGCGTCTTAAATGATAATTACGTTAATATTACTTTATACTTTATATTTTATATTATACGAATCAGGAAATACCATAAAAATAGATAATATGGACTTACCACTTTAAACGTCTTTGTTCGTATCACCCAAAAGTTCTCGCTGCACGTTCCATAGCATTGTCCCACGATGTTCCATATGGTAGTTCCGTCTCCATTCCATTCCATTCAGCTCCGCGTCGGCCTGATGTCTCCATTATTTCCATGTAGGTACCACACTGTTGTCTAGGGTGGTCGAGGTGCCGGAACATTGACGTTTTTCTCCATTTCTATACTCGTCCCGTCTACCAGTCCTGAGTTCTTCTCTGGTCTTGGATCGCCATATGGTGGCTCCCGCCTTCTGAGCCACCCTGGATACTGAGGGGTGGTTACCCCGACTATGAGGGTTGATGTAGTAAATATAGTTCGTTGTTAAGACATTTATTTACACGTTAAATATATCACAGAAAATAACTGGTGGTATATTATTTACTTGAAATCGATGTTACCCCGTCGAATCTCAACTGCTAATTGATTTATCTGTTCTCGTAAAAATATAATTAAAATCGGTTATTGTTTATTTACTGTTTTGGTAAGCCGAGGTGACCGTGATTTAAAGTGCTGACTGTTAATAAACACCCACTGAATATTATTGCAACTCGACCTTGTATCAAATACTAGCATGCAAAACTAGGTTACTCGTATTTATTAAACAAACATTACCACGGGCATTTAATTATTAAAAGGTTTATTTGTAATATGATATTTATTGAGATGCTGTGTATCCCAATTCAAGGTACATACATCGAAAAGTTAATAGACAAGACAGAAATTAAAAAGGAAAAATTGAGCGGCAATTATTTTATTTTGAGAATAAAAACAAAACAATAAATAAAAATAAAGGGTCGTTATATTAATATAAATTATTTAAAAACAGGAAGAGAGAATAATCGATAGGAAATTAGGCAAATATAAAATAAAGAAGCTGTTACGTTATAATATATCTTCTTCTTCTTGTGCCACTCCTATCGGAGATTGGAAATCATCAAGGCTACCCTGACTTTGTTTACAGCTGACTTAAAAGTTCATTAGTGGTGCAGCCAAACCACTCTCTCAAATTCCGCATCCACGACATTCTTCTACGGCCTGGATTCCGTTTTCCTTCTATTTTTCCTTGCATTATATTTTGAAGTAATGCGTATTTATGACCCCTCATCAGGTGACCCAAATACTCGAGTTTTCTTCGTTTTATCGTTAACAAAATTTCTGGGTCTCTTCCTATCCTTCGTATTACTTCAAGATTTGTGATTTTTTCAACCCAACTTATCTTCAGCATTCGACGGTAGCACCACATCTCGAAACTTTCAATATTTTTTATGTTGTTCTGTTTGAGAGTCCAGGCCTCTACACCGTATAATAGCGTGTTAAATACGTAGCCTCTTAGCATTCTAAATCGTAGAGGGATGCTTATATCTCTGTTGCAGAAGAATTTTCTCATCTTTATGAAGGTGGCCCTGGCAATTTCGATACGTCTTTTTATTTCATTGTTTTGGTCTCCAGTTTCGTTTATTAAAGTTCCGAAGTATTTGTAACTTGATACTTTTTCAATTTGAATGCCATTTATACTAATATGTGCTGGTTATGTCATGTTTTTACTGAAGACCATACACTTGGTTTTTTTGATATTGATGTTTATGCCATAATTGTTGCAAGCAATATTTATGTTTGTAAGTAATCCTTGTAATTCTTCTACTGTTCTTGCAACCAGTACAGTGTCGTCCGCGTATCGAATATTATTTACAACCTCTCCATTGGTTACGATTCCTTCATTTGCTTGCAAAAGGGCTTCCTGACAGATGCTTTCACTGTATACATTAAATAGCAGTGGTGACAAAATGCATCCCTGTCTTACTCCTCTACGTATTTCTATTGCTTTTGATATCTCATTTTCTATTTTGATGTTAGCTTTCTGATTCCAATATAAGTTGAGAATTATTAGCAGATCTTTATTATCTATGTCTTTTCTTTCAAGAATATATCTTAGCATATCGTGGCCGTGGCGTACTCTGTCAAACGCTTTTTCAAAATCGATAAAACATGCATGTACTTCTTGATTAACGTCTAGGCATCTTTGTGTAAGAACATTCAAACCGAAGAGAGCTTCTCGAGTACCTAGTCCTTTTCTGAACCCCATCTGCGTATTACTAATATCTGACTCCAACTTTTGATAAACTCGGTTGTGGATGATTTTTAGAAATATATTTAGTAGATGGCTCATTAAAGATATTGTTCGATGTTCTGAACATTCTTTTGCATTGGATTTCTTTGGCAGTGTAACGAATGTAGACAGCAGCCACTCTTGAGGTATAATACCAGTATTGTATACTGTGTTAAATGTAGTAAGTGTAATATATAACCTACCCTTTATATACCTACGTAGAAAGTAACAATGTAGATGTAGATGATACTGATTCTGATACAGCAGAAATAGATTACAATTTCAACAAGTTAGTTTCGATATCACACCAATGTGCCATTGGAGAAATTTTCAAAATAATAAGAGTCAAAGTAGAGATGGATGGATACATCGACAACAAAAACAAAAACCAAACTGAATGTATCAGTTATCATGGAGCTACTAACACTTTGCATAGACTACACCTATTTTCAACTAGATAATTATATACTAAAATTTAAGAGTTTAAGAGTTTTTATTTACTAACATTTAGAGGTAAAATCCCTGGCTCCCTGTATTTTCGTTTGTGTATTCAGTATTTCCGTTTTCTTAGAGTCCATGTATCAAACCATCAGTTAGTGTTATATATCGATTTTTTATGTATTGTCGTTTCATTAGCCCTATTCGCATATCATTTTTTATTCATTTAACATCTTTTATTGCAACAGAAGCCTAACCCCAAAGAACCACGCCCACATCTCTTCCGACTGAGCAGCGTGATCTTCGTATCGTCAATGTAAGCGATTGGAGCTTTCCATCTTCGGTCATTCCTTATTCCATCTAAGGATAATATCGTCCTGACCCTTTTGGTTCAGTTTCCATGACCTCTTGTCCATACGATCGTTATAAGGTACATCCTAGTGGATGGGTAGGTCATGGAGTTCATGATTCTATTGTATTCTACTACTAGTACTTCTTATCCGCACAGAGAGGAATAGCTGAAAGGTAGGGTCCTGTATAAAATGACTAGAAGGTATTTTGGATGCTTTTGGTGTTTAAGTGCAGAATTATTGAAAGAGAGTTTCAGTTGGTGTACTTATTCATAGTGGACAGTTAAAGCTGTCTTGGTAGCTTCAAAGTTCTTATATTTAGCAGATAAAGGTAGATCAGGGTATCCGAATTTCCTTTCAGATGTGTTGAGAAGGTCTAATATAAAAATGTTAAATAAAGTGGATGCCAAAACATATCCATATGGTGGTCAGTTATATGACTTCCATAGGGATCATCTCCGATAAATCAGAAGAATTGAGTTTCAGTGAATCAGAAATTTTGTTCAGGGGACGGTGACTTTATATAAGTCACCGCCCCCCTGAACAAAATTATCACCAACCACTACTGGAAGTAACCCCAATTATAATTGAAAATTTCTCTAGAAATCAAATGTAGGATAGAAAAACCAAGTTCTGCATTTAAAAAAATGGCAAGCTATTCAAATATCATGATTTGTCAATACATATAGCCCGGGAGGTAGCGTCAAATTTAACCGGAGCATTTTAGCATGGCTGTTTTCTTTTTATTTAGTTATGTGCCAAAGCTTAAACAAATGATGTGTCAGTTGGCCCAAAACCGGGGATTTTAGGCAAGAAAAGGTAAAATGTGAAACTTGATGGAAAAACGCTACAACTTATTCGACACTCCCATCGAACAAGGTTGTAACTCAAGTTACATATTTATTCAGATTTTAACACAGGCGAATTCAGCAAAAAATTGCGCACACGTCAATATAAACGACATAGTTTAATTCTCAATAGTTTGGCTAATACTCCATTGAAAAAAGTTGTATTTTAACTTATGTGTGCCATTCTAGCGTGAAAAAGGCAGTAACACTGGATACTCCCTATGTTAAATATTTACTTTCTTTATAGTTGACGATTAACAAGGTTTATGAGTTACAACTTTGTTGCATGTATGTTTAATTTATAAAGTATTCAAACATATGGTGCATCTCATAAGTCAATTTATCGAAATAAAATTAAAAAAGGATCTACGGACTTTTTTTCCTTTTTGATAGTTGCGGTGGACAAAATAAGTATAGAATAGTGTTTGCTACGTACTTCTATGTAGCGAAAAAGTTTAATTTAATTTAATTAACATTACACATGTATTTTTTGAAATAGCACATTCACAAAATGAGGGTGATTCAATGTATGCCCTTATAGAAAAACCGAAAAATATTAAGTCGTATATGCTCCACACCTATGGATAACCATGATACGATATGCCAAAGCATCAGGCAAGCCTAAATCCGTAACTGAAATAAATCAGAAGCAGATTCTAAATTTTAACCTATTTAAGGACACACGTGTTAATTTTGAAGTAGATATTAATAGTAAAAGAGTAAAGTAATTAAGTAAAATTGTTTAAAATTAAATATTTACAGATACGCAATAAGAATACGAAAACTTTGAGATATTTTATAACATTTTTTTTTCATAGTGATAGAATAATAATGTTATTGTAAAATTTATAAGTTTTAATTAAAATTGTGTAAACTGTGAGTTGATATTTTGTTTAAATATACCATAAAAACTAATTTTCTCCTAGCTATATTGCAAATAACACAAAACATACAACCTTTTAATAGTTAAACGGGAAAAATAATTAACACGAAGGGTGTAAAATGGTTGTTAGGTGAGTTACAACCATTTTCTACGGATACTCATGTTTAATCTCAAGGTTGTATCTCAATCAAACTCAAGATTTTCAATAGCTAATAAAATTACAAAGCATACATCTCACAGTAATCCCTTATGATGTTATAAATATCATATCACATTAGTGTAAAAGAGTCTAATCATTTCGCTACAAATTTTTAAAAATTCATGTTTTCGTTTTTTGCCTCTCCTGTAAAATCGCTAAAAATGAGTTACAACCTTGTTCGATGGGGGTGTCGAATGTCAAATATTTATCTCCGTGACTTACATGTATAACAGCCAAGAATTCCTAGCTATGGGCCATTCCACGAATATACGACTGTCTTGGATTATCGCAACAACGAATATTTTAGTGTGCAACATAAGAAGTGCGAAAGTAAATGACTCTAATAATTGTTCCAATAAACAACAATGTATTTTGCAATTTACTTTCGTTCTTCATAATTTGCACAGTAAAATATTCGTTGTCGAGATAATCCACAACAGTCGTATGTTCGTGGAATAGGGTATATTGGCTTTCACCCAGACGACTCGGGTTTAATTCCTGGCAATGAAATTTTTTTTTGTTTTTAAAATTGACATTTTGATTTGAAAAATAATTATTTTTTGATAATACCACGTTTTTATTATTTATACGACACAATATAAAAAAGTCTGTATGTCTTTTATAGAATCGTAAACTATGGATTTGATCATAATATGATAATATCATAATATTATTATGATTGACCTCCTTTATAAACAAAGTTTACATGATCCCCTGAAGCTTCCTGAGTTAGTACGACCAATCTAAGTGAAAAAGGGGGTTGCCCCCCCTCGACGTTCTTTTTTATTTTTTTGGACCCTAATTTTCCATTTTTTTATCAACAACCCCTTATTAATCGAAATATTTCCTTGTTCTCTATAATATATAAAAATGAATGTTTGTCTGTATGCCTCTTATCGAATCGTAAACTATGCATTTGATCATAATATGATGACCTCGAGCAAAGTTGTTGTACATGAACCCGGGAAGGTTTCTGAGTTAATACGACCAATCTAAGTAATCATTATTTACGCAGACACCACAAAAACAATATTGTTTATTAGAAAAAAGTATACGCAATATTTTTGAGTATTTTTTGGCCTTCTGGTAATTTTTAGGTATTTAACTTTTAAACATTATTTTTTAGTTCTAAGGCGGTATGAAGTTTGCCGGGTCAGCTAGTTAATAATAAAAAAAATATTGTTGAACTATGTATAGTTTGGCAAAGATTAAAAACTATAAATCATTAATTTATGAATTTTAGATTGTAAGAAAAAAGCGTCAGCTGAATATATATGATCAAATGCAAAGTTTACGATTCTATAAAAGACATACAGACTTTTTTTATATTGTGTCGAATAAATAATAAAAACGTGGTATTATCAAAAAATAATTATTTTTCAAATCAAAATGTCAATTTTAAAAACAAAAAAAATTTTAAGGCCAGGAATTGAACCCGAGTCGTCTGGGTGAAAGCCAGTAGCTAGGTATTCTTGGCTATTATACACGTAAGTCACGGAGATAAATATTTGACATATAAGTTGTAGCGTTTTTCCATCAAGTTTCACATTTTACCTTTTCTTGTCTAAAATCCCCGGTTCTGGGCCAGCTGACACATCATTTGCTAATAAGCTTTGGAACACATAACTAAATAAAAAGAAAACAGCCATGCTAAAATGCTCCGGTTAAATACACTACCTCCCGGACTAATATAAAAATCAGGTTACTACGATACTATATCTTTCCTATACTGTTGTACGGAGTTGAATCGTGGACTTTCACAGAAGCCACCTGCAAGAAAATTGAGGCGTTCGAAATGTGGCTTTATTATCGACTCCTGAAGATATCTTTTACCGATCACGTTACTAATCAGCGTGTTTCATCAACATGTTCGCTGCCACTATATTCAGTCACTTTCGTATGGAGCCAATACTCTAAAGATCCCTGTTTAATTCCACATGTTATGAACGTCAAAAGGCGTCGGTGGCACCTGACTCACGGACTCAAACGCCCTTTGGCGTCAGTGACAGCGAATGTGTTAAGAATAGAATAGAATAGAATAGAAATATACTTTATTGTCACTGAAAATTATACAAATTTTATGAACAAAGCTTAATATAAAGTCAGAAAAAATAAATAAATAATAACAATAACAAATACAATTTTCTGAAATTTGATAAATCGTCAATAAAAAAAAATCGATATACATATTGCAACAATTGATAGAAATAGTCCTGTCGCCAGGGGGGGTACAACTGCCTCCTTTATTCAGATGGACTTACCCAAGTTTTTTTTTATGTATTTTGACCCGTAGAACACGAATTTTTTGGGTAACAGTTGATCCGGATGTCGATAAGATTGTTATAAACAAAGAACTTGAGGAATTACATAACAGCGATTTCTCGCAAAACAAAACATTTTTTCGTATTTTTTGGGTCATTCTAAGCAAAAAATGTTTCAACAAGTTTTTTCGTAGGATTCATAGTTTTCGAGATAACCGCTGTTAAAATTTCAAAAAATCGAAAAATTGCAATTTTTGAACCCGAATAACTTTTGATTTAAATATAAAATAGCAATTCTGCTTACCGTATTTAAAAGTTCAAGTTAAATTATATCGGTTTTGATTATTTTCATTGCTAAAAATTTATTTTTTTATTGTCAAACAAAGCTATAAACACATAGTGTTTCCCGTACCTAATACATGCGTTTTAATACATCCTACGTAGATATTGCCTCGCTTACACTAGTACCTGCTCTACCTACTTGTTCGATTTTAAATGAGAAATCATTGAAAACATCACTCACGCACTAGGTGTTTATTACTGTTTATAGCTTTGTTTAAGAATAAAAAAATTAGTTTGTAGCAATGCAAATAATCAAAACCGATAGAATTTGACTTGAACTTTCAAATGCAGTAAGCAGAATTGCTATTTTATTTTTTAATCAAAAGTTATTCTGGTTCAAAAATTGCAATTTTTCGATTTTTTGGAAGTTCAACCGCGCTTATCTCGAAAAATATGCATCCTACGAAAAAACTTGCCAGAACATTTTTTGCTTAGAATGACCCAGAAAATACGAAAAAATATTTTGTTTTGCGAGAAATCGCTGTTATGTAATTCCTCAAGTTCTTTGTCTATAACAATCTTATCGACATCCGGATCAACTGTTACCCAAAAAATTCGTATTCTACGGGTCAAAATACATGAAAAAAACTTATGTAAGTCCATCTGAATTAAGGAGGCCGTTGTACCCCCCCTGGCGACAGGACTAAAATTCCAAAGTGAACATACAACTAAGGAAACTATAGACATACATAGGAACTAATAAGTTTAAGCTGCTGCATGTGACACCCAAATATAGATAAGTTTGGTTACTTGTACATTACTGTAATTTCTTAGTTAGTCATTAAGAAACTCTTCTACTGAATAATATGGTCTTTTAGATAGATGTGCTTTTGTCATTTTACGGAACTTGGGGAAAGATGTTGCAGATTTGAGTTGTAAAGGAAGATGGTTGTATAGTTTTTTTGCGGAATATAATATAGATTTCTTTACTAACTCAGAGGACGGGATCGGTAAATAGACATCAAAAGTTGCATTTCTGGTGGAGTAGTCATGAAGAGGCCTTGCTGGAAAGACATGCATGTGTTTACGAATTAAGCAAACAGTTTCTAAAATATATAAAGATGGAAGGGATAAAATTCCGTGATCTTTGAAGTAACTTCTGCAATGTGTTGTTCTTCTGAGGCCAAACAGATACCTTATTGCTCTTTTTTGTAATTTAAAAATAACATCTAATTGGGCAGCTGTACTAGAACGCCAAAAAGGAAGACCATATCGAAGATGAGACTCGAACAAGGAAAAATATGTTAGTTTAGAAGATGCTAAATTGAGTTCTTTCGAAACAAATCTTATAGCATAGCAGGTTGAGGCGAGTTTCTTACTTAACAAATCGATATGAAGGGACCATTTGAGGTTGCTGTCTAAAAAATACGAAGAAATTTTACAGAATCAACGGTAGAGATCTGGCTGTTATTAACAAGTAGGGGTTGAAAAGCACTTTTATAGGATAATGCTACTGTCTTATCCACGTTAAAAGAGAGTAAATTAGAGTCAGACCAGATAGTTGCATGAAGAGATGCAATAGTTGAGTTGCTCCAAGTGATACTGGTATCATCAGCAAAAAGGAAGATTTTTCCATCGATTTTTAAATTAGTGATGTCATTTATAAAGATAAGGAACAGTATAGGACCCAATACTGAACCTTGTGGTACTCCAGATACAATGTTTTTGAGACTAGAGTCAGTATCATTTGCTCTAACTAGTTGTTTCCTATTATTCAAGTAAGATTGGAACCAATTCGAAGAAATACCTCGAATTCCATAGAAATTTAGTTTTTTAATCAAAATGTCGTGATTTACACAATCAAAAGCTTTGGCATAGTCACAGAAAACAGTGGCAGTATAAAGATTATTGTTTAGTGCTTGGTAAACCTCATGTCATGAAGCACAGAAAACATGGCATCAGTGGTACATTTATTAGTTAAATAGCCGAACTGATTTTGGGATAAGATGTTGTTATCTATGAGAAAGGACATAAGTCGGGTTTTTATGAGTCTCTCAATAATTTTGGAGAGTACCGGTAGTAAGTCAATAGGTCTATAGTTGCAAGCATTAGATTTTTCACCACCCTTATGAAGAGGAATAATAATGGCTATCTTTAGGCACTCTGGGAATTTGCCTCTTTCAAAAGAATCATTAATTAGTGAGACGAGGATTTCCAACACATTTTCTGTGAGATTTGAGAAGATTTTTATGGATAGTCCATCAGTACTACAGGATGATTTGCTTTTGATACTATTGATCGTTTGGATCAGTTCAGATTTATCGATTGGTCTTATACAGAATGAATTCGAGAACACTCCTGAATTAGGGAGATAGGAAATGGGATCTTTTTGCGGCAAAATAGTAGAAGTTATATTTTTACTCACATTAACGAAGTATTCGTTTAGATTTTCAGGGTCTGGAAGGACAAATGTTTGAACTGCGTGAGTTCTATTTCGAAGATCGTTTATTATTATTATGGACCAAGTTTCTTTTGCAACACTTTTAGAGCTTTCCAGACGATTTTGATAGTAGACTTTTTTAGCTGATTTGATGAGTTTTAGATAGGTTAACCTGTACTTTATAATATATTGAGTGACAGAGACGTTGGTAGCAAACTTCTTGATATACAATAGTGAGCGCATATTTTTGGCTGATATGCGGATACCTTTGGTAGCCCAGGGTTTGTGACGTTTTGGCTTAATTGAAATTAAAGGAAATGCCTCATTGAAGATAGAGACAAGCTTTTCTAAAAAAATCGTTGAAATTATAGTCCACGTCCGCAGAAGGAAAATGCCACTCAGAAGTTAAGCATAAATTTTGAAATTTATGAAAATTCCTAGCAGAAAAAATCCTACCTAAACGTCGGGTTTTCGAGGAGGGTTTGCTGAAGATGTTAAACTTCGTATATACTGCTTCATGATCTGATAATCCCGCATTAATAATTGTAGAGCAGACATCAAGGGGTGAGAAATCTGATACAATATAGTCAATTATGGTAGATGAAGTTTTTGTAATCCTTGTAGGAAAATTAACATGCATTGAGAGACCATACGATTCAAATATGTTGACCAAGGACATTTGGATAGCACAAGCTGAATACAAAAAGAAAAAGAGCTGTTAAATACCTCGGTCACATCATGAGGAACAGCGAGAGATATGGACTGCTGCGCAACTAATTTTACAGGGAAAAGTAGAATGAAAACGAGGACCAGGAAGGCGAAGGACCTCCTGGCTGAAAAATCTACGTATATATGTGGTTCAACACAATAACCACAAAACAATATTTTCAGAGCAGCAGTGTTCGAAGTACAGATTGCCATGATGGTCGTCAACATTCGAAACGGATAGGCACTACAAGCAGGCCCGCCGAGAGGGCGGTACAGCCGGTACATTTTACCGGGGCCCGGCGATATAAGGGGCCCGGCGTCGACAAGACCAAAGACGTAATTTTTTGTAAAATCAGAAATTCATGGTTTTCCATTGTTGAATAATCTAAATTAGTTGCCAGCATTTATGAAATAAATCCAGAATTTACATTAAATAAAAGGAAAACGACGCAAGAAGCCTGCGAGATTTTTTGATGATTTGCTTGGGCCTAGTGGTCACTGATAATTTTGAGCCCGACACAATAGTTGGCTGTGAAATATTTGGCATTTAATAATTGTCATTGATTGCATAATAAGAAACAAGAATAAAAAACCGCTAAACGCCGTAAAAATGAGTGGCGCATACAATATTCCAGCTACAAAAGATCTGATATGAATATTACGTGGCGCGAAAATGTATTTTCATTTTGATGCAAAACAAAATTATAGTTTTTTTTTAAGATTTTTTCATAATATTTTCTAAATTTGAAGTAAATGCGCCACAAAAGAGTTTCAAAATTCAAATTGTATCAAAGTTACTCTTTTGTGGCGCGTTTTACTTCAAATTTAGCAAATATTATGGAAAAATCTTTTAAAATAAAACTAGAATTTTGTTTTGCATCAAAATGAAAATACATTTTCGCTCCACGTAATATTCATATCAGATCTTTTGTAGGTTTTGATTTAATAACTTCTAAACGGCTTAACCGATTTTGATCACTAAACATGAGTTTGAAACTTATTGACAAGTAGTATCTGAAGCATTCAAGGTCAAGTATGGTAACTGAAGCTATTACAGGAATTATTGAGCTTGAAAACCCGTTTTTTCCCATAGGAAATAGATTTGATCATACTTATGAAGCCTATAACTTAAAAATTCGAATTTTCCTGGATATGAGGTATACACCGTTAGATTCGTCTAGAGTCCTTCTAAAAACGCTTAGTTATTGGCGCAATTCGTAGGTTGAAATTTTGAGTAATTGTCGAAAAACCAAAATTTTCAAAGTTTAGTTTTTCAAAAATGAATAACCATTTTCAATTTCGTTGCAAAACGAAAATACAGCCGAACCATTCGTTTTGCAACGAAATTGAAAATGGTTATTCATTTTTGATTTACATTTACTCTGATTGGAGTACGAAGGGAACCATTCTCGTTGGAACTTTACCGCGCTGAGAAGATGGGACGTGAATTGTAAATTGTAGAATTCCCTCATCTTCCTTAGTCTCAGCATCCGTATGGCTTGCATATTGTAGAAGCCTCGGAGGTGTATCCAGAGAAGGTTCCCATTGTTTTCATTCTGGTGGGATGTAGAATAGCGTTGTAGAATATTGTTTTATGTGCCATTAGAGTGAAAACTTAGTTTTTTTAGTTTTGCAGTTTTTCGGATATACTGAGCCGTGTGTATGTCTTAGCTTGATCGCTTAGGCACCATTTGAAACCTTAACTCAACCCTATTGATTTGGTGTATTTGCGGTTTTTCTGTCTCTCTTTGAACCTAAGATATATACGCCCAAAAATTATGCCATTTTGTATCTACCTAGCCCTATAGCTGGCTTACGGGTATTCAGAAGTCAAAAATTACACCGGTTCTGAATCGGCCCTCACACCCTCTTGAAACACAGAAAAAAAATTCAGATCGGTGTAACTTTTCCACACGCATACGGCATACATACATACATACATATCCACAAACATTTTCCCATTTTTAAATAAAAATTGTGTCATACTTCTGAGCTTGGTAACTTTTGAATGGTATAACCGATTTTAAAAATTAGACATGCGTTGGAAAGGTCATGATCTGTACTATCACAAGCCGTAAAGGTCGGACTTATGTTTTTGAAATTTTTGGGAGTTTTGGAGACGAGAACAAAAAACTGACCCTAAATGGGAAGGGCCGTAAAATCCACACCCTTGGACCAAAATCGAGAGATAACATATGGATGGACGAGTCTTTTCCTAAACTTTAAGATGGGATTTGGCTTAATTTTCAATTCAGTCAGGTTTAGAAAATCTAAAATTTCGTGTATAATAATACGCAATATTATACAATATATATACAATATATAATAATATACAATAAATAATAATATACAGTGTATATAGTGTCACATGTAGGGGTGTTGTGCGCCACTGACGAGAACTGCCGTTCTCTGGTAATTTTACCAAAAGATTTAATGCAGCAATGAAATTTATTCGCTATTTAAGATTTTATGGACATTCCGAAATGAAGATGACGACAATATTAAGAAAGAAAATTGATATACATATTGCGAGAGTTTTATAAATAAGACATCCGTGAAGAATAAATTGATAGATGAAATTTTTCATTTGAGAGCGATATTCAAGGATAATATTGGTGAATCTTTAGAAATTTCACCAATAGATTTACATAAAGTTGAACATCTCAAATTGGATTCATTATTTCCTAAGCGTCGGAGTCGTTATTGCGTTAAAAGAATATTTTGCACCTAAAAGAATATATTACCCGTGACAGTCGCAAAGCAAAAAGATGCTTTTGTTGTCTTCCTCTCATAAAAAAGGCTAAGAGATCTACAATGAAACAGGATCGGTTAACTGGCATAGCAATTTGTGCATTGAGAATGATTTGGTAAAATTATGCCATTTTTAGAAAATTATAGACATCTTTGCGAATAATTAGAAAACTCCAAAAACATTTGTATTCTAAATATTTTCACTATTATAAATATAGTCAGTTCGCTAAACTCAGACACAACTGACTAGTGATTTTAATTGATAAATTTTTTGTTTTTGGCCAATTTTGCCAAATTGGCAAAATTACTAACTATTTAGTAATTATTAACTATTTAGTACCTAATTATTTTTTCGCCAATTTCACCAAATTGGCAGAACTACTTACTAAAATCACTAGCCAGTTGTGTCTGAATTTAGCGAACCGACTATATAATCAAAACTTAATAAAATTTGTATTTGAAATGTTTCTTATTATTATTGACAATTTTATTTCTATAAAAATTAAACAATAAATTATTATTGATAATTTTATTTCTATAAAAATAATTAAACAATAATTATTGTTTTCGCTCTTCACTTTTTCCCGAGGGCCCGCTCTTTACTTCTTACCGGAGCCCGCTCATTTCTCTCGGCGACCCTGACTACAAGAAGAATAAAATAATTGAAAATACGTTTATTTTGACGTATTATTATCAAATTAAACGTATTTCCAATTGTAATGGCTACTGTTTCCCATTAAAGATGGTAGAGAGAGAGAGAGAGAGAGAGAGAGAGAGAGAGAGAGAGAGAGAGAGAGAGAGAGAGAGAGAAATGAGAAGTCAAAGATCTAAACAAAAAATCTGAAACTTCTCCTGGAACCACTTTGACGAATAACCACTGGACGAATAAAGAACACGAAAGGGACTCTACAATATGCAGTCACATTCCGTCTATTCGTCTAGGAATATTCGTCATGTAGCCCCACTGAAGACGTCTGGAGAGACATAAACGTAGGTATGGGGATGGTGCATCACCTCTGAACCGAATTGAAACATAGGCCGTTTTTTAATTTTTCATTTTACTCATATTTTGAGTACATGGAACAAACATTCGTTGGAATTATTTCCTAGACGAACGGACGGAATGTGTCTGCATATTGTAGCGTCTCTTTCGTCTTCTTTATTCGTCGTCTCCTTGCCTTATAAATGGTAGAAGGCAGTTACCAGAAAGTGGTTCCAACATAAGCTGTTTTTTAATTTAAAGATAGCAGATAAATAAGACATGAGGTTGCCACTGCCACAAGAAAATAGTTTCAAAACTTGAAAATATAGCACACACATTTTGTAGGTATAGCCTAATAAAATTAAAAAAAATCAAAATATAATTCCGTATAGGTTGGAATAAATTTTATATCAAAGTTTAGGTGAATACAAAAGATATTTACAAAAAAGTATCCAAACCATATCAGGGGATCATTGTTTAAATAATTAAAAAGGGGTCTTTTTACACAATATTTACTTTTTTAACTGCTGAGGTAATTTACATTTTAATGAAGGTCTTTAGGATTTTTGAAGTTATACTTCTTTACCGGCGATAGAGGGTAAATTTTTATATGGGAAAACCTAGCGACCGGGCGCATGCGCATTATAACTTTGTTCTGATTGGATGTTCAAATGACATGTCAAAAATTATTCAATATGGTGGCTGTGGCACAGCTGTAGTTAGATTATTTATGGTTGTTGCGTTTTAAAATTTGTGTGAAAAGAAACAACAAACAAAAGTTAGTTAATAGTTATACTGCCTTTTTAAATAGTTTTCATATACCTATATTTTTGGACTTTTGGACTATTTTGGACAAGGAAAACTCATTCTAATTTGGTAAGTACCTAGTTTTTATTATAATCATATTGTAATTATACATTTGGATTAGGTTGAAATACATACATTTATTTTCTCAAGAATGCGGATTTTAGAGAGAAATCCCAAATTAGGTTCGATTTTTATTTTTAAATTATGAGTTTTTGGCGTAGATTTATTTATCTAGTAGGTATGTAATGCTTTGATTTACATACTTAATTTGATTACCAACAAAAGTTCTACCAATCTTCATCTAATATATTGTTTTCTTACTGTTTTGTTATATTTTTATATTTTCTTCCACAAAATTTAAACTACATAATTTTCAAAACAAGTGTCAAACAGTAAAACGTTCAGTTACCGTATTTTTCCACATGATAAATAATGTGCGATTGGACGAGTGAGTCTACGCTTCGATTACGAGTCAAAGCGGCACGAAATTCAAGGGTTCAATTCCCGATGCAAGTTTTATTTTTTTATTTTTTTATGCATATTATGATTGTAAGAATATTTGTTATATAATTTTTTTTTTCAGCAAATGCGTATTTAAAATTTTTGCCAACAATTATTATCGTCCAGAAATCATTTTTTCTTTGTGGCATTTTTCAATGTGTTTGTGTGCGTTTTATTCTTTTATTTTTTTAAATTTTTGGTATAGTCTTAAAAATCACATAATATGTAGTAGAAGTATAACTTCTTACGTGCGTACAAAGTACACACACATTCTTGTTTTCTACAAAGCTGAAGAATAAATCTTTTTATTTAAAAATTAAAAAAAATATTTTTGCTCAGCATTTTAAAACTATTCGACTTATACTTTTCATACTTGGTAGAAAGTGTAAGTACTATACGCCCTATGAAATTATGTTAAATACAAGTTTCCGGCTATTACTAGATGCGTACGACAGGGGACAGTAAATGGTTGACCCTTTCCAAATTCTACGTCACTGGTGAAATTGTCATTTTAGCACCATTTTTAGATTCTCCAATACTCTCTATGTAAATAACATCCTCTTTACTCGTAACGATAAAGCCATTAGTTTTCGAGATATTTAAAGTTAAACATGTAACAGTTATTTAGTTATTTTGATTAATATATTGTGTTGCTTAATTTTTAGTTTCAAATATCTCGAAAACTAATGATTTTATCGTTAAGAATGAATAGTATACTCTTCAGTCTTAACGATAAAATTATTATTTAACGACAAAACATTAATCAAAATAACTGTGCCGTTACATGTTTAACATCAAATATCTCAAAAACTAATGACTTTATCGTTTCGAGTGAAGAGTATGTTATTCACATAGAGAGTATTGGAGAATCAAAAAATTGCGCTAAAAGGGCAATTTCTCCAGTGACGTAGAATTTGGGAAGGGTCAACCATTTGCTATCCCCTGTCGTACGCCTCTGGTAATAGCCGGAAACCTGTATTTAACATAATTTCATAGGGTGTAAAGTACCTACACTTTCTACCAAGTATGAAAAGGATACGTCGAATAGTTTTAAAATACTAAGCAAAAATAATTTTTAAATTTTTAAATAAAACACCCTGTAACTCAATAAGGAGCCATATTTTATTTAAGTGATTTTAGTTAAATCTTAATTCTTTGAGAGTCTAAAACAACTTTCAAATGTCATTTTAGAGGGGAGATAAATTGAAAGTTGAATTTATCAATACATTTATGGAAAACATACATAAAAATAAAAGTAATGATATTTTAAACAGGTTTATATTCTTTTGATAACAACCGCGTTTTTGCAATTGAAAATATAGTAACATTTAATAAACAAATTAAATATCTCATAAATTATTAAATATTTTTTAATCAATTTTTTTTGCTTAATACTGGTAACATAGCGGAACTGCTCCTATTAAATAAAATAATTTAGAGTGCTTATTTAAAACGCAAAAAATTTTTTTTTGCAAATTTGATTTTTAAATTTTATATATAATTATTTAAATAAATATGGGGTGAAATTTAATTTAGTAAGTCTTAGGTGAAAGATTTGTAATTCAGCTTTGTAGAACAAAAACCCTTCGTTAAAATGTAAATTGCCTCAGCAGTTAAAAAAGTAAATATTGTGCAAAAATGACTCCTTTTTAATTATTTAAACAATTATCCCCTTATCTGATTTGGATACTTTCTTGAAAATATCTTTTGTGCTCACCTAAACTTTGAAATAGATACAATTTGTTCCGACCTGAACGAATTTACATTTTGATTTACATGTAGTGTAATCTTATTTTACTAGACTAATATAATATCAGTGGCGGCTCGTGATTTTTACAATAGGGGAGGCTATACCTAACTGTAAAATATCTAGACAAATTTGCACTAGCAAAAAAATGCGCAAAAAAATGTAATTTAAGGCCCCATCTTTTGACCATTTTTTATTTACATTTCATAATATCATCCTAATTCATAATTTCATAATATCATATCATTTTAAAAATAGTTAGTCTAATAGTAAAAGTTTAATACCAAAGTTTGTGTAGTTTATTTGTTAACAATTACATCTATTTGTAAATAGATACCTATGCATATCAAAATAAATACAGATTTAAAGTTTTGCAGTCCTACATAATGAAGCTTCAAATTTTTTAAGATACTCAACTGAATTTTTTAAATTCTAAACGCGGCCCACTGCGAAATCAAAAACACGATAAATTACCGATATTTTGCTTTGAGTTAGAGATATCGGAAAAAGTTATTTGAGCAAGTTGTTCCAAATATTATTATAACCCCACATACCAAATTTCATAACAAAATTCGCACTTTTAGATTTTTCATTATTTTTAGTCAGGACCCTGAAATTCGTTGTCCCGAGACGCACCCAACCACCCAACGGAGCTGAGAAAGTACTCTGCCTCCCTTGGTATATCTCCGGGCAGCGTGTGATGCCGCCGTAGATGCCACTGTTAGGAGACCGGGTCTCCTTAAACGCCTGCTGCGCTGCACGGAGCATTAGCAACGGAGAATGCTGGTCTTCTCGGCTCCGTTCATGCATCTCGGGATAACCCAGGGTCCTGCCTACAATAATATGTAATAAAACTGAGACGTGATCATACGTACGTATGGATAATTAGTGATAATATGGAATTTACACGTTGTATAATAGTGAGAGTAATTGTTGTTTTCGCGATTCATGATAAACAAAACAGTATAGAGTGTGTAAAAAATTTATGGGGAGGCTGAGCCTCCCTTGCCTCCTCTGACGAGCCGCCACTGTATAATATAAATGCAGGAATATACAAACAAAAATAAACAATCCGTCTTTAAAAACCGTTTATTTTTGCAGATATGATTTTCCTAGAAGTTGCCATTTATTTTATGCAACAATAAAAATAATAGCATATACACAATACGTAATCATAGCATAAGCGTAGTTGTCTCCGCTCTCCGCTAACAAAGCAACAACGAACAACGAACCAGATTTTTTTGTAGAACGCGCAAAACTGACAAAGCGCAGAGATTAAAACGGTTGATGTTGTAATATTGCTCTATGACCACATTTGTTTTTATTGCAGTAATGAAACAGTTAATATCTGAAAAAATCGTGACCAGACACACGACACAAAATTATGGAGGCGAAGCCGTGACGGGCGGAAAACTAATTAGATTGCCAGGGTCGGACTCGTAGTACCTACTTACCTACAAATAAATATACGTATTAATAAGTCTAAAGGCCGGTTTTCACGCTACGTCTTATTGTATGTTTTGTTGTATTAGGACAAATCCTATACGTTTTGTATGACCCACAAAACGTACCGGGTGTCCCAATAAGAATGGCTCTCGGCCATAACTCAGGAACCGTTTATAGCAGAGCTTTGAAATAAAAAATTTTATAACAAAAGTTGCCTCAGGAAAAGCCTGGAAATTATTTTCATAATTGTGGGACCACCGCTAGAGGGCGTAATTGAATATCAAAAATTAAAAAATCTAAATTTTACAAAATTTTCCTAATGAAGGGGCACTGAAAATCCGATCGTCGTATTCTTCATAAAATTCTACGTATATTTGATTTGACAAGTTTAGGTCTACCTTTGGAAATAAGAGGTGGGGGTGAGTGGGAACCTTGTTATGAAAAACTGGCTGTGAGTCCGGTTCTGCTTAATCAAATTTTGCAAACTTGGTCTTGTTGAAGACAGATCTTCTTCGTCAATGTAAAAGTTATGATTTCGAACCAACTTACTGAGTAATATGCCAGCTAGAGGGCGTTATTTAATTTTTTTCAGAAATCTAGTGTTCCTTGGAAAATATTAAATACAAACATGCATTTTTAATACCATATTACAAAATTAGACAAAATTAGCAACAGAATAGCAAAAACCGCATGTTAAGACCTTTTTTCTATCTCGAGATATCTTACAAAACGTGTGAATTTAAAAACATAAGTGTTACTGTCACCGGTAAACGAAATTCATTAAAAGTAGTGTGCTATGGAAACAACAAAGAAACATTTTCCAGCTGTCAACGTATATTAGGTCTTTTCAACGCTTCTCATTTGTTTCGAGCCTCGTTCATATCTCGTATATTAATATTATACACGGATTATACGGCATATGACAGAGGCTCGAAACAAATGAGAAGCGTTGAAAAGCCCTATTACAAAGAAATAAAAACAACTATTTAGTGATGACATAAACGTTCAAATTTTTGCTTATCATTTTCGTTGCAAACATTTACTCTTTTAAGAGTAGATTGAACAGCAGTCTCAATTTCTGCTCTCGATATGCTTTGAATGGCGTTTAGTATTCTCTGGATAATGTATTCTAGAGCAGTGTATGATGGGCAACAATTTGAATATTTAGGTCGTCACTAAGTAGTTCTTTTTGTTCTGTGTTATATTTAATTTTAATAGTATTGTTTTTCTTTATATTGTTGTTTTAATTAATTATATTTTTATACGTTGACATCTGGAAAATGTTATTTTGTTTTTTTCCACAGCACACTACTTTTCATTAACTTAGTTTACCGGTGATAGTAACAGTTATGTCACCAAATGGGCGTTTTAATGAGTGGAACATGTGGAATATGTCAAATGACAGGAATTATGACAGGTGGTAAATAGCAGTCTGATTTTTGCATGAGAGTTTAATCTCTGTTCGGAGAGTTTAAGTCTGTTCTGTCGGACAAAATAAATGTGCCGTTTTCGTGGTGTGACCGTTCCAAATTTTTAACGTGTTCCACAATTAAAACTGCCCCTGTTCCAGTGTTCCCATATATCAAAGTTTATCCGACTAGACACCCTTAAGCTAGTAACAAATTTTCAGCTTGCTATTAATCAACTTTTTTTTCATACGCGGGATCCAGACCTAGTAGCATTATTTTACTGGCATGTGATATAAGAGAAATAGTTCTATAATTGTCGCATTTATGGAAGCTGCCTTTTTATGAATTGTTGTTATTGTAAATTTTGTCCAGTCTTCAGGCCATTGTTTAGAATGCCATTTTTGGTTACAGAGTAGATGAAGTAATTTTACGCCAGTTTCTTCTGTGGCTTTGAGCATTTCTGCTGTTATCATATCTGCACCTAGTGCTTTATTATATTTTTGAGCTTAATGATCGCGAGTCTTACTTCATTTTCAAGTATATCAGGTTCTTCTTCTACCTCGTCAGAGATTTGGTTAACAGGTTCTTGGCATTGATCATCTTTATATAGGTCCCTGCAATACGATCTCTATGTCTCTGCTATATCTTCTCTGTTTGTTCTCAGAGTTCCAGTGTTGTCTTCAATGGCCTAAGTTCTGGCTTTGAAGTCTCTTGTTAAGTAGCGTATTTTTCTAAATAGATCTCTCGGCTGATTATTCTGATCATGTCTCTCAATTTCTTTGCATATACTTTGATAGTACAGTTTTTTATCTGTCTTCTTGCATCTTCGTTTTATTTCTTTATTGAGGTTTCTTAAACTAGCTTTTTACCTTTCACTATGCACACCACTTTGACAAAGATTTCTTCTATTCTCAATGATTTGAAAGGTTTCATCTGATATCCAGTGTTTCCGTTTCACAGGATTATTTATCTTTGCATGATCAATTGGTGTTGTTACACAATGTTTAAAAGTCTCCCACATTTCTTGTGATGTTTCGTTACGAATAGAGGGCATTATTTTGTGTACTTCCTGGAGAAGGTCGTCCTGCTTTCTGGTTCTATCCTATTTGTCTCTTTTCGTTTGTTGGGCGCTTAAAGTTAAACTTTACCTTAGCTACGAGGAGAGTATGATCGGATCCGCATATCGCCCCTGGATATGATCTAACTGTTTGAATTGACGATCTCCAGCGAATATTGGTAAGGATGTAATCTATTTGATTTCTAGACCTATCTCCAGGACTTTTCCAAGTATAAAGTCGACGTACATGGTGTTTAAATCGAATATTCATGATAGAATAATTGCTTGTGATAGCAAACTCGATTAAACGATCTCCTCTTTCGTTTCTCTGGCCTATGCCGAACTTCCCCAGTACATTTTTTATGTCGTCATTATGTGTAGTTTTGCCAACTTTTGCATTGAAGTCGCCACATATTAAAGTAAGCTCTTTATTTGGTATCTTGGCGATTGTCGTTTCCAGTTTTTCGTAGAACTCCTCGATCTTTATGTCATCTGATGTGCGGGTGGAGCATAAACTTGTATGATATTAAGTTTATGTGGTT
Source organism: Diabrotica virgifera virgifera (assembly GCF_917563875.1). NCBI lineage: Eukaryota > Metazoa > Arthropoda > Insecta > Coleoptera > Chrysomelidae > Diabrotica > Diabrotica virgifera. The sequence goes on from NC_065446.1 coordinate 216,838,185, forward strand.
TGCCTTCCAGTTTAAGGAGAACTATCCTATCGATCACAGCTTTAAATTCGACGACAGACTTTTGTAATCTTGGTGAGACCAGAATGGCAACACCTGTATAGTTCTGGGTCTCAGCGCCAGAGAAGTAAATATAATTGCCATTATGTCTTCTGAAATGGCCCTCTCCTAACCAATGAGTTTCAGCTAGTCCAGAGATTTCTATATTGTATCTTGCTAGCTCGTTTTCAATAATTGCTAGCTTACCTGTGATCGTCTTTAGCCCTTGCACGTTCCATGCACCGACCTTCAATATCTGTCTGAGTTTCAGTTTTTCTTTTTGTAGACCGGCAGCTGAATTTCCACACGATGCCTGGTAATTAACATTTGCGTGGCCAGTGGCCAATTTTGCACTACTTGACCCGGACTCAAGATAGCGCCGGTCGTCAACCGAGCTGCGTGACAACATCCGAGGCATTTCATTCGACGACATTACGCATAACTTTCTTGGGAATGATTATGCAATGGTTTCCCCTGCCCTATTGCATCGCAGTATCACAACCTTTCTGCTGGTACAGCTCCGCTTGTGAAAATCCAATGATAAGCCGGTTCAGGATAATTTCCTATACGCCCTAACTTGGTACTGGCGGTCGCTGCTGCGCTCCGCCAGGAACGTTTATCGACCTTCCGGTCAAAGTTTGAGGAAATTAGGAGTGTGTGAATGGTAGAGGCGTAAGTTACGCAGTTTGTGTGTAGGGTGCGCGACATGTATATGCCACACACACCCCCCTCGCAAAATGGACCCCATCCACTCAAACACGGTCAAAAGGACTCATCCAACACTCGGGGTGTGGTTGAGAGAGGTTTTAGGTAAAGAGGTAGGTAAAGGACGAGATGGAATTTTAAGTAGTTACAACGGTCAGTTGCTCCTGCAGTCGCTTTTTACGACAAGGAGGAGATCCTGTGGGTGTATTCTTCTTAGTGGCCCGCATCCCACACGGGGAACACAACAAATAAGCACTCTGCTAAAACACCCGAATATAAAAGAAGAGCTTGCGTTGAAAATTAACGAGGAGTTAAGCAACAAAATGCTCATTAAAAATGAAGATTCCAACGGAAAATGGGAAACATTTAAAGACACATTAATGAGACCAATTAAAGAAGCTGAGTAATCACAAAATCGATGAAGCTAAGACTCCATGGAGACAGACGATATCCGGCAACTAATGGACAAAAGAAGATCACACAAAAATAAAAATGTAAACGAATACAAAAACACGCACAAGGAGATCAGGATAAAAATACGGGCAGCTGGCAGCTAAGCTAAAGAGAAGTGGTATTGGTAACAACAAATGTTCAGAAATAGAAGAACTACAGAGAAATCATAATAGTCTTGAATTACACAAAAAAATTAGAATTAGCAGGTACATATAAGACGATCCACCAATAGTAACACCCTGGTTGATACGACGAATGGTAAAATAATATCTGACATCAAAGGTAAACTAAACAGGTGGAGAGAATACGTTCAAGAATTGTTTGAGGACGACAGGACACAACAAGATAGCATGAACGATTGCGAGGAACATGATTACATGATATAGGTCCAAATATAACTAAGGCTAAGGCTGAAATAATGCATGCAATAAATCTGGCAAAATCATAACAGAGTGGCGAAATACTCAACAAGGGAAATCTAAAATTGCATTTCACGTCCTGTCGTTCACCATGATAATAATTTTAGCGAACTATTTCCTTTAATATCCACAAAAGTGAATAAAGTATAAACTAAAAGAAAAGAAAAGATGGTTCAGATTTGATTACAGTACAGAGCCTCCACTATGTGCGCTTATACGTATTTCGGAATAGCCGTTTTCTCATCGGAGCACCTGGGTAGAGACACTTTGGTAATTATTTTGATTATTTCATTCATAGGAGATTCTGACCAATAGAAAGCTACAGAAATCTAAATTAAATCGATAATTTTTGATAATTTCCTGTCGTCAAGTATATTACGTCAGATGCCCTTCGTTGCTACGAAAAAATAGATTCAGTGACATTAATGACAATTAATGTTTTAAAAATTATAAAAGTGATGACTTTCAACCGTGAAATATTTATAACAACTGTGTGTTTAATTGTACTAACTTGTACTTACATAAATAAATTACAATAAAATTTTGGTTTTGAACAGTTTTATTCATGAAATAATCGCAACAAATTGCACTCGAACTCTAAAATTAATATAGAATTTTTGCCCTCGTGACACTTTGACATAATTTCACTCGCCTTCGGCTCGTGAAATTAAAATTGTCAAAGTGACACTCGGGAAAAATTCAATAATTTTAGAGCTCTTGTGCAATTACTACTGATAATTACCCGGGAAGGATGAAATAAGTATTTGATTTCAGTTCAGTGCCTCTACCCAGGTTCTCCGATGAGGAAACGGCTATTCCTAAATACGTATTAGCACATAGTAGAAGCTCTGTACTGTAATAAAATCTGAACCATCTTTTCTTTTCTTTTAGTTTCTACTTTATTCACTTTTGTGGATATTAAAAGAAATAGTTCGCTAAAATTATTATCATGGTGAATGACAGGACGTGAAATTTAGATTTCCCTTGTCGAGTATTTCGCCACTCTGTTATGCTTTATTTTTCCAACTTAAAAAGCTCAAAGGATAAATAATTTCGAATTTTATTTCCTGACTTACTTGACTTTTGAAATAATTAAATTAATATCAGAAGATCAGATCGATGTATTAGTAGACTTATATAATAATATATAAATACAATACGGGTATTATTCCGAGAGATTGGCTCAAATCAACCATTTATTACATTACCAAAAAAACCTAACGCAAGAGAATGTAATGACCATCGTATATAGGCTATTGATTATATTCAAAATAAGATAGCTAAAAGGAACTACAACGTTAACGGGGTTTTATTATTTGTTCTGTAACTTTTTTCTACGTAATTTTAGTAGGTAATATGCAATGGTACACGTAGTAGAAATAGAAATCAATTACCTTTAAAATGGTCTACTGTATAACGTTGTACGACTTTTTTTAAAGAGATTATGGTTTTTCAAGATTTTATATACTTTTAACGATTTTTTATAATATAATATAAAAGTAAAATAATATTATTTTATAATATATTATATATTATATAATATTATATTATATTATATATTATTATATTATATATTATTATATTATATATTATATAATACCTAATAAAAAAAATATTATTTTTTACATTTTTACGATTATTTTTGATATTTCTCATTATAACTTTTTTTTCTTGTACATGAATATACTATATATTGCTCAATAAAGAGGGCTTACTTTCTGTTCTTTAAAATGGTGTATCATCTATATTTGTATAATGGAAACCGAGTGATTCTTTGATATTTTTTTACCTGTATTATTTAAAATAATTTCTTTAACAAAAATTACATAAACATTAGTCTTAGAAAACATCACTTTAGTTAAAATTATTTAAACGTTGACATTTAGAAAATTTTCAAAATCAAAGTCCATCTCTTTGTTAGCATTAGCTTCAGTATCTTCCTCTGACACCTCAGTTATCTTTGAGTTCCGACAATTAGTACCCATGCACATGCACCCTTTGCAGAATATTGAACAACTAATTCCTATCTTCCTACTACCGCAGTTTTTTGTACATCCTTTAGTACATTTACATGCTATCTTAAATCTTAAGCAAAGCTTGTGGTGCAGGAGCTTTGACAGTAAATATTGGAATTAATCCATATTTTTAAGTTTGCCCGGCCGAGTCAAGTCGATCCAAAGTATCACCTATAAAAAATAAGATTCAATCATAACACACAATCACATAAAAAAGTTATAATGAGAAATTTAAAAAATAATCCTAAAATCAAAAATCGTTGAAAGTACTTATTACATGTTGTTCTGAAGCTAGTTCCTTGTGGCATTTTTATAATTAACTATTTTCTATGGGAAATAAGCCACAATTTTACTAAAAAAATGAATTTATTAACGTTTCGAAGCCCAAATCGGGTTTCGTTGTCAAAATACAAAATACTTCTAAAATAAACAAAAATGTTGTTGCTAAGTAAAAAAATTCTTCTTATTAAATACTTATTACATTTTGAAAAAGCATATTTATCTTATTCAAAAATGATCCTAGATAAGAATTTTTTATAATACACCATTGTAAAGTAAACAGAATAAGCTTTCTTTTTTATTATATAATATATACCTAAATGTAGAAAAAAAAAGTTATAATGGGAAATTTAAAAAATAATCGTAAAAAATATAAAAACTCGTTAAAAGTATAAAATCTTGAAAAAGATAACCTCTTTAACAGAAGTCGTACAACATTATACAGTAGAACATTTTAAAGGTAATTGATTTCTATTCCTCTTAAATGTACCATTGCATATTATGCCTAAAGTTACGTAGAAAAAAGTTACAGAACAATATTTGCGAAATAACAAGGAAAATTGCCCATAATTGCTGTGAGTGGCGAACTTTGAAAAATCATATTTCGAAAACTGTAAATCCTAATGACCTCTACTAAACATAATTTTAAAGAGAAAATATGTAAGTTTTTTTTCTATGAAGAAATGTCTATACCTATATCCCCGTGAACAAAAGTTATGGGACAAAAATCAAAATTTCTTTCTTTTGGGTTTCTTTGTGCTTTTTCTTTTGAATATATTTTTGTAAAAAAACTATCTTTGACTTTAAAAAGTTATATTTAGATAGGAAATTTAACCGGGAACAATTTTTATGTAGACGTGTTTGTACCAAAAGTGCATAGAACTCACCCTAATGTAACCTGTGCCCAGGGACTAATTCATCCATTGCTCAAAAAACGCACCCCTTTAAATGGTAGCACTCCGCGGATTTTTCATATATAGAGAAGAGATTCATTGACCATATGAAATAATAAAACCCCGTTAACGTTGTAGTTCCTTTCTATAGTACATAATCAATAGCCTAATAATTAGTCTAATGATTCACACACTAAAAATATTCTTAAAAATTATCCATTTAAGAATTTTCAGAAAAGTGGAACAAGACATCACTGAAACCCAATTAGATTTAGGAATTACATGGGTACACGAGAGGCATTATTTGGATTTAACATCCTCATGCAAAGATGTATGGATATAAACCAACCACTCTATGTTTGTTTTATTGATTACAATAAGGCGTTCGATAAGGTCCGACACAACCATCTCATACAGTTGCTTAAAGATAAACACATTGATAATAAAGACTTAAGAATAATAACTCATCTCTACTTTAACCAAAGAGCAAAAGTCAGAGTAGGTAAAGAACTTTCGGAGGAAGTAGAGATATAAAGAGGCGTAAGACAAGGTTGCATACTCTCCCCCTTATTGTTCAATCTATACTCGGAAGAAATAATTAAAAAATCACTCGAAAATGTAACAATTGGAATAAAAGTCAACGGCAGACCCATCAACAATATCAGATATGCCGATTATTGCTGATGATACTATACTAATTGCAGAGAATATACAAGACCTACAGGCACTCTTAGATAATGTAGAAAATGCTAGTGAGGAAAGCGGACTATCGCTTAACGCAAATAAAACAAAATTTATGACCATTTCCAAAACACAACAACAAGACAGTTTAAACATAAGAGGGGTGCCAATCGAAAAAGTAAAAAAATACAGATATCTTGGTACAATTATTAATGAGAATAACGAGTATACAGAAGAAATAAAAATGAGAATTGGACAAGCTAGAGCAACATTTAACAAGATGAGAAGAGTATTATGCAGTAGCAGTGGCGACGCTTGACTTTTTCTAAAGTGTTATCAAAACCAGATGTAAAAAATCTTATTTAAAAAAAATATTTTGAACCTCCCAAATATAAGTTTTTGTTTAATTTATTGGCAAAAATGTCAATAACAGTATCGTATAAAGAGGGTTTTGTCATTAATCCATTTAAAAAGAGATTCTCAATGGAAATTAAAGAAAATGACGACATTCGATCTTGCAACTGGGTATTTATTTGGCATGTTTTAATACACTTCATTGTTGAAAAACTTCTTTCAACGGATGCACGTTATAGCCGGGGTTGTTAAAAATAGGTTTGCCAATTTAAAAACTTCCTAAAATGTATTATTAAGTCCTGAAGGCTTTAATATTGATACAATTCTTGTACATTTTTTTAATATAATCTGGAATATTATAGAGAACTTTCAATTCTGTTTTTAACTTTACTGTGTCAAATTGTTGTCCATATAGCTTTACAAATAATTGATGAAAGGCCCTATCTGGGAATTTTTTGGGCAAGTTGGGCTGTAGTGCCGTAGAAGAAACTTAAAATAATCTGATATGCAGACGAAACAATACTAACCTCTCAAAGTGAAGATGATTTTTTACAATGTACATAATATGCTGTTGTTTATCACGTTAATTTCCTCAAAAAATATCTTCACATCTAAAACCTTGTTGTTCTTCTACTAGTGTTATAATTTCGTCGTTTGTTTATCACTTTGGTTTTTAATTAGTGTTGTGTTTAATAAATTAATTCCTCTATAATTCTCGCCGGGTCCAATTTGTCTCCCTTTTTGAAGAGGTATTAGGATGCTTGATCTCCATCCTTGTGGTATTCTGTTTTGTTCTATTTTTTTTATAAGTTTTAATAGTTGTTTGGTCAGATCTGGTCCTCCGTACTTTAGGAGTTCATATGGTATTCTTCCTCTCCTGACGATTTTTGAATTTCCTTAAATGTTTGCTTTACCTCTCCCTCGTCAATGTTTATTTCTTCGTTTGTGGTCACTTTTGGTGTTGGTGGTTCATTATCATCCCATTTAGTAAAATATTGATCGAAAATAGTCTGCCCAAGTTCGTTTTCTTAGGCCGAAGTCGTGCTCCATCTGTTTTGAGAAGCTCTGCCGCGGTGTTACCTTTTTATTTGCCTGACTAAAATATTCGTTTATAGTGGTTGCAACTTATTGTGTTCTATATGGTAAAATGCACATTTTATCGTAACTTCTTCTCTAAACCATGGGGTTTTCTGTTTTGATCCGTTAGTGTTCGTTACTTTCCTTGCTCCAAGTTGTTCTGTTGCTGACTTAATTGTTATTTTTTACTTTTCTCCAGCTTTCCTCGATGTTAGTGTTTTCTAATAGTTCATTCTCACCTAACAGAAATAGAATATCAGAGAAGGATGCTGACTTTCAGTGTAAATGGTATTGTTATAAAACTGACTTTTTACGCGGTTGACTTTACTATTTTATTATTTATGTTTTTTTAGGCACTAATTTTAATTTGAGTTGACTTTATTTATTTTTAGTAACTTACAACTAAACAAATGAAAAACAATGAATTTATACCTTTTATTTTACAAACTAAGATAAACACTTAACATTAATTAATTTATTAGAAAATACTACACTAATTTTATACGTTACAAAATAACCACGGCTTTATTATAATTTATTTAGAATTTATTTCGCGACGGCTACAAATTTATGACTAAACTCTAATTACAAAAATGTCTCTTTATATAGTTATAAAATTAATCTACTGATTTCCAGAAAAATCGAAAGGTAAGTATTATTTACAGAGCAATAAATAAAAGGTGTATTCGATCTTTCTAAATCGTAAACAAGTGTCTCGCCAACGGAAAAGGCTCAGACACTCCGTCGCCAGAATCTTTGGGACTTGACAATGCCGGCCTGGAACCGTGACATTGCCCCCTCCTTAAGAGATGGTTCCACCTGGAACCTTGTGGGGACTCGAACTGGATGCTGGTATTTGCAACTGGACCCTCTTGTACAACTCCCAGTTTTATAAAAGTGACAGGGGACGGTCTTCGCTCCGCACCAGTAACTATGCGGATTGCAACAGACTAACACCTGGACCTCGGTGTCTTTAAAAATTTCTTCTGCCATATTTCGGATAACTCTCCAGTCTAATTGGCTGCATTCTAACTTTGGCATGCCTAACTTTTGCACGTCGGACTCCAACACGTGCTCTCTCAATTGAATTAATGCATCCCATACATCTTGGTAGGTAGGTTGGTCATGGACAGTGTCTTTTGTTACCAGATAGAAACTTCCTTCGGAAGGCGGATGCCAACCCTCGTGCGTCTGTGATACTGGCCGGGATGGTATGGGCCAGTGAATAGTCATCGGGAAGTGAGAGTAGATCTCGCTTTTCTTCAGTGGTAACCCCATGTCTCGCTTTACCTGTACCTCCATAGGCCCCATGAGCTCCTCAAACGTGAGGTCAGGTATTTCTCGAACTTGATTTACTTCCACCTCTTCATCTACGTTGTTGTCTCCCTCGTACCGCGCCAACCGGTTATGGTGGACTATCATCGGCTTTCCCCTAGGAATCTTGCTTATTCGGTAGATAACGTCATTCATTTTCTTGACAATGAGGTACGGGCCTTCCCAGAACTGCTGCAACTTGGGAGAACAACCGGTTCGCTTCTTTGGATTAGAAAGCCAGACTTTGTCGTTCTCCTTGAAACATCCCTTCTCGGCTTGGGTATCATATCGTTTCTTCATTCGGTCGCTAGCGATCTGAAGATTAGAACGGACTAACTCGTGTACATCGTCCATTCTTCTTCGCAATTCATTCACATAATCCTCACCAGCCACATCTTCTCCAGGTCTACATCCAAACTCTAAATCACAGGGTAGACGCATCTCGCGTCCAAATAGGACTTTTGCTGGTGTTTGGCCTGTTGATTCATTAACAGCAGATCTATAGACCATTGCGAAGAACGGAAGGTACTGGTCCCAGTCTCGCTGATGATTGGACACCATCTTTGTCAAATACTTGCCGACTGTCTTATTCATACGCTCCACTATTCCATCCGATTGCGGGTGATAGGCCGTGGTTCTTGTCTTCTTCATGCCTAGTATATCACAGATTCCCTGAAATAGATTGCTCGCAAAGTTCCTTCCTTGATCACTATGGATCTCCAGGGGCACTCCAAATCGACTGATACAGTCTTCGATTAGCACATCTGCAATAGTGGCGGCCTTCTGGTCCGGAATTGCGTAGATCTCAACCCATTTCGTGAAGTAATCCATTACGACCAACATGTATTTGCATCCATTTTCACTTTCGGGAAATGGCCCGGCAATATCCAAAGCTATTCTTTCAAACGGACTTCCTACATTGTACTGTCCTATAGGAGCCTTTCTTTTCCGGTAGGGTCCGTTACTTGTAGCACAGGTAGTACATTTCTTACACCAGTCCTTCACATCGTCGGAACTATTCATCCAATAAAATCGTTCCCGAATTCTCTGAAGGGTTTTTTTACACCAAAATGCCCTCCTGATGGACTGTCGTGTAACTGACGAAGTACTTCGGCTACTCTGCTCTTTGGAATCACCAACTGTGTTTTCCTCGCTGAACCATCATCATTTTCCGTTACTCGTTTAAGCAAGCTGTCTTCCAAGATAAATGAGTCCCACTGGGCCCAATACGCCTTAACTACTGATCCTAGATTTGATATTTCTTGCCAAGATGATCGACGATTTTCTTCTTTCCATTTTCGAATCTTCTGTAAAACTGGATCTTTCTCTTGTTCTTCCTTGATCTTGGTAGGCGTCCACTCGTCATTGACCACTGTTGTTCTTAGTACTGCTGCTTCCTTTGACTCTGTTTTGTTGCAATGGGAACACTCTGCTGGACACGGCCTTCTAGATAGAGAATCAGCGTTCCTGTGGCTAACTCCGGCTCGATGCTCGATCTTGAAATCATATTCTTGAAGTCGTTCAATCTTGAAGTTCTGGCTATCTGACCCTCTGGATCCTTAAACTGCATTAACCATTTAAGGGCGGCATGGTCGGTTCTTATTAGAAACTTTCTTCCATAGAGGTGTTGATAGAAGTGTTCCACTGATTTCACTACTGACAGAAGTTCTCTTCTCGTGACGCAGTAATTTCGTTCAGGTTTTGAAAGTACTTTACTAAAATATCCCAGAACTCGTTCCTGTCCTCTTTAAATCCGAGACAGCACTCCTCCAATTCCCACATTGCTTGCATCCGTATCTAATATGACCTCTCCTTCTGGCTATGGATACCCTAGTATTGGTGCTGTAATTAAATGCTTCTTCAAAGTTTCAAAGGCCGTTTGGCAGTCTCCACCTCAGCAATATTCCCTTGCTTCCTCTGTAAGTCGCGTTAATGGCTTAGCGATTAGCAATTTTATGTTTGACAACTGTTGTTCTTCCTGTCTTTCCTCCTTTCGGTACGAATATCTCACGATATTGCAGACATTCCGTCGCCAGAATCTTCGGGACTTAACAGGGCCGGCCTGGGACTGTGACAGTATATTTATAAAATTACTAAAATAATGAAAATATTCGAAAAGGTTACAATTTTCATCAGAACGTTTTTCATATTATCAGACCATCATCAAAAGTTTTTACTTCATTGTAAGTTTTTTTCTATATTTGTTTTACTTGACTTTGGGTGGTCTTTCGTTTTTCATCCTGTACAAATTTTGTCTCAATTTATCGTTATAATTAGGCCTTGTCTTTTATAACGTAGAGGAAAGTCGCCAATTATGGAATACCATTTTGTTTTGGGATATATTAGTTCAAACTAGTATCAACATTTTTTCAAGTCGTAATGTTTTAATTTCAGAAGGTCATAAAATATCAAAATAAAGGTACTATTGATATACGCAATAGCATAACAAGTCTGTATTCATGCATAATAACCATTAATACTCGTTGAATATATTGTAACAAAATAATTATTGACCTACCCTCGTATACCAGCTCCCGTCTCCGCACAGACAGAACACTATCGATGTTTCGAGATACGCCGATGCAGCGCCGATGACGTGCAAGCGGTCACATGGACATAGCTGGAGATATATAGATATTTCTGGAATATCTGTATCGCATATATAAATAGGACATATTTGTAAATAGAGTTAGTCTTAAGCTAAAGTTTGTAAAGTAAACTTGTATAAATAAAAAATAAAGTCGTATATAAATTACGAACCGCTAGTTTTATTGTAATTAGAAGTAATTACACTAATCACGCTACAGTGGTGTTAACGGTGTGGAGTGTAAATAAATGAAAAGTGAAAAAAAGACTTTTGAACTTTATTCGTCGGGAATAACCGGAGTGCGTTAATTGTTCGGTATTCGGAAAGACTTTAAAATACTTTTGGACTTTATTCGTCGGGAATAGTTAAAGTGCGTTGATTGTTCGGTATTCGGAAAGACTGTTAAAAGACATTTTGGAAAGTACGTGTGTGCCGACCAAAGATGTTGCTACAAGAACTTACAGTAAAACAGCTCCGTGAACAGCTCGAGGAACGGGATCTGGACAGCAGTGGGCTCAAGATAGTCCTACAAGCACGACTCGAGGATGTCCTCACGAAGAACGGAGAAGACCCAAAGACGTTCCACTTCCAGTCAGCAGAACAAGTAATCTTATCGAAATTAAAAACTGTTTCTGAAACGATCGATGAAACTTCTAGAAGAAGCGACGAGAAACTTGAAGAAGTTAGTAGAAGAAGCGACGAGAAACTTGAAGAAGTTAGTAGACAGAACAACGAGAAATTTGAAAGTGTTTCTCAAAAGATCGATGAAACTTCTAGAAGAAGCGACGAGAAACTTGAAGAAGTTAGTAGACAGAACAACGAGAAATTTGAAAGTGTTTCTCAAAAGATCGATGAAACTTCTAGAAAAAGCGACGAGAAATTTGAAAGTGTTTCTCAAGTAATTAAAGACGTTTGTAGACAGAATGACGAGAAATTTGAAGAAGTTTCTAGAACATTCGATAAGATGCAGAAAAGTGTAGAGACCGTAGAAGAAAAGATCAAACAACTAGAGAGCATGATAACCGATACAAAAGTACAACCATCAGTTAATGCAGCAACGTTAGATCCTTTAGTGAAAGATGAACTACCGAGAGACGAAACGTCGCATAATATGAGATTCAAATTACCACCATTTGATGGAAAGTCCTCTTGGTCCATATATCTTAGACAGTTTGAAGCTATTTCGACCGCCAATCATTGGACCGAACAAGAAAAGGCTGTTTCCTTGACTGCTGCTTTACGAGGTGATGCTGCAGATATATTAAGGTCAATTCCCAAGGGTCAAGAAAATTGTTACCAGACCTTGTACACTCGTCTAGAAAAACGCTATGGAGATGCCCATCTACAACAAGTATACAAAGCCCAACTGCGAAGTAGAAGTCAACGAGCAAGTGAGAATCTGCAAGAATTTGAAGCAGATGTGGCTCGTGTAGTGCGGTTGGCTTATCCGGAGGTGCCAGACAGCGTTTTAGAAGAAATTGCGGTAGATACCTTTGTCAATGGGCTGAAAGATAGTGAACTACAGAAATCTTTACGACTAGCAAGACCGAAAGTTTTAGATGAAGCACTTGCTATTGCCTTGGAACACGAAGCAGCTAGCCAAGCTTCACGAAACAATCGAGTAATAACCGTGGAAAAAGGCGATAAGAGAAAAGATGAACGTTTGGTGGAAATGGTACGGAGGGTGATTCGTGACACGATGCCGAAGAGACGCATGAAGAGGGCTGGAAGAGTTGGTTCAAATACAGATGCTTCCTCGATACGGCCATGCAGTGAAAGTTGTAATCACCGGCTTAAAGTAGATGAACAGCTTTGCCCTGTGAGACGAACTACCGTCGTTAATGAGCAATGGCAGCCACAACAGTTACAAGAAGCCCAAGAAGACGATCCATGTATAAAAAGAGTATTGGATTGGATGCGTCGAGGTGAGAGACCTAGTTGGCAAAACATTAGTGTATGTAGTCCGGAAGTCAAGGCCTACTGGAGCCAATGGAATTGCCTGATACTAAAAGATGATCTTCTGTACAGAACCTTTGAGAACGATGATGGTACAGAATCTAAGCTTCAGTTGATTGTACCTAAAAGTAAAGTGTCAGAAGTATTGCGTCAGTTGCATGACGGTACATCAGGTGGACACTTTGGTATTACGAAGACTCTGCAAAAGGTTCGAGAACGGTTCTATTGGGTGAACTGTAAAGATGATGTAAGAAGATGGTGCCAGAAATGTGAACTGTGTGCATCCGGTAATGGTCCAGTTGGTAAAAAGAGAGCACCCATGAGACAGTACAATGTTGGCAGTCCTATGGAAAGAGTAGCAATCGACATTGCAGGTCCATTTCCAGAAACTGATGCTGGACATAAATACATCCTGGTAGCCATGGATTATTTTACGAAATGGACCGAGGCCTATGCATTACCAAATCAAGAAGCTGCTACCGTTGCAGAGGTACTTGTTAAAGAATTCTTCAGCCGATTTGGTGTTCCCTTGGAGATCCACTCCGACCAAGGGCGAAACTTTGAGTCAGCTCTTTTCCAAAACGTTTGTAAATTGATTGGTGTCAATAAGACCAGAACAACACCCCTGCATCCTCAATCAGATGGGATGGTCGAGAGGATGAACCGAACGATGGGTAAACACTTGTCCAAAGTTGTATCTGAACATCAGCGAGATTGGGACCAACACATTCATTTATTCCTGATGGCCTACCGCTCGGCCGTGAATGAAACTACAGGTCAAACACCAACTTGCCTGATGTTGGGTCGTGAAGTTCGTTTGCCCTGCGACCTAGAGTTTGGCTGCAGACCTTCCGAGGAATATGTTGCAGGCGAAGAATACGTAGACCGCCTGAAGTTACGAATGAACAACATTCATGAACTTGCCCGACAACACATCCAGATAGCCAGTGACAGAATGAAAGATCAATATGATTCTCGCTGCAAGAATGAAAGCTTCGAAGTAGGTGATCTTGTCTGGCTTTATAATCCACAACGTCGTCGAGGCCTGTGTCCTAAACTGCAAAGACAATGGGAAGGTCCGTATGAAGTTAAGAAGAAAATAAATGACGTAATATACAGAATTAAGAAGTTGCCAAACGGTAAACCAAAAGTTATTCACATAAATCGTCTTGCACCATATGCTGGCTCCAATGAAACAGAAGAAGCCCGAGTCCTCCAACAGGAAATGAAAGATGCCGCACAGCCAAGTTTTAAGGAATTTATGTCAAATTACGCAGAAAGAAAGAGTGCTAGATTCGGCGTGACCACAGAAGTTCAGCAAGATCTGTTTGGTGTTCCAGGAAACGTCTCTCTAGCCCACTGTGTTGCCCAAGACCTCGAGATGACTAAAGGAATCTCGTCCGTATTCAATAGAAAGTTCGGCCGCCTGGACGAGTTACGAAATCAGCAGCCTAAAATTGGAACAGTACTGCGATTGGAAGATGGTCCTCGATCTTTGCTGTATATGGTGACCAGGAAGTCTTATACGGACACGCCAAGCTATGAGAACATATGGCGTGCTCTATGTAATTTGAAGAAAATCGTGTGTAATTATGACATCAAAGATTTGGCTTTACCAAAAATAGGCCATGCAGTAGAAAATCTGGATTGGAAGATTGTGAGAAGCATGCTGGAAGTGATCTTCAGAGAAACTGGCGTACGGATTACTGTGTGTTGCATGAACCCGAAGATGTCATACCCTTCAAAGACAGTAGACTGTTACTTCTTTTCTAGGGGTGTATGCAGAGCTGGAGAATCCTGTAGATTCCGCCATCCTGGGCCATCTAGAGTTGCTGATCGGGACGCTCAGATCTTAAGAGGGGAGCAGTGTAACAAAATAATTATTGACCTACCCTCGTATACCAGCTCCCGTCTCCGCACAGACAGAACACTATCGATGTTTCGAGATACTCCGATGCAGCGCCGATGACGTGCAAGCGGTCACATGGACATAGCTGGAGATATATAGATATTTCTGGAATATCTGTATCGCATATATAAATAGGACATATTTGTAAATAGAGTTAGTCTTAAGCTAAAGTTTGTAAAGTAAACTTGTATAAATAAAAAATAAAGTCGTATATAAATTACGAACCGCTAGTTTTATTGTAATTAGAAGTAATTACACTAATCACGCTACAATATTTACCTTTGAAATTTTCTGCGAGACGATAAAACAAAACGCGCCTGCCAGACACGTATCGTTCGCGCATCTGACACAGAGGTGTGGATACGATAATAAAGAGAGCGACTGAAATAGAGGATGGTCTTGTAGTGCGCTTCCAACTTATATTTTCGGAGAAATCAAGGAATTCCATATTAGGGCACTATTCCATATTTGGTTACTTTCCTCTATATATTTAGCTTTTTACTCATGTCTTTATTTATCACTAGATCTTTCTAAAAGCAGTTCTTTTTATTACAAATTTCTCATATAGGTATTTTATATCCTTTATAAAATCATCGTAGTGTTAGTGAATGTAATAATTGTTGTGTACGTGTTACATGTAACACATAAAAAAATTGTAAATATTATCAACGCGTCGTCAGATTAAGAGCCCGTTCACATGAGAGGCGCTTAACGCGCGATTACAACTCATACATTTTACTTGAGACCGTTCACATGCTAACGCGCGTTATGCGCCTGTCATGTGAACGGGCTCTAATTTGTAACACGATATAGTTCTTGTTTGTAATAAAATAATTGATTTCGTTATGGTAGGGGAGCAAAGTATGCTAAATGTGCAGTCACTCGAGCGCTTTGGGGACCTATTGGGTTGTGAAGAGTAGGTCCTAAAACCAAAAAAAGTTAAATTAAGTTTTCCATTTTAGTGGAGACTTTCCATTTTTAATTTAATTTTCCATTTCCAACAATCGTATTTTTAGGTTATAGCGCCATCTATCCATAATTCGAAAAAATGTCTCGAATAAAAGTTACTTATTTTTACGTTAGGAATCCAAATCTGCAATAAAAAAAATGGGGGCTCCCATTTAAGATTTTAAAGTAACCCCCCACCCCACCTCCGTGGAGGGTCGTGTTTGGTGCCATTCGATAGATTTTTCAAAAATATTGAATAGGTGTGTATTTCGGTTTTTCGATCTGATGTTCATTTCATGAAATATCGCGGGATTCATATTTAAAATATTCCACACCCCTCTCCGTGGGAAGTCGTGTTTGGTATCATTCGATAGACTTTGGAAAAAAATTGAGTACGTATTTTTAAGTTTTTTGATCTGTCATTCATTTCGCTAAATATTCGCTTTTTTCTTGTGAAACTTTGGTACTCACCCATTTCCTCACGCCCAGCTCAAATCGTCAGATTTTTGAAATATGCACCACTGTTTTGCATGTACTTCACTAACCTTATCTTAATCTGACGATTTTGAGTTTTTCTAATGATAGATTTTTTTTCGGCCCCCCCCTTAAAGAACTCCCGTGCATTAAGAGCCAATATATGGTAGAGGTACATTATCAGGGTACAAGGTTTCTCCCCATGTAATAATCTGACGCGCTCGAGTAACTTCAAAAATCCCCGCTTAGGCTCCCCTACCATTAAGGGTGTTACTATCTGGTCTTTTCCATGCTTACTTTCTGTGTAGCTTTTTATAGAAAATAAATACATAATCTAATAAGTACCTACTTATCTGCAAAGATTTCATATAAAAGAACTCATATCACGTTAGTGATCTCTCTCTGCAGTCCTGACCTCCTGGAGGGAGTGTAGTGGTCATCGTGGTGTCATGTATAGTCCGTCTCCAAAGATATTTGACTCTGGTCATTTCTTTTAACTCATACTCATACATAGGTATTTTTCATATGAATTTTACAAAGTGAGGCAGATATCGAGCACTGAATTTAATTTAATCTTGCCCAAGTATACTTTCGCTTCCTAGAGCATCTTCAGGGGCATTTCATCAATAAAATCAAGGTATCCTCGAATGTCATATTCAGTAGAATGTTCATTCTACTTCCATCTTGTAACAAAGTAGAATTTTATCGATTCCCGGCACTCAAATTTATCTGTTTGTCCTTTGTTTAGTGTATTCATAGTTATGTGTTAATTTAGTTGCCATCAATCTAATTTCATAATAAATGACATTCGAGGATACCTTCATTTTATTGACGAAATGCCCCTGAAGATGCTCTAGGAAGCGAAAGTATACTTGGGCAAGATTAAATTAAATTCAGTGCTCGATATCTGCCTTTCACTTTGTAAAATTCATATATTCGAGCATTCAACCATTTCCTATTTTACATATTCCTGTAATTTGGTCGATCCACCTTGTTGGTATTTTCCTTGTGATCTTAGGCCTTCTACCTTTCCTTGGATAATAAGTCTTTCCATGTATTCTGTGTCTGCTCTCATAAGATGCCCCAATGTATTTTAATTGTTGCAGAGCTGTTTGCTAACCTTTAGCTCATTTGAAATTGAATTATTTGACCAGTGGTCGGTCCACGGAATTCGTAACCATTTTCTCTAACAGTGTGGCATCTATATTTTAGTGATGTTGATTATAATTATTTTGGAGTATTCGTTACAAATCGTTACTTTTGTACAAAGTAATCATTTACAGTATTCGCTACTTTGATTACTTTTGTATTCGAGTACCCGTAATCATATCGAGAATCGTATTTCTCAATAGGTAGGAATGGACATCTTTGATATTAAAGCACCCTAATATGTATGTGTAAGATATTGACATTGGAGCGATAACACCGTTGCCGTATCCTCTATTTTTTCATACTACCACGTTACAATTTTTTGTGATATTATATTTGTGTGTGAAATGTATCATTTTTGTGTATTTTAGGTATGTTCTAATATGTTATGTATATATAGGTTTTTACTTGATTATTTTAAATTATTGTGACGTTTAACTTGCTAGAAACCTTGTAATATTGTGTAATGTGTTAAAAGTAAGTAGTTTTGAAACACCAATTAAGTAAAGTTTATTATGTTGTTGTTTTCACCAATTTTGAAAAAATGTGAAAACATTGAATTGTCCACGTCCGTCTTGTCTGTCTGTTTGCAAACTCAACTCTTCCGTCATTATACCAGGTAGAATGACAAATTAGGTGTCAAATAAAAGCTTATCCAAGGATATACTACTAATTAATATTAATAATTAATTATTTATATCAAAGTGCAACTTTGCGTCGATTAATTTACGATTTTACTAATTTTGAGTCATATTTACTAAACTTTGGTCATCATTGCTTAAACAGAAATGACTTCAAAACCGGAACTAAAGATTCAAACTCAACTTTCAATACGTTTCGATTGATGTGTTACATGTACTATTTCTGCGATTATAATGGCACTTCTGGTTAGAACTTTTTAACCGGAAATGAAATAAAAAACAAAATTTTACATCTTGCTAGGGTACGTCGAATGATATACCGCTTATACAATGTCGGTGACTTTACAACAGTACTTACGGTTGCGACTCTAAAACCGGATGTCCGATGTCAAATTTCTCATCTTTAATACCAACCTTGGGTTGTAAGCATTCATTCGACACCTCATTTGTCATTCTAGCTGTATTAATAACGAAGAAAGTTGTATTCGCGGACGGACAGACAATCTAGGTCTAATTTCTCGCCTTTAGTACTATCCTTGGATTATAAGCTTTAATTTGACACCTCATTTGTCATTCTAGCTGGTATAGTGACGGAGGAGTTATATTCGCGGTCAGACAGACAACCTAGGTCTAATTTCTCACCTTTAGTACTATTCTTGGATTATAAGCTTTAATTTGACACCTCATTTGTCATTATACCTAGTATAATGACGGAGAAGTAAATATTATTATTCTTGTAGGTACATTTAAAATTGATTGAAATTATGAAAGAAATATATAGAGAACAGCATGGCAACACTGCGACGCATAAACATAAAAATTCAGCATCATTCAGCTGTGCCGGCTGTGCGTTACATAGGGTGCTTTAATATCCAAGATGTCCGGTATTTTGTATAGGTATTCCGATATAACAAGATCTACATCGGCAAATGGCGTAGATCTAGATACAAATATAGGGTTCTCGCATTCGATCTTTGTTAATGACATACATTACATATTTTACGTATACCATTATACCTCCCTCTGTTTTATCTTCTACCTTCTCCTCACTCTCATACCCTTATTCGTGTATATTAATCTTATACACAGATTATACAACATATGACAGGAGATCGCAACAAATGACTGTGAATGAAAAGCCCTATACGCTATGAGCTTGTACGTAGAGGGGATATTTATAAAATCGCGAGCGCCAGTAGTGACAAGTCTGTAAACGTTTACCGGAAATTTGACACAAATGTCAAAGTGATTAATTTAAAATTAAAATTAAAACATTAATTATAAAAAATATTAGTTCGCCAAAGCTGTGGTATATATTTTTACCTTAAATATACTTACGTTTTTAATACTGAATTTACGTTTTTTAGTGTTCGGTAATATGTAATTATAAATTAATATTAGCGCCATCTACACGATATATGTGAAAGTAGCCGAAGTAAGAAATTAATATTTCATCAATAGAACGTCAAAATGATTAGCAAAATCTTTAAAAAATCTATTACAATTTAATTACTTTTTAGCGTTGTAAATATTAAGCGATAACAATTAAATAATAAATTTAAAAATTACCGGTGAAAGTTGAATAGTAATCCACTAGGATCGACACCAGCGAAGCTCAGAGCGTATAGTCGTTACTCGCTCTGATACGATTGGTACGAAGTAATCAAAGTAACGATTTGACTCTCTCTATAGTAATCGTTACTTTCGGTATTCGTAAGTAACGAGTACATACTTTTTCAACATCTCCACTATATTTCTTCTGTCCGCTGGCCTTAGGTCTTAGATTTATCACGTCAGTGATATGATTGATTTGTATTCTATCCTGCTTCTAGAATATTCACCCAAAGGATATAACTATTTACGAAAAAATGAACTTCAAAAATCACAATACAAACATTTTCTGGTGTAAAACAATGTGACGCACCAATAATAAAATCAGGATATCTACTTTGTAGGATGTTTATTGCTCAATATAAAATTTTGTTACATTTCTTATTTATTTTACAAGAATTAAATCCATTTATTCATAGCTATATACAAATAACTTACGTTTATTAGATAGCGAACAAATAGTCACATCTAGCTTATGATCAATATTGATAACTCTTGAATTTTGCCTGACATAAAATGTCTGCTCTCACAGTCTAAACTCTAAACAATACTCGTCAAATATATCAAAAGATTTACCGAAAAATTTATTCTATGAATTTATATAATTTGGCATTTATGTGAACATTTAACATTTATTTATGCATTATTTAACATTATGTTTCAACATTTTTACAGGCAAGTCAATTTTTATAGGTACTACAATTTATTAATTAAATAATCGATAATCCACGATGATCGATAATTTGTAATGATTTAACTTATCATTATTCTCATTATTAAACATGGTTTTAACTCAAAGATGTAACTGTGAAAATATGAGCTATAAAAAAATCATAATTTTAGAAATTTTGTTTATACGGATCAATAGTAGCATAGTAGTCAACATGCTAGATGACGTGATTTCTTGATATTGTCAATGTACAGATGATCCCAAACCCTTTTTCAGTGTGTCATAGTTTGTCGAATTCGCTCTAACGCACTAAGCTCGAAGACACAGAAAAAAATCGTGTACGTCCCTGATTATCATACATAGAACTTCGAAAATTATGTATTTGTTCAAGAGTATTTCCATATTAAAGCGACTTATACTAAGATAATTGGTTGACAATAGTACTCTAAATATATATCCAATCCATAATGCGAATAAAGATAATTTGAAACAAAAGTAATCTATCGCGACAGTACTTTTACAATTTTAACAAATAAAATGACAATTTTGTAATTCTAGGTTAGAAATTTGTCAACGACCTAAATATAAATATTTTGTGTCATTGGTATATTCGGACATTAGTGAAATTGTATTCTATATTCTACATTTATTTATTTTTTCCTTAAAATATTTTAAATTTTGACAGATATTTATATAAATATTGATATTTATATAAACATAAATAATATAAATATTCTGACAACTGTCAGATTTAACTAAAATGTCATGCAGCGATTCTCGACATTTTTAAAACCATATGATATCAAAATTAATGACACATAGAAAAACGGGTTTGGGATCAACTGTAAAGATTGGTTAGACCCATATTTGTCACAAATAGTTTTTGGTAACATTAAAAAACAAATTACCACAATAATAATTAACGACCGTTACTTCTATTTGTAACAAATAAAAATGTTATTAGGTATCGGTAATTTGAAAATTATTCGTAAATTTTTGAAACTATACATCTTTAGGCGCGATTAGGAAAAAATGTCGAGAATGAATTTTTATAAAAACAACAGTATGAACTACACGTACACAGACAGTATGAAGTTAGTTGCTAAATCTTTCAAGCTATGTATGTATCAGTGTCACACATCTCTATCAACAGTGATACAGGTAAACGTGTTTGGAAATAGCTCCGTGATATCACTCAATTTTTGGGCTATCACAAGCAAAATTTCAAATTCAGTGGTGTCTAGTGAAAACAGGTGGCCACAGTGCATAGAAAGAGGCAAAAAATTAAGGATTCGTAATTATATTACTGTAAGTAGACTTTAGACAATATCATTATGCTTAACCTATACAGTTAAAACCTAAATTAGCGTAAAAACTGGAACTGACAATTTGGTCTTTTGAAAGATAGAAGTGGGACCTAACGTTCTAAAATAATAGTGAAATAATATATTTTTTTAAAATTTCAAATACGGTAAATTTCAACAACACTGAGAAAGAACACGTCTCTGAAGGGTCGACCTGGACGGGGCTCTTAGCGCGTTGTATGTATAACGCACAATTAAAAAAGAACTGGTATTGATAGGTGGGTAAGAGTTTCGTCTCTGAGCGGATGAAGCAGAATATACTTTCTACGCTAGTTTCGATAAACGACTTATTACTGGGGGAAAGCAGAGCAAAAATAAAAGTGGCTAGAAGCATGTAAGCAAGACCTGGAAACAATCGGGATATCAAATTGGAGAACTGCGGCCATGGACAGGAGAAAAACCGTGAAGAAATTCCAAGCCATGGGCCTTTAAGGCCTGTTGAGCTATATTATATATGTACCAGTGTAAATAAAGTGTGAAAAAAATATATTGTTGTTTGTAGTAAATACATTTATTATAATTTTCGTGTCTTTGGATTTGTTTTCGTCGGGAATAGGATTATTGGTATTAAAATATGATGAAAAGAAGATTATTTGTAAAATCTGTCAAAATAATTCATTTTAGATTGATTTTACAACCATAGCTGATTAACACGGTTGTCGCTTGATAACCGCAGTCAAGCAGTGTATAGCGCTGTTAAGATTTGGATGGGTCACCGCTTAGGAACACCTCATGTTGCCTTGCTTTACTTTGTTTTTTTTATTTTTGGTACTTATTGTTTAATATTATTTTTTTAGAAAGTAGTAAGTATTAAAATTAGCTTAATATTTAAGTGAAATACAAATAAACTGAAAAATTGGAAAAAAATCCTTTGTAAAAGGTATAAAAGGTAAAGGTAAAAGGTATAAAATTTTATACCTTTTACAAAAGATTTTTTTCCAATTTTTGTGATTGATGGTATACAGACAACTACAGGAAAAAATTTTTTCGTTTCCTCGTGGATTTTACAAATAAACTGCTTAAAGTATATTTATTTCGTTGAAATCATATAGAAGTATAACTTCTTACGTGCATACAAAGTACACACACACTCTTTTTTTTTTATTAGAAGGATGTAGTTGCATATTAAAACATAGTTTTAAATTCCAAACAACTGTTCCTAATAAAAATTTTCGGTATTGCGAAATATAAAGGTACTTTACTCTTGCGAAATTCATATTTTTTGACATACCTCGTATAAAAGGACCTACACACGTTCCGACTAAACCACCCAACTGTAGTGTCTGACAACGGTTGGTGTGTGTGTGTGTGTGTGTGTGTGTGTGTGTGTGTGTGTGTGTGTGTGTGTGTGGTGTGTGTGTGTGTGTGTGTGTGTGTGTGTGTGTGTGTGTGTGTGTGTGTGTGTGTGTGTGTGTGTGTGTGTGTGTGTTTGTGTGTGTTTGTGTGTGTGTGTGTGTGTGTGTGTGTTTGTGTGTGTGTGTGTAGGTTTGTTGTTAGACAAAAAAGCTTGTACCCGACGCCGACCGATTTCGCTGTACAACCGTGCTATTCCAACAGCTCAAAAAACTAACTGTATTAATGGTCAGAACGTGTGTAGGTGTGTAGCAACAGGGATGATTGGGAAGTTCAGTTTTGCTGCATAGCAACCAAGTTTTGTAAAAAAAACAGTAAAATCCTTTATAAAAGGTATATTTAAAATCCCTCAAAAGGGCTACATCAAAATCACATAACTAGTTTTCGACTGGTTTACCAGTCACCATCAGTACTTACCTAAAATGAATATAACCTGGTAAAATAATGCAAAGATACTGAAATTTTGACTACGTAAGAAAAGTTGTAGGTTATACTCACGTGCAATGTACATGCTAACCACCAAGATATTATTTAACAAAAATATGTGGGTCAAAGCCCAGTAAAAGTAGTCCATCAAGGAAACATCAGTTTAAAATGCTACATTAAGCGTGGATGTTTAAAATATTTTGCTAATATGCCTCAGGTAACATCTGAGCTGTGGATTTGATTTGTTCACATGGTGAAAGTATGACAGCAAGTGACAATGAAATGATAGAGACCTCCGAACGATGACAAGACAGAAATGACAGTTCCACAGGAAGTTGAAAATTAACCTGTCATATTTAAAGACTATGGTGTACCTACAGCTTGTTAAAATTAGAAATGATGTAACAACACACTTCATTGTGAAAATTATCATTTAAAATTCAGTAAACTAGATGTTGTAGTTAAAAATGTATTCACGTATACTGTAAGTGAAGGTAGTTAGGCAAGCCACATTCTACAAAAGTTTTGTATTCGAGAACTAAATTCAGTAATCAAATCTTATTATCAAGAGATCTAAGATTTAAAAAAGCAATTTTGTGTTGATTTAAAGTTATCGAATTTATTTAACTTATTGGTAGCTGTCGGAATTTGTGTAGATAAGTGTGTCAGAAATCACAATGAAGGTGACTGAGGTGTAAAAATGTCTTAAATAATCTAGGGGGATGTATCATTAAGAAAGCACAAGCTCAAACTTAGGCGACTAATTCCTAAAGACCTCGCAGGCTGCCCGGATCCCTAAGGGTCCAAAAACCAAAACCGTCATATGATGATGACAGTAGGGGCTGGGGGGTATGAGATGTCTGTGAGAAAATAAGGAACATGAACGAGACCCAGAAAGAAAATTAGGCTTTTGATTTGGTTTTACTATAAATGAGTGTTATATGTTGGTAATGACAGATTGAATAGGTAGGGTGAGAATAGCCGTATGTAGAAATATGGTGGTGGGTTGTACGTAGATGAAAATTTGTATAATGTGGATGTCTGTGGATGATGATATCAGTAATTTATATGTATGTTATGGATAGATAAAAGTGGTTAGATGGCTGAAGATGACAAAAGGATTATTGTGGCTAGTACCAGATAAATTATTATAAGTGTGAATGTGAACGAAGCAGTAGACAGGGGGTTAAGTGATATTGTAAATGTGTTAAGAAAAAAGTTGTCGATGGAGTGGTTGGAAGTACCGATTGAACGAAACATGGCGGTTGACACAATTCGGACTTTTTTGTTTTTCTTTGATTATTTCTAGGTCCTCGTACAAGTCTAATTTTAAGAAGTCTTTCTGTGGGATGTTGTGAAGTAGAGCGACATCATCTGGGATATTCAATGTATGCTTTTTATGTTTGAGATGTTGAGAAAAAGTAGAGGTGTTCTCTCTTTTGGTGTGTTCAAGAGAGCGAGAAGCAAGTGATCTACAAGTTCTTCCTATGTAAGTAGCATCACAGTCAGAACATTGTAGTCTATAAACACCACTACCATTCATGTAATTAATGCTATTTTTGGAATTGGATAGAGATTGTCCTAAGTTGTTGGATACTT
Organism: Diabrotica virgifera virgifera; assembly: GCF_917563875.1. Classification (NCBI taxonomy): domain Eukaryota; kingdom Metazoa; phylum Arthropoda; class Insecta; order Coleoptera; family Chrysomelidae; genus Diabrotica; species Diabrotica virgifera. Next base: position 216,863,098 of record NC_065446.1, read on the forward strand.
TAAAAGAAATTTGGATGTTGTCTACTGATCTTTTGATAATATTCGAAATATCCCCAGATAGCCCATCTTGGTGAAAGGGTATAGAAGCATAAAGGTTTGGTTGCCGAATCCCTAGGGAACGCAGCATGTCGTAAGACTTTAAGCTGTCTTTTATGAATGAGCTTGTCTATGATGTGTGGATCGTAACCGTTATTAAAGGCTATTTGACGAAGTATGTTTAATTCTTTATTGTAACTTTTCTTAACCGTAGTCAAAATTTTAATATCTTTGCATTATTTTACCAGGTTATATTCATTTTAGGTAAGCACTGATGATGACTGGTAAACCAGTCGAAAACTAGTTGTGATTTTGATGTAGCCCATTTGAGGGATTTTAAATATACCTTTTATAAAGGATTTTATTGTTTTTTGTATTACATGGTATACAGCCAACTATAGGAAAACTTTTTCCTTGTGGATTTTTCAAGTTTTGTTAAACTATTTCACCAACTTGTTAGCAACACTGCATAGTTGTACACATGTTGAAATAGCTATACAGAGAAGATAGATATTTAATACCAAAACAGTTGACGATAATTAATTAATAAACATTTGCTAACGTTTATAAAACCGTTGTTTCCAGTGGTTTATGTAATATCAGACTATTTTGTCGAACTATTCTCTAAAAGGTATCTTTATGTAAGCGATGCAATCGTAAATTTATGTTTTTTTACTTAATAGTAACGTTGGAAGTCCTAAAACAACTACTTGATCGCCAATGAAATGGTGTCATGACTTACGGAAAATCAAATCAACAGGAAGTATGTTAACTTTATAAAAGCATTGCTATTTTACATTCTGCCAGTATGTGTGCCATTTCTATAATATAAGAAAACGCACAAAATATAACAAATTAAAAAAATACACGAAAGATAAATAATATAATAAAACGCAAAAAATATAAAAATAATTAGCAATTCCTATGCTAAAATATTAAATACTAAGCGCTCAGAAATTGAATATATAAAGAAAATATATAAAATAATATAAAGATCCTACAAATAAAGTCTTATATACACAATCAATCAATAAACACATCAAAAATAAACACCAGACGTTAGTTGTTTAGTTCCTTTTCTGTCAACTCCTGGTAACGAGCGTACATCATCTTCTTAACGCAGTCTTTATAACTTTCACCTGCAACAGCCGTGTATCCTGCTAGCTTATTACCTAAACCTGCTGTGCTACTGTGTTGTTCAGCCTATAAACAAAAACAAAATGTTAAAACTTTTATTTACATATCCCCCCCCCCCCAAACGCACACACATGAAAATACGCCTGTGAGCAAAAAATCGACTCACTCATGCAGTTTATGCTTAGTAATTTTATGTTGTGTAACATGGAATTAAAACAACTAATCTTCTTCTTCTTCTTCAGGTGCCATCTCCGCTACGGAGGTTGGCAATCATCATAACTATTTTAAGTTTTGAGGCAGTAGCTCTAAATAGTTGTTTTGAGCTTCATCCAAACCATTCTCTCAGGTTCTTCAACCATGAAATTCGTCTTCTTCCGATGCTTCTTCTGCCATCTATCTTTCCCTGCATTATGAGTCGTAGGATGCCATACTTCTCGCCCCGCATCACAGGTCCGAGATACTGTAGCTTCTTTTCTTTAATTGTAAGTTCAACTTCCTTCTCTTTACCTATTCTTCTCAGTACTTCATTGTTCGTAACTCTATCTACCCAGGAAACCCTCATAATTCTTCTATAGGTCCACATTTCAAAGGCGTTAAGTTGTCTCATTGTGTCTACATTTAACGTCCATGATTCCACTCCATAGTATTCGCGGTGTGCAAGTACTTGGAAGGAATACGCGAAACGATCGTGCGCGAATAGCGGAGAAATATTGCAACTTTATTAAATAATTCATATTGTCAATTGAAATTGTCAAATTGACGTACATTTCATACCTATTGTCATTGAAGAAGAAAAATTATATATTGCTCCACAATATTGATATGATATGCAATTATTATATAAAGGTAAATTTAATTAATTGTATTTTGCTTGCAGTACTGCATTTTAATAACTAATTTTATTTACTATTACTACATACAATAATTGTTTACGTTTTAATAACATAACCTAAATCTTATTTTTTCTTGACAATTATCCAGTAACCAGGACCATATGATTGGCCAATATAATTAAAAGTGCAGATGTTTTGAGCTTCATCCAAACCATTCTCTCAGGTTCTTCAACCATGAAATTCGTCTTCTTCCGATGCTTCTTCTGCCATCTATCCTTCCCTGCATTATGAGTCGTAGGATGCCATACTTCTCGCCCCGCATCACATGTCCGAGATACTGTAGCTTCTTTTCTTTAATTGTAAGTTCAACTTCCTTCTCTTTACCTATTCTTCTCAGTACTTCATTGTTCGTAACTCTATCTACCCAGGAAACCCTCATAATTCTTCTATAGGTCCACATTTCAAAGGCGTTAAGTTGTCTCATTGTGTCTACATTTAACGTCCATGATTCCACTCCATAGTATTCGCGGTGTGCAAGTACTTGGAAGGGATACGCGAAACGATCGTGCGCGAATAGCGGAGAAATATTGCAACTTTATTAAATAATTCATATTGTCAATTGAAATTGTCAAATTGACGTACATTTCATACCTATTGTCATTGAAGAAGAAAAATTATATATTGCTCCACAATATTGATATGATATGCAATTATTATATAAAGGTAAATTTAATTAATTGTATTTTGCTTGCAGTACTGCATTTTAATAACTAATTTTATTTACTATTACTACATACAATAATTGTTTACGTTTTAATAACATAACCTAAATCTTATTTTTTCTTGACAATTTTCCAGTAACCAGGACCATATGATTGGCCAATATAATTAAAAGTGCAGAGCGTAGAAACCAGGTGTCGCTTTTCCGAACTTGCACGGTCCCAATAGTACACTGTAGACGTAACATTTTGTTAGGCGTACTTTAAGAGCTAATGTTAAATCTTTGCTACATAGGACCTTTTTCATTTTTATAGAATTAGAACGTGCTTTTTCGAAAACAACTAATGCAAAAAAATATTGTCTATTATAGAGCTTCCAAAAAATAATAATTGTTTTATACAAATGGAGGCCTATAGAATCAAAACCTACCAGATCCATGTTTTAATATTTTGCAAGGAGGCTAAAAAACATTAAATGTCAATTTTCCAAAAAGTATCCGGCATTTCTAAATCACAGGGGCATCTATAAATACCATAAAATTGCACACAATTTGTCACTTTTCTACATGCCCCTTACATCTTCAGAAATTTGTACTTTAATTTGGATTTAGCAGAACGAAAAATTTAGGATTTAGCAGGTTTTGATTCTGATGGGCTCAGGGAATGCAACAAACATTATAACGGGCATGTTCTACGCAACACAGACCTTTACAAATTTGCCGGTGGTCGTCTCGGTCGCTTTTACAACGTTGATGTGTGTGTACACATCGAAGTGGAGTAAGTGAATGGTTGTGCGCGATTCCATCATTCCATGTCAAATCACTCAGGCAAAAACTTTTGGATCTTCGATTTGTCTGAAAATTGGTATATAGCTTCTGCGGGACGTAAAAATAAAATATTTTTATTTTATGTCAGTTTACAGTGATTTGTTTATTTAAACAAATTTGCATTTCCTATCGTAAATTATCAATGCAAAACATAATATTTTAATAGAAGGGGCTCAAAAATGTTATTACAGTAGAACCCCGATTTTCCGGGTGCGGATTATCCGTGCTGCGGATTATCAGTGCTATGATTTTCTATTACTCAAGTTGCGTTTTTGAGGTTTTATCAAAATAACGTCATCGTAAATCACTCCACGGAAACTCTATATGACGAAAGAGAGACTCATAATGAAAGATTTATGTTTTCTGTTATCTTTTTATGGTAGGTACATATATGTATGTGTTTATGTACATATGTATTATACATAAGAAATACATGTTTGGATTACCCATGCTTTTCAATTATCCGTGCCACCCTTCGGTCCCGAGGAGCACGGATACTCGGAGTTCTACTGTATATAGCATTATAACAAGTTATTTTGATTCAAAATAAGTTTTTGATCAAATTTTATAGTGTAGAAAACGTTAAAATACCGTTTTTACATTTTCCTCCATTCCCAAAATACATCATAATCGATTTGGCTGAAAATTTGCCCACATATAGCCAAAACATAGGACTTTAAGTGATTAGAAGGATTTGAATTATATTACAATACCAAAAAAGTTACATGCAATAATATCAGACTCAGAAGTATATTAGTCCAGTCGAAATAGCATTTGACCTTGCATGCCGAACTGCCCAAAATTTTATTTTTCTAATCTTTAGGGGGGTCAATAGTGGCCTAAATTTAAAATCGCGAATGAATTCCTCCGCTGCGTTAGCCGCCATCTTGATTTTAAACGAGAACCGTTTTTGCTCAATATCTCCGCCATTTTTAACTTTTCGACAAAAATGGTAGGAACTGAAATTGTTCCAAATAAATCGTATTTACAATTAATACAATTTCTTTTTAACAATTTTTGTCGTGAGGTCGATATTTTCCGAGTTAATTGTACTTACAGTAGACGCCTATATTTTTGACTATGATATTGCATGTAATTTTTTTGATATTGTAATATAATTCAAATCCTTCTAACCACTTAAAGTCCTATGTTTTGGCTATCTGTCGGCAAATTTTCAGCCAAATCGATTATGATGTATATTTTGAGAATGGAGAAAAATGTAAAACATTAAAATAAATAAAAATGTTTTCTACACTACAAAATTTGATCAAAAACTTGTTTTGAATCAAAATAACTTGTTATAATGCCATATAATGACATTTTTGAGCCCCTTCTATTAAAATGTTATTTTTTCCATTGATACTTTACGACAGAAAATGAAAATTTGTTTAAATAAACACCTAATCACTGTAAAATGACATAAAGTAACATTTTGAGAAAAAAAGAAGAAGACTTTTTGACCTTAAATATCTTATTTTTACGTCCCTCAGAAGCTTTATACCAATTTTCAGACAAATCGGAGTTCCAAAAGTTTTTTTTGATTCAAAAGTGAGTGATTTGAAATGGAATCGCCCGAATACATATTTTACAAATGGATATTTCACCAGTGAAAGCTGTGCATTATTACGAGAGGGCTGTAGTCAGAGAACAGTCGCCTATCGCCTACTTATGACGTAGTCTGCAGTCTGAAGGGCTTACCGTCTATACGAGTAGACTGGTAGCTACAATCGATGACCAGGTCGATTACAGTTCATCGACATGTAACGACAGAGAGGGACGATCGATCCATTGTCCTGAAGCAAACCTCTAGGGACGTATGAGGTGTCACCGTTACTCAGTGGACAGTTAGGAGAACACTTAAGGCTGCCACTTTGACTCCCAGACGAGCTAACACAGGGCTCAAATTGAACGCACGCAAGAAACAAGCTAGGCTTAGTGACCATAGTATGTAGTAACACTAAAGTACAAAAATAAATACGTGTGGGATAATTACCTGAATGATGCTTGTCCTTCCTTGATTTTGTTTTCCTAGACCTTGACCTTCTGTCCATCCCATTTTTTGTAACAGCCTATTTCCAACGTTCTCAGCCCCGATGGGCTCCAAGACAGAAGAAGACGGCATTGAAATCTCCGCCTCTCGTGCTTTTAAGTACTTTTCTTTGAGCTTACTAGGCTTTGGAGCATCTGGATCCCCAAATTTCATCCTTCTTTCTTTAGCACGATCACGGTAAGCAGCTTTATCAGCCACTGTCTCATCGAACTTAGTAGATTTCTTGTTGCGTAATTCGAGATTCTGTAGATGCAAAGATGACATCTTAGAATGTTTGGTTAAAGCTTCTGCTGAGTTTAATCTACGTTTGCAGAGGTTGCAAATCAAATTTGTGTAGTCTAGGAAGTCATCTTCTTCCTCACCTGTAAATAAAAAGCATATGAATTAATGTATATACATGAAATGAATGAATAAATATGAATATTAATCAAATTAAAATTAACAACCAAAGTGATAACAAACAAACTGAATGAAATTATAACATTGGTAGAAGAACAAGGTTTTAGGTCAGGACGATAATGCACCAACGCTGTACATAGTTTAGTTATAATGAAGCACGCTCAAAAGAAATTATTAGAATACAACAAACTGACACATTAAAAAAAACAGTCATGTCTACAGAAAAAAAAAGAACACATGTAATGAAGGTAGCGAATATGAAAATATGTAGACTTACCCGAAGAATCACTTTCTCCGCCATACGCTGCTACAAGAGGACCTGGAAGAGTAGGTGACCGATCATCGACTTCCTTAATGTAAGGTGCAAGTGGAGTAGAACTAGTGGCAGCTGATGTAGTGGGTCCTACTAAGGCTTTCTTTTCCAAAACAGAAAATCCTATGTCTGCCGAAGCCATATTGGCATATCCAATAAATTCAGTAGCTGCTTTCACGTTGGAGCTCTCCTTTTTCTGGTTAAGCGTTTTAGCCCACCTCTCCATATCTTTTGCAATCTTTTTCGCGACTTTCACTTTATCTTGTTTGTCAACTTTTTGTTTTTTTGATTCAGGTTCTTGAGTAGCATTACTCTCTATTGTAGATTGTTTGTTGGAAGTATCCTCAGCCTGAGCCAAACTATAAGTTTGCTTGTCATGATCCCAGTACAGCCACTTTTGAATGCTCGTATTCCAGTAATATTTCGAACTAGGATCATAATAGAGACCAGTAGTCTGGCAGTATTGGTAACCAGTGTTCTTATCATATATGTAACGGGCGGTATCGGGAACAGCTATAAAAAATTAACTTTATAAATTGAAAATTGTTACACACATTATTGGTGCGGCTTTAGTCCAAGAAAGTTTAATTATTTATTGTTGTAAGAGATACGAAACGGTAAAAGTTGGAGCATAGAGATAGAACCATACTTTAAAAAGTATTTTCAAATATACAGGGCCACCCATATTAACCCATTAACGCCGAGAAGAAATTTTTTTTGTTTTCAACAAAATTTATTAAAAATTTTTAAATGTAACAGTATTTTGTACAAAACGTAAGCAGAACATGGTTTATAAATGAAATAATTATTGAGAAAAAAACTGTTCCCATATGGGACCACTAAGCGCCAACCCGATAAATATTCCTGAAGAGTACTTGGTATGAAAATTGCTTAAAAATCCAATCCGTACGCATCTTCTTCTTTTGTTTTCTGGTGCAGAAACCACAAAATGATTTAATCCATCGTACCGAATATCTCCAATTTGAGTCATTTCTTGCAGCTGCGGACACTCTTCCTGGTGCTTTCAGTGGGATTTTATGTCTTATTAGACACATTTGGATAATGGCCCGTGTAAATTCCAATTGGCTAATGTTACGACCAGATTTTCTATACAACTTCCACGCATTTTGAATGTTCGCGTCCACTAGGTATGTAAAAATAGGCCAATACCATTTTCTTAGGACAGATTCCAATTCGATAGCAAGATACATCGCTATCCATCAAATCAGTGCCACCCATATTATTATTGCATTTTGAAGCAATATTTTTAGCCTAGGAACAACAATGTTTTTTTTCTCTTGTTGGTGTAATCTAAAAAGTTCTGAGAAGCTTGAACCAGCATACTTTGAGTAATCAGACTCTGGAAAATCATACACTGAAGGAACCAAATCCCTTTCTTCACAAAAATCTGCATTTGGCTGCCACGTGAACATAACTAGACCTCCATCAGTTGGCGCAGATGGAATTGCTCTGCTAGTACGGGGTGGATCTAAGTGGTTTCTTCTATGATCGTGTCGTTATCGGTGCCTGTGATTCTCGTATTATTCGAAAATACAAGTTCCGCGCCTGAAGACTTCTGGTTACGATTTCAATTAACAATAAAACCCACGTCATCTTCATCTGCCAAATTTTCGTCTGTCAAAATGTTAGTATATGAAGATTCTATGTAAACGTCAAAAACATCGTTATTACTTTCGTTTTTCTCCAAAGCTATATCGAGATCTTCTTTCAAAGAAATTCCTCTAAAAATATAAAAAGTAAAAAAGAATAGTGAAAACAATATATCCAGCAAACCGCCTAGCGGTCCCATTTGGCCTAATTACGCAAAAACCAAAAGATAAAATATTACGAAAATCCGTACAAGTTGTTTATTAAAGTTTTTAGAAAATCTTTTGAAAACAAAAACGAGGTTCCTAGTGCAAAAAGTAATAAATAAAACACTTATACGAAGCAAGTGTTCCTGTTTTGGCAAAAACAAAACCAACAGTAAATTCAAAAATTTATTACATTGCAAAATAGGTATAAAACTAAATTTGAGTTGTTCATTCAAGAAGAGGTAACATTGAATTACAAATAGGCCGAATCTCTCTGCTAAATTTACCTAATAATATGGTAAATAGACTCTGATGCGTACGCAATTTGTTGACTCCATATGGTACCCGTAGGCGTTAATGGGTTAACAGGGAAAAACTTATCTTTTTTTTTTAATGGAACACCCTGGATATTTTTACATTTTTGACTATCCTCGATGTTGTCGTTTTTCTTAATATAAAGTTTTGCAATGTTATACGAGGTAGTTTAAAAGTTTTTTAAATGTCATAGCAATATTAACACCCTGTACAATTGTCGAGATTTGACATCAAAAAACCATATTCATATTCAAACGATTTTTAATATAGTCTACTATTGTCCAAAATTATTAACATATCGAAATATTTAATTTGGATATACAGGGTTGATCGAAACTTGGATGAGTATTTTGTTAGTTTTCTTTAATGACACACATTGTATTTTAATGATATGCTAGTTTATCGTACTTTATTATTTCTTAAACAATCACTATACCTAATTGCTTTATTTTGTGAGTTATTTGTGATTCTTTGCAACAACAATTAGGTGAAATTTTATTAGGTTGGCCAGATATCAAAATACCTATACTACAATCACAAAAATATGCACTAGAAATAAACAAACCAAGACACATTAAATGTTACAAGGAGCACTCCCAAATCATAATTTACAATGTATATACATACATTGTAAATCCCAAATAATGATTTACAAAGTTTATACATTGTAAATCATGATTCGGGAGTGCTAATTGTAACATTCAACGTGTCTTGCACCAACAACACAGATGCAATCAAAATCAAAACGGTCTTTATCAAGGCCATTTTTGATGACGACCTCAATTAATATTGAAGGACTATCAGAAGATAAAGAAGACCTATTGTCTAATATGTGCAGAGAACATGGTGTCGATGTTCTACTGGTTCAAGAAACCCATAGAGGTACTGCAAGCCGCAGACCAAGGATTCGGGGTATGAAGCTCATACTGGAGAGACCACACGACCAATATGGTAGCGCAGTCTTCGTCAGACCAGATATCGACGTAGCATCCACATCTCTAACAGATCAAAATGACATCGAGATCCTCACAGTGGAGATAAACTCCTGTACAGTAACGTCAATCTACAAACCACCAAACGCTGACTTTGCTTTTGAGAAACCGAATAACTTTCAATCACAGCAAATCAAATTCGTACTGGGTGACTTCAACTGTCACAGTGTCGCGTGGGGTTACAACGAAACAGATTCCAATGGCGAAGAACTAGAAAAATGGGCTGAAAGCATGAACCTAAAACTTATTCACGATCTAAAGCAGCCTGCGTCGTTCAACAGCGGAAGATGGCGCAGAGGTTACAACCCAGACAATATATTTGTCAGCGACAGAATTGGAGATCAGGTGACAAAAATCGTTGGAAGCGCCCTCCCAAAGACACAGCACAGACTAATAATTTGTCTTTCCAACGCGGCAATCAGATACGAAATTGTTCCTTTCAAGAGAAGGTTCAACTTTACTGAAGCAAAATGGGAAACATTCTCTTAAACATTGGATCAAGAAGTTTCCCAGCTAGAACCTTGCCCTGATTCGTACGATAAATTTGTAGAAATCGTAAAGCAAGTATCACGGAAATTTATCCCTAGAGGTTGTCGAACTGAGTACATAGCGGGGCTCAATGAAGAATCTAAACCCCTACTTAAAAGATACGAACAGCTATATGAAGAAGACTCTTTCTCGGAAGCGACAATACAGGCTGGGGAGGAAATGTTACATGCGATATCCGCCAACAGAACGGAAAGGTGGTGCAAGCTGGTCACGAGTCTGGACATGACACAAAACAGCAGACGTGCCTGGAAGCTGATTCGGAATCTTGGCAACGATCCGGCTGCTCCGGCAGTCAACATGACAGAAGTCACACCCGATCAGATAGCCCATCACCTTCTAATGAACGGTAAGACGACATCAAGAAAGAACAAGGTGAGAGCTCAACGGAATATCGACGAAGAAAGAGATGTTCTAGGTACCTCTTTTTGTCTAGAGGAGATGAGAGGCGCGATCCATCAAATGAAAGATAATAAAGCGGCTGGCCTGGACGACATACGAACAGAGCAAATAAAGAACTTTGGACTAAAAACCGTAGAGTGGCTCGTAAAAATGATGAATTGCTGCATCCGTACATTACAAATCCCCAAAATCTGGAGAAAAGCTAGAGTGGTAGCCCTCTTAAAACCAGGGAAGGATCCGGCGGATACAAAGAGTTTTAGACCTGTATCTCTCTTGTGCCACCTTTTCAAGGCCTTTGAAAGAATGATACTGAACCGGATCGCAGAATATGTGGAGACTAAAATTATTCCAGAACAAGCAGGATTCAGACACGGAAAGTGCTGCTGCAGTCAAATTCTTAATCTCACCCAACATATTGAAGATGGTTTTGAACGGAAGGAAATAACAGGAGTAGCGTTCATAGACCTAACTGCCGCCTATGATACAGTTAACCATCAACGGCTACTCGCAAAACTCTACGAAACTACAAAGGATTTCCGACTAACAAGGTTAGTGAAATGTCTCCTCCAGAATAGACGCTTCTACGTAACGCTCCAGTCCAAGAACAGTCGGTGGAGGGACCAAAAAAATGGACTACCACAGGGAAGTGTCCTCGAGCCGATTCTATACAACATATACACCAACGACCAACCCATACACCAACAAACAAGGCAATTTATTTACGCTGATGATACAGCGGTAGCAGCTCAGGGAAGAACCTTCAATGAAGTCGAAGTGAAACTGACAGATGCCCTGGGAGATTTAGCTCTATACTATGATAAAAACCATCTGAAACCCAATCCCACAAAAACCCAGGTATGTGCTTTCCACCTGAGAAACAAGCATGCCCGAAGGTCGCTGGAGGTGGAATGGCGTGGTCAGATGCTGGAACACAACAAGACGCCAAAATACCTTGGCTTCCGTCTGGATAGAACTCTGTCTTACCGATACCACTGTCAAGATGTCAAGAAGAAAATAAGTGCCAGAAATAATATCATCCGCAAGCTAACTAATACAAAATGGGGAGCACAACCAAACACTCTCCGCACTTCTGCCTTGGCATTATGTTTTTCGGCCGCGGAGTTTGGAGCACCAGTATGGGCAAACTCTGCTCACGCAAAGAACGTCGACGTGGCTCTAAATGAAACGGTCCGTATAATATCGGGTTGCCTGAAACCGACACCTATCGAAGAGGTATACCCCATTGCTGGAATTGCTCCACCACCTATCAGGAGGAAGGTCACGTCAGAGATAGAACGGAAAAAGCAGGAGACGGACCGAAGACACCCCTTATATGACCACCAAACTCAGCCAAGCAGACTAAGATCTCGGAAAAGCTTCCTGAAAACATCAAGATCCATCCCCGAAGCGCCAGAGACGCGCCGAATACACTTATGGCAAGCGTCAGCTACCGCGACACATTTTCCTCCCTCAGAGGAAATGGCTGCTGGACACAATTTACCGTATCTGACTTGGAAAGCGCTAAACAGACTAAGAACCGGCGTTTCACGTTGTGCTAGTAACCTGAAAAAATGGGGATACCAGGAGGACGATACCTGCGACTGTGGCGCGGTTCAGACCAGCCGGCATCTGCTATCATGCACAGAGATGAGAGAGACCTGCACAGAACAAGACTTAATTATAGCAAATGACAGGGCCATCTATGTGGCCAACCATTGGAAATACAGAATTTAAAGTTGTTGGTGTTCCGGACACGGAAAGTAAGTAACGTGTCTTGTTTGTTTATTTCTAGTGCATCTTTATTGTGATTTTAGTATATTTTTTCCATTTAGAATAGTTAATTAGTATATTAATTATGTAGTAAAGATTGTTGGTGTGTAAAATATAAACACAATATTCTACCTAGTTGGCTATGACTTTGACACTAAACTTGCTTAAAAGTTTGATATTATACTATTTTTTTAGTTCCTGTTGCTTTGTTACAGGCCTGGATCTTGCGTACGAAAAAAAGTTGATTCATAGCAAGCTGAAAATTTGTTAATAGCTTAACAGTGTCTAGTCGGACAAACATTGATGTATGGGAACACTGGAACAGGGGAAGTTTTAATTGTGGAACGTGTCATCCTGACAAGTTTATGATTGTGAAAACTAGCAGGTTGTTTTATTCAATAGCAATAGAATAAGTTTATTCAATAGCAAGTTTATCTATATAATATATCATATTATGAAAAAATGTTTGCTTGGTAAATATGTTGGGAATTTTAATAAGCCCGACACGTAGAACGTAGAACATGTCAAATGACAAGAATTATGTTGGTGGTAAATAGCAGTCTGATTTTTGCATGAGAGTTTAATGAAAGGGTAACAAATTAATTGGAAGTTCTGTCCGACAAAATACATGGCACGTTTTCTTAGTCTGACGTTTAAAACCTGTAATGTAACCTGTTCCACAATTAAAACTTCTCCTGTTCCAGTGTTCCCGTACATCAAAGTTTGTCCGACTAGACACCGTTTATTTTCAAATTTTCAGCTTACTATTAACAATTTTTTTTTGATACGCGGGATCCAGGACCATTACTATTACTAACATGAATTTTTCTAAGAAGGAACTGATTGATATGGTTTTTGTGATAGAAGAGTGTAACAAAAATGTGCTACTAGCAACAATAATTTATTATCAGGAATTCCCTGACAAACAAAAAGAAAAGCTTTTCAAAGTTTACTAGAACGGTTCCAACGGACTGGATACGTAGACCGCGAGAGATCTGATTCAATAAAAACTATTGAATAAACTATAAAATAAATTAAATGTAATCCTTAGGGTCACTGAGAATCCGCATATTAGTACTAGGGCAATTGTAAATGCTTTTGAAAATAGTGGTAGTAATGTATGAAGAATTTCATCCATTTCATGTACAATTCCATCAAGAGCTTAAAGGGGAGGGTATGGTTTGAAATCAACATTTCAAGCACATTTTTGTGATTTTTTTTAAATTGTGGTAGAATTATTTTATTTTTAAATTAAATAATTATATTCGGTACAATTCAAAGAATATTAAAATAAAATAAGTCAAACTATTGAAAAATAAACCATCGGTGGCAAATTTTTACACACACCTAAAAAAAAAGGATTTGGACATCAAAACTCGTCATTGTATCATGTGAAAAGAAATTCAAAAGATTTTATTAGCTTATGAGTTTTTCGAGTAATGTGTACATAATTTAAAATTTTAATTTAAAATGTGTACATAATCAAAGACATACATGCACGCCGTCCGCACAGTGGTCAGTGGTGAAGGCATCATGTGGCTCACATGTATACAATTCGCATGGAACGTGTTATACAAAAAATAAGCATAAAACAAAAATATTTCAACAGTGTTACCTCACGAAATGTCTAAAGAAAATCTATGCAAAATTTGAGATGGATCGATCAAGCAGTTTTTGAGTTACAATGTCCTCCGCCTTTGAAAAAGAGGTTTTGAGAAAAACGCGTTTAAGGTTTTGACAACTTTATTTTCAATTTATTTTTTGTCTGTCAAACCGTAAAGTGATGCACACCGGAATGTTTTTAAATCGCGGAGAGTAATTTACAAAAGAGAAGGGGAACAGCTATTCAACGTTTCCCACTACGCTTAAGCGCATGGGTGCGAAGCTGCTGTATATGAAACATCCTGTATTTTCGGTAATTTTGATCCAATCAATGTGAAATTTTCAGAGAATATTCTTTATGTACTTTCATTTAAATTAATAAAAAAATTGAAATTTTCAAACCATACCCCTTTTTAACGAGGATGACTTGAAAGAGTAGAATTTTGTCAGTGAGTGCAGGGATAAATTCAGAACGGACATAATTTGCAAAACATGGACATAATCAAACAAGACGGCCGTTGAATGTTTTTTTGCTGGAATTCTTGGAAATTATATCATCGGACCCTACTTTTTTGAGGATCACGTCAACGGAGAAACTGATCTATATTTCCTGGACACATAATTGCCGGAATTTTTGGAAGCAGTATCGTTGAACATGCGTCAGATAATATTACATGACGACCCTCGAGCACAACACATTTTTTTAACGAATGGACATTTAGATTACCATTTTCCTGAGTTGGAAGGGTGTAACGGTACGAAGGTCATTGATATATAACCCCTAAATTTTTTTGTGTTAAGACCGTATTTATAGTACATCCCTAGTATTATCGATTTACCCTGTATATTGAATCCGTTTCAGGAACTGTACCGGAATTGTGTGGAATTGAATATTCAGTGATTCTCACGATGTTAAATATTGTGTATTTTTCGTTTTTCATCGATCGTCTGATATTGTGTTGTTTATCTAACTTTTCTCAGGAATTTGACATAGATATCGTAAGTGCCTCAAATTGTTTTATTCTACAGAGGAGGCGGCATTGCTTCTAACAGGTTTAATGGTTTTTCGAGACGAAAGTCTCGAGTTTTATTTATTTTAGAGCCAGAATGTCGCTGTATGTTTATCTAAGAGATAAGTGGATCAGCGATAAGGTTTCTCAAGTGTTTTCGAGTCGACAATCGTTGATAGAGCTGACCTAAGCATTTTTGATGGGAAAAGTAGGTGTAGCGAACTTTTGAGATCTGTTTGTTTATTTTTTTTTTGGTGATAGGCTGAGCTGTTTTGGTGTGCGTCCGAGGGCTTAACGTAGAGCGTAATTTGCAATTTCCTATTGGTCAAGTTGATTGAGTGTCAAGTCTGTTAATTGGTCGTTGAATTTTTGATGAGAAGATAGAATGATTTCTGGAAGGGGCGTTGAATTCTGGGAGATTAAGTTTTGAGGAGATGGAGAAAGTCAGCTACGTTAGAACCGTCAAGAAGTTAAGTCTAGTTTGATCAGTCAGTTTCCAGTTTAGTATAGTGAAGTTTAAGATGTAGTTTCAAGTTGCAAGTGTCTTCGCCCGGCTGGCTAATGCTCTGGTAGCTTGGCTCAGCTCGGCTTGACATGACGGACAGAGGACGTGGACTCCGGCATTTTCGCTGCTGTTGTCGATGTCGATATTGTTATACCACTTTTGGTATCATTTTTCCTTACATGCAGTCAGATCCAGGAATTATGCAGAAGGAGTAGAATTTTTTGTGTTACTAGTTTCAACATCGTAGTTAAAGCATGAAGTTTTCTTTCATTTTAGTATTTTTTGATCCCGTTAAATAAACGAGAAAACAAATTCTTTTTAATATTTTCGTTCGAGTAGTGCATATTTGTTAAAAAAAAAATAAATTCAATGCCGAATTTTTCTATGAACTATGAAATTTTTCTATAAACTATGGGTAACCTGATATACTTTTATTATATCAATTCATTTGTCAAGCGACTTTAGTGAAGTGAACTGTGCCTTGGACTTAAAAAACCAGGAAGAAACAGGACTGATAAACAAGGTGTTATTTTTTCTTTGTAAAACTTTTTATTTTCTTTTTTTTTGGTAATCACGTAATCTGGTACATCTCTATTTGTAACACCGTAAGAGATCACAGATTTAAGTTTTTGTTTCAATAAATAATGTTTGATTTGCAAAATATAATCTTATTATTTGTCTTTTCCTTCTCTCTTGTATCGTAAGTCCAACAAAGATTTAGCTGAGTAAAGTACAATAAGGTAAGTCACGCCATATTTGCTTTCATTTAATAAAGTATTTTGTATAATTTATATTGATTAGTTTTTTGTTTAATTTTTTATTTAGCTATCGTATAATTTTTGGTTCCCATAAGGTAACCAGTGGCGCCCAATATTTTATTTCTTTTTTATTTGATATTCTTATTTTTCTATTATTTTTATTTGTAAGCTGATAAGAGCATATTAATAACATCTTGATGCAGAAGAACCACCCCATATCTTTCCGATTCTGAGCAACCGAGGACTTGTTCTCCAATTTGTGTAACACGTCACATCTTTATATGACATATCAACATCGTGTCAAATTTTATTTTCAATTCATGTTTTCACCGGCATTTGACGTGTTAATGTTTCAATGGCGCCCACCGTCGAGGCGTTGGTATTTACCATTAATGTTACAATAGTCTGGGCTGATTATCGGAGAATAGGCCATTTTTGGGAAAAGTTATTTACCAGCAATTTTATTGCCGGAATCGAATTATAAGATCCTATATATTAATAATATAGGTATGCAAAGTCCTCAGAGAGTGTGCTACTTTTTTTATAAACAAAATGGCGCCCGAAAATCGTGTTTTTTTCAATTATTGCTCTATAACTCCCGAAGATTTTAATTTTACAACAAAAACTCTCAAATAAAAATTCACCGTGATTAAATTCTGCATAGAGACGTGTTTTTCCCGATCTGCTCCGATGAAAATTTTCCTCGGAAAATGCGGGTTTTCCCAACAAAATCTTTAATTTTCAAATAAAGTTTTAGATAAGTAATTATCTACCAATATTTAAATAATTTGGTGACTTAAAAGTCTTCTTGGTTTAGATTATAGTTCTAGAAGCTGATGCAAATTAAACGAATATTTTAGCAACAATTTAATTGTTAATTAATAATTTACGGTCGCAATAATAACCAAAATAATTATGATACACTGATCAAACTTTGAAATCGTATAAACATGAGATGCCTTTTTAATATTTTGTCGACAAAATATAAATTTATTTTTTTGCATAATCTTTAAATGTTAAAAAAAATAGTTATAAACAAATTAACGTTTCTCAGAAAGTTTTTATTATATTGTAATTTTAAAAAATAGCTAAAATGCGCATTTCAAATATCTTGAAAATGAATGCTTTAAAACTTTTTTGCAACCATTTACAAAAAAGTTATGAAACAGCAAAATAAACATACGATTACTACGGTGTTTATACATTTTTTTAATTCTTTCAAAGCGTAGAAGTGAGTATAATGTACAAGCTAATTACTTACAAAAAAATATCGATTATCAATTTAACGGTTATATTTTAATTAAAGATTATAAATATATTTTTTTGTAATTTACACGCGCGAAAGTAGAATAATACAGCACTGTAGCTGAAATTTTCACTCTGAGCGACGACTGGCCGCGCGAGACGTACACTTTTATAAATAATATATGCTGCGTGTCAGTCGCTTCGAGTGAACATTTTAGCTCCGACTCTGTATCAGGCCTACTTTTGCGCTAAATATTACAAAAAAAAGTATTTTTAATCTTTGATTAAAATATAACCATTGCACTAATTTTTGACATTCTTTGTGAGTAATTAGATTGTACCATAGACTCACTTTTAAGCTTTGAAACAATTAAAACAAATTATAAACAACGGAGATTTCGTATATTTACTTTGCTGTTTCATAACTTTTTTGCGAATGGTTGGAAATTTTTTTTAAAGCATTCATTTTCAAGACCTATGAAATACGCATTTTAAGTATTTTATAAAATTAGGATACAATAAACAATTTCTGAGAAATGTTAATTTTTTTATAACAGTTTTTTTTAAACATTTAAAGATTATGCAAAAAAATGAAAAATTTATATTTTGTCGACAAAATATTAAATAGCCATCACACCTTTATAATCTTTCTAAGTTTTATTGCGACTGTAAATTTTTAATTAACAATTGAATTGTTGCTAAAATATTCGTTTCATTTTCACCGGCTTCTGAATTTATAATCTATACCAAGAAATCTTTTATTTCACCAAGCTATATAATTATTGATAAATAATTATTGGCCCAAAAAATTTATTTGAAAATTCGAGATTTTGTTGGGAAAACCACATTTTCCGAGGAAAATTTTCGTCGAAGCAAATCGGAAAAAATATGCTTTTATGTAGAATTAAATTGGGGTGAATTTTTATTTGAGTGTTTTTGGTGTGAAGTTAAAATCTTCGGAGTTATAGAGCAATAATTGAAAAAAATACGATTTTCCGGCGCCATTTTGTTTATAAAAAAAGTAGCACACTATCTGCGGACTTTGCATACCTATATTATTAATATATAGGATCTTATAATTCGATTTCAGCAATAAAATTGCTGGTAAATAACTTTTCTTTGTACTTTACTAATTAGACCAGCGTATTATAACTATTTTTTTTTCAAAATTTAAAGATTATGCAAAAAAAAAAGAAAAATTTATATTTTGTCGATAAAATATTAAATAAGCATCTCATCTTTATAATCTTTATAAGTTTGATCAATGTATCATGATTATTTTGGTTATTATTGCGATCGTAATTTGTTTATTAACAATTGAATTGTTGCTAAAATATTCGTTTAATTTTCACCGGCTTCTGGAATTACAATCTATACTAAGAAAGCTTTGATGTCACTAAGTTATTTAATTATTGATTAATAATTACTTACCTAAAACTTTATTTGAAAATTAGAGTTTTTGTTAGGAAAACCCGCATTTTCCGAGGAAAATTTTCGCCGGAGCAAATCGTGAAAAACATATCTCTATGCAGAATTTAATTGTGGTGAATTTTTGTTTGGGTGTTCTTGTTGTAAAATTAAAATCTTCGGAGTTATAGAGAAATAATTGAAAAAAATACGATTTGTCGGCGCCATTTTGTTTATAAAAAAAGTAGCACACTATCTGCGGACTTTGCATAACCACATTATTAATATATAGGATCTTATAATTCGATTCCAGCAATAAAATTGCTGGTAAATAACTTTTCCATGAATTTTGCTAATTAGCCCAGAGTACAAGGGGAGAAGCCAGAAGGTGACCTCAACGATCTCCAGATTTAAAAAAGTTAGATTTTTTTCGGGGGTGTATAAGATAAGACGTATAAACACCAGTTACAACGAAACAATATATGAAGGAGAGAATTAAAAATGATACTAAATAAACACAAAATTTTGTATGGTTTTCTTCTATGGCCAGTTGGTTGCTAAAACAAGTGCCAATAAAACCCAAACACACAACTTCTTGTTTTAAAAAAATTCTACTTACGATATTTCTTGCCATCTACTCCTGTAGGGGGCTGCTCTGAATCTACGTAGCTGCTAGTACCAGTTTTGGTGGCATTCAATTGCTGTATAGCTGATTGAGCAACGGCAGCTGCAGCATTTACAGCATCCATTTGATTTTCCTGCAGGGTAATGGAATTTCCATCGGTAATTTGTTTGGCGAAATACACTCGATAGTATTCGATGTAGTGCATATATTCCTGCGGCGATTTTGCATACCGTCTAGCGGCATATTCTGCTAAACTATCTACATCGGCCATAGAATAAGTACTAGGAACTGCTGCGTTCGGGAAGACATCTTGATCTACTTGAGAATATGGCCTCTTAGTGTCTCCCTTAACGTATTTACAGTAGGATACTATCACTGTAAAAAATAATATATGTTCAGTAAACTATATAAACTTTATAGACTACAATAAAGCATTCGATAAGGTAAAACATGACCGACTTATAGAAGTACTCAAAAACAAGTATCTGGATGAGGGATGTAATACTGATATCAAATTTATACTACAGCCAACGATCAAATGTGAAAATTAGAAGAGAAGAGTTCTGACACTTAGTCAGAAGAAATGGAGATTAGGAGAGGGGCCAGGCAAGGTTGCACACTATCGCCGTTATTGTTTAATGCTTATTCTGAAGAAATCATACAAGAAGCTTTGGTAAACGAGACAGTCGGCATAAAAGTGAATGGAAGCTAGCCGACAACTTGGAAGACTTAAAGAGAATAATAAACAAAATATGTATTAAGATATAGTGGAAAATCCAGACTCTCTTTAAAAAAAAAAAATATGAAAATTAGCAAGAACAACAATACAAACGAAATATTGACGGTAGGCGGACAGCAGATTAAGAGAGTAAAAAAATATACTTGGGAACGGTAATCACAGAAAATGACGATTATACTGCAGAAATAAGAGTGAGAATTGAAAAAGCACATGTCAACTTCGTGAAAATGAAAAAGATTTTATGCGGCCAAGATTTGACATTGGCCCTCAGAATAAGACTAATTAAATGTTATGTGCACAGTGTGCTTTACTATGGAGTTGAATCATATATACAGGGTGAGTTTTTAGTGCGGGATCGGTCGATAATTCCATTACGGTATCGAATATCGAAAAAAGTTATTTAGAAAAAATGTAGACAATGATATTCTCCACGCTTGGAAAATATGTCCATTTCTACAGGGTGATCAATAACAGGGTGGTATATCAAACATATAATTTTTTAAATGGGACACCCTATATATTTTTTCATATTTATATTCCCCTCATATTTCTTGTTCACATAATATAGGGTTTTGCATTACTATACAGAGAATTTAACAAGTTATGACCATTTTTATTTCGAAATCCCTATGACATTAACACCCTGTATATAAAAAAGTAATTGATAGACAATAATTTGTTTTATGTTGTAAGATAAACAATATACTGTAGTTTTTAAATTAAGTCCAATTGAAATCATTGACGAATGTTTGTATACAGGGTGAACTACAAAACCAAATTACGATTTTCTCTATTTTTTTTAAATGGATCACCCTATATTTTATTTTTCAAAAATATTGTATTTATTATACTCTTTCATTTTTATATAGCATTCCCTATATCTAAACTTATTACTTTCGGAGATATTTTTAGTTTTCTTCAACTTTCAGGAATACATTCAATTTTTCTAGTAGAAATAAGTTGGTATTGAATGATAATTAAACAAAATTATTTTTGTTCAATAAATAACTAACACAAAATATAAACCATAGCAATATGCAATGAATGTATCAATAAATGTGGTATTAAGCAATTATCACATTTCCCTAATATACAAGAATCATACAATTCCTACAAAAAAAAATATAGGTATCTTGTGTATAATAAAAATACAAGATTATTTTTATTTAATCAACACCTCACACAAAACATAAATCAAAACAATATACAACTAATTTAATAGTTTTTAGATTATTATTATTATATCAACAGCATTCTAAGCCAAGAAGTTTTTAGTAACACATTCCTAATTGCAGATTGTGACCCGCAGTTATTAATGATATAATTTTCATATTAAATTTCATTAATATGCATCAAGAAATCCCTACTTTGTTAACACTCAAACTAGGCGATATATAAATGTTTAAGGTGATATTGTTAGAGATTATGTGATTGGTCCACATTTTTTGGCGGTTGAGGTTTTTATACGACGGTGCTCCAGTTCTTCCCAAATTGATTTTTTTCAAGTGAGGCTATATAAAAAACCTTGTATACCAGAAGCATCCAACAACGCTTGATGATATGAAAAATAGAATAAAAGAAGCTTTTAATAACATTGACTTACAAAAATGTTAGAAATGTGGCTCGGTCATTTGAATATCGGTTACAAAATTGCATATACGTTGAAAGTGGTCATTTTCAACATTTACTTTAGACTTATATAACACCACATTAATTGGTACATTCATTAAATTTTGTTATGGTTTATTATTTTTTTGTTAGTTATTTATCGAATGAAAATATTTTATTAATACTTATTTGTTAAGTTATTTATATTTATAAGAATTGAATGTATTCCCGGCAAATGAAGAAAACTAAAAATATCTCAGAAACTAATAAGTTTAGGTATAGGAGATGCTATATAAAAATAAAAGGGTATCATAAATACAATATTTAAAAAAAAAATAAAATATAGGGTAATCTATTAAAAAAAATTGAGAAAATCGTAATTTTGTTTTGTAGTTTAAAAGTGCTTATAAAAATGAATGTTCTACTAAAAAATTCTTGGCTTAGAATGCTGTTGATACACCAATCTAAAAACTGTTACATCAGTTGTATATTGTTTTGATTTATGTTTCATGTAAGTAATTTATTGAATAAAAATAATCTTGTTATATTATTATATACAATACAAAGTTTTTTTTTGTAGGAAATTTACGATTCTTGTATATTAGGGAAATATGATAATTTCTTAATATCACATTTATTGGTATATTCACTGCATATTGCTATGGTTTATATTTTGTGTTAGTTATTTATCTAATAAAAATAATTTTGTTTAATTATCACTCAATACTAACTTATTTCCACAAAAAATTTAATGTATTCCCGAAATTTGAAGAAAACTAAAAATACCTCGGAAAGTAATCAGTTTAGATATAGGGAATGCTATAAAAAAATGAAAGAGTATATTAAATACAATAATGTTAAAAAATAAAATATAGGGTGATCCATTTAAAAAAATAGAGAAAATCGTAATTTGGTTTTGTAGTTCACCCTGTATACAAATATTCGTCAATGATGTGAATTGGACTTAATTTAAAAACTACAGTATATTGTTTATCTTATTACATAAAACAAATTATTGTCTACGAATTACTTCTTTATATACAGGGTGTTAATCACATAGTGATTTCGAAATAAAAGTGGTCATAACTTGTTAAATACCATGTATAGTAATGCAAAACCATATATTATATGAACAAGAATTATGAGGGGAATATAAATATGAAAAAATATAAGGGTGTCCTATTTAAAAAATTATGTTTGATATACCACGCAGTTACTGATCACCCTGTAGAAATGGACATATTTTCCAAGCGTGGAGAATATAATTGCTTACATTTTTTTTAAATAACTTTTCTCGATATTTTATACCATAATGGAGTTATCGACCGATCCCGCACTAAAAACTCACCCTGTATATGTTACGGTAAAAGTAGATAATCTGGTAATTGTACACAATTACCGGTAATTGTATACAATTACCAGAGTCGACGGTAAATGTAGGAAATATTCTGTAAAAACCTTTTATTTCCTACCTTTACCGGTAATTGTATACTGTATACATTTCCCAGAGGATTTTGGTAAAAGTAAAAATTTCAAATTATAACGATCGACACGCAAGTGGAGTGCCACAACACACAACTGTAAAAATCATAACGATCTATTTAGATCTGTGTGAAACTTGCCAGAAAAAAAGTCTCCAAAAAAGGTTCAGTAGTGAAACCTATACTGTCAAAAAGAAATGAATAGCAGATGTCAAATAGATTTGATAGAGATGCAAGCCCAAGCACATAATGAATTCAAATTCATTTTTATCTACCAAGATCACTAAACAAAATTTGTACAATTACGGGCGTTGTAAACGTGCAGAAGAAGTTGCATTCGTTTTTCTTGACGCATTTTGTGCCTTTGGAGCTCCTAGCATTCTTCAAAGCGACAATAGACGAGAATTCCCCAACATAATTATAGAAGAACTGTACTCCATGTGGAAAGATTTGAAGATAGTGCATGGTAAGCCAAGACACGGTCAGTCACAAGGATCTGTTGAACGTATGAATAAAGACATTGAAAATATACTAAGTTCCTGGTTGGAAAGCAACCAAACAAACAAGGAGTCAGAGGGTCTTTGATCTGTATAATTCTCCAAGAACCGAGCTAACCCTTCTGGCATCAAGTGCAGTCCGTATGAAGCCATGTTTAAGGTTCCTGCCAAAATTGGTTTCAAAATTTCATCACCGCCAGAAGAGGCTCTAGAAAACAAGTAAAATTTAATAAAAAATTTTGGTCTTGGTAAAAGGTATATTATTTTAAAAAGCCCTATAGGGCTACAAACATCGAACAGAACGTTTTCGCTCTAAAAAGAGCATCATCAGTGTTGCAAGAACATGGTGAGCCAACCAAAAAATACGAAGGTCAAAGCCTTTCAAAAATGGACTAAAAGTCACATCAAAATGCTAACATAGCAAATTCCAAAGGATGGATATAATCCCTAAGGATATGGCCCTAGGATAACATATGACTCCCACACGTTGTAAGTGGGTCAAAGGTAACAAATTAGGTCATTATGTTACAAGAGCTGACAGGCAACTGAAATGTTGCCTGTCAGCTCTTGTAATATAATGACCTAATTTGTTACCTTTGACCCACTTACAACGTGTGGGAGTCATATGTTATCCTAGGGCCATATCCTTAGGGATTATATCCATCCTTTGGAATTTGCTATGTTAGCATTTTGATGTGACTTTTAGTCCATTTTTGAAAGGCTTTGACCTTCGTATTTTTTGGTTGGCTCACCATGTTCTTGCAACACTGATGATGCTCTTTTTAGAGCGAAAACGTTCTGTTCGATGTTTGTAGCCCTATAGGGCTTTTTAAAATAATATACCTTTTACCAAGACCAAATTTTTTTATTAAATTTTACTTGTAATTAATGGTATACAGCCAGCTACAGGAAATTCTTCCTAGTGGAGCTCTAGAAAACATTTCGACTGAAGAAGATTTGGAAGTAGAAGAAACCCAGTCAGGTCCAGAAGTGGTTCTGAAGAACGTAAAGAAGCAGAAGTGGATGAACAAATTAGCTTCTAAGAGTTTGCCATGTCAGAACAAACAGTAAGTAAGTAAAGTAGTAGTATTAATTCAGACACAAAGCTCAATTCACGTTAAACAAAATGTCTCTAGTTTTTAACACAGTTCAATAAAAATCACACTTCTTTAACAGCTTGGAATTTATTGTTTTTATTTCATCATTTTACTTACTTTTCGGAGACTTATGGGAGACTATGGTAGAAATGGGAGTACCTGGAAAGCTGGTACGATTAGCACGAGTGAGCACGGAGAACGCTTCCGCACGAATCAGAATTGGCAGCACCACGTCGGAGGAATTCCTCATTGACACCGGGCTTAGACAAGGAGATCCTCTCGCCCCCCTGCTGTTTAACTTCGCACTGGAATATGCAGTAAAGAAAGCTCAGCCACAACTGACAAACGGATTTGCCGCCCAAGGATCAAAAATACTATTAGCCTTTGCGGATGACGTGGACACACTTGCACAATCCACCAGAGATGCAAAAGAAGTTTTCACCCTATTCGAGAACGGAGCCAAAGAAGTTGGTCTTAAGGTCAACGAGAACAAGACAAAGTACATGGTGGTTACGAAGAACCCAAACCAAGGGTTAGACAAAACGTAACAATTAATGAATACAACTTTGAAGTCGTCAAAGAATTTAAGTACCTGGGAGCGATCATAACATCTGAAAATAAATATGAAAAGGACGTGGCAGCCAGGATCATTGCAGGAAACAGCGCATATTACTCGTTAATGACCCTACTTAAATCAAAAATACTCTCAAGACCAGCAAAAATAAGAATATATAAGACAATAATTCGTCCCACAATAACGTATGGAAGCGAAACATGGACTCTGAATCAGCGGGAAACGACAAAATTACTGGTACTTGAAAGAAAGATACTGCGGACTATCTATGGGCCTTGCAGAGAAGAGACAACAGGAGAATGGAGAAGAAGACACAATGATGAACTCCAGACAATATATGGAGATGAAAACATAGTACGCTACATTAAAGCAAACAGAATACGATGGGCGGGTCACATGCTAAGATCAAGTGACGAAAGACTTCTGAACGCCACATTCTGGGAAAGACCCGAAGGAAAAAGGTCAGTTGGTCGCCCAAGAAAGAGATGGAAGGACGCAGTAGCCAGTGATCTACGCAAAATGGGAGTACCGCAATGGGAAATAGCTGCTCAGGACAGACAACAATGGAGGGAAATAGTAAACGCGGCCAAGACTCAAATAGAGTTGTAGAGCCAAATGATGATGATGATGATTTTACTTACTTTTACCGTTGGTCCTTGGTGATTGTATATAATTACCGGTAAAAGTAGATAATTGAAAATAATTTGCTACATTTACCGTCGGCTTTGGTAATTGTATACAATTACCGGTAATTGTATACAATTACCAATTATCTACTTTAACCGTAACACATAATATGTATACATACATTAAATCGAAATGCAATAAATCGTCTTTGAACGCGTTTGAAATGTGGACATTTGGAAGAGTGTTAAGGAGAATAGGCAGAGAGAGGGAAATTGAAAACACAATAAAAGAAAGGAAATTGCAACATCTCGGACATATGATGAGAAGCGAAATATATATAACATCTTGAGACTCAAAATTCAAGGAAAAATAGAGGGTGGGAGAAGCATAGGAAGGAGACGCGTTTCCTGGTTGCGGAACCTAAGAGAATGGTTTGGTTGCAGCTCAAGGCAACTGTCCAGAGCAGTTGCCTCGAAGTTCAAAATATCCATGATGATTGCCAACCTTCGTCGTTGAAATGGCACTTAAAGAAGAAGTAAACTATTAATAAAAAGATTTTTAAATCAAGAAACTTACCAGACTTTCCGTCAATAGTGACTGGTGTTTTGTGATTACTAAGTCCTGCGAATATAGCTAAGGAATCTACAGTGCTTCTTGTTTCTAGATAACAGAGGCCTCTAGAGGTTGACGTTAGAGGATCCCGTCCAATACATACGACCGAAATGGTTTCCACCAATTCCGGTATGATTTGCTTCAGTACAGCCATGACAGATTCTTCCGTTGTCAATGCGTCCAAATTCCTTAACATGATAGCTACAAAAAGATTTCAGTTAAATACAAAAATCAGCAAATATGTAAGTAAAAATAGAAAAATAGACGGTTTCGTTTTGATTTAAATCTGTCTCCTGCCATCCCCGATAGCGCTATTTCTAGGTCTAACTGTTGTCAAGGAGGCTATGCAAGAAGACAAATTTACATCAAAACTTCCGTAGTTCTCGGTATAAAATAAAACTACATATTTATACCGGAGTAAGGTTAGAACGCCCTCTAACGGGGAATACGTGAAATGAATGTCGACTCGATTCAAGTTTTCTGTTAACCCAGATATGAAAATATCAAAAGGCACCGCTAGGAAAATATTCCAAAATGCGATTCAGAGAACCTATATGAAACGAGTCTTTGTACTCTCATACAGAGTATGGCATTAGTAAAAATAGAAAAATAGACGGTTTCGTTTTGATTTAAATCTGTCTCCTGCCATCTCCCGATAGCGCTATTTCTAGGTCTACCTGTTGTCAAGGAAGCTATGCAAGAAGACAAATTTATATCAAAACTTCCGTAGTTCTCGGTATAAAATAAAACTATTTATACCGGAGTAAGGTTAGAACGCCCTCTAACGGGGAATAAGCGAAATTAATGTCGACTCGATTCAAGTTTTCTGTTAACCCAGATATGAAAATATCAAAAGGCACCGCTAGGAAAATATTCCAAAATGCGATTCAGAGAACCTATATGAAACGAGTCTTTGTACTCTCATACAGAGTATGGCATTAGTAAAAATAGAAAAATAGACGGTTTCGTTTTTATTTAAATCTGTCTCCTGCCATCCCCCGCTAGCGCTATTTCTAGGTCTACCTGTTGTCAAGCAGGCTATGCAAGAAGACAAATTTACATTGACAGAAGACATTATCTTGCATAGCCTCCTTGACAACAGGTAGACCTAGAAATAGCGCTATCGGAAGATTTTTTTTATTTATTTATTTATTAATCCTAACAGACCTGTAAGGTCTAATTACAAGGATAAAATACAATAATTTTTCTAAAATAAATATACAATAACATAAAAAATAAAAATAACAAAAAAAAAACAAAATAAATAGTAGGTCTAACATATCAGATAATACAAACTATTCTTATATACTATCCATAAGACTACACTTACTAATCCTATGCCGATAAATTAATAATTTGTCGTAACACTATTTCCCGAAATACATTTTGTGAGACTGACTAATCTAAATCAGTTAGAGTATTGATGTTATTAGCTAGTCGAAACATGGTCACCAGAGGAGCCCTGGTGGTAGTAGATAATAGTGGAATATTAAACATTACCATATTGCGAGTTAATCTCAATGGTACATTGAACCTAATCAAAGCTAGAATTTCACGTGAATTCATTTTATTGTTAATTATTTTATGTAAAAATATTAAAGCTGTAAGTTTCCGTCTGTCTTCTAATGATAATATTTTAAACTCATTTCTAAGGCGAGTGGTTCTAACTTCAGTATAATCTGGTCGTATGTGATATTTTTTAAAATAAATATATCTTAAAAATTTATTTTGAATTTTTTTCAGTGTATCTAATGCAGTTTGATACTTACCAAACCAAATATGAGCTCCAAATTCTAATTTTGCCCTTACTAAAGTATAGTATAACATTTTAAGAGTTGCTATATTTCTAAAATTAAAGGTTTGTCTAATTATAAACCCTAGTAATCGGTTTGCAGACTTCGTTATATTATTTATGTGGCCAGCGAAAGATAATAAATTATTATAGGTGATGCCTAAATCTTTTACCTCTGTACAACGCAGTAAAGTTTCTTCATTAATTTTATATTCAAATATAATAGGATCTTTTAAACGTGTTACGGTAAATATACAGCATTTTTTCACATTAAAGTATAACTTGTTGCAATAGCTCCATTCAAGTAAATTATTTAGATCTTTTTGTAATAATACAGAGTCTCTAACAGTTTGTATGCGTTTGTAGAGTTTTAAATCGTCAGCAAATAGAAGACATTCTGAATGTTTCAATACTGATGGTAAGTCATTAATAAAAAGTACAAATATAAGAGGCCCCAGATTAGAACCTTGTGGCACTCCCGAATTAGCTTCAAATTTACCTGACGTATTCCCATTGTGTTTAACTATAAAAGATCTGTTTGCAAATAATTTTTTATTAATTCAATAACATTCTTTGATAAACCAAACTTATTTAATTTTGAAAATAACACGTCATGGTCAACCGTATCAAATGCTTTACGAAAGTCTGTATATACAGTATCTAATTGGGACTTTGATTCTAAAGTTTCATATGCTCGATTCATTTAAATAAATAAGTTTGAACTAGTAGATTTACTGGCTACAAAACCATGTTGCTGAGATACTAAAAACTTTTCGACATAATGATATAGACTAGAATAAATAATTTGTTCGAATAATTTAGCTGGTGCACACATTATCGATATCGGTCTATAATTTTCTACATTCATTTTATTACCTGCTTTGAATATAGGAGTTACAATACCAGTTTTCCATACTACAGGATAGCTATTAGAGGAAACTGTTAAATTAAATATATAAAGCAATGGTTTTCTAACCATTCACCACAAGCTTTAAGAATATACGGCGGAATCCCATCAGTCCCAGCTGCTTTCTTAGGTTTTATGTTTTTTACTCCATTGTTGTACTCAGCTTCGGTTATGAATTTTATTACAAAGCTATCACTATGTACAGTATTTTCAGGAAAATTAAGATTATATGAGGCTTTAATTGATGAATACACATATGAAAAGATGGCAGGGGACAGATTTAAATAAAAACGAAACCGTCTATTTTTCTATTTTTACTAATGCCATACTCTGTATGAGAGTACAAAGACTCGTTTCATATAGGTTCTCTGAATCGCATTTTGGAATATTTTCCTAGCGGTGCCTTTTGATATTTTCATATCTGGGTTAACAGAAAACTTAAATGGAGCCGACATTCTTTTCAAATATGTAAGTATTATGATTACAGTCAAACAAATTTTTACTTACTTTTGGTCGCATACATGCACACTTCGTCACTACCACTACCTCCTTCCTCACTCTCTGTTTTGGATGCGTGGCATTTAAAACAATTGTCCCTTCTTTTGAAATTCTGAGCTCCACACTTAAACAGAACACATTATATTATTTCTTATATTAAATAAAATATAAAATTAAAAATGATACCAAGCAAGAGTAGACTTTGACAGAGACATTTAATTGTCTTTTTTTTTGAAAAATGGCTTTGGCAGAGCCAATTAGCCAGCATTTAATTGTCTTTCTGATCTGGAGCGCTTTTTATTCGAGTACATTACAAAGAATGCACATGGTACAACTATTCGTGAGTCTTTGCCCCGTTTACTATTGCCTTTCATGTTTGTCGGTTATGTGTCACTAATTCCCATTGTCTAACTCCCATTTTCTCCAAATCTTCTTTGACTGCCTCTTTCCACCTTTTTCTTGCCCGTCCTACAGACCTTATTCCATCTGGCATTTCCCAGAACACATTGTTTATAAGGCGATTGTCGTTACTGCGTATCACATGCCCTGTCCATCTGAGCCTATTGGCTGTATATTTGACTAAATTTTCCTTTCTGAATAGAGACTCTAACTCGTTATTGTATCTGCGCCTCCATTTGTTTGTCATGCTGTCTCTGCAAGGATTATATATCATTCGAATATCTTTACGTTCTCACACCAGCAATTTATTTACTTCTCTTTTTGTTAGTGTCCATGTTTCGCTTCCATACGCGACTGCTGGTCGTATTATGGTCTTATATATCTGGATTTTGCACCTCGTGAAAGAAGTTTTGACTTCATTAGATGTTGCATTGCAAAGAAAGATCTGTTTCCTGCCATTATTCGCGTTTCAACTTCTCGCTCTAAAATCTTAAAATACCCATAGGCGAACTATAATTCCCTTAATGTCATTTTTAATAACCTTAAAAATTAATTCATATTGACAAATCTACAAGGAAAAAAGTTAATGTAGAATAAAGTAAACACTTCTGTTGTATACTTCTGTTCTGTTAGGTATATGATGAATTTATTAAAAAATTTCTTAAAATTTATCCATAAGGTAGTGGAATTGCACAAAACGTTTTCGGTCAAAACTGACCATCATCAGTGTGAACGTCCAATGTATAAGTATTTGAAACTAGCCACTTCAATAGGTGTAAAAACATCTAAATTACATTACTGATACATTAAACATTAAAAAGTAGTCGACATTAAGTCGATGTAAGATTTGTGAAATAACCTGTGGATGTACTTCATCCTCGCTTGAAGTTGCACATAGTGCACAAGTGAGAGATTGACGGCCGACTAGAGCTGCTAGACTGAAAAGGAGACTTAGTTTTAAGGAAAAAAGTATTCCTGCATCTGGCTGTATACCATAATATGTATCACAAAAAATTTTGTTAATTAAGATCCTTTATAAGAGGTATATAATTTATTAAAAATTCCCTTAAATAAAGGGCTATATCACATATGCAGAACGTTTTCGATCTAATACAGATCATCATCAGTGCTAAACCTAAAATAAGTATAACCTTTAAAGTTAAAGAAATTTTTTTTAAATGTTGACTAAGGTTGAAAAACAAGGTTTGGTTATACTTACAGGATGTTCACATGCTAAGCCAGCAAAATTGAAAATATATGGGTAAGGACCCTGTAAAGTGTTACAGTAAAGTAAACATTGACATAAATTGTTTTAAATAACATGGATGTTTTAAATAATCCTAGATTTAGCACCGGTCACCATTTGACCCCTCATATGAGTTGGACACGTTCTGAAGTTCAGCATCCTCACATATTTTAGGGTCGATAACAACCGAATGTTAACGGAAATATTGAAAGAAGTCAGGAATCAACTGTCAGTGCAATCGGAAGTACCAATGTGTACCTATTGTTAACTAGAGAAACAATAAAGAGAAGAGAAACATGGTGGAGTTTAATAAAAGAACAGATTTCTGTTAAACAGTTGTAACGATACAAACGTCACATCTTTGTTATTTTATTTTTAAATAATTATTTTACTTTATTTTATTTAATATTTCATTAACAATAATTTTCTACCATTTGTTTTACCAGTTTTCTTCGTTAAAAACTCGTTGGCGCCCTCTTTTATTATCTTCTATTTAATATATCTCTTTTCATCTAAAATCTAATTCATCATACTGAACGTACCCCATATATTCTTACTCTGTAAGTAACTGTCTTTCAATACGGAACATGCCTGCTACTTCATACGTACTTGGTTGTCATTTCAAATGTCGTTTTCAATGACAGTGTCACTTCATCCCTACTTCCTGACACGTTGCTGAGAATGGAAGGGAAGAATTATTCCTTAAAAATGCATGTAATTTGAAAATTAGATTTATTTTCCATCAACACTTATTCTCTTGGGGTGAGTTTTGTATTCTAAGTTTTTTATAGTCTACTTTTAATTTTTTATAATCATTTGTTTCTATACCTAACCTCGACTCTACACGTATCTTGATATCTTAATTTTGAATATTTCATTTCATCTATTGATATGCTTTTAGTAATCAGATAATTTAACTATTCTCCTCATCTTAATTCCATTTAATTTATTCTTGTCATCTGCTACTCTTTCTGACGATCATTTCTTAAAAGAATGGCAGACTGGCACACTTTAGTTTTCTTCTTGATGGTTGATATGTGTTTTACTCTTCTAGTTTTTTGATAGAAATCACCTTTCTCCCTTTGGGAGCCACCTGCCTTCATCACCGGTGATGCTACTCTTCGACCAACACCACCAGTAAACTAGAGCTGCACTGACCTGAGGCCGTCCATCTAGCCCAGGGGCCTGATTCTAATTCATTTCGACAGTCGCAATTTCATTTCGACACCGCCATGACAGCAACTGGGGATATTAACCTTATCATGTTGAGACTGCTCAGAATTTGGGTTGGCGCTTCGGTTTCTTGGATTTTGTTGATAGTCTGGGAAAATTATCGAAATAATAGTACCATTTTTGGGAAAAATTATTTACCAGCTATTTTATTGCTAAAATCGAATCTTAAGATTGCTTATATTAGTAATATGGGGTATGACAAGTCCGCAGAAAGTGTGTTATTTTATTTATAAACAAATTAGCACTCCTAAATCTTCTTTTTTTTTCAATTAGTGGTCTGTAACTCCTATAATTTTTCCTTTGAGCCAAAAACACTCAAATAAAAATTCACCCTAATTTAGTTCTGCACAAAGTTATTTTTTTTCCGATTTCCTTCAACAAAAATTTTACTCAGAAAATCCGAGTTTTCCCAAAAAATCTGCCATTTTCAATTAAAATTTTAGGGAAGTACCTAATTATTTATCAATAATTAAATAATTGAAGACATGAAAGATTTATTATAGTAGATTATACAGAGGGGCTAAATTATGGAATAAATTCATTTCTTTACAACGGACGATTTTGGAGCAAAATCCCGAAAGAGGTCGATTTTTATTTTTAAATTACAATTTGTTGGCATATATTTCATACTAGTGACGTCATCCATCTGAGCGTGATGACGTAATCGATAATTTTGTTAATGGGAATAGGGGTCGTGTGGTAGGTCATTTGAAAGGGCGTTTAATTCTCTATTCAGTAATATAAACATTAATATCATTAGGTATTTATACAGGGTTGTCAAAAAAAAATTTTGAATTAAATTAATTGGCGCAAAAAGAAGAATGTATGTAATTTATTTAACTCAAAATACATTGTACTGCTGTCAGAAAATAGAAAAAAAGGTTTATTTCACAAATAAACATTTCTTTTCGCTTAAATTAAATCACAAACAGCCTCCCTCCTACCTATTGGCAGTTTGAACATTTAATTTAAGCTAAAAGCAATGTTTATTTGCAAAATAAACATTTTTTTCTATTTTCTGACAGCAATAGAATGTATTTTGAGTTAAATAAATTACATGCATTCTTCTTCTTGCGTCAATTAATTTAATTCAAAATTTTTTTTGGCCTCCCTGTATAAATATTGATATTAATGTTTATAATACTGAATAGAGAATTGAACGCCTTTGTAAATGAGCTACAACACGAACCCATATTCCTATTTAAAAAAATAATTACGTCATCACGCTCGGATGGATGACGTCACTAGTTTGAAATATATGCCAAGAAATTTAATTTAAAAATAAAAATCGACCTGTTTCGGGATTTTTCTCTAAAATCGTCCATTTTAGAGAAAATGAATTTATTCCATAATTTAGCCCCTCTCTGTATATCAGGAGACCGGCGACAATCTAACCAATAGTTTAGCAATAATTAAAATGTTAATTAAAAAATTTCGGTCGAAATAATAACCAGAAAGATTATGATACACCAGAATAACTATGATTTTCATATAAAAAAGCACTATACCTATTCAACGTACCTTACAGGATTGAAATTGGACCATTTGAGCGGTCTCAGGAATGTTATAAAGAAACAATTTTTTGGCTTATAAACAAATAGAACCCCTCAGAAAATATTAGATTAAATTAAATTAAGTTAACGCTGTTCAAAAGAGCACGGCTTCTGTGTCCTTTTCGAAGAAAAACAAATTGAATTGCGAGGAGTGATTCCAGGTATAACCGGTCAAATTTGACCGGCATTTGCGACAGAGTTATAAACAACAGGATTTTAATCTTTGAACCATTAGATACCTTTTAATTCCGGTCCTCTTTGTACATACAAATTTTCATATCTTCAAGACACTCATAACAAAAAAGATTTATGTCACTGTCACCAAATTATTTAATTATTGATAAATAATTACTTCCCTCAAATTTTAGTTGAAAATTAAAGATTTTGTTTGGAAAACCCGAATTTTCCGAAGAAAATTTCCGTCGAAGGAAATTGGAATAAATTATCAATGTGCAGAATTAAATTACTGTCAATTTTTATGTGAGTGTTTTGGTTTAAAGTTAAAATTTTCGGAGTTATAGAGCAATAATAAAAAAAAAAGATTTCGGAGCGCTAATTTGTTTATAAACAAAATAGCACACTTTCTGTGGACTTTGCACAGCTATATTACTAATATAGGAAATCTTAAGATTTGATTTCAGCATGTCCAGCAATAAAATAGCTGGTAATTAATTTTCCTTGTTTTTTACTAATTTTCCCAGATTATTACCTCACATCTTTCATTGAGTTGATGATTCATGTTGTGGACATTCTCAATTTTTATATTTCTAATTTAATACTATTCTATCTAATTCCTCAAAACAAGCAAATTTCAATTAAACCCAGCTATATTATAATACCTTTTGATTTAGTTTTCCTTGCAAGAAATAAACAAAACACATCTAAACTAAACCTAACCTCGCTTTTGGCCATTCATTCATCTCCGTGTCAAATAATTTCGACAGTCGCCATATTGAAAGCGACTTGTTTTTGGTCGAAATTTGATTTAGAATCAGGGCCCAGGTCAAGACAAGTCAACAGCTGTACCATTCAACATCAAGAAGTTACCATCGAATCAGATACCAAAGCCATAAGTATAATCTACAAATTGTTAGTCTTTGGCAAGAATTTGAATATATTTGTTAATGCACTTAATAAGTCATATATTTTTTTTATATCTTTATGAACAATAAACATAATTAGTTAAAAATATTGTTTTGTTCGCTTTCATTCCAAACTTTATAGCTCATTTCTAAGATTAGGACAAGACGAACACACACCTGAGAGACTGAGCTAAGCAAGGGTGTAGCGATGGCTATCTTGGATGATTGAGGTAATATTTTCGAATATTATTTCAATTAGCTGGGGTAGTCCATCGCTCCTTTTTTCGTTTCACAGTCCCACAACTAAATGCCAAACAAGTAGTATCTCGTCTAAAATAAGTAAAGGAACGGATAGGCACCGTAAAAAGAAGAAGAAAGTTGTGCTGTTTGGAACATCAGATCCATTATTGTGTAGATAAATAAATAACTTATTTATTGTTTTTGCGATAATTTAATGACAGTCAATGTGATCATCAAAGTACTCTTGACGGTATCTTTCTTTTAATTTTTTTAAAATATAAGCGCGTTATCATATGAATTAATGTAATTTTATAATTTAGAAGTAGGATCAAGACAATTTATTAAATTAAATTGAAAATTGCAACATTTCGTAACAATGATACTCCCGATAAAGCTATAATTACGTAAATTCAAAGTTTATTAACATAAGCTATGCAGGAGATGTAAACATTAGTTGACAGCAATGTCGTCATGAGCAACATACGGCGTTTTTGCTAAGCACGGCAGCATAGAGATGGGCTAGTTCGTTCAGTTTTTGAATATTTTTGGATAACAGTTACTTGTATAATGTATCCCGAAATAACCAAAGTACGTGCCTCCTAGCGGCGGGATACGGGCAACAATACATTGGCTTATAGGGCAGTCCTTACAGTAGGGATCCTGGCCTATACAGAAAAATGCAGGCGGGTGTGGGGTAATACTGCACTTTGGTTGCATTGGTGGTGTATTGGCTAAACGTGCAGGGCAGGGTATGGTGCTGATAGAAAAGGCATTCAGGCATCAAATATCCAAAAATCTTTTCAGGCCATAATAATGAAAAGACCTTCTCCAAACGCAATAAAAACTTATACTGAAATGATGGCATCTCCTGAGGTAAAATGTTCCGGAAGTAAAATGAGCCTCCGTTCGGATCTCCGGGTGAGGACTATCTCAGGGGGAACACCATTACAGGTTAGAAAAATTAGGATAGGGTCTTGGAATCTTGGTAGTCTTACAGGTAAGAGTCTGGAGTTAGTGGATGCGCTCAAACGAAGAAGAGTTCAAATTGCTTGTATTCAAGAAACTAGGTGGAAAGGACAAAGGGCGAAAGAACTAGGTGAAGGATACAAATTGTGGTATGTAGGGAGTAGTAACACTAGAAATGGAGTTGGTATAATTGCTGATAGTGAAATGAAAGATAACGTAGTAGAAGTTGTAAGAACGAGTGATAGAATGATGTCAGTGAAATTTGTAATTGATAAAGAGGTATTGAATGTTGTGTGTGTGTATGCTCCCCAAACAGGTCTGGGTGAGAATGAAAGAAGAGCTTTCTATGATCAATTAGGAGACGTACTGAGTGATATTCCAGCAGAGGAGAAAGTTATAATAGGAGGTGATTTCAATGCACATGTGGGCCAAACCAAGACAGGATATGAAACAATACATGGGGGATTAGGCTTTGGAACTAGAAATGAAGCTGGAGATGACATGCTTGAATTAGCAACAGCATTGGATATGGCGATTGTTAACACATTCTTTAAAAAGAGAGAAACTCAACTTATTACCTACAAAAGTGGACAACATCAATCCCAAATAGACTACTTCATGATAAGGAAAGAAGACATACGTGAATGTAAGGACTGCAAGGTAATAGTGAGTGAGACAGTAAGCCAACAACATAAGCTGCTTCTTCTGGACATCGAAGTAAAAAGCGAAACTAAACAAAAATATCGGAGAGGACCACAAAAAATCAAGTGGTGGCTGCTGAAAGATGAGAAAGAAGGTCTATTCAGGAGAAGAATAGTAGAAAAAATATGTTGGAACATGAAAGGAAGCCCTAATACAATTTGGAGAAAAATGGCCAGTAGTATTAGAGAGACTGCTATTGAAATACTTGGGAAAACGTCAGGAAAAAAGTTTGAGGATAAAGAGACTTGGTGGTGGTCAAACGAAGTACAAGGAAAAATAAAAGAGAAGAGAATATTATATAAAAAGTGGCAAGAAACCAGATCCGACATAGATCTTCAAAACTATATGGTGGCGAAAAAGGAAGCGAAAGTAGCAGTAGCAAAAGCCAAAGCAGAAGCGTATTCAAACCTATACGATCAACTTGATACCAGGGAAGGCGAAACGAAGATATATAAAATAGCCAAACAGAGAGCAAAGAAAGCAAAAGATTTTAATCAGATTAGATGTATCCGAGATGAAAATAATAAAATACTAGTTCACGAAAGGGAAGTCAAAAAGAGATGGAGAAAGTACTTTGACAGCTTATTAAATGAAGAATTTGACAGACAGCCTGTAGAGTCAACGGAGACAGTAACAGCAATGGTCACCAAAATAACCAACGAGGAAGTGGCTCAAGCGCTTCAAAAAATAAAGAAAGGAAAAGCGGTAGGACCAGATGATATTCCTGGGGAAGTATGGAGAGCATTGGGAGAGACAGGAACAAGGTGGCTAGCAGGTCTATTTAATAGAATTATGGAAGTCGGACAAATGCCAGACGAATGGAGAAGCAGTATACTGGTACCTGTTTACAAAAACAAGGGAGATATACAACAATGTACAAACTACAGGGCTATAAAACTGCTTAGCCACACCATGAAAATATGGGAAAGAGTAATTGACAGACGGATACGTGAAGAGACCGAAATATCCGAGAATCAATTTGGCTTTATGCAGGGTAGATCAACAACAGATGCAATTTTCATTATAAGGCAATTGATGGAAAAATACAGGAGTAAAGAAACAAACGCTCATATGGTATTCATTGATCTTGAGAAAGCATATGATAGAGTTCCTCGAGAGATTCTGTGGTGGGCACTCAATAAGAAAGGAGTCCCTGGTGAATATGTAAAGATTGTGAGGGATATGTATGAGGGAGTAACGACTAGTGTTAGGACAGGTGTGGGAGAGACTGATAAATTTCATGTGAAAGTAGGATTGCACCAAGGTTCTGTGCTTAGTCCGTATTTATTCTCATTAGTTGTGGACCAGATAACAACGAAACTACAGGGTAACATTCCATGGTGCTTAATGTATGCTGATGATGTCGTGTTAGTAGGAAATAGTGAAAGAGACCTAGAACAAAAACTGGAACAGTGGAGACAAGCTCTGGAGGAAAAAGGTTTAAAACTTAGTAGGACAAAAACAGAGTATTTGGAATGTT
The DNA here is from genome assembly GCF_917563875.1 of Diabrotica virgifera virgifera. NCBI lineage: Eukaryota > Metazoa > Arthropoda > Insecta > Coleoptera > Chrysomelidae > Diabrotica > Diabrotica virgifera. The sequence continues at coordinate 216,901,736 of NC_065446.1, forward strand.
CATTTAAAGATGGAGCTACTACAAATAAAATGGTATCTTTGGATGGTGAAATGATTGTGAAAAGCAATAGTTTTAAGTACCTAGGATCGGTATTACAGAGTAATGGAGAAATAGATGGAGATGCATGCAGTAGAATTAGGACTGGATGGATGAAGTGGAAAGAAGCGAGTGGTGTGTTGTGTGACAGAAAAATTCCAATGAAGCTGAAGGGAAAATTCTATAAAACAGCCATAAGACCGGCTATGATGTACGGAACTGAATGTTGGGCAGTGAAAAAGAAAGAGGAACAACGAATGCATGTGGCGGAAATGAGAATGCTTAGATGGATGAGTGGAGTGACAAAGAAGGATAAAATTAGAAATGAGTATATTAGGGGAAGTCTAGGTGTGGCACCAATTGATGCCAAAATGAGAGAGCATAGGTTAAGATGGTTTGGTCATGTTCAACGTCGAGACGTTAATCACCCAATACGAAGAATAGCTGAAGTGCAGATTCCTGGAAGGAGTAGGAGAGGAAGACCAAAGAAGACCTGGGGGGAGGCGATAAGGCAGGACATGTTGGTAAAGGGGATTAACATTGATATGACCCAAGACAGAATTGTGTGGAGAAATGCAATTAGGGAAGCCGACCCCGCATAGGGATAAGGCAAAGAGAATGATGATGATGAACAGTTACTTGTATAATCGCGTATTATTCATTAATTTATTCAATAGGATTATTGTTTCACTGTCTATGTATTCAGTGATTACAACAATTGATATACTATACAATAAAAACTAATAATCGAGAAGAGAGAAAATGTGATAAAGTGATTCTAATAATATACTGTTAGTAGGTAACGAGTAAATATATTTTGAACATCTTTAACAACTAAAATCGTTGTTTACATGCCCTGCGTCGCTTATTGAAGTTTAGTATAGATAAAAATTATTATACCTTTATACAAAACCAATCAGCTGAAGCCTTATAGGATGGTGTTTTTTCGGCGGAATTCGAATCCTTCGGTATGCTATATTGCATAATAGCACGGTATTGGTCTTGGAGCATCAAAACACCCTGAAAATGACACGAAAAATTACAAAAGGTCCTTAGGGAACGGTTAACCCCCTCTTACGAAACGAATTCTTTAAATTGGTTCAGAATTAATCACAATGGCCACATTACAACTACAATTATTTGAATAATAACTAGTAACGAACATAATTCTAGGCAAAATTTAGTAACACAAAGTCAGTAGTCACCTAATTTTGTAAGTTCTAAGTACTTTTAATTGCAATTTTGTATGTTATTAATTAGTATTTTGTGGGTATAATGCATATCCTAACTTGAAGCGATTGAGCTCATTTAGACTAAGAAACTCCAAAAAACTTATAAAATGATTTTTTGGAGTATATTATGTGCTAAGTTAAATGAAAATTAGAAAGGTAAAGTTAAAGTAAAGAGAGGCCTACGCCTCTCCGATGATGACTCCAATAAGAGTCGAAAATCGTCGATTCAGACTGCTGGACTGCGCTCCCTGTTCTAAGTGAAAAATAAGATTGTTTTGCCTTCGCATTGCAACTGAATAAAAATGGTATTCATTTTTATTTTAAATGAAAATTATTATTAAGGCCAAAAATAACTGCTGGTGTACTATTCTCTTCTTCTATCGTTCCAAATGTATTACTGTATAATTATCTGGTTTCATCTCTTGTCATTTTGACTCATCATCCAGCCTGCTGCGTCTTAAGTTGAACATAGGTCTCCCCTAATTTCTTCCAGTTTTGTTCGTCTTGAGATTCCTGCGGCCAACTCCCAGCGATTATTTTGAAGTCGTTTGTCAATCGTGTAGGTAACATTTACTTCTGTCTGCTTTTGGTCTCCACACTAATTTTTTGATCCACCCTCTGTCCTTATTTCCTCAGTGCTAATCCTGTGTCTGAGAGTCAGTTCAAGTAACGGCGTTTCCATTCTTCTTTGGACCACTCTGAGTTTTCTTGCTATGGCCTGAGTTAACGAAAGTGTTTCGTGTAAATCATGACTTGAAGCACACACTGGTCGAACATTTTCTTTTTCAAATAATTTCGTATGTTGTCTTGAATATGCCTGAGATCAGGTGAACGAGAAGAGTAAAAAAATAGGTGTGGCGGGAAATTACGCGAACTCAATAATGTTCTTGAAGCAGTTGTTAAAATGATCTCGTGCCTTCCCAGCTTTCCTTGGTTCACATGTTGTCACGATGACTTCTTGAAATTCTTCCCAAAACTGACTCACAAACACTCGCAAACTAAGTCAATTTGAATGTGCAGTCCCATATGAATAAAAGATATTCACTAAAAAAATTTGTCTTGCACTGTAAGTACCATTTCCAATCTTTTTAGTTTATTTGAATAAATAATGTGTAAATATATCTATCACATAATCTGTTGTAACGTGTCTCGTCACTTGACGCCATATCTCACAAGCTTTCTGATCTCGGTATTCTTTGTTTTGGCGCATCCCATACTATCCGTCCGTTACATTTACCAATGATGACATTTAGAGCCCGCGCAGACTGCAGACTTTTTAGTCGGCTTCTTAATCAGTACAGAGAGGTATGCAGATGCGCACATTACACCGATTCACCGATGCATATCTCTCTGTACTGATTAAGAAGCCGACTAAACTATCGGCCAACTAAAAAGTCTGCAGTCTGCGGCAAAGAACAAGCAAAAACTTAGCGACTCTGGTCACTTCATAACGTTGAAAATACTAATAGAAATAGCTAGTGAATATCGCTACAATATAATTTTTAGCGTCAGTCATCTTCAAGAAATAATTCGATTGGATAAAATACTGAACAGTAAGAGCCCGCGCAGACTGCAGACTTTTTAGTCGGCTTCTTAATCAGTACAGAGAGGTATGCATCGGTGAATCGGTGTAATGTGCGCATCTGCATACCTCTCTGTACTGATTAAGAAGCCGACTAAAAAGTCTGCAGTCTGCGCGGGCTCTAAAGAATAGTTTACTAAAACAATTATCTGTAGACATATATATCTTTATTCCGGTTTTTTTGTCGTACTCGCCCTTCGGTAGGGATCTATGGAGTGGTTACACCGAAACGCAAGCCTTCATCTCTTGCCGTTCGGCATAGGTCGATCCGACAACAGTGTTTTCTAGTGTAAGTAGCAAATTCGTTTAGTGTTTTAAACTAGTACGTTAGACTTTTTGTTTTTCTGGACAGGGCCTGAACCATCGACCATTAGATCATTTCACAGTGAAGTGAATGCGATTCGGCCGCCCGGCCCGCTTGGCTATCTGGCCGTCTATAGATACCGATATTTCAGATGAAAGTGCAACTAGAATTATGGTATATTAAGGAACAGAATTAGTTAAATAGATACAAGAAGTTCTTCTTATGCAATCCACTAATAGATGTTCGCGATCACGTTTGACCATTTTTCTCTATCCCTTGCAGTATTTATTAGGTCTCCTATGTTTCTTAGCCCTGTTCATTGTTTGACATTACGGAGCCATGACATTTTCTTCCTGCCCACTCCTCTTCTTCCTTCGATCTTTCCTTCAATTAAGGTTTGCAGAAACTGGTATCTTTCGTTTCTAATTAGGTGCACCAGATATGCCGGTTTTTTCTGTTTAATTGTGCATAGCTGTTGTCGTTCTGTACCAATTCTTCTCAGGATTTCTTCATTCGTTATTCGTGCGGGGTCCAGACTTTAAGGATTCGTCGATAAATCCACATCTCAAATGCCTCTAGCTTATTCATTGTGTTTATTTTTAAAGTCCATCCTTCCATGCCATATAGGAGCACCGATCATATATAGCATTTCGTGAATCTTAGTCTTAGGTTCAGGTCAAAGTCAGAGTTCGTAAAGACGTTTCTGAATTTCATGAATGCACTTCTGGCCCTTTCTATCCGACTTAATTTCCATATCCGATATCTAGTCTTCACATAGCCAGGTTCCCAGTTACATAAATTTTCTTACGCGCTCTACATCTTGATTGTTATAATAATATGCCAGTCTTGCATTTTGATGTTAACATAATTGACGGCTGATTATAAAGAATTTCGTCTTTTTTATGTTGATGCTAAGTCCCATGTTCTCGCTATGTTCTCCAATTTTATAAAGAATATTTTGGGAGGTCTTCTATATTGTCTGCTATTAAGACCGAGTCATTCGCATATCGTATATTATTGACCCAGGTACCATTTACTTTGATACCGCTTTCGCATTCCTCAAGAGCTTCCTGGAAGATACTTTCTGAATATAAATTGAACAGTAGTGGGGAGAGAATGCATCCCTGTCTTACACCTCTCGAGAATTGTTTGAGCTTGCGTTGTTTCATTATCCACCTTGACGACAGCTGTTTGATTCCAGAAAAAGTTAGACATAAACAATAGCTCCAAAACCCTTCAATGAATCGGTGGAGGATCTCTTCAAGAAACTAAACGGGAGGTCCCAGTATGAAAATAACTATCCTCAAAATAAGAACGTTGTAATCGAAATGGCAATAAACAATTTTTTAGTTTGTATATTCCAGTTTTCTATCCTCTTTACCCCTTACGGTAGGAATAAATAAACTGATCGTATCTCTCCTATCTCTCCATGCTATTCATCATCGGACAAATCGATGCAATCGTGAATTTCTAATTCAAAGCCAGATATCTTCTTCATGTGCCGTGCTCGATTATCGAACGTTGGCTATCAAATTAGCTATAGCAATTTTGTTAACGGCAGCTCGGAAAAAGGATGCAGAGGATCTGTTATACCATTCTCTTAGGTTTTTAAGCCATGACGTTCTTCTTCGAGCTGGCCCTCTTCTTCCGTCTACCTTGCCTTGTATTATTAAATGGAGTATATTATAAAGCCAGATATACACTTTGAATTTTATACCAATACGTTTAAAAAATTTCTCTCGTTGACGTGTCAAGTACTGATTAGATTGACACGTCCCTCTGAGAGACGCGAGATCTTGTCTTGTGGAAGAGCTCTTCATGATCCGTCGTGATCGCTCATTCTGTGGTGAAGCAAAGGGCAGCTCAGTGCAGGTTATCACGCGACACCCAGATTGTATTACCCTTCTCTCGGCATAAAGAAAAGGTACCACTTTAGTCCGTACTTTCAAATATGAAGAGGAGCTACTGAAAAGTAGTCAGCGAAACTTCGATTAAACTAATCAAGGTCAAAAGATGCCCAAGAGAGCGAGCATGAAGGTACCGCAACCAAAAATTTTAAGTAGTTGAAAAAATTTTAAGGCCTTGTTGTAAATGAGGCTCGACAGCTGGCGCTGAAACCTAACCAAAAGCCACAAACATAACTGTAAGGTATACACAAAATCATTTAGAACGCTTAGTGGAACGGTCTTCGAGGTCAAACGACTCCTTTGGAATCTACAATCTGCTCACATCAAAGTGCCTGTTGAGCTATCTAGCTGGCAACTTAATGTTGCCAAATGTTGATAAAATACATTTATCATAATAAAACATTCCAAATTTCGCAATTTATAAGTTTTTAGAGTTTTCTCTGTTTTTTTAAGTCTGGATCAAAGTATTTAAACCAAGTAACAACAGAACTTGATATATGAGTACCAGCTTTAAAAAACACTTCATTTTATCTATTTGTAATATTTATAAAGGCCTGACTATTTTCTATTATATTCATACTTTAATGTAAAAGAGTATCTGACTTTCCATTTGACTACTGTTAAAGTACTGTATGAATTACAGTCAAATTTTGTACATGTAGTGTAATTGAATTACTAGAGGTTAATAAAAACACTTTAGGTCTATGGTTCTTCCAAAGAAATTATGTTCACAAACTAACATCTTAAAACAAAAGTGCAAATTCTCGAGTTGACAATGTTTTTAGACCGCTGTTAAAGTTGGTATATTGGTTTATTTTAACAGCTTCACGTTAACCTAAACTGATTAAATTTTATTTGATCAAAACTAATTGGCAATAAAAAAAGAAAACAATGAATAATAATTATTCATGCAACATCGTTGGGTATATTATAATAAATAAATGAGTAGATATATATTATATTTGTATGTGATTAAGCAACAATTGACTGTACCTATTAAAAATTACATTTTATATTATTTGTCTTTGACGTTTCGTCTTCATAGCAGGAAATCGTTTCAAAAAAAAAGTTAATTAAAATAAGGAGGTTATTCTACCTGTTGTATTAGTTGGCGCTTTGACCAAATTTGTCAGGTGATTCACCTATCCTCCATCTTGCAGGCAGATAGCCATATTTTGAGTATTTTCATCTTGGAGTCAATATCAAATTCTTATTTGTTGTATTTATGCATTTTGTATTATGTATGAATATTATGATGCATCTCTGATCCTCGGTTTACTGTAAAGAGACCGAAATCATTAGACCGAAAGCAGTAGACCGAACTCATTAGACCGAAAAGCACTTTACCGAAACCTCACTAGACCGAACAGCAGAAGACCGAAAAGAAGTTCTTTTTTACTTGTCGCAGTAAAAGAGATAAGACTAATGTAATTACAACTAAATGTTATTTGGATGGTTATTATAAACAGTTAAAATGGTGTTAACGTCACTCTACCCTTAATTTATTTTTACCTTCACTAATGTGTTTAACGGATAAAAATTATTTCATATCAGACTGTACAGAGCAACAATTTACACAGTCTATATATAAATTAATACAAAAAAAATACAATAAACAAAAAGACAGATATACAAAATCTTAGCATAATTTACTGCAAACTTTTTAAATTTATTTACCATTTCGGTCTAATGCTGTTCGATCTAGTGAGGTTTCGGTAAAGTGCTTTTCGGTCTACTGCTTTCGGTCTAATTGCCGTGTACCCTGTGATTGTATATCACAGTATATATATATATATATATATATATATATATATATATATATATATATATATATATATATATATATATATGTACCGTGTATCCTCTATTAATGTGAGTATATTCTTATTGCTGACTTCTTTTAGTATTGCTGCTGATGGGATGCTACACTTTTTTTTCATTAATTCTCTATGCTCACTGTTCCACGAATGTTCGCATATTCCATATGGCCGCAAATTAGGGTTGCCAGCTGTTAAAAACGCAAAGTATTAGGAGCTATTCCAGGTCAAATCAACACACTTTGAATTAATTTTTTTCCTGACCTATTTAGATTTTGTTAAAATTTAGACTACTCATAGTGGATGATTAGGTGAAGAAAAATACAAAATTTGAAATTTTTATCTCAAGACGTTTCCGGAATATGGTTATGTAAAGTTTTCCAAAAAGGTCCAAAACACCGCGACAATACTTTATTGGAATCGTTGTAGAACCTGACCTGATTGAGCTAGAATGCTGGGAGAGGTGTCATTTTGCAGCATTTTTAAAGCTCTTTACAGTGATATATACAGCATGATTTTATGATAAACAAGTTTTTTCTCAAACAAACAAAATATATTTTGATTAAGTTTTTTTCCAAAAAGTACATAATTTAAAATTTTCATAATATTCCTACAAATACATAGTACTGTTGTTAATAACATATAAAAATTTTATCATGGGATGGTGATGGGTTCAACATAAAAAAATTAATTTTACACATACAGTATGGTGCAAATGAAAGGAATCAATTCGTAATGTCGCAAGCGGGCGACTTTAAGGAAAAATCCCAAAACAGGTCGATTTTTATTTTTAAATTGTAATTTTTTGGATATGTATCATAATAGTGACGTCATCCATCTGGGCGTGATGACGTAATCGATGATAATCGTGTTGATTTGACCTGGAATAGCTCTTAGAGATAAAGTGAAAGAAAGCTAGCGCGCAACGCCACTTATTGGACAAGATGGCTGCTTTAACAACTCGCATTTGCCATTAAACATTGTCAACCTGGAATATTATCATCTCGACTACCTATAATTTCTATAGTACTCTTCAATGATTTTCAGGATCTCTTGTTGTTCATAGATCGCATGTTCTTGTTGATTTTTTAACTTACGAATATTCCTCGTTCTTGTCTTCAACTTTCGTTTTACAACTTGTAGACTTTTGTTTGTTATATGGTATTAGTTAATCTTAAAGTACCCCGCACAAACCTTATGGAAATTAGGTCCCAGTGGATTTCGTTCATACTTTGGGAAAATACTCTTTGAAGCATCCTGATAAAAAGTTCTCATGGGCACAACTCAATCGTATGAAGGATTTTCAAGATACAGAGGCACAAACTCGGAAAATTATAAGATTTACTGGGTATTCCAATTCCCTGAGTTACTGGTTATCTGGCAACATGTAGAAGTTTGAAGCAAGGAAAAGTACTAGTAGTCTAGGATTTTTTCCTGGCTATCCAATGGCGACCTTTACTTTGACCTTGACCTTAAACGGACGTCATCTTCTAAAGTTTCGAGGGTTTTGGGCATTAAATTGATATAAACAGATTACTCATGGGTTTTTGGGATCGCTAAACACGAATATGCCATCAGAATTGACCTCCAGAGGACGTGGTGGCCAAAGCCAATGCAAGGGACGTCATATTCTAGAGTTTCGATGGTTTTCGGCATTTAATTGATGCTAATGAATTACTGGAGGGGTTTTGAGGTCGTTAAACACGAATATGCCACCAGAACCGACTATTGGAGCACCTGGTTTCCAAGGTCAATGAAAGGCGCTTAAGGAGTTTCGAGGGTCTTTGGTACTACATTAATGCAAACGGATTAGTTATAGGTTTTTGGGGTTGCTGAACACGAATACGTGATCAGCACAGACACAGGAGCACCTGGTTCCTAAGACAGGTTTCCTTCTGGAGTTTCGGAGAAATCAAATGGATTACTCTTAGGTGCTCATATATAACTAATCCGTTTGCATTAATGTAGTACCAAAGCCCCTTTCATTGACCTTGGAAACCAGGTGCTCCGGGAGTCGGTTCTGGTGGCATATTCGTGTTTAACGACCTCAAAAAACACTCCAGTAATTCATTTGCATCAATTAAATGCCGAAAATCATCGAAACTCTAGCTAGAAGATGACGTCCCTTGCAGTGGCCCTGGCCACCACGTCCTCCGAGGTCAATTCTGATGGCATATTCGTGTTTAGCGATCCCAAAAACCCATGAGTAATCTGTTTATATCAATTTAATGCCGAAAACCCTCGAAACTCTAGAAGATGACGTCCGTTGAAGGTCAAGGTCAAAGTAAAGGTCACCATTGGATAGTCAGGAAAAAATCCTAGACTGCTAGTATTTTTCCTTGATCCAAACTTCTACATATTGCCAGATACCCAGTAACTCAAGGAATTGGAATACCCAGTAAATCTTATAATTTTCCGAGTTTGTGCCTCTATATCTTGAAAATTCTTCATAATACGATTGAGTTGTGCCCATGAGAACTTTTTATCAGGATGCTTCTAAGAGTATTTTCCCAAAGTATGAACGAAATCCACTGGGACCTAATTTCCATAAGGTTTGTGCGGGGTACTTTCCTTATGTCTTTCCTAACGACTTTTGAAATGGTTATGTAAGTTCCTTAGCTCTGCTATGTTTCTTGTGTGCGTATCTTTTATTTCCCTTCTTTTTTGCATTGTTTCTGGTCTTCTGTGAGTTTTTCATTGTTTGCTTGGTTTGGCACTTTCTCTGTGCCTTCATTAGAGCGTCCATAAACGTTTTATTAAGCTGTTCAATACTCGTTTCATCTTACACATCTTTTTGTAGGTTATTCTCTATTTCCTAGTGGTATACCTTTATGTTAGTAATTGCAGTGAACGTCATATTTTTAGTCCTTGCTACCATATTTCTTTTTTCCTTCTTTACGTTTAAGACTAGCTTTGCTCTCTTCGATCTATGGTCACTTCTGAGTGAAAATTGATTTAATACAGTTACATCTTGAATAGCGTCTTTTTTGGTAGTAAGTATTAAGTCAATTTCGTTCTCGTTTAAGCCATTTGATGAATACTAAGTCCACTTTCTTTGGGAGCTTTTTTGTACATAAGTATTCATGTATATGATATATTATATAGCATGTGTTTCAAAAGAAAATCTATGAGGTTGACCCCTTTCGTTTCTATCGCTATATCCGTGATACTTTGAGTAGTTTGAGTGAACACTTTGTGTAGTTCCAACTATTCTTTGTGTGAGTTTTATTTACCATAAATCCGACGCAACCATTAGAAGACTCTTATCTATAATGCAATTCAGGGGTGGCCAAGCTCCTTGATAGTCCGAGCCATTTTTCAAAATTTGAAATGTTTCGAGAGCCGCAAATAAACAATTATCTAAAAAGTGTACAGAAGGTATTAAATTTTTCTCTCACTGTTTGGATTTCACGAATTTTAAAGTGAAATAAAATGGTTAACATCGTTGTTTCAAATATTCAAATAATTCTACAAGCGGCCTTTGCTAATTCAGGATACTTTGATTCATCATTTTTCCATCTTTTTCTGGGACTGCCTACTTATCTTCTATCGTCTTTCAAAAAACACCGTCTTTAACACTCTGCCTTCCTCTGATTTACCACATGAACTGCCCATCTTATCTTAGCGAATAATTAGCTATACAGTCTTAATTTAGATTGTCTTTTTAGCTGCTTAGATCTTAATAATGATGGCAGGGAGTATAATGTTCTATTCCACGCAACTATCTTTGCTGAGACCTCTTTGTAGATGAGCCCATCAGAATCAAAACCTGCTAAATCCTAACTTTTCGTTCGGCTTTGATGCCCCTTTGATTGAAAAATACCGGATACTTTTTGGAAAATTTACATTTTTAATGTTTTTTTAGCCTCCTGACAAAATTTCAACGCATGGATCTAGCAGGTTTTGATTCTATAGGCCTCAGATGTAGTTGTCACGTGCGATTATCGCCATATATTTAAACTCTTTTTTTACCAATTCCAAATTGTGGCAATTAATAGTTATGTTCTGCCTAACTTCTTGGTCTTTTTTGGATTTTTGGTTATTAGCATGTATTTCGTCTTCTCTTCATTTATTTGAAGGCCCAAACTACCTGTTTTCTCCTCGAGTTGTGAAAACAACTCTCTCACGTCTCTTGTGTAGATTGACTGACTGCACCTATATCATCAGCAAATGACAACAATAGTTTTAATCCTCGATTCGCAAATCCTCCTGTCAGCTCAGATGATATTTTACTTATTACATATTCTAAGGACAAATTGAACAGCAACAGTGATAAGGGGTCTCCTTGCCCAAGTCCTGATGTTACACTTAGTCTTTTATATTCGTTGTCAGTAATTTAAAACATTTTGAAAAACAAAAATTAAAAGTAAATCGGGTCCATTTATTGAGAGCCACAAATAATCCTTTAAAGAGCCACATGTGGCTCGCGTCGCGAGCCACAGTTTGGCCACCCCTGAATAGGTCTTCCGACGAAAGTACCATTTGTTCTTCACCTCTTCACCGTACTTCCGATAACCCACGTATATTCCATTTTACATGCTTCAGCTCAGTTTCAATTTCCTCAAGTTTTTCGTCCTCCATCAATGTTCCGGTATTACATGTTGCCATAAACCATAATCCTTGCAGTTGTCGTTTGTGTAGATGGCCTGGTCGACTCCTGAGTATTCTTAGCACCCTATATCCCTCTACCTCCGAGACTGCTCCATAGCCCGTTTTCAAAGAACTTCCGGGAGAGGGCCTTGCATTTTCTTCGTTTCTCATTTTACATGGATTCCTGGGGGAAAATTATGGGAATTTCTATTCATATAAATTCACACCACTGTTATATGTTAAAAGTGTGAACTCATAACAATTACAAGACTCTTTCAATATATCTGTTACGCAATAAAACTACCTGCATAATATTGGAGAAACAAAACAAATATAATGGAAGATATTTTATAAATCGAGATCGAACATGTAGATCCATCACTATTATCCTCAGAAGACAGGTATGTTTTGTGTATAACGATCTACGAATATGTAGATTTTTTCGTTTGTATGAAGAATAAGTTTCTATTGGATTTACATTAACTTAGATATTTAAATACAGAACCTTGTTTTTAAGCACAATAATTCAAATATTCGATTTTTTAAATTATGACTGATTACAATGTACAAAATTTGAAAGAAATTACATGTAAATTTAGAGTTTGTATTGAAATGAGAGAGTGGCCAAATAATAATAATAATATAGTTAATACTTATCGAATCGGAGGTTAAATCAATCAAATCAGTCTTCTTTTTTATTACGCTACCTGTTTTTTCTCCATCCATCGAACGGCCTCACCCAGTGTGGAAAACTCGACAAAGGCGAAACCGCGGGAAGCACCTAAACAGCACAATAGATACCAATGGTATTACCCGTCCTCATGAAGTAAAAAAATTGACAAAAAACGGCCTAAGAAAACGGTAAACTTTTAAAAATCTTAGTTGATTACCTGTGTCTTTCTTCCTGATGAGTCGGATGTCCTTTGGAAATAGATCACATCCTATTATGTCCTGTCTTATCTAAAAAGGTACAAATGTTTCAACAAAATAAAACAATTGAGTTATCACAGCATGGTCTTGGTACTATAATTTGAATATATTATAAAATAATGAATACAAATGATATTATACATGAAACAGTAATACAGTAGAACAGTGGTTCCCAACCTTTTATGTCTTGCGACCCACCTGATGTTTTTTCATATTCGCGACCCATCCCTCACCCATGATGATACGCCATTCTGTACTCTGTACGCCACTCATCTACTGCAAGAGCCACACCACGACCCATCTGAAATCTGTCCGCGACCCACTAGTGGGTCGCGACCCACCGGTTGGGAAACACTGCAGTAGAACCTTCATAATCCAACCCTCACAAAAATCGAAAAAAATTGTGTTTCCTTCCTTTCACACTTTAATACCTCCATCATGAGAAATCTTAACATCCATTCAGCAGTGAATCCCTGCAAGCCATTTTGGTATATATTTTCCCTCGGTGCCGCCCAAAATCTCGACGGCCAAAACACCGACACGCCAGAATCCCGACACGCCAGAATCCCGACAGGCCAAAATCCTGACATGCAACAATCCTCGCATAAGTAAAAATTCCGACTTTTGTTTAATATTTTTAATACAAAATATTTTTGTTTATTAACAAATAAAAAACAGATGGCCATAAACAAAAAACAAGAAATAAATGTAATTATATGTTAAAAAGAAACTTATCAAACCTGTCGGGATTTTGGGGTAGACCCATTTTTCCTCTATAAGTCCAAAAATCAACTTGCTGGTACATGTCTAGAGACAGAAGATGCAAAAACAGCAAAGAAAATATTACAATCGAAGCTAATGGGAAGACCAAAAAAGGAAGGCTCATAAGAAGATGGTTGGATGACATGGGCGACGACCTGAAAACCATGAATAGAAGACAATGGAGAAGAAGGGCACAAGAGAGATCTGAATGGAAGAATATAGCCAGAAAGGCAAAGACCCATCCAGGGTTATGATGCCAAAGAAAAAACAAGACGAAGTCAAAATTTAACTACAAGTACCATAAAAAAACTGTTATGTACACTGTGGTTTTACATCACAGTCAACAGAAGAAGGTGAAACCGGAGATATTTCTATTTCACCTTCACCTCATGCAGAATGGAATATATTGGTGTCTGAACATCCTTTGTGGACTTTCGTTATTAACGATGATAGAGTTATCTAATGATGAAATCATCGATTCAGTCGCTCAGAAAATCAATGATTTAGAAGACTTAGAATACTTTAATAATACTACATGTGCTCCATGTGTTTACACCAAAGAGACAAGAACTACATTAAATACTTTAACAGAATTTTATAGAGCTAACCAGCAACTCTGAATAATAAGAATTTTCAGCTCTTCATACCTTAGACTTTAGACTCTTGGACAATGGTGTAGAGACAGAGAACAACCAAATTATCTAAAGAGGAAAGAAATTACTGATGTTTTAATGCCATATTCTTTTATTTTAAGGGTGTTTTGAAATAATGATGATTTTTAATAAACAAAAAAAATGTAACCTCTATAACTTAAATTTTTAATTATTTTGCCTCTCTAAGTCAAAATTAGTAAGAATGAATCTCAACCGCTTTATGTCAAATCAACATTCGTCTACGTCAAATTCCTCAATGTGTCAAAAACTCTACACCTCGAATTTTTTGGCTTCTCCCTTTATGTTCGACTCATAGAGGTTCTACTGTATGTATATAAAACAGAACAATCAGAAAATTGTAATGTACATAACACAATAAGAATGTTTTTAATTTACAATAAATTTACACATTTAAATACACTACAAAACTATTATACTACACTATATTAACACTTTCAGCTCCGGGCCAATATCAGATATTTGTCTCATGTGCCACTTTTATAGTCATTGGAAAATTGTTGAAATTTAAACACAGTAGCCATGTTGGTGGCACCTGGTTGTTAAGAGTGTGAACACGGTAGCCATGTCCGCGGACTTGAAAGTGTTAACAACCCACCTATTGTGGTTTTTATGACAATACCGTGTCTAAGACAAAATAAATTTTAAAATCTAATATTTGTATATACGTACATCATACTCAGATATGTGTTGTGCTAGGCCCCTAATCATTATAGTGTTATTTGGTGGCTGGCTCTTGAATCCAATAATTTCAGATCCACTGGCTCCAATGGGCATGCAACCATAGCTTCTTTCACTGTTAAAATCATATTAGGTATTAAATACATAAAGTATAAAAAACTTAGAGCCATTCCGAAAAACCTATACCTAGTACTGTCCCTATCATCATCTCTACATCTATCTCTGTCTCTGTCCCTTTTCTGTTTCTTCTCCCATCGGGAACTACTACTTCTAGATCGCTGCCTTCTGTGATCTCTATCTCTATCTCTGGTTCGATGTCTTTCACGTCTGTCCCTATCACGATCTTGTTGATCAGGACTTCGTGAACGGGCCTTTCTATTTTCTCTCACATGGTCCTGAGCATAGTCACTATCACCACTGTCACTATCATATTCTGTAACAAAAGAACATTTTTTAATGTATTACGTCAAGTTTGTATATTTTAATTGATACATAAATATAGGGAGAGAGAAATGAGGCTATCAGAGCAAAGTGGCCTAAACCCAAAAATGAAGTTTTGAGATAAATGAAATCTTTGCATTCATATTTCCATTACCTCTATGGGATGGCGCTACAAATTATCTACCTCCATCTAGCCAAATATAGAGGTAGGTAATGTAGGCCCCTGTTAATCTGAAGATTTAATGTTGCTGCTTTTATTGACATATTAATCTAAACATGCCCAATTTGTGGCTTAGGCCTCAATTGCCCCCTCCTTGAGATCTCCGCTGACACTTTTTTTAAGAAAGAGATTACGGTTGAAAAAAAAGATAGTAAGTTTTGTGTATGTCCATGAACCTAGCAGAGCAAGGTTAGCAGAATGGAATCAGACCAAGTGCATAATTAGGTGCTAATTAAGTACCCCAATCGCGAATTTAGTGCTCCTTTTTTTTAAAAATTATGACGTGTTCTGCCAGGTACATATGAACTCAGCAGAGCACAACCATAAAAAATATCAAATCGAAAAGTGACCAAGCTTATAATTAAGTACTAATTAGGTGCTAATTTAGTACCCTAATCGCGAATTTAGTGCTCCTTTATTTTTTAAGTTATGACATGTTCTGCCAGGTACATATGAACTCAGCAGAGCACAACCATAAAAAATATCAAATCGAAAAGTGACCAAGCTTATAATTAAGCACTAATTAGGTGCTAATTTAGTACCCCAAACGTGAATTTAGTGCTCCTTTTTTTTTAAATTATGACGTGTTCTGCCAGGTACATATGAACTCAGCAGAGCACAACCATAAAAAACATCAAATCGAAAAGTGACCAAGCTTATAATTAAGTACTCGGAATTCAGAGTTTGATTTGAATCTAGTCAATGAACCTTGGATCGCTGCATTAATTATGATACCGTTGACGAGTTTCATATTTTTCACTTGTCATTTTAAGGATTTTACGATTTTGTACACGAAAAGTTAGGATAGATTTGCAATGAAATTGTCAACTCTAAACATTTTTTTTTTCAACCGTAGAATATGTGATAAGGGGCTGTCCATAAATTATGTAAAACTTTTTCATGTATGCATCTCCGTCTTTCTAATGATGGATCAGATTGACGTCTCTTTTCAATCATCTTACGTAATTTATGGACAGCCCCTAATGAATAAGAAAGGGAGCTTTAAATTATAGAGAAAAGTACTAAATAAACACTCAATTAGCATCTGACTATGAGATAAGTCACGTCAATTTGATATTTTCTAACTGCTGTGCTTTGCTGAGTCATAATCTAAAAAAAAGGAGCACTAAAATCGCAAATGGGGTACTAATTAACACCTAACTATTAGCTAGGCAATGTTTCATTCCGACGTTTTCTTATGGTACTTTTATGGTACTGAGCTCACATGAAGCTTGGCAGAACATATGACGGTGTAAAAGTAAGAAAAAAAGAAGCACCTTTTGGGGTACTAAATTAGCACCTAATTAGTACTTAATTATAAGCTTAGTCACTTTTCGATTTGATGTTTTTTATGGTTGTGCTCTGCTAAGTTCATATCTACCTGGCAGAACATGTCATTACTTAAAAAATAAAGGAGCACTAAATTCGCGATTGGGGTACTACATAAGCACCTAATTAGCACTCAAATATGAGATAGGCCAGCAACTGTATTGATGATTTTTTCAACGGCTTGACTTTGTACTGACCTCGCATAAACTTGAATGCAGTACGCGCCAAAATTTGGAAAAAAACTGAGCATGAAATTCGTTATTAGGGCACTTAATTAGCACCTTAATTTAAGATAGGTATGTTTGGACTTTTTTGATTTTTTGAGGTAGTACTCTAATGACTTCATATGTACCCGACAGAACATGGCTTAAAGGAAAGAAAAAATGGAGCATTTAATTCGCGATTGGGGTACTAAATTAGCACCTAATTAGTACTTAATTATAAGCTTGGTCATTTTTCGATTTAACGTTTATTAAAGTTGTACTCTGCTGAGTACATATGTACTTGGCAGAACGCGTCATAGTTTAAAAAAAAGAAGCACTAAATTCGCGATTGGGGTACTAAATTAGCACCTAATTAGTGCTAAATTATAAGCTTGGTCACTTTTCGATTTGATGTTTTTTATGGTTGTGCTCTGCTGAGTTCATATGTACCTGGCAGAACATGTCATAACTTAAAAAATAAAGGAGCACTAAATTCGCGACTGGGGTACTACATAAGCACCTAATTAGCACTCAAATGTGAGATAGGCCAGCAACTGTATTGATGATTTTTTCAACGGCTTGACTTTGTACTGACCTCGCATGAACTTGAATGCAGCATGCGTCAAAATTTGGAAAAAAAACTGAGCATGAAATTCGTTATTAGGGCACTTAATTAGCACCTAATTAGCACCTAAATTTAAGATAGGTATGTTTAGATTTTTTTGATTTTTTAAGGTAGTACTCTAATGACTTCATATGTACCTGGCAGAACATGTCATAACTTAAAAAATAAAGGAGCACTAAATTCGCGATTGGGGTACTAAATTAGCACCTAATTAGTACTTAATTATAAGCTTGGTCACTTTTCGATTTGATGTTTTTTATGGTTGTGCTCTGCTGAGTTCATATGTACCTGGCAGAACACGTCATAATTTAAAAAAAAAGGAGCATTAAATTCGCGATTGGGGTACTTAATTAGCACCTAATTATGCACTTGGTCTGATTCCATTCTGCTAACCTTGCTCTGCTAGGTTCATGGACATGTTTTGTGTCCTGTTGATAACTGAATAACTGAAATGTACTTAAATATGGTAGAATGCCTTGGAATCGAAAATTCTTAAAAGTTTTTGGAACATAACAAATGAAAAATTTCCCCAATATATCTGTTTATTACCATCTATTCAATTCAATGCCAGAGACCTGATAAAAATAATAATTGCCGCTGCTATGTTATGGTAATTTGTTTTTCTAGAAAGGTTTGTATTGTTGATTGCAATAAAGTAAGCTGGTGGTCGCCAATAGACGCTATAGGCTGCGTACAGCATCACTCCGTAGGAAAACTATTCATTTTTGTTACTTTTAATAAACTTTGAAGGACATTAACTACCTTCTTTTCTAAAATTGTAATTCTAAAACAAAGAGCCCTAATAAGAGCCACTTTTAGAAGGATGTCCAAAGTATCATGTAACAGAGACTTAAAATTGGCATTAAAGATCCACAGTTTCTCGGGCTTACTGTGTGGTATCGAGTCTTGAACTGTGAATAAAATCGATCTAAATCGCCTTGAGGCTCATGAGATATGGTGCTATAGAAGAATTTTAAGAGTTTCTTGGTAGGAGAAGAACAGAATCACGTAGAAAGCTTGAGAAGGTCGAGGCCCTCTAAGGGCTGTAGCACCCAGTAGCGTGCTGGCTATATAAATGAATCGGTGCAATCACCGAGAGGCCGCGGCCTCTTGAGGCCGTTCAAATAGGTTTTTTTCACAAAAAATTTTAGACGTAACAAAAAATATTTTTTTAATTTCAAAAACATTTCGTTTTATGATGATATTATAAGCAATCTACATCCTAGAAATTTTGATACAATAAAAAATAGTATGCCTTTAACAGCATTTAAATCATTTACCTACTGAAAAATTAAAAAATAATTATCCTGCCATATTATCCGCTACTACAATTAGAGAACTCGTGGATTTTCTGATAAATGGATTGTATTAAAAAATAGGATTTTGCAAAATACTGAAATTATAGAAGATCGAGTTAATGATGAATGTGTTCAGTCTACAAAAAATATGAAGGATGATATTATTAATCTAAGTGATAAAGAACATGAAGTAACAAATGACAATGTTGTTGATATAGTAAAAACTTTACCTCTGTGTAGAAAATGCATAATCAACTTAATGCCTCGCTTAATGCATAATTGAAAAATTCTCAAAATTTTATTTTACTTTTATCGTAATTACATTAAATTCATATATATTTATTCAGGAAATTATGGTTTCTGCCTTACTGCATACAATATTGTTTCAAAGTTTTATGTTTGATTTAAAAATAATTTATATTTTTGTTTTTTTTTTGATTTTATAAATAACAATAAAACATCCTGATAATAGAAGGTAAAATGATGGGAGGCCGCTTTTCTATAGAATCACTGGGCCACTTGAAAAGTTCCAGCACGCAACTGGTAGCACCAAGATGATGATGATATAGGAGGAGAAGATTCAAAACTCCACAATACTAGAACCTCTCAGCAAGACTACTGCGATTATAAAAAGCATCCAGAAGAGAAAGCTGGAGTATTTCGGACATTGTAATGAGAGGTCCCAAATATAGGTTGCTACAAAATATTACGCAAGTGAGAATAGCTGGCAAACGCAGTCCAAAACGAAGAACTTAATGGTTGGTTAGGGTGGCAGTGAATAAAATTAAGATAGCTATGACGGTAACCATGGTAAAAAATCACTCTGAAAGGATATGGTACAGGAAAAAGAAAATAACAGCCCATCCCCAAACAGAATTCTGCGTACGCCAGTGACGAGAAATTTTTTATTTCTTTGGGCCAGGGAACACTTGTGAGCCCTTCAGACATTTAGACCTCATATCCATTGTATCATCCCTATCATACAGACCAGGTCCAGAAGAACCTGGTGTTTGGCGATTCTGGGACCCAGGCTGCACTGGGCTCCCATGTTTGTCAGAATAATCAGAGGCTGCAAATCTGAGCTCCTCATGCCACCATGAATGTCTAATCGTTTGGGAGAGAGAAATATAGATTATTGATATTATACAGGGTGTAACAAAAATACAGGTCATAAATTAAAGTACATATTCTGGAACCAAAAATAGTTCAAATGAACCTAACTTACCTTAGTACAAAAATATGTACATAAAAAAAGTTACAGCCCTTCGAAGTTACAAAATAAAATGCGATCTTTTCCAATATATCGAAAACTATTGAAGATTTTTATTGAAAATGGACATGTGGCATTCTTATGGCAGAACATCTTAAAGAAAAATTATAGTGAAATTTGTGCACCCCATAAAAATTTTATGGGGGTTTTGTTCCCTTAAACACTCCCAAACTTCTGTGTATGTTCCAATTAAATTATTATTGTGGTACCGTTAGTTAAACACAATGTTTTTAAAACTTTTTTGCCTCTTAGTATTTTTTCAATAAGCCATTTTTTATCGAGATATGGCTTCTTTTTTAATATATTTACATAAAAATTTTATGGGGGTTTTGTTCCTTTAAAGCCCCCAAATGTTTGTGTGCGTTTCAATTAAACTAATATTGTGGTACCATTAGTTAAAAACAGTGTTTTTAAACCTTTTTTCTCTCTTAGTATTTTTTCAATAAGCCACATTTTATTGAGGTTTGGCTTCTTTTTTAATATGGTTCAAAATATACCTAAAAATGTTAATTTTCATATTATTACCAGGTCTCGATAATAGTACTTAATCATATACAAAATATGTGGTGGATTTGACAAATATTCAAAATATCTCGATAAAAACTGGTTTTTTGAGAAAGTACTAAGAGGAAAAAGTTTTAAAAATAATGTGTTTAACTAATGGTACCACAATAATAATTTAATTGGAACATGCACACAAGTTTGGGAGGGTTTAAGGAAACGAAACCCCCATAAATTTTTTATGGGGTGCACAAATTTTACTACAATTTATTTTTAAGATGTTCCTGCCATAAGAACGCCACATGTACATTTTCAATAAAAAATCTCTAATAGTTTTCGATATATTGGAAAAAATCCATACTTCAAAAGGGCTGTAACCTTTTATGTGCACATTTGTATTAAGGTAAGTTAGGTTCAATCGAACTATTTTATGTCCCAAAATATGTGGTTTAATTTATGAGCTGTATTTTTGTATACCAAAAGACCATTGACAGAAGTTTTTCACCCAAGTTATAATTGTGTATTATTATTATTATATTATTTATAATTTACTTGTCAGAATGGCCTTTATAGTCTCAAGTCAAGTATAAAACACTTACAGCCTGTTCTCTGTACACTAATTTTTTTCTTTATAAATTAGATATACCTCCTACCTAGTACAAAGGATATTATTTGATGCTACGAGATGCAAAGTGGCCTAATCCACTACCCACAATTTTACCAAAACGCTTTTATTACATTAAAGTTTTTATTACATTAAAGTTATACCTTATTTAAGTATTTTCATATGCAGAGTGGATCAAGCATTGGTTGCTTGAACCGCTCTGTTCTTTCCTTTTAAAAGGAAGAGTGCAAATAACAGGGGAACAATCAGAAGAATTTAATTGAAGAGAGGTATTAAACAAGGAGATAGTCTCAGCCCTCTGCTATTCATAATCGTAATGAACGAATTAATAAGAAAAACTACAGCAAGAACCAACCAACTACAGACAATAATAGGATATCATAGATTACAACCGGTAACAATAGAGTCCTTGCAAGAGAGGCAAAAAATAAACATATTATAAAACACAATAGTGATAGCGACTGTGCTCTATGCAAGTGAAAACTGGACAATTCTGGAAAAACATAAGAGCAGAATAAATGCAATGGAGATGAGACATTTGAGAAGGATAGTTGGAAAGACAAAATGGGATAGATTAAGCAACGAGACTATAGACCATTCCAGGGTGATGTCATTTGATAGTGTCTGAGGGGCAAAGATCTTGTAAACAAACTAGGTTAAGTGTAGAAAACCATTGTTTAATTTAAGAATATGATTAAAATATCAGCGTTTTGTTCAGTTTGAAAGTGTTCCAGTAAGCGCTGGACTCCACTTGCAATTTTAGTCGCACGATTATTTTGTCGCGCTTATTGAACTTATTGTTTCAAATACGAGTCAATCCATCTGCGACTAAATAATCGTGGATTGACTTGTATTTGAAACAATGTATTCAATTTTGCGACAAAACAACCGCACGACTAGAAAATTGCAAGTTGAGTCCGGCGCTAAAGGTAAAAGAGATAAAGTGAGTTTCTTTATAATACCAGCCTCATTTAAAGACCAATATGTTTTAAATCACTATGATCACAATAAACTGTAAACAAAACGACGATATGGGCCAAGAAAACTGATTTTCTGATTATACCGGGTTTTTGCATCCCCTACGAGGGTGTCCTATATCTAATATTTGAAATTTTTGTAGTTAAAACCACAGATTTTTTATAATAAAAGGAGAAAATAGCAAAAAGAACACCAAAAACACAATTTTTGCCCCTCAGTGACGGTGTCAAAGTCACGTGACCTGGAATGGTCAATTAGGAGAATGGCCAACCAAGAACCAATAATGAATAAACTAAAAAAGAGACAAATGAATTGGTATGGGCATTTGATGAGGATGCAACCCAACAGAATTACAAGAAAAGCCCATGAAGCAAAGAACATCGTAAAAAGAAAAAGAGGCAGACCAAGAAAAAAATGGATACAGCAAGTAGTAGAGGCGGAAAAAGTTAAAGGGAAACTACTCGAGGAAGTGAAAATAATGACAGAAAAGAGAAAAGAATGGAAGATATGGGTGAATGTAAATTAAAATAGCGATCCCACATCCGACACACTGATAGGGTACAAGGAAGGGGAGAAAGAAAGAAGAATGTATGACAATGAGACAAAATGTTTTGTTTTTTTATTATTATAATTTTGGCCTTAAAAGTTGTCAATAGTTATTTCTTTGGTAATGTTTACTTCTTCAAAATAAACCAGTAATCTTAACAATAAAAAAGTTACAGGAGATTTATTAAGAATAATAATATAAACAAAACTGTAGGTACAAAATGTAGTTCAAAAAATGTAGGATGTAGGTATTATAGCACTAAAGCTTTCACAATTGTTGCTAGAATCACACGCAATGAAACAATAGATCTAAATTTAAACATCTCAAATCGAAGTTAATTTCAAAAATATTATTATTAGTATTTTTAATCAGTGTTACATTAAGAAAATTTAGAAAACGGAACTAAGAGAAAAACAGCTGAATGTCATTGTGCAAATAGTTGACAACTAGATGACATTGTTAATGAACTTAAAAAATGAGGATCAATCACTAGATGCAATAAAAACTACAAATGAAACAAAGATAATCGCCATAAACATACAAATAGTAATACATAATTTAAGAGAACGTTTGTACTTAAATAAAGTAAAACAAAATACTAACGTGATTTTTTAAGGTACCCATTTTGCCTGCGATTTGAAACGGGTGATTTAGATCCGGAGTCACTTTTATGTCTATAATTTGGCGAGAAGGGATTTGGAGAGATCCTGTTGGAGGGCTCCGGTGAGCTACTCATATTTTTATCACTAGTCGGGTATACACGTCATACAAATTACGAAAACCGAAATCGAAAATATAAAATGTTAAAAATGGCGGCTATCTCTCACACGACACTTTGTTTTGTAAGTGATAAAAATGAAGGAGGAGGAGGAGGGAGAGAGAAGATGCAACCGTACACATGCGTCGTAGAAATATGCTGCGCATTCTGCGCAGTAGAAATTGGGTCTGGGTCGTTCCTGGAAAGCCCAGGAAATTTTTCAAAAGCTCAAAAGGAAAACGAAAAATTTACTGGATCTGAAATTTTCTTGTGGCATGTTTTACACTGACAACACTGACTAGGTATTTTTGTATGTAATTATTATTAATAACTTACAGAAAACAATATTTTGAATACGATTTCCCGCTTGGAAATTGAAACGTTACTTTTAACCATTGATTATAGACACGGAGTGTCTATAATCAATGTTTTAACATAGAATACCTAACTACCAAGAAGAACCGACACGGACGGCGATTCTTTTGTTGTTAGCATGTACTTAATTTGTTAATTTTAGTATGAAGTTGCCAAGAGGACACACGAGTACACTGAGAAAAATCTCACACATTTCTGGCGTGTATCAATAAAATTTTAGTTGCACTGAGAAAAAGGTTGCCTGCAGGACCGGCTTTTGTTGACATTCTTAATATGGTGGAATTATTTTTGATTTACAAAAGGTTGCAAATACAACACAAAGTAATGGTGAGAATTATATTGATTAAAACCATCGATAAAATACCTTTTTTATCCTGATTTTAGCATTGAAAGACCAATAATAAAATATATTATAGTGGCGTGACATGCCTATGCCTTGCATTATTTTTAATTTACTCTCACTCTCTTGTGATAATTTCTTGGTAGTTTTGATGAAAGGTACGGTAAATTTAAAGTGGAATTAGAAAAAAATTATTCTGTGTGTCTTTGTACTCACTCTCATAATGATTCCAACAAAACTCGTGTCGCTATACTGCATTATTATTACCATTATGTATACATAACAAACTTCTCTATCGATAAAGAATAAGGTATAAAAAAATTGCTACCTACCTTTCCTGATTTTTTGGGATTGAAAATAGGCTTAAACCAGGGGCGGCCCGTCGGGGTAGGCAAGGTAGGCGCCGCCTACCCTCTTCAAATGTAGTACAATAATATAAATTATTAATATAAATTACCTATTTCAAAATTGTAATTTATAAATTTTGACACAATACCTACAATAAAATAGCAAAAATTATCCAAATTATTTGCAAAAATATCCAAAAAATTTTCTCCTTAGTTATAATTATTGTACGCTCCTTGTAGTATCAGTAGTACTGTATAAGATTCTATATTCTTCCTGGGTCAGGCACTTGAAAACGTAGCCTGAAATAGAACGACGCCAACAACGAATTGACGTGCGATCTCTCTCTGTTTACGCGAGCAGACCTGCTGCAGGTCTCGTGTATTCTACGATTTTGAAAGGGCGCATAGGCACAGAGTCTTATAGCCGGACCTCCAAAATTTTATCAGTTGCTTCTCTTGTGTCTTGTGAAACTGTTTTAAATAATTTTGTTTTTTGATTTTGGCTGTTATTAGTAGGTTAAGTATTGAATAAAACTAGGTAGGACAAATTAAATTTGTTTATGAAAACTGAATAATAAACAGGTAAATTTGAGATCGGTCTATTGAAGGGCATTTTAATTTTATATTAATTTAGTAATAATTCACTAACGACAAATAAATCTGTGAATAGTTATTTGTCAGTCGTCCATTATATTTTATAGATATAGATAGAAGTGTTATTAGAATTTATAGATAATTAAAAATTTAAAGCGAGGTTAATTGTTAACTTATCAATTTATTCGAAGAGTAAATTATTATTTGATACAAAAATAAAATAAGTAATATTTGACGTTGTTGAAACGTAGGTGTGTTAGTTTTATTCGTGGAAAAACTTTAGTCATCGAATATGAATATTTTAAACGATGTAATATGCAGTTTGATCGAGACGCCTTATTCAAGGCGCCAAAATCAAGAAAGGTCAGAAATTATTTCAATGGGCCGGCCTTTACCAAATTTAACAATTTTATCCACAGATAAGACAAAAGACAATCGACCATTTTCGAGATCGTTTAAAACAATATGGTATGAAAATCATAAATGGCTAAGCGGAAGTTATTTTAAAAATTCACTTTTCTGTTGGCCTTGTCTGTTGCTCTCAAGTTTGAAGCAAAATGTTTGGGTGAGTCAGGGATATTCAGATTTGAAAAATTTATCAGCTAGTGTAAAAAAACATGAATCTTCGAAAGAACATTTAAACAATTGCTTAGGTTTAAAACGGTTAGAAAAAAATAAACAAACTATTGACAGTGCTTTAGCTGGACAAATTTCTCTATCTAATAAGATATATAATGAAGAAGTTGAAAAAGATTGAAGAAGTTGAAGAAATTGATGTTACAATTCTGTTAGTAAAACAAGAACCTGCATTTCGCGGTCGTGATGAGAGCCATAATTCTTCAAACATGGGTAATTTTAAAGAAATTTTTAATTTAGTAGTTAAACGCGATCAGGAAATCCAGGATCATGTTAAAAAATAGAAGGGGTGTTCACGGGTTAGTCAAAAACAATACAAAATGACTTAATAGATTGCCTTGCCGATTACGTAAAAAATGAAATTTCAACAGAAATTAATGAAAGTCAATTTTTTTCTATACTAGCGGACGATACTACTGATATAACCGAAAAATCACAGTGTACTTTAACAATCCGTTTTGTTAAAAAAGTTGGTCAGGTAACAGAAAGATTTTTAGGGTTTTTTGATGTTAGCGAGAATAGATCTGCAGACGCTCTATATAGTTTAATTTCAAACGTGCTTGAGCCATATGATTACAAAAATAAATAAATTGCTCAATTTTACGATGGTGCAAGTGTAATGGCTGGCTCTTTAAACGGATTACAATCAAAAATTAAAGTAGATGCTCCAAAAGCAATTTTTACACATTGTTGCGCTCACAGATTACATTTAGTATTGCAAGACGGCTCAAAATGTATTACAAATTGTAGGATATTTTTTGTCGCCTACCCGAAGTATATGTGTAGCCTACCCGCATACTCAGGTCGCGAGCCGCCACTGGCTTAAACCATCCCTTGTTCTTGTCTGGCAGCCACGAAATATACATGAAAACCCTCGTTGTTTCGCAGCCATTCCAACAGTAAATAAACCACTTAACTATGTACACACGAATAAATACTACACTAATAAACTAATACACTATACACAAATAAAATAAAAACTAAACTTAAAACCTAGAAAATAAGTCATTCCATGTCAAATCACTCAGGCAAAAACTTTTGGATCTCCGTTTTTTCTGAAACTTGGTGACTTGGCTTCTGCCGGACGTAAAAATAAGATATTTAAGATCAAAAAATCTTCTTCTTTTTTTCTCAAAATGTTATTTTATGTGATTTTACAGTGATTTGGTGTTTATTTAAACAAATTTGCATTTTCTATCGTAAAGTATCAATGAAAAACATAATATTTTAATAGAAGGGACTCAAAAATGTCATATATGGCACTATAACAAGATATTTTGATCAAATTTTATAGTGTAGAAAACGTTAAAATACCGTTTTTTACATTTTCCTCCATTTCCAAAATACATCATCATCGAGTTGGCTGAAATTTTGCCCACAGATAGCCAAAACACAGGAATTTAAGTAGTTAGAAGGATTTGAATTATATTACAATACCAAAAAAGTTACTTGCAGTAATATCAGACTCAAAAGTATATTAGTCCAGTCGGGATAGCATTTGACCTTGCATGCCGAGCTGCCAAAAATTTTATTTTTCTAATCTTTAGGGGAGTCAATAGTAGCCTAAATTTAAAATCACGAATGAATTCCTCCGTTACGTTAGCCGCCATCTTGATTTTAAAGGAGAACCTGTTTTGCTCAATATCTCCGCCATTTTTAACTTTTCGACAAAAATGGTAGGTACTGAAACTGCTCCAAATAAATCGTATTTACAATTATTACAATTTCTTTTTTAACAATTTTTGTCGTGAGGTCGTTATTTTCGAATTAATTGTACTTACAGTAGACGCCTATATTTTTAACTATGATATTGGATGTAACTTTTTTGGTATTGTAATATAATTCAAATCCTTCTCACCACTTAAAGTCCTATATTTTGGCTATCTGTGGGCAAATTTTGAGTCAAATCGATTATGATGTATTTTGGGAATGGAGAAAAATGTAAAAAACGGTATTTTAACGTTTTCTACACTACAAAATTTGATCAAAAACTTATTTTGAATCAAAGTAACTTGTTATAATGCCATATAATGACATTTTTGAGTTCCTTCTATTAAAATATTATGTTTTCCATTGATACTTTACGATAGAAAACAAAATATTAACGTCTAACCCCAAGCCAAGCCAAACAAACAACAAACGCCGATCCTGTACAAGACTAAAGTCAACAAAATTGTTTGCTTTTGAGGCAAATTGAGAAATGGTCGATCTCGCACATGCGCCTAAAAATTTAGTTCATAGATAATCCGTCCGTGTCGGTTCTTGTGGTAGATAATAATATGTATTCTTTGCTTTTAATACATCAATGGGTGCATTCAGCAGACGCAATCGCTAACTAATCGATTAGTAATCGATTTGTGATTTACATGCTGAATGTCACAATTTATGTGGCATTCAGCAGAAAATCACTAATCGATTAGTTAGCGATTGTGTCTGCTGAATGCACCCAGTGATAACAATCATAGTGGTTTATTCCCAAAATATAAAATATTCTGCCTGGCAGTGGCGTACCTAGAATTTTCCTCTGGGCTTGGGTACCGAAATATTTTTGTATTGTTTGTAAAAGATAAGTTACTACTATTACTAGACAAGATTTCTACTATTTAAGATATAAGACAAGTTTTCTACTATTCTTTACATACTGATACGTTTTTTTAGGAAATATTACGCGAATTGACTTTTAATTATTATTAAATAAATAAAAGACTTACTTGGAATTGTTTATTTATAACACTTACAATTAACACTTATTTAACAACAATATCTAATTTATTTTACACTTTCTAACATTTAATTTATTTACAAATACGACTTATCTACTTTACAAATACATACATTTCAGCAACCCGATCAAACAATATATCGCGTCGAATATATTAACTGACTGCCTGCTGCTTAAAAATCATCCGCTTATATAGATACGGCTCTGCTTCGAGAACAGTCAGGAAGGCCTGAGGCGGGTCCACGCCTATCATCGGGGAAATTTCTGGATTAGCGGAGACAATACTCGTCGATGACGTGTCGCTGTTGTTTGTTGACTACTAGGGGCAGGGCCGGCCTCAGTTAGAAATTCGTCACATTGCCCCCTCCTTAAAAGATGGTTCCTCCTGGAACCTTGTCAGGACTGGAACTGGATGCTGGTATCGGCAACTGGACCCTCTTTTACAACTCCCAGTTGTATAAAAGTGACAGGGGACGGTCTTCTTTCCGCACCAGTAACTATGCGGATTGCAACAGACTAACACCTGGACCTCGGTGTCTTGGAAAATTTCTTCTACCATATTTCGGATAACTCTCCAGTCTAATTGGCTGCATTCTAACTTTGGTATGGCTAACTTTTGCACGTCGGACTCCAACACGTGTTCTCTCAATTGAATTAATGCATCCCATACATCTTGGTAGGTAGGTTGGTCACGGACAGTGTCTTTTGTTACCAGATAGAATAGGTAACGTGATGCATCTTGGAGTTTCAATGCTTTGCCAGGAGCTGGCAGTTGGCATTGAAGTTCTGCAACTCGACCAAACTTCCTTCGGAAGGCGGATGCCAACCCTCGTGCGTCTTTGATACTGGCCGGGATGGTATGGGCCAGCGAATAGTCATCGGGAAGTGCGAGAAGATCTCGCTTTTCTTCAGTGGTAACACCATGTCTTGCTTTACCGGTACCTCCGTAGGCACCCATGAACTCTTCAAAGGTAAGGTCAGGTATTTCTCGAACTTGGTTGACTTCCACTTCCTCATCTACGTCGTGGTCTCCCTCGTACGGCGCCAACCGATTATGGTGGACTATCATCGGCTTTCCCCTAGGAATCTTGCTTATTCGGTAGATAACGTCATTGATTTTCTTGACAATGAGGTACGGACCTTCCCAGAACTGCTGCAACTTGGGAGAACAACCTGTTCGCTTCTTTGGATTATAAAGCCAGACTTTGTCGTTCTCCTTGAAACATCCCTTCTCAACTTGGGTATCGTATCGTTTCTTCATTCGGTCGCTAGCGATCTGAAGATTAGAACGGACCAACTCATGTATATCGTCCATTCTTCTTCGTAATTCATTCACGTAATCCTCACCAGCAACATCTTCTCCAGGTCGACATCCAAACTCTAGATCACAGGGTAGACGCATCTCACGTCCAAATAGGACTTTTGCTGGTGTTTGGCCAGTTGATTCGTTAACAGCAGATCTATAGGCCATTGCGAAGAACGGAAGGTACTGGTCCCAGTCTCGTTGATGATTGGACACCATCTTTGTCAAATACTTGCCGACTGTCCTATTCATACGCTCCACCATTCCATCCGATTGCGGGTGATAGGCCGTGGTTCTTGTCTTCTTCATGCCTAGTTTATCACAGATTCCTTGAAATAGATCGCTCTCAAAGTTTCTTCCTTGGTCACTATGGATCTCCAGAGGTACTCCGAATCGGCTGATACAGTCTCTGATTAGCA
This sequence comes from Diabrotica virgifera virgifera, assembly GCF_917563875.1. Lineage (NCBI taxonomy): Eukaryota > Metazoa > Arthropoda > Insecta > Coleoptera > Chrysomelidae > Diabrotica > Diabrotica virgifera. Next base: position 216,931,778 of record NC_065446.1, read on the forward strand.
CATCTGCAATAGTGGCGGCCTTCTGGTCTGAAATTGCGTAGATCTCAACCCATTTCGTGAAGTAATCCATTACCACCAACATGTATTTGCATCCATTGTCACTTTCTGGAAATGGCCCGGCAATATCCAAAGCTATTCTTTCAAACGGACTTCCAACATTGTACTGTCTCATAGGAGCCTTTCTTTTCCGGTAGGGTCCGTTACTTGTAGCACAGGTAGTACATTTCTTACACCAGTCCTTCACATCGTCAGAACTATTCATCCAATAAAATCGTTCCCGAATTCTCTGAAGGGTCTTCTTTACACCAAAATGCCCTCCTGATGGACTGTCGTGTAACTGACGAAGTACTTCGGCTACTCTGCTCTTTGGAATCACCAACTGTGTTCTCCTCACCGAACCATCATCATTTTCTATTACTCGTTTAAGCAAGCTGTCTTCCAAGATAAATGAGTCCCACTGGGCCCAATACGTCTTAACTACTGAGCCTAGGCTTGATATTTCTTGCCAAGATGGTCGACGATTTTCTTCTTTCCATTTTCGAATCTTCTGTAAAACTGGATCTTTTTCTTGTTCTTCCTTGATCTTGGTAGGCGTCCACTCGTCGTTGACCACTGTTGTTCTTAGTACTGCTGCTTCCTTCGACTCTGTTTTGTTGCAATGGGAACATTCTGCTGGACACGGTCTTCTAGATAGAGAATCAGCGTTCCTGTGGCTAACTCCGGCCCGATGCTCGATCTTGAAATCATATTCTTGAAGTCGTTCAATCCATCTGGCTATCTGACCCTCTGGATTCTTAAACTGCATTAACCATTTAAGGGCGGCATGGTCGGTTCGGATTAGAAACTTCCTTCCGTAGAGGTATTGATAGAAGTGTTCCACTGATTTTACTACTGCTAGAAGTTCTCTTCTCGTGACGCAATAATTTCGTTCAGGTTTTGAAAGCACTTTACTAAAATATCCAAGGACTCGTTCCTGTCCTCCTTGGATCTGCGACAGCACTCCTCCAATTCCCACATTACTTGCATCCGTATCTAAGATGAACTCTCCTTCTGGCAGTGGATACCCTAATATTGGCGCTGTAATTAAATGCCTCTTCAAAGTTTCAAAGGCCGTTTGGCAGTCTCCATCCCAGCAATAATCCCTTGCTTCCTCTGTAAGTCGCGTTAATGGCTTAGCGATATCTGCAAACTTCTTAATGAATCTCCGGTAGTAAGTACATAGTCCCAGAAAACTTCTCACTTGATGTTTATCAGTTGGTTCCGGCCATTCCTTAATGGAATCGATTTTTCCTTTGTCCACGGCCACTCCTTCTTTGCTGACTATATGGCCTAGATAATTGACTTTACTTTGAAATAGCTGGCATTTCTTGGGATTTAACATTAACTGGGCAGCTTTAAGTCGATTAAAAACGTCTTCTAAATTCTTCAGGTGGTCTTCAAACGTCTCCCCCAAAACGATTATGTCGTCTAAATACACCAGGCACGTCTTCCAAGATAACCCTCTCAACACATTTTCCATAAGCCTCTCAAATGTCGCAGGAGCATTACAGAGTCCGAACGGCATAACGTTGAATTCCCATAATCCAGATCCTGTCGTAAAGGCCGTCTTCTCCTTGTCCATTGGATCCATTTCTACCTGCCAATATCCAGACTTCAAGTCCAACGTAGAAAACAATTTACTTCCAGCCAATGTGTCCAACGTGTCGTCGATCCGAGGCAGAGGATAACTATCTTTCTTGGTAACATTGTTCAACAAACGGTAGTCCACACAGAACCTCGTAGTTCCATCTTTCTTCTTGACCAGGACCACCGGAGAGACCCATGGGCTCGTAGAAGTTTCTATCACCCCGTCTTTCTTCATTTCTTGAACAATCCTTTCAGCTTCCTCTCTCTTCGCCTGTGGTAATCGTCGAGCTGATTGACGAATTGGCCTAGCGGTACCAGTGTCAATTTTATGTTTGACAACTGTCGTTCTTCCTGTCTTTCCTCCTTTCGGTACGAATATGTCACGATATTGCCTAAGAAATTCCCTTAATTTCCTTTTTTCTATTTGATTTAGAGATTGGCCTGCAACTGCAACCATTTGGTCGAACTTGTCGTTGGAATTATCTGATGTTGTCGTCTGACGGATTATGGACGTCACGGGTACACAAGTTCCTACTTTTGTCTCCTTCTTGATGGTCACCGGGTAGTCATTGACATTAATCAATCTCACGGGAATTTCTTTAGCAGAAGTAACCAATTCCTTTCCAATTATGATTCCTCGGCCAACCTCCTCGTCGTGGTTCCATGGCTCCATCATAACAGGCGTTCCTTCTTCTACAGTTCCCTGTAGCCGCGCTACGATGATCGTTTCACTCCTCGCAGGCACAACTGTATCTTCTCTAATAGCTGCTAGCATAGTGCTGTCATCATGTGGATGAAGAAATACCTCCTCGTTGCCAACTTTGATTACCCTGTTCTTAAAATCCAATTGAAATCCACGCAAATTCATTACGTCCATTCCTAATATAACATCTTCTTCGATGTCTGCAACTATGACAGTATGGACGAACTTTTCTGCTCCAATCCCCAATTGTATCTGGATTTCTCCGTGGATGTTGGCATTTTCACCTGTGGCAGTCCGCAGTCGCAACCTCGTTGGTAAGAGTTTCTTACGACTGTTTATAACTGACGGTCGTATAATGGTCCTGGTCGCTCCGGTATCCACCAACAATGTATAATTTTTACCATTTATTTCTCCATCTACATATACATTATCTTCACGACATTTCAAAGAAGCTATTAGTATTAGATGGTCTTTAGAGGAGTTCTGAGTCGAGGCTGCCCCCCTAGGGTCTGTGCGTTCTCTTATTTCCTGCTGGTGAGTTTCTTGATTTGCGTTCTTCCTTAAACTCCGTGCGTACCCCTTTTCACCACAATTGCAGCAATTCATGGTCTTCGTTTTCTTCGATGTAAAGCCTTTCACCATATTTACCAGCTGGTCAAGTTTGTCTTCATCCTCTTCCTCTTTCACGGTCCTAACTTTACTGTACCCGCCAGAGGCCTGGGTAGCTGATTCGTATTCGAGGGCGGCAGACAAGACATCGACCAGCGTCTTGTGACGAGCTAACCGCAGTGTTCTTTGCATTTCATGATCACGAAGGCCATCAATAAATGTTTGAACAGCCAACTTTTCCATCATGTCTTCGGGAGCTGTTGGATATGCATATCGTACCAACCTGGCAATATCGACCTCGTATTCTTGAAGAGCTTCATCTTTCTTTTGTCTTCGGTTTTTAAACTGCGACTGATAGACATGCTCTAAATGTTCGTGCCCGTATCGCATATTCAGTCTCTTTTTCAGCTGCTCGAAGTCATCTGTCTCCTCTACGGCTATGGTCTGGAGGACATCCAAAGCGTCGCCTCGAAGAGCAATAGTGAGGTTTACAGCTTTTTCTTTTTCGGACCATCCGTTCGCTCTGGCCGCCGATTCGAACTGTTTCATGTAGTTGTTCCATGATGACTTTCCGTCGAAATTTGGCACCTTAACACGAGCATGACCTACACTCCCTTCAACTATCGACCGTGGCTCCAACTTGTATTTGGTTTCATCATCTTTAATATCTGTTAAGATGGGTTCCACCACTTTGTCCACTTTTTCCGTTTCCTCCAGTTTCTTTTCTATTTCCTTGATCTTTTCTTCAAAGGTAGATTTTATGGACGATATCTTGTCGTCAAAATCCGAAGTGACTTTAGAGATCTCGTTAGTCATTTTGCTGTCAAGGGATGAAATATCACCCGAAACTTTCTTCTCTAATGATGCAATGTCTGTCGAAACTTTCAAAACATCCGAGGAAACTTGGGAAATTTCACTAGAAACCTTTTTCTCTAACGATGTGATCTCTGTTGAAACTTTGTTCTCCAGCGATGTAATGTCTGTCGAAACCTTCGAAACATCCGAGGAAACTTGGGAGATTTCACTAGAAACTTTGCTCTCTAACGATGTAATGTCTGTCGAAACCTTCGAAATCGACGAGATCACAGCAGCATGCTTGTCTTCAAACAAATAGGTTTCTGGATCTTGACCCTCTTCTTGAAGAGCGTTCTTTAGACGTTCGACTAGATCAGTCTTTTTCCCAGTAGTGTCCATGTCTCTCTCTTCTAACTGGTTGCGGAGCTCCTTAACGATCAATTCAGTGATTTTCTTATGTTGTGAAGACATTGTCACACACTTTATTTATTACGATTTATATTTTATTTATTTTTAAAAGTTCCACACTCTATTTAAACCGAAAATTTACGTTAAATTTATGTATTTCAAGTATCCTCACTTCTGCACCATTTTGCTACGTTTTTTTAGGAAATATTACGCGAATTGACTTTTAATTATTATTAAATAAATAAAAGACTTACAAATTGTTTATTTATAACACTTACAATTAACACTTATTTAACAACAATATCTAATTTATTTTACACTTTCTAACATTTAATTTATTTACAAATACGACTTATCTACTTTACAAATACATACATTTCAGCAACCCGATCAAACAATAAAACAATATATCGCGTCGAATATATTAACTGACTGCCTGCTGCTTAAAAATCATCCGCTTATATAGATACGGCTCTGCTTCGAGAACAGTCAGGAAGGCCTGAGGCGGGTCCACGCCTATCATCGGGGAAACTTCTGGATTAGCGGAGACAATACTCGTCGATGACGTGTCGCTGTTGTTTGTTGACTTCTAAGGGCAGGGCCGGCCTCAGTTAGAAATTCGTCACAATACAATATTTTTATATGCTCTGGGAGGGGCTTTAACACCCAAACCGCCCCCTGGGTGCGCCACTGCTGCCTGGAATTAATTTAGTATCATTATAAAAATATGTCTATATATTGATGTGCATATAGTGCATAATATAAATTTATTCAACAAAGAACACATGATAAGAGCAAACGTATGAAGAATCAATGGCGGATCTACGGGAGGGAAAAAGTGGAAATCCCGCCCTAAGACTAAGAAGGTGCAAAATTAAAGAAAAAAGAATTTTGAAACATAGAAATATATTAGTTGACATCAGAGCTGTGGTACTGATTACCGACAATACTTAAAAATTGTACTGAAGTAATTTTAAGTAGGTACTTAAGTACTTTACTCTAAGTACTCCAAAATATATGTGTACCGGTACATATGATTACCACACACCACACTAAATAGAAAACATTGAAGACTATTTGCAATAATCCGTAATACTTAAGAACTTTTAGTGAAGTATATTTCGAGTACTAAAGTACATTTCGAGTACTAAGTACTTTTGGAGCACTTAAAAGTATTTTTTATTTTTTAAATTGCAAGTAAAAATAATATACTTAAAACAAATTAAGCACTAAGTACGAGTTTTCCGACAAATACTTGTACTTAGTGCTTAATTTGTTTTAAGTATATTATTTTTACTTGCAATTTAAAAAATAAAAAATACTTTTAAGTGCTCTAAAAGTACTTCGAGTACTAAAAGTACTCGAAATGTACTTTAGTACTCGAAATATACTTCACTAAAAGTTTTTAAGTATTACGGATTATTGCAAATAGTCTTCAATGTTTTCTATTTAGTGTGGTGTGTGGTAATCATATGTGTCGACAAATTGTTGTTTCGTCCTTTAGAACTCGTCAGCCAGGCTTCCTGTATCCGACAAATAAATATTGCTATAATAAAATATTCCCGTTACTCTGAGTATCTTCATTTATTTTTCTTTTGACAAAATTATTGTACTTTATTTATAAAGCACTAAAACACTGGAGACCATCTTGTTCAGGGATGGGAATTCAACTTGACATGACAATGATACATCGTTATATACCAGGGGTGGGAAAACTTCTTTTAGTAAGAGCCACAAAATATTTTTGGTCTATTACCAAGCGCCGCAATATTTGTTTCCTTACCATGTTCGAATTTTTACTAATTTTGTTTAAGGGGGAGGGGGCATGGTTTCAAATCAACATTTCAAACACATTTTCTTGAATTTTGTTTGAAATTATGGTAAAATTATTTTATTTTTAAATTAAATAAACATATTCAGTACAATTCAAAGATTATTCAAAAAAAATTCAAGACCAAATATTGAAAAATAAGTCAACGAACGGTGGCAAATTTTTACAGGCAGCTCCAAAAAAAAAATGGATTTTGCAGTAGAACTCGTCAATGGTTCATATGAAACACAGAATTCAAAAATATTTTATTAGTTTATGAGTTTCTCGAGGTACCTAACGCTGTTGAGTTTTTATAGTTTTAACGATTTTTGAGTTTTTGATATCACTCAAAATACAAGTCAAGTTACCGACATTTTTGTAAAAAAGGGTGAAAATCAACATATTTATTATTGTTAACCAAAACATATCTCGACAGAGTTAACTCACATTAATAAATTAAGCGTTTACTTAATTAGTTTAATTTATTAATGTTTTGTATTTTGATAACGATTTCCGAAGTGGAAATCGAAACGTCAAATAAATTTAATTTCAAACTTAAATTGTAGCTTATTAGTAAATTCTATTTTCACATTGCTATTAGTTACTTAAATATTTGAAGGGAAATTCCGTGCTTAAATAGATGTAAGCACGCATCATACGTAATATGCAACACGCGTCATCAAAATAAACAAAGTTATAAATTTGAAACATCTTAGATTCTCTTCATTGCTTTTGTTTTCTTTGAAAGAATTAAATAATATAAAAATATGCACGATGATTTAATCCTATTGAACGAATAATTAACAATATTAGTTATAATTAAAATGACGTTGACGTTGACTACTTGCAAAACATTTTTGCACAATACCTGCTCATGGATTAAGCAGTGAAAAATAATAACTGATGTTCTGAAAATTGTTCATGGACGTAATCTCTAAGTGTTCTTAACATTACAATATTTGCTCCTCTTAAATTTGGTGCTCCGTCAGTTGTTACACTTACTAGGTGGTTACAGCGTTAATTTAAAAATTTCCAAACAGTTCCAGACTACTTCAAAAATATCGTTTCTATTAATTTGTTGAAATTTCGTTTATTTCATTCAGGGAGCCGACAAAACTCTGTCGGAAACCCAAATAATTACCCGCGTTAATTTGAAAATTTGCGGAAAAATAACCCTCTGCGAAAGTGTTAATTAATAGCTTCATTATCTATATTTATTAATTAATATTAGCAATAATTGAAAAAAATCTTTAAATGATAATAATTTACTTCTTTTCCGTGCAAACCAGACAGCATAATTGAAGAATTGGTAAGGAGAGGTTTTAAAGCAGTGAATGCTATAAATAAAATTAAGTGGCGTACCAAGGAACCACTTGACATGTTCATAGTGACTTTTGACAATAGCGAAGATATAAATAAAATACATAGTATACAGCATATACTACAATGTAAAGTCGAAATCCAACCATTTAAATCCTCCAAATTAATATGTCAATGCAAAAATTGCCAGGCATATGGGCATACCCAAAAATTTTGCGCCAGACAAGCGAGATGTGTCAAATGCACAGGGAAGCATCATACTAAGGAGTGTACCAAATCAAAAGATGTCAAACCTAAATGCGTACACTGTGGACAAGAGCATCCAGCTAACTATCGTGGCTGTAAAGTGGCTATTGAATTACAAAACATGAGGAATAGAGCAATAGATAAAAAAAGGGGGGTTAATAAACATCCTTCAGTAAGCAGGCAAGTTAACGAAAATCTAACATTTGCCAATGCAGTAAACAACGAAAAGGAAAGTGGCAAAAAGGAGGAACGAACTAATAATATCGAACAAAGTCTGCAACTCATATTAGCGAAGCTAGAAAATCAAGAACAAATCATAACAACACTGGATGAGAGGCTAAAAAGATTAGAATATAGTGCCAAAGGAGCTATACCTAAATCGAAACAATATTAATTCAATTAAGGTACTAGTGTGGAACGCAAACGGACTCCTGAACCACCAGCAGGAGCTTCAATTAGTTCTACAGACAGAAAATATAGATGTATGCCTCATCTCAGAGACACATTTTACTAAACACTCATTTATCAAATTTCACGGTTATAGAGTCTATCATGCGATTCATCCTGATAATAATGCAAAAGGAGGAAGTGCAGTGATAATTAAAGAAAATTTACAACATTACGAAGAAGCCAACTACGTAACAGAAAAAGTGCAGTTAACTGCAGTAACACTTAGAACTCTTAGATACCCACTGATAGTGGCAGCAATCTATAGTCCTCCGAAACATGCAATAAGTAAGGAGGAATATATTGACCTCTTTACCGAGCTGGGAAATAGATTTATAGTAGGAGGCGATTATAATGCTAAAAATACCCACTGGGGCTCAAGGTTAACCACAACAAAAGGCAGAGAACTTTTAAAAGCTGTGAATGAATACGGAGCCATAACCTTGTCATCAGGGAAGCCAACTTATTGGCCTACTGACCCCAACAAGATACCTGACCTAATTGATTTTTTCATAACCAAAAATATATCGCAAAACTACCTGAAAATAGATGAATGTCATAAGTTATGTTCTGACCATACAGCAATAACACTAACACTAAGCGAAAACATAATATATAAAGAAAATAACCCTTCGCTAACTAATAAGTACACCGACTGGATAAGCTTCAGACAAATGCTAGAAGAAACAATTAATTTAAACGTTTCTCTTAGAACCGTAAAAGACATTGAAAAAGAAGTTGACCAATTCAATAAAGACATCCAAAGAATATCTTGGGAATGTACTCCAGACATCAAAAGACGCCTAAAAGGATGCAACTACCCGGCAGAAATTAGAACGCTGGTATACGAAAAACGGAAAGCAAGACGAAAATAGTTCCAAAGTAGAGCTCCTCAAGATAAAACAATTGTAAATAATCTCACCCAACAAATAAAAAGAGAGATAAAAGAATTTAAAGAAGAATCCATTAGGACATACTTAAACAACCTAACGAATGAAAGATCCACAGAATACTCACTATGGAAGGCAACCAATGGATTAAAAAGACCAATGATGCAAATACCACCCATAAAAAAAGAAGACGGCACTTGGGCTAGAAGCAGCGAACAAAAAGCAGAATGCTTTGCTACACATCTAGAAAAAATATTTCAACCGCATCAACAACAACAAGAAGAAGAAGCATTACAGAGCAACCATTTGCAAGAAGAAGATAACATAATGCCAGTAACTGTAGAAGAAGTAATAAAAGAAATCAAGTATAATTTAAACCCGAAAAAAGCTCCTGGCTTTGATTTAATAACAGGACAAATATTAAAACAGTTCCCAAGAAAAGCAATTGTCAAGTTGACCTATTTAATTAATGCTGCGATCAGATTAAAATATATTCCTTCATTGTGGAAAGTGGCGGAAATAGTAATGATACCAAAACAAGGCAAAACACCACATATAACCTCTTCCTATAGACCAATATCACTGCTGCCCACAATGTCTAAATTATTTGAAAAACTTCTCCTCAGAAGATTGCAACCAATTATAGTAAACAAAAAATTAATTCCAAATCACCAGTTTGGTTTTAGGCAAAAACACTCAACTATAGACCAACTCCACAGAGTCACCGATATTATAGAAAATGCACTAGAGGAAAGAAAAGTTTGTTCAGCTTTATTCTTAGATGTTGCCCAGGCATTTGACAGAGTTTGGCATGAAGGACTATTTCATAAATTAGAGACTATTCTTCCAAAATCATACACAGACATAATTAAATCGTACTTAACTGATAGATATTTCAGAATCAAGCAAGATGATGCTTATTCTGAACTTAAAGAAATAAAAGCCGGAGTCCCCCAGGGTAGCGTATTGGGCCCGGTCCTATATCTCCTTTATACATGTGATCTACCAGAATTCGATAACTACTGTTTAGCTACCTTTGCCGACGACACCGCCATATTAGCAGTAGGTAAAGATAACGTAGAAACAGCCAATAGACTACAAAATGCGATAAGCAAATTCCAAAAATGGACTAAGACGTGGAAGATTACATTGAATGAAAGCAAATCAGTACATGTCGATTTCACTAATAAAAAAATTCTGTACGCACCAATAAAAATTAATGGACAAGACATTCCGTATGCCAACACAGCCAAATATCTGGGCTTAACCCTAGACACGAAGCTTCGCTGGAAAGCCCATGTAAAGAAAAAGAAGGAAGAATTAAATATTAAATATAAAAAATTGTACTGGCTACTGGGAAGATACTCAGGGTTGTCAACGTATAACAAGATGCTAATCTACAAACAAGTTATAAAACCAGTATGGACGTATGGTATCCAACTGTGGGGATGTACAAAAAAGACAAACTTGAAAATAATACAAACTTTTCAAAACAAAGTATTAAGGGGCATAGTTAACGCACCCTGGTACATCCGTAATGACGATATCCACAAGGATCTACGAATGGAGCCCGTCGACAAAGAAATCCGAAAACACGCAGAAAGTCATGAAAAAAGACTTCTTCTCCACGAAAATATTGAGGCCATCCAGCTCCTGGACAACTCAAACCAGAAAAGAAGACTGAAGAGGACCAAACCTCACGAGTTGGTGTAGTGTGCGACAAAGCTAATAGCGGAGCATTGCGCGACTAGTGTGCAAGCAACGTGTTGGTGTAGTGCGTGATAAAGTGAAAAGCAGAGCTTTGTGTGATAGTGCGCAATCAAAAAGTGCGCCAGTAATAATAAAGACAACTAAGAAGACATCAAAGGGTGACTCTTAGATATTAAGTAGTTAGTAAGATAGGATAGATAAAAAGTTACTCATTGGTCAAAGACCAGATTGTAGCACTTAGCAAATAAAAAAAAAATCTATATTTATTAATTAATATTAGCAATAATTGAAAAAAATCTTTAAATGATAATAATTTACTTCTTTTCCGCGGGCCGCAAAAAAATGTATAAAGGGCCGCATGCGGCCCGAGGGCCGCACTTTGCCCACCCCTGTTATATACTCTACATTTCGCGGATGACCAAGTCGTAGTAGCAGCGGATAAGGAAGATTTAGAATTCATGACGAAGCGATTATTTCAAACATATGAAGGGTGGGGCCTTTCTGTAAATAGAAACAAAACGCAATACTTATGCATCTGTACTGAAGTAGAAGTCTTTCTTCTTCTTCTTCTTCTTCTTCTTCTTCTTCTTCTTCTTCTTCATGTGCCTTGTCCGTTGCGGACGTTGGCTAGCATCACAGCAATTTTAATTTTGTTTGCGGCGTTTTTGAATAACTCGATCGATGTTAATCCAAATCATTGGCGTAAGTTTTGAAGCCATGAGTGTCTTCTCCTTCCGGATCCGCGTTTGTTTTCTATTTTAGTAGAGTGATTTAGTAGGTGAAGTAGAAGCAGAAGATCTAATAGTTAACGAACAAGAAACAATCAAGAACTGTGAGGAATATGTATATTTGGGAACAATAATCAACAAGAGTGGGCGCACCGAAAAAGAGATAGAGCAAAGGATCGTGAAAGGAAAAATGGTGATTGGATGCCTAAACCCGATGCTATGGTCAAAAGAACTATGTAATCAAAGAAAACATCTCATCTTTAACTCCGTCTTTAAAAGTATAGTGAGAGTGAGTGCTCTATGGATGCGAAACATGGCAACTTACTAAATCCCTGGAACTACGCCTACTTGCATTGGAAATTAACTTCTGGAGAAGATCAGCTAGAAAATCAAGGCTTGAAAGAATGCAAAATGACCAAATCAGAAATATAAGGCAGTCAAGTCAACCATTATAGACGACATTCAAAGGAGACAACTGATCTGGTATGGTCATGTAGAAAGAATAGACGACGACAGACTGCCAAAACAAATTCTAAAATGGACGCCAAGGGAAAAAAGAAGAGTGGAAGGCAGAAACAATCCTGGCTAGGCGGTATTCAGAAGGCAATGTCGGAAAGGAATCTTCACCCTGTCGAATGGAACGACTGACGAAGCTAGAAACTGGGAACCGGAAGGCGAAGAACGCTATAAATAACCGGAATAATTATTATTATTTATATTTATATGTTCCTTGTTCCTGTTTTGAACATCCCGCTCTCCATTTCATACAACAGTAGTGCAAAGTGTTCTAATCCTTAATTTCAATGAAATGTTCCTGTTATATTTATATGACTTTCTTCACTTTTACACAAGTACTTAGAACAAATGTTTCTGTACTTGTACTTGATCTCGATATTTAAGCACCAAATATTTTAAATGTAGGTAGGTACAAGTACACAAATCAGTTACTTAATACTTAGTACTTAAATTTATTGTTCTCAAGTACTACTTAACCGAATTACTTAAGTACTTGTTTATTCTTGGTACTGGTACTTATACTTATTGCCACTTTGAATAAGTACCTACTGGTACTTAAGACTTCAGTACTTTTTATGGGTACTTACAACAGGTTTGGTTGACATGAAACTTAAACCACTTCTTCTTCTAAAGGTGCCTATCTTCTGGAGATATTGGCGACCACATTGACCCATCTTATTCTATTTACGGCAGCGCGAAATAGATCAGTTGACGTTAGACCAGTCCACTTTCTAAGATTGGCTAGCCAGGATATACGTCTACGTCCAGGGCCTCTCCTACCCTCAATCTTGCCTTGTAGAATCAACTGTAGCAGTCGGTATTTTTCATTACGCATAATGTGGTCGAAGAAAGCCAATTTTCTGTTCTTTACGGTGTTAACCACTTCTTTGTCTTTTCTTAGCCTCTGGAGAATAGTTATATTAGTTGTGTGGTGTATATATGAGACCCTCAACATACGTCGGTAGCACCACATTTCAAACGCCTCTAACCGTTTTATGGCATCTTCTGTCAGGCTCCAGCTTTCAACTCCGTAGAGGACACTAAAGACGTAACATCTAAGAATTCTTATGCATACATTGATACTTAAAGACAAGTTGCACAGAATTTTCTTAAGACTGTTAAAAGAGCTTCTGGATTTTTCAATACGAGTTCTTATTTCGTAGCTATGATCCCAGGTATCCTTAATGTTGCAGCCGAGATAGCATATTTTCTGTACTCTCCCTAGGGGTGTATTGTTTACGGTAATTTGGGCGTTTATGTTGGTGTTTTTACTAATGATCATTATTTTTGTCTTCTTACAGTTTAGTTTTAGGCGGTATTTGTTACATGCTTCTACAACATTATCCATGATCCTTTGGAGCCCCTGCGCACTATCTGCCAGCAATACTGTATCGTCTGCATATCTAATATTATTTATAAGTTGTCCATTTACTGCAATACCTTTTTCTGATTCGTCCAAGGCCTCTCTAAAGATGTTTTCAGAGTATATGTTAAATAATGCTGGTGACAGTATGCAACCCTGTCTAACTCCTTTTTTTACTGTGAAGATTTCGGACAGTTCATTTTAGAATCGAACTGTTGCTTTTTGTTGGAGATATAAGTTTGAAACAAGTCTTATATCCTTACCATCGAGTCCTGATGTTTTTAGGATATCGATTAGTTTTCCATGTGGGACTTTATCAAATGCCTTCTCGAAATCTATGAAACATGCATACACATCGCAGTTGACATCCCTGGCTCTCTGTATTAGAACTTGCAAGCTGAAAGGTGCTTCCCTCGTTCCGAGTCCTGCTCTGAATCCAAATTGAACTTCACTTAGCTGTTCTTCTAATTTGGTGTATATGCGCGAGTGAATGATAGTAAGGAGTACTTTAAGTACATGGCTCATCAAACTAATTAACCTATGTTCTTCACATTTTCTAGCGTTGGCTTTTTTGGGAAGTGGAATGAATATCGATAGTAGCCAGTCTTTTGGTAAGTAACCAGTCTCGTATATGTTGTTGAATAACTTCGTAAGAGCTGTAATTTGGTGTGCCTCTAATAGCTTCAAAATTTCACCACGGACCTCGTCAGGTTCTGGTGATTTCCCATCTTTAATCCGCTTAATGGCCATAGTTACTTCTTCGTTTGTTATTTCTGGGCCGTAGGGATTGTCTATTTCATACGGACTTCGTGCAGCATCTTCGAATAATTCTTGCATATATTTTTTCCATCTTCTTAATTGATCTTCAATTGTAGTCAAAATCTGACCTTCGACGTCTACGACTATGCCTGTATTGCGTTGTTTTCTGATGTTCTGTACTTCTTTAATCTTTTTGTGGATATGGAAATCGTCATGTTTGCGTTGTAGTGTTTCAATTTCCTTACATTTCTCCATCAGCCATGCTTCTTTTGCCCCTTTTATTTCCCTTAGTATACTCTTATGCAACTTTTTGTATTCATTGTCATTTCTACCTTTTAATTTCCTTCGCTCTTCCATCATCTGCAATATTTTATCTGTCATCCATTCTTGCTTCTTTTCTCTTTTTGATTTAAGATACTCATGCGAAAGTGTGTTAATAGATGTCTTCATTTCGTTCCATTGTTCTTCTATGCCACTAGAAGTGTCTTCAACTATTTTTGCACACTTAAACCACAGACAGACAAATTCAATCCAATTAAATATTCTAGTTAGGAAAATTAAGGGAACTTAATATATATTAGTTATTATTTATGAGTTTTGTCTTTTATGTAGTTTGGGTTTATCTTTTTTATGTCTTTTGTTTGTTGTTTCATTGGAAGTTTCCCTCAAAGGCAAATTTTACCTCCCAAGGCAATATCTAGATCCGCCACTGGGAAGAACTGTAATACCCTACAAAGAACCCAGGAAGAAAAAGCGGACCTAGGAAAATCAGATTATCCAAGAGCTTCAATTGCTAAAGAGGCAAAATGAGCTTCAATTGCTGTTGCTGAAGGGGAAAAATGAAACTAGAAAGTTCTATAACACCCTAAATAAGATAAGAAATGAGTTTAAACCACGGCTGACGATGTGTAGGAACAAGAATGAACATATAGTTAGTACCAGTGACGCAGTACAAAGCAGATGAGTTGAGCACTTCAAAGAACTACTTTGTACCGAAGTAGAAAATTATATGCATCACCATCACCACAAAGACCAAGAAATAACACACACGTAGAACTTCCTTCTTCTTCTTCTTCTTCTTCTAGTGCCGACTCCCCTAATGAATGTTGTCTATAACCATTGCAAATTCGTGTTTATCTTCTGCTTTTCTGAAAAGCGTCTGTGTATTTAACCCGGTCCAGTCGT
This sequence comes from Diabrotica virgifera virgifera, assembly GCF_917563875.1. NCBI lineage: Eukaryota > Metazoa > Arthropoda > Insecta > Coleoptera > Chrysomelidae > Diabrotica > Diabrotica virgifera. The sequence goes on from NC_065446.1 coordinate 216,946,893, forward strand.
GAATGTTTTTCAGTCAGGATATTTGTCGTCTACCAGGACCCCTTTTTTCCTTCGATCTTACCCTTCATGGAACCTCCTTCAATTTTGGAACTGAGAGATGGAATCACATGCCTCAAAAATAACAAGTACCCAGAAGTGAATATCTGCAGAGCTCATCAAACATTGAGGTATGGTCGAAGCGAAGATCGGTGGGATATGCGCATTTTATCAATGAAATTCGATATTTTTAAGATATTCGAGAAGCTGCTACAGATAAAATGTTTTAACAACATATTAATCATTCAGAATTACCCGACGGATATTAGTACGCTGTGTCTAGGTACACGCTAACGTGTACGCAAATAAAAAAGTTAGGTACACGCGAATGATTAAAGTTCATCAAGCCAGTGACGTCATTATTTAGCGTGAGCAGTGACTTTATATTTTGGTACATGCTATTTTGATATGTTAAGTGTTTGTTGTTTGTTTGATAGAAAATATTTTCATTAAGGGTAGGGGAAGGGAAGCAAAACTATTTGTTTGTATATGTTTCAAACTTAATTGTAATAAAACAATATGTATGTATATAAAAGTATATATTCAGGTTAGCAAAATAAATATTAGTTAACATGATATATACAAAATACTGCTAAAATAATTTTTATACGTAAGTTAATTATACCAGTTTATATTTGTGTTTATTTTTGCTGTTGTGTTTATTTTTATTTATACAGGGATTTGAACTTGTTACGATTTTCATAGAAAATTGGTTATAACTTTGTAAATACCCTGTATAACATAATAAACCTTTATATTTTTGTGATATGAAAGTTAAGAAGATTTTGAACATAAAATAAAATATAGGGTATTCCATTTAAAAAACATAAGTTTGGTCTGCCACGATATTATCGAACGCCCTGTAACATTCTAACTAATTTTAGTAATTTTGTAATATGAAGCTCAAAGTTTGCTAAAATTTGTGTTACTAACTTTTATTGCTATCTATTACTATAGCGGATCTACTGAGCTTTATCACACTAATCAATCGCCCCGTATACCTATTTGATCTTATTACTTCTGCTACCCTTAATCACGAATTTTTGTCTCTTATCTTTTTCATACTGTTTTAGAATGTTAAACTCATTAAAAGAACTAAATAATTGCCCACACTCCATAGTTAAAAAAACACAAAACAAGTAAAAAATAAGGAAACTCTTTACAAATCAATATTAAAGTGTAAACATAAAGCGATTAGACAAATTCTAACCACACTCTGACACTCGCGATACACAGATACTTAATACCACAGCCACAGCGTACACGCGGCTCAAATTAGCGTGTACCAAAAAATCCAGCCATAGTACACGCTAAATAATTGACATCACTGACTTGATGACGTTTAAGCGTGTACCTAACTTTTATATTTGCGTACACGTTAGCGTGTACCTAGACACAGCGATATTAGTACAGTTAAAATATTTAAGGCTATAAGCGGACAATGATGATTTAATGAGTGAAATTCAGGGCCCCCGCTACCATATGTGCAAAGTGTGCAATGCACATTGGAGCCATCCTTTAGGGGCGCCAAAACATAGGGTCAAAAATTGCAAAAGTATTTACAAAAAAATCAAAAATTAATTTTAAAACAAAAGTTGAGAAATTAAATAGTTCAGTTTTACTTTGTTTGGATAGTATTATTAGTCTCTCTATAGATATAAAATAAAAAATTCGGCTATAAAAATAACAAACACCCATTCTGTAAAAAAATACCTAACTATACCCTGATTTCGTGGAAAAATTCCAGACATCGTGCAATAGTGTGTGGGCGGTAATTCTATCTCATCGATAAGCGAACGATTATGTGGCGCTCAAATGATAATTCGACAAGAGTTAAAAATCGCATACCTATCAAATAACTAATTAGACCGAACTGTATCGTCGCCCCCGTTAGCGAAATTATTCCGATTCGATTTTTTGCACAAACTTACTCAAAAAGAGGTCCTTATAACAAATCCACAGGGTGCCAGGCGTTGCCGTGGTTTAAAAATTGGTAAAGCGAATTCACAAAAATAATGTTTTCCTTTCGAACAATTTTTTTAGATCAGTTGGGTCATTCTGAGTAAAAAAGGTATCTTGTCATTTTTCACTAAAATTGATTGTTGTTGAGTTATACGCGATTTAAAATTAAAAAAATGCGAAAATGGCCATTTTCAAGGCTTAATAAATCGATTAAAAATTATAATTACGAAAGTCAAAAAGTGAATTATAAAGTCAAAGCAAAGTTTAAAACCCCTCCATGAAGATCCTGCAGAAATTTTTGTCATTCTTTTATTACAAAGCTGCCGTTTTTAATTAGCGCGTATAGTCCAGGCTGTATCGTTGCCCACGTTAGCGAAATTATATCGGTTAGATTTTTTTGCAAAAACTTACACAAAACGACGTTCTTATAACATATTCTGAGGGTTCCAGGCGGTACCTTGGTCGAAAAATTGTTTAAACAATTTTTTTAAACAAATTCACAAAAACAATTTTTTCACTTTGAACAATTTTTTTTAGATAATTTGGGTCATTCTGAACAAAAAAGGTCTTTTGTGATTTTTCTATGAAATTGATTGTTGTCGAGTTATATGGCCATTTTCGCATTTTTCAAATCTTAAATCGCGTATAACTCGACAACAATCAATTTTAGAGAAAAATGACAAGAGACCTTTTTTACTCAAAATGACCCAATAGACCTGCATCCCGCGTACCAAAAAAGTTGATTAAAGCTAAAAATTTGTTAATGGTTTAACGGTATCTAGTCGGATCAACTTTGATGTACGGGAACACTGGAACAGGGAAAGTTTAAAATGTGGAACAGTTTAAAAATTTGAAACGTCAGACTACGAAAACGTCACATGTATTTTGTCGGACAGAACTTTCAATTGATTTGTTACCCATTCATTAAATTCTCATGCAAAAATCAGACTAGCATTTATCACCAACTGGGCATTTTAATAAGTCCAACACGTAGAACATGTTAAATGACAGGAATTATGTTGGTGACAAATAGCAGTCTGATTTTTGCATGAGAGTTTAATGAAAGGGCAACAAATCAATTGAAAGTTCTGTCCGACAAAATACATAAAACGTTTTCATAGTCTGACGTTCCACATTTTTAACCTGTTCCACAATTAAAACATCCCCTGTTCCAGTTTTCCCTTACATCAAAGTTTGTCGACCGTTAAGCTATTAACAAATTTTCAACTTGCTATTAATCATTTTTTTAAATTGTTGCTTTTATGCTTTAAATCATGCTTTTAAAAAATTGTTTAAACAATTTTTCGACCACTGCACCGCCTGGCACCCTGTGGCTTTGTTATAAGGGACCTCTTTTTGAGTAAGTTTGTGCAAAAAATCGAATCAGAATAATTTCGCTAACGGGGGCGACGATACAGTCCCGTCTAAATGGACAAAATTTGAAAATCGCGGTACTCTGGGTTCGTCATCCACAAAAAGGTGGGATGTTGTGGGTGGGGTGAGAAAAAATGTTTTTGGGTTAAGTTTAAACCCTCTAAGTGTGACAAGATGGTCCAGCAGAATTTATTAAATAAAGCCCCTTAAACCTTATTCAATTAAGGTTTGCTATGGTGTTATTTGTACCTATTTTGCTTTATTTAAAGCACCAACCTACCTACCTTCAAAAAAAAAATAAAAAAAACATTATCAAAATACCTATGCCTGTAAAATGACAAGGGGCGCCAAAAACCTTTTTTGCACACAGGCGCCAGTAGTTCTTACGGGGGCCCTGGTGAAATTTAAAGTTTTTTTACATTAATGACAAAAAAGCAAGCCCATTAGCAGAACCCAATTAAAAATTATTTTGCACATCATATTTGAAACATTATTTGGTTGAAAAATCTCATTTTTGTTGGCAAAAAAAATATATTAATTTGTTTGGACTGAATTACAGTTGTGTTTATCTTAAAAAGGATATGTTACTATCAAAATTCACACAGTGTTGCCAAACTGAATTTTGTTATTTTGGGTGTAAATTTTTCCACGGATCTCCGAGGGTACAATAACAGCATCATGTACCAAATTCTGCGTCTCTGTTGCACGAATACATATAATATATTATAGGTATCTACGTACTTATTCGAACAATTTCTAAC